>NC_135893.1:59848701-60526649 GCF_964194155.1 Cetorhinus maximus
ATTCTTTTGTTAAAAGTTCATCAGCTGACTCCTGTGCCTCTGTTCCATAGCTACTCTCCACGTATCTAAACAAACAAAATAAAAGTTAGGATCCATCAAACTGGGTTCCACTCCGGGATCAGGCTTGTCCAGGGGTAACTTCAGCTGGGGATCATAACACATCATTGATCAAAAGTTGGCATTACAATAAATTTAACTATAGGTCCCTGAAGAACTGCTTATCATTTAAGTTAAGTTATATAACAAATTAGAACTGCTTTAGTTAAAAATCAATGGGAGCTGAAATCATTAGTGGAGAATGGTCTGGAAGCAATTATTGATCCAACTAATGTGGCAGCTACTATAAAGGAATAGATTTTACTTTCTTAAAATAAGAGCAAAGCAAGTCATTGCACATCAGCCACAAAATTCAAAGCTGTAATGCCTACATTTTTGGCACTATTGGTGTCATTTAGGGTCCAAATGGCATTGTCAATACAGGTGCTAGAAGGATGCATCAGATGTACATAGAGTAGACAGATTGTGACATCAGTCAGCACGTAATGCTGACCTGACACCAGCAATGCTATTTTCAATCTCAACGCTCTAGCTAACCCTCACATAACCTAACACAGCTGAACATGCTTTCAGCAGAGCTACTTAAAGGGGGTCATCAATAATTTTCAGGTTAGTTACTGATAATTTCTACTGGCTGTTAGTGAGTTAGAAGAAGTGTTTCGGGGTTTGTGCTGCTATTTAAAGTTGGTGAAGTGTATAGGACTTGGTATGGCACATGGTGAAGGCTTTGGTTCTCACTTCAAGTGTTCTGCTCATACCACTTGCTCCAAGTCATGGCTGCTGTAGCTTCTAACCTTGGCCTGCAGCAGAGCAAAGGTGACACAGAGGAGGATAAACTGCTTGAAGAGGAAGGAGGAGGAAGAGGAGAAGGATTTCCAGCAAGAGATCATATCTATCCAGTATTACAGTCAGGAGATAGGCAAGCTGAACTTCTTTATACTCTCCCCATCGGTTCATAAGCAGAGGTGTTTTTGAATTATTTTTAAGTAGGCTGTGGCGTGTTTCCTCAAACCCTCAGTTTGTGTGGTCCAATGTTATAAGTAACATGCAGCAAACTCTCTTTATGATTAATTCAGAAGGTGAGTTTATTTCACATTCGCACCTGGGGGTGAGGTGGGGGGGGGAACTGTTCACAACCTCACGCATGCACGCACACACACACAGTAAGAGGGATAGAAGAGATGGGGGTTTTATAACTATGGATAACAATAGGGAGTTTAACTTAGACAACACTGATTTCCCCTCTCACCACCCATCTGTAAACAGAAAGATGTTTTTGATTTATAAGTGGTAGCGTGTTTCCAAACCCTCAGTTTTGGTGTGATCCAATTTTCTATTAATAACCCCACCGCACATACAAGATAGGATAAACTTAGAGGGTTAGTTTATTTTATACACACTCAAAACATGGGAAGAAGGTTAGCAACATCCCCTTCCCCCCACCCTTTTTTAATTTATACAGTAAAAGAGGGATAAAGAAAAGAAAGAGGTATAGGGAAAAGACCACAAAGAAAATAAGAATTATTGTTTCACATGAGTCCAGAGTCTGGAATCAAAAGTCCAATGGTTTATTCCTTCACAGAGAATCAGCAGGCTGAAACTGATGCTGGATAATCAACTTTTTCAGTAAAGATGACTTCCACAGTGAGATGGGCACATAGAGGTGAATTAGTCTTATAGGCAATGGTACAGAAGTTGAGAAGTTGCAGTAGAAACACTTTAGATAGGGCCAGGCATTCAAACCTGGACAGAGCCCTCTTTCTGAGCTGCTTAGCTGATGAAGATAGCGGACTTAACTTAGCTTTGCAGCTCCACAAGGCAATATTACAGATTCCATCAGCCTGGGGGCTGGGGGGGTTGGGGGTGTTGTGGGGGTGGGGGGGGGGGGGGGGGGGGGGGGTGGTATCATGTGACTCCCACCTCCCCACTTTGGCTTTGACAAAGGATGTATACTCCTCAGTCTGGATTCTTGGGATTGCTAATGTTTCAACCATTAAGAATTTTGAAAGAGGGTTCAGGGTCCTTTGTCCTAGCAGATGGCCAGGCCTGGCTTGATAAATGTAAATAGCCTTTGTATAATTCCCTTGGAAGTTGGTCTTCTGCAGCTTTCTGGGTCGTTAGCATAGCTTCAGAGGTAACAAGGTAGCAGCTCACTGAATGCCAGAAAGTTCCTTTTGTTTGAGTCATATCCAGCGATGGCTTCAGTCATTTAGTTCGCGTGATTTCCAGAGTCTGGGAAGTCACAGTTCAGTGGGTGTTTTCTTCATGGCGGAGTTCAGCCCAGATGAGTTCCTGGTTGGAGCCAGCAACACAAAAATCCTTGAAATGAATGACAATGCAGCACCATGGGATTTCTGTTTTTAGACCGCTTGGCAAGCAATGATCAGAGACTTTTAAAATCAAACAGGCTTTGACGAATTGAGGCACAGTGACCAGCTGCTTGGTCAGCTGGGAGTCCTGCTGCAGATCTGTTCGATTAGTTGGTAATTCAGCAAAGTGAGGGTTTCTCAGTTCTGAAAGAAGTATAGAAATTTCAAAATGGTCACTCAAGTCATGTGAGCTTCTTTCTCCACAATGGTTTCAAAAGGCATTTTTATCTTATGTCTGAGACTGGCTTTAGTTTCAGGACTGATAATGTTCCAACCACTAGCTTTTTAAAGAGTTACCATCCATGTTGAGGTTCTTGTTTCAGGGACCCATTGTCCGGGCAGACCCTCTGATCCTACTAGAGGGGTCAGCTTATCAAGACGCAGGTGACATCCATTGTCCCCTCAATGGTCCCCTTTTAAAATGGACCTGGATAGTCCCAGGTGTGAGTTGAGTCTATTAACAACTCTACAGGAATAATGAGTTTCAATCTGCGAGTCCCCTGGTTTTGTGATTATATTGTCCTTACAATTGGGTATGAGATTCCATGATGATGAGAGGAGAATTATTTTGTTCTTGTAACGCCTGTTGGTAGCTTCCAGAACAAAGGGCCAATCCTGTGGTCATGTGACTTGTTGCAGCCACCTTGTTGGGTTCAGCAGAAAGTCCATTTTAAAAATAGCAAAAACAAAATAAAGTTTGAAGTATACAGTTTGGATTTCTTTCATGTCTTATTAACATAACATCAGGATCTTCATGAAGCATTTGTCCAATCACAACCTAATCCAGGAACAGTATGTGTGATGTCTCTGATTCACTGAGGAGGTACTCACTAAAACCTGTCATGTCTTATAGGCAAATGTGCTAGTGGCCATGGAAGTGGCAGTGGCCATGAATATCTTTGCACTGGACTCCTTCCTGGCTGGAGCTGAGGACATCTCCAACATCTCACAGTTCACTGCTGTATTAATGTATACAGAGAGTGGCAAATACATTGCTTTCTCTCTTTCCGGAGAGAAACAGGTGGAGTAAGCACATGGCTTTGCCTGAATAACGGGCTTCCCGATGGTGTATGGTGTTACTGACTACGCACATGTTGCTTTGCAGATATTGCATTTAAATTCAGAAATGTACTACAACCACAAAGACACTCACTCCCTCAGCCGGTGTATGACCATACTCAGAGCATCATGTAGATCAATGCCCTGTATCCCGGCAGCAGTCATGATGCCTTTATTCTGTGCCAGTCTGCAGTACCCTCAGCATTTGAACCACCCCGAGGGACCTGTGTGTGTCTACAGGGCAACGAGGGCTGTCCCCCAGCTCATGACTCAAGTGTGCAAATAATGAGAGACATAATGCCACACAAAATATCATTGAACTACAATCTTCCACTGAATGATCCTGAAGGAACGCTCCAGAATGTCCCAGAGCACATATCCCAATTCATGTACTGTTGCATCCTGCACAACCTCACCATCATGAGGGCATAGTCCTTGTTTACCACCAGGCATAGGGAGAGGAGCTAAGAAGGAGACGGCAGGGTGAAGATAACAAAAATAGTCCTCCTTCTTGTCAGGCTGTCCATCATCGGCTCACCTGACTTGTACCAGTGAACACAATCCCAATTCCCCATTCAAGAACACTCCTTCTTTTCTGGACCATTGTCCTGCATGTTCAGCAATGATGAAATAAAAGCCACCGCTAAATAAACTATCCAATATTCCACACAGAAATCAACTAACCATGTTTTCCTTACATTCGCTTCAGGGTAGGATTGTGGTGAGGGGAAGGGGGAAAGCAACAGTTGCACACTTGAACCATCTGCAGCTTCTAAATCAGAAGAGGTTGAGAAATGAGATTGAAAAGGAAGATTGGGTATTAGAATATCGCAATCTTCAATAGTTTTAGCCCCACTGCTAGCCATGATCTCAGTTGAGGCCATTACAACGTTGGCAAGAACTGCCTCCTCAATGATGGCTAGTGCATCTGTGCCTGTCCCTTGCCGGTTAGCTGCTACAGCCTCTGGCTATGCACCACCTTGTCCCACAAGGGAAGTGTGTCAATGAGTGTGGTGCAATATGTTTGGGTGATTTGACAGATATTGTTGAACACCTGGCAGTGTGTGGATTGCCACAGTGCTAAGTGTCTGAGAATGGGGTGAAGTCATGAATGTGAAGCATGAGTCGTGAGACTGATGGTGGGTGAGTGAAGTGGGGCTGGCAAATTGAGCAGTGCCTGGGGTAGTTTTTCAAGTGTAAACATATAACATATGAAGATGAACTCATTGACCTTGACTACTCTTGTGAGGTCATTGAATTTTTTGGGCATGGCATTCAGGTCCTCAGACAGTCCTTGAACTGATTGTGACAAATATCTGCCCATTGCTTCCTGAGAATATGTCTATAGGGTCTTGTGGCCTCCTGTAAATAAAGAAACTCACACATCCCATTGACTTCCTGCGCCAAGGTCTCTAATGTTGCATGTGAGAACCTGGGTCATTTTCACTCTTCTCCCAGATCTGGCTCTCTTCCCCAGCCACTTGCAGTACCAACTCCTGCTCTTTAAGTGGTAAGGCTGCCTTTAAGTAGCGTTAGCCTTGCATGAACTTGAGCCTCTTGATGAAGTAGGCAACCCCTCAACAGAGCATTTAATGCTGGGTTGCATGCCCCTTTCATGTAAATGAACAAGCAGCATGAATTTTGTGTACTGCTTGCATCAGAAGTAACTGGTATGGGTCAGTCGCATATCATGCCTATATTTGGGGGCAATCCAATTTTATCTCTTTCATCTCTTCAGATTTTAAAGAAAATGTTGGACATTCCAGTGGCTCGGTGGATAAGATAGTTGCCCATAGCATCACTGAGCCACTGGAGAGGACAATGGATTATGATCAAGGGGAACACGAGGACAATGGGATCATAATTGGAAGGGGTGAGATGGCAACGTGGTCATGATCAGGAGGGGAAGAGAATAATGGGATTATGACCAGGAGAGGGAGTGGATAATGTGGTTGTGATCAGAAAGGTGAAGAGGACAAGGGACCTTTAACCAGAGTGGGAGAAAACAACTGGGTCATAATCAGTGCAGGGGTAGGTGGGGAGAGGACAATGAATCATGCTTGAGAGAAGGCAGGAAACAATGGGGTCATGATCAAGAGGAGGGAGAGAACAATGTGGTCACAACTGGTAGGAGAAGGAGCTTAATAGGGTTGTGATTGAAAGGATAGAGAGGGCAGTGGGGCTACTACCTGCACCTCCTTTTTAAAATTATTTCGAGAGATATGGGCACCACTGGCAAGGTCAGCATTTGTTGCCCATCCCTAATTTGCCCTCAAACTGAATGGCTTTGTGGGCCATTCCAGAAGGCAGTTAAGAGTCAACCACAATGCTATGAATCTGGAGTCACATGTTGGCCAGAACAGGAAGGGTGGAAGATTTCCATCCCTAAAGGACATTAGTGAACCAGATGGGTTTTCTGCAACAATTGAAGATAATTTTATGGTCACCGTTACTGAGACTAGCTTTCAATTCCATATTTATTAATTAATTGAATTTAAAATTCCACCAGCTGCTATGATGGGATTTGAGATCATGCCCCTGGACCTCTGGATTACCACTTTGCCACCATCTCCACTGCCTTGGATTGGCTGCCAGGAATCCCACAGTTCAGGCCTTCCCCTCACTCACTGTTAATTTTAAGTCACAGAGTTAATTATGTAATCATGCTGTGACTTGAGGACATGAAGTGAGAGTGACTGTCCTTAACATCAAAGCAGCATTTGACCAAGTATGGCATCAAGGAGCCCTAGCAAAACTGGAGTCAACAGGAATCAGGGGTAAACTCTCCACTGGTTGGAGTCAAACCTAGCACAAAGAAAGATGGTTGTGGTTGTTGGAGGTCAATCAACTCACTTCCAGGACATCACTGCAGGAGTCCCTCAGGGTAGCGTCCTAGGCCCAACCATCTTCAGCTCTTTCATCAATGACCTTCCTTCCATCATAAGGTCAGAAGTGGGGATGTTCGCTAATGATTGCACAATGTCCAGCACCATTCACAACTCCTCAGATACTGAAGCATTCCATGTCCAAATGCAGCAAGACCTGGAATATCCAGGCTTGGGCTGACAAGTGGCAAATACCATTCGCACCACACAAGTGCCAGGCAATGACCGTCTCCAACAAAAGAGAATCTAACCACCGCCCCATGACGTTCAATGGCATTACCATCGCTGAATCCCCTACTATCAACATCCTGGGAGTTACCATTAATCAGAAACTAAACTAGCCATATAAATACTGTGGCTGCAAGAACAGGTCAGAAGCTGGGAATCCTGTGGCAAGTAACTCATTTCCTGACTCCCCAAAGCCTGTCCACCATCTACAAGGCACAAGTCAGGACTGTGATGGAATACTCTCTACTTGCCTGGACCCCAACAACACTTAAGAAGCTTGACATCATCTAGGACAAAGCAACCCACTTGATTAGTACCCCATCCACAAACGTTCACTCCCTCCACCACTGACAAACAGAGAAGCAGTGTGTACAATCTACAAGATGCACTGCAGGAACTCACCAAGGCTCCTTCAACAGCACCTTCCAAACCCACGACCACTACCACCTAGAAGGGCAAGGGCAGCAGATACATGGAAACACCACCACCTGGAAGCTCCCCTCCAAGCCACTCACCATCCTGCCTTGGAACTCTATCGCCGTTCCTTCACTTTCGTTGGGTCAATATCCTGGAATTCCCTAACAGCACTGTGGGAGTACCTACAACACAGTGACTGCAGCGGTTCAAAAAGACAACTCACCACCACCTTCTCAAGGGCAATTAGGGATGGGCAATAAGCGCTAGCCCAGCCTGCGCCGCCCACAACCCATGAATGAATAAAAAAAACTTTTAAATTTTAATTTGGTCCCTTCATGCGTTTTGTGGGAGCCTTGCTGATGGTCTGATTTATCTTTGTTAAATTTTAAACAGATGGGAATGATGTCCGATTGATCAATCCTGATATTTTAACCCCTCCTCCGCCCCGATGGGATTTTTGATTAAGGTCAACATGCCTGGAACTTGGGTAGTGGCAGTGTTAAGACTCAGTTAGTAAGTGCACTTGCTCATATAAGCTGTAAACACTCACTGTCTATCATCGTACCTTGTTGTTGACCCTTGAACTGGGTCTTTGGAACCAAGAAAAGGAAAAAAATTGGAAAAATAATGATAATTTACCTCCTTGACCTGCTAATGACCTCTTCCTGAAAATCAGTGCGAATAATAGATGGAGCTTGACATTGCACTGGAAGATGTGAGCTTGGCTGAAGCTTGTGCTGGCAAAATTTCATTCAGACACTAATTCTATTGATAGTTGTCAAGGGTTCTCACTATTGATCAATCTGCCAGTGAATCCTTCTCTCACCATTATACATGGTTAGAACAAAGAATTCACAGGCGTGATAGTTGTTAATTCAACTCACTCAGCTTCTCAGGTTCTGAGACCAACCACTTCCCCAATTAGTTCATCAAAATTCATATGTTAAAAATGAATTTTAAAAGGTAGGAAACAGCAAGGGCACAAAATTCACTGATTTGCGCTACAAACATGATGGAATGGAACCTTCACCTGACTTAGCCGTTGGCCTGAGTCCCTGTAATAGGGACAGGCTGGAGCAGGCCACTCAAATCTGCAAAGGTACATTAACTCGCCTGATCTGGATCACTGATGGAATGTGAGAGCACTGTCATGTTGCCCCCTTGGCACAAAGGAAGCCCTAGAGGGAAATGCCTTCTTCTAGTCCTCTGCTCCTGGTGGAGCAAGTGGGTCTCTTAGGGAAGGTAACCAATCCCCTCCAGGATCAACTACCTTTCTGAAATAAATGCTTGGAATCTGATTACTGGCTTCAGCAAGATTCATGCCTGCTAGTTTTGCAGCAGGCTAAAGAAACTATGAAAGGTGCCTGAAAGTAATTCCCAGATATCTTCTTTCAATTTAAGTGATACAGGCAGAAAATCCTCCAATGGCATCCACCCCAATGAAAAATGACTGCACACAAAATTGAAGTGAAATCCTTGAGACAGTAGGATCCACCCCACTTCCAGCTGCAGTTAACACATCTGGCTGATTCATCTACCCTTTTTCTGTGATCTGAGTCAAAATTTTGGGGTCCAAGTGCATGCTTAATCTCTGCAACTGTTGATTTTCAAACCAACTCCTGATGTCGAGACTACTTCTTCAAAGGACATAGAAGATGAAATATTAATCAAGAGTCTGTTTTCAGACAGCAGTTTAGTAAACAGAGACCTTACCCAAAATCCTACAATTAAGATAAATAGAAGGTAAATGCCAAAGACAGCAGTGTCAGGGATATTTAGTTTCTGATGCGTGATGACATATTCTTCAGGGCCCAACGTGCTGGCAGGGTCTTTGTGTGTCCTGAAGAAAGGGTTCTCTGTGATCATCTTCATACTTCAGACCTTGACCATAAAATAGAAGAATCAAATAGGCTTATATAAATGGAATATAACATATACACTTTTTATAAAGAGATAGACTCTGTTCCTCCCTAGTTTTTCTTTCCCTTTTTGTTCCCAAATGTAGTAATAGTACGAGTGTAGTTCCATGGGCATCAATATTCTCACCTAAGTGCTACTTTTTTATGCGTGCATCTTCATAGTAAGTTTCCGCAGGCTATGTAGTCATTAAAGATACAGTAGCCAAGGACTGCCTTGTCCTCATCTGAAATTCATAGATGTACATATTCCAGCACTCACCTGGATAGTGACCAGGAGATGAAATACTGGCTGATTTCCCCCTCAATTCAATAGCATTAAAACCAGATGGAGCCTAAATTCCTCTACCCCTATGCCAGCTGATATAATCTAATTTAGCACAGACTAGGAGATAAACCTGGATCCTGTGGTCCAGTTATGCACTGGATAAAACTTCCAACCAGTGAAGATTTCTAATTCTTTACTTTTAGATTTGCATCATGTGATTGCTCATGTGCTTTGGGGGGAAACCCTGTAGTTTATGTTGGGGTGGTGGCCCCTTTAAGAAGGTTTCTCTGGAAGATGATTTCTTGTAGAAAACAACTTGCTTCCTGTAACTGATCATGTGACAAAGCTGCCTGGGAGATAAACAATGGTAAATTAAAGAGTAAGTAAGAAGTTAATTAAAGAGGTGGGGAGTAGATTCTTAAGTGTGGTTCTGCTTTCAAGCAGTTTATTTTAGAACAAGCTGGCTGCAGGGAACATATGTTTCAAGCAGAATTCAGTTAAAATTCTGTGTGCTGGCTAAAAGGGTTTAAAACCCTTGCTAACCAAAGGACTTTACTAACAGTGAGTTGAATTTCTGGGATAGCCAGGCTGAGAAGAGAGGAAGAGAGAGAGTTCCTAGTTGTAAGACTAGGAAAACAATATTAGTTAAATTTGTTAAGAGCTAGTTAAAGAACATTAGAACCAGGGGAGTTCTGATCCAAGGTGCCTAAGCTTAAGACACTAGTGAAGCCTGTGTTCACAGAATCACATAGAAGAGGCCCTTCATCCCATCAAGTCTGCACCGACACATGAGAAACACCTGATCTACTTACCTAATCCCATTTACCAGCACTTGGCCCACAGCTTTGAATGTTATGACGTGCCAAGTGCTCATCCAGGTACTTTTTAAAGGATGTGAGGCAACCCGCCTCCACCACCCTCCCAGGCAGTGCATTCCAGACCGTCACCACCCTCTGGGTAAAAAGGTTTTTCCTCACATCCCCCCTAAACCTCCTGCCCCTAACCTTGAACTTGTGTCCCCTCTTGACTGATCCTTCAACTAAGGTGAACAGCTGCTCCCTATCCACCCTGTCCATGCCCCTCATAATCTTGTACACCTCGATCAGGTCGCCCCTCAGTCTTCTCTGCTCCAATGAAAACAACCCAAGTCTATCCAATCTCTCTTCATAACTTAAATGTTTCATCCCAGGCATCATCCTGGTGAATCTCCTCTGCACCCCCTCCAGTGCAATCACATCCTTCCTATAATGTGGCAACCACAACTGCACACAGTACTCCAGCTGTGGCCTTACCAAGGTTCTATCCAACTCCAACATGACCTCCCTACTTTTGTAATCTATGCCTCGATTGTTAACAACAAGTGTCCCATATGCCTTTTTCACCACCCCACTAACATGCCCCTCTGCCTTCAGAGATCTATGGACACACACGCCAAGGTCCCTTTGTTCCTCAGAACTTCCTAGTGTCATGCCATTCATTGAATACTTTCTTGTCAAATTACTCCTTCCAAAGTGTATCACCTCACACTTTTCAGGGTTAAATTCCATCTGCCACTTATCTGCCCATTTGGCCATCCCGCCTCTATCTTCCTGTAGCCCAAGACACTCAACCTCGCTGTTAACCACCCGGTCAATCTTTGTGTCATCCCCAAACTTACTAATCTTACCCCCCACGTAGTCATCTATGTCGTTTATATAAATGACGAATAACAGGGGACCCAGTACAGATCCCTGTGGTACGCCACTGGACACTGGCTTCCAGTCACTAAAGCAGCCTTCTGTCATCACCCTCTGCCTCCTACAACTAAGCCAATTTTGAATCCCTGTTTACCAGGTTGCCGATCAAAGCAAGCTCATAGCATGTAGAGCTGTAGCATTGATGAAACACTGAAGAAGGAGATATTAGGGGGGTTGAACAAAAGCATGGTCAAAGGGAGAAAATTCCAGAGCATGCAGTATCAGTGGTTGAAGACAAATCTGCCAATATTGGGGCAAATAAAAGGGGAATGCACAAGAGACCAGAGTCAGAAGAACTGAGTTCAGCATGGAGTAGGGGCTGGAGAGAGTTAGAGGCAGGGGTGACACATGAAGGGATTCAAACATAATATTGAAAGTTTTAAATTGGCAGCATTGGGAACTAATGTAGTTCAGTGATGACAGGGTTGATAGGAAGATGAATCAGATGCAGGGTAGGATATAACAACAGTCTTGGGTGAGCTGAAATTTATGGAGGATGGGTGATTGCTAGGAGATCATTGAAACAGTCTGGTCTGGAGGTGACAAAGACATAGTGGAGTGTTTCAGCAGCACATGGGCCAGAGGAGGGATGCACAACAATGATGTAATGGAGATAGGTGCATTGTCTTCAGTCCCCCTACATATTCTATTCCCTAGCCACCGACTCAATCCTTCCCTCTGGGAACTGACTGCTCTGGGAACCAGACTGCTTGTAACCTTGGTGTTGTATTTGACCCCAAGATGAGCTTTGCACTACATATCTGCTTCATTTCTAAGGCCACTTATACTTCTATACCTGTATATTCCAATGCAATCCTGACTGGCCTGTCATCTTCTATTCTCCATAAGTTTAAGGCAATCTAAAACTCTGCTGCCCATATCGTAATTTGCATCAAGCAATTCACCCACCACCCCTATGCTTGCTGATATACATTGAATCCCAGTCAAATAACACCCCAGTTTTAAAATTCTCATCCTTGTTTTCAAATCCTTCCACGGCCTCGCCCGTCCCTAACTCTGTAACCTCCTTCTCCCCTGTAACCCTTCAAGATACCTGTATTCCTCCAATTCTGGTCTTTTGTGCATCCCTGGAGGAAAAACAGAAATTAGGGCTAGTTCCATGTTGTAGATGATAGTTCCCTGTTGGTATTTTAATCACTCTACCATTGGTGGCTGCAACTTCAGTTGCATTGGCCCTAATCTCTGGAATACGCTCCTTACACCTCTCCGCCTCTTTACCTTGCTTACCTCCTTTAAGATGGGAGCACCTGACCCAGGAGCAAAAATCTGGACCTAAGTCTCCAGTGGGGAGAAATAATAGGAACAAAAACTTTGTTCTTGGCCAGTACACCAGGATGTATCAAGCACTAGAAGAAACTGCGGGGGACTGGATGCAGTTTATTGCAAGGTTATAGATCATAAACAGTGAAGGATTGCAGAAGGAATGCAATCCCAAATGCAGAACATGCTACCAGCATTGGCTTCCTGTCTTTGCAAAACTTGCATGGCTCCTGGGGGATTCTGAGACACTATGGTGCCATTTGCTGTTGTTTAATTGCTGATTCTTGGTGGTAGCATTGATATTGATCAGAGATGCAGATTCTGGCTCATTCAGTTGTGCCTCAAAGTCAATGATCATCTCTTGCTGCATTTTAGGGTGAGACCAAAAAAATCCTTGGACACAGCCATTTTGCCTTGTCAGGCATTTGAGATGGTTCTTGTATTATTCAGTGAATAAGAAGAATTCCAAGCATTTAATATACCATATAGCCATTTTCCCTTTAACAAAACAGCTCTCACAAATATCTCAAAACATGTTGAATTATTAGAGAATAAACTAACCAGCAAAGTGACAAATCATGAGTTAAAAATGGAGTAAAGCCTGACAAGTTAACATGTGTGATAGAGTATCAGTTCCAGTTTTGGATTAGTTAGTGTAGTGGTTCATTTTGGATTTGTAACCAAGAGAGCAATGGCCAGATTTTCCTTCCAGCAGCAAGATAATCAATAGTAGGACAGGAGGTGGCTCACCCTCCACCCATTTTTCTGGGTTGCAGTCATAGTCTATGCAATACAGGCCCCCAGTGTTGTTCCTGATGACATGGTCAACTATATCATCCTTCTCCATTCTATTCATATGGAAGTGGATACAGGAGCTTCCACTACAGTAATTGGTGAACACACCTTCAAATACCTGAATTATGATGAACATAAATTAAATTTAGAAGAAACTGATACCAAATTAAAAACTTACAGGAGTGAAGACATCCAATGTCCAAATGAGTTGGACTACTTTTGCCTGGTTCCAGCTTTATCTATCTAGTCATAGCCAGAGCATTTCTTGCAAGGCTTCTCCCATTCTCACAGTTTTACACTGGAGACCCCCAAGGATCTATCCTTGGCTGCCAGTATCCTACCCCACAGCAAGTCCTGCCCACTCATCAACCCTATGCTCACTAATTTACACTGGTTCCCAGTACCCCAGCATCTCAGATTTAAGATTCACATATTCCTGCTTAAATCCTTTTGTGGCCCTTTCCTATCTCTTTCAGTCTTACAAAGCTCCAAGAAGTCTGCACTAGGGGGAGTACAATGATGTAGTGGTAATGTCACAGGCCCACTAATCCAGGGGCCCAGGCTAATGCTCTGGGGACATGGGTTCAAATCTCACTGCAGCAGCTGGTTGAATTTAAAATTCAATTAATAAATCTGGAATCTAAAGCTGGACTCAGTAATGGTGCCCATGAAACTATTGTCAATTGTTGTAAAAATCCAGCTAGTTCACTAATGTCCTTTAGGGAAGGAAATCTGCCATCCTTATCTGGTCTGGCCTACATGTGACTCCAGACCTACAGTGGTATGGTTGACTTTTAACTGCCCTCTGAAATAGCCTAGCAAACCACTGATTTCAAGGGCAATTAGGGATGGGCAACAAATACTGGCTTTGCCAGTAACACCCACATCCAATGAAAGAATAAATTTTAGAAAATTCTTCCCACTCTGACATCTTATACATCCCCCTATTCCCAGTTATTGGTGATCACGTGTTTAGCCTTTTAGGCTGTGAAAGGCCCTCCCTAAACATCTCCACCTCTGTACATCACTCTCCTCTTAAGGTCTGCTTTAAAATCCACCTCTTTCAATTTCAGTCACCCCATCCATTATATCAGTCTTATGCTTGGAGTCCATTTTTGCCTGATCTATAGTCCTTTGAAGCTTGGGAGATTTTCCTACATTTGAAGTGACCATATATAAAATACAAGATGTTATAGTGCTTATGGGCAGAACATTGTTACCTTATTGACCAGTTGGAAAGCTGGTTAAACAGCTCCGTACTCTTTTCTTTCCAGTTTTGGAATATTCTGCTGCTTCAGTATATTGGCAAACGTTATGAATGTTATTCTTATTAGTCTTTCCTTTCTAATAATTCTGGAACGTGGGCTGAAACCATTTGGTGTCGCAGCCTCTGAGGTGGTGGTCCTTCCTGCAAGTTTTTTTACATTTGCATCCAAGTTGGTCCACTCAAAGAATGGCAGTTTGTGGCAGTTGGACAAAGCCATTCTCCTTTATTTGAACCTGATTGGCTGATAGTTACTCCCACCCGATGGCCTCCATTGTTTGTTTGTTTGGTTGTTTTTAAACCTGTCACCTCTGATTGGCTCAGATTGGTTCTATTCTATTTCTTGTTAGGCTGGTGCTGACAGTTCTATTCAGGGCAAATTGTCCAACACAGAGAAGTAATGACACATTGAGAGAATCGCGCTAGCAGCCTTTTCCACCCTACATTATTTAGGCTGCCATATGTGGCTATTAATTCATTCTCCCAGCATAGAATTTAATTCTGTTTATTTCTTGTCTGTAACTGTCACCTGTTTCCCAATTCCTATCTGTAACTACCACCCCTTTCCTGTCTGTTTTTGTCACCTTTCACTCGCCTCCTGCCTGTAACTGTCACCTTCCTCTTCTTTACCCTGTGTAATTGTCACCGATTCCCTTTCCTACCTGTAATAGTCATCTGAATTTCTCAGGGCTATCTGTAATAGTCCCCTGTCTTTCTATTCCTGGCAGCAACTGTCACCACTCCCTTCCTGTAACTGTCACCTGTCATCCCTTTCCTGTCTGTAAATGTCATTTGTTTCTCCTTTCCCGCCAGTAACTGACACCCTTTCTTGCTGTAACTGTCACCAATCATATTCCTGGAAGAATTTGGTTATTGTACATGGATACATTCTATTTAAAATTTATGATATGAATTTCCCTATTTCTAGGATCAATTATCACTTGATAAAGGATTGAGGACCTTAGCTCTTCTGTTTTATCTGGCAGGTTCACCTGAGGCCTTTCCAAGGAATCAGTAAAATTTCCCTGGGAAACTTGGGAACTCCGAGTTATAATCCCTTGAAATGAGGTTTGGGGAAATAGGATCTTCCACGTTCTCATTGTATTGGAACTAAAAGGGCTAGTGCAACCAGGGTGGAATCCTGGCCCAATTAGGTTTCTCCCCAAGGTGAAAATATTTCTTCTCACCCTCCCAGAGCCCAGGAATTTCAGGGCATTCATATATGTACAAGAAATTTTCTTCAAGGCCTTAGAGAAGACATCAAATATCCCAGCAGTGTTCGAAAGATGACCCCAGTACTCTTGTCGCTAGTAACCAAAAATCACTTGGCACTATGGATCAAATGGCAATCATATCCATGTTACTTAAGCCCAAAGGTCTCCCTCACAATACAGAAAAGAAGGATGCACCAGCATTCTTTAAGCCAGCATCAGAATAAATTTCCTTCTTTCAAAGGAAGTATTCATCCATCTAAAAACATTGGCCAGGATGAGTTAGTGACATAGCCGGTAATTTACAAGACTGAAATATCTTTTGACTGGAGAAAAGTACATCCAGAGTGCTCCTGTTTCTCAAAAAGTACCATAGGATCCTTATGTTCAACTGAGAGGGCAGACTGGGCCTCAGTGTAGTGTCTCATCTGAAAGACAGAACCTCTGTCAATACTTAAGTGTCAGTCTAGATGTAACGAGCAAGTTGCATTGTCTCCCTGACTCTCGTGCTGTCTCCGCTGTTGCCAGGGCAGCCGGGCCATGCCAGCAGATGGTGATGGCAGGGGAGAACACGGAGTTGGGGAACTGTTTGGTCTGTGGGTCCCTTCAGGGGAGGGACTCTCAGGAGCCAGAGGCCATGAGTGGGAGCTGAAGCTTGGGCAAGAGGAAGGAGCCTTCGGGCGTGGTGAGAGACAGTAAAAGGGCCATGCATGCATGGAACCAAAGCGTGGGCTGGAGGTGAAGGAGCCACAGTGAGAGGCTGAGGGGCCACGAGTGGCAGATTGGACCATGGACAGGCTTGCAGGAGCCGGAAAGGTCAGCTTGTGGCCTATGCCGGGACCCGGACAACAGGTGAGGGGGATTGAGTGGGCATCCAGCTACTAGGGTCCCAGGAGGACGGTCTGGACAGCACAGAATCCCCCTTGAGTCCAACAAGCCCCAAGATGCTGCAAATACCGTTCGTGGTCTGGATGGCAAGATAATCTGGTTTATGTGTTTGAATGGAACTAGCAAAAGGAACACCATGAGTGCGCCGGCTCTCAACTTGGTTTCTCTGCTACACTACAAGTCCCGTTGGAACCTTGGTGCATTACATGTGCTTTTTCCTGCATTACATAGATTATGTGCTCAAGTCTCTGGAGTGGGGCTTGAATCCACATTGTCTGACTGAAAGGCAAGACTGTTATCCAACAAACCATAGCTGATACTTAAGGACAGATCTGTTATTCTTTTGGAAATACGTTGTTGACCAATGCAAATCCCAGAATGTTTACCATCATGCACAGATTATGTATCCATTCATATCATTAGTACTTATGAGACTTTGTTGGTATGGACTGAATGCCTCGATCACCTTTGTAACACTAACCTCTGCATTCCAAAAACGTTCCTTGTACAAAGCACCTTCCGAGACAAATGATACCACTTTTTCATTTATTCAAACTGGTAGCAAAAATTCATTTTTCAAAGTTCTTTCTAGGTTTGTGATTTTCACTTCATTTTAAATGATATTACATATGTCATTCTTTTAGGAAAAATAAGCATAGAGAAAGACAGCAGCACTCAAACAGACGATTAAATTAGCATTAACAAAATTGTGCATATGACCCTCTTCACTGAACAAATGATTGTTGGCCAAAACGTTGCTTGTTGGAGCACTCGCTGTATCTTCCTTCTTATCCATCCCACAGAACCACAATACAAATGTTATCAACTTTGACCTTTTCTTCACTGATTCAACTGTAGGGGAGAGAGAAATGCAATGAGCCAATATGCTCCTAGTGCATTGTGAGCATAAAACCAGAAAATTTGGGCATGGAATTGCATTGGACATTTATGGGCTTCCATTCTGATTTGCTTGCCAAGAAAATTACTTGCCCTGATTTTGAACTTAAGACATGCCAAAAATAGCATGGGATTTCTGGATGAGATTCTCACAATTACATATATCACAGAGGATTGCTTACCCACTGAGAGACTGGAATTGCTCATGTTACTGACTTCCTCTAAATGAACCTCACCATCTTCAGGTTGGTCTGGGAGAGAGTATAATTGATGACAGAACTATATCAGTTACAATCCTGTTGCATTGTTCGCCAAAGTAATTATCGTGCTGGATTGCCTACCTGTTGAAAGGGTAACGTTGTTTGCGTTGCTGATTTCCTCTTGGTGCAGCTTATCTCCTTCAGGTTGTCTCATTGTAGAATCTATTTTGTGTGTGGCTGGTGGAGACCAATAGGTTGTTACAGAATTCTACTGGTAATGTGATGATGTTTGTAACCTATTCTGGCCTACCTAACTGCTCCCACTATGTAGAAATCATTAATTGCACAGTGTTAACCATTGGCCAGGCCAGTGAGAGAGCTTGAATCTGTCATAGACAAATTCAAGAGATTTTCCAAAGAATACATGTGGCTTCATTTCCTGCATCCACAAGCTACCAGCTCATGACCCACCAGAACTGTTGGTGTAGCATTTGTCAGAAATAAAAGTGGAACTTAGCCTCCCATTAAATGGTGCCACAGGTTTCGTAGTTGTTACAGTTGTGCCAAATCAACGTCCTGTCACATTCATGTCAGGGATGAATTATTGTTATACGAAACTTCATAAAGAACACAAGGGGGAGAGAGCAGTGAGACTTCATAAAGAGGTGCGAGAGGGAGAGGGCAGCTAAACTTCATAAAGAGCACGAAAGGGAGAGGAGATGATGATTTGGTGAGTGACAGGTGAGTAAACACTTTATATAAAGTTAAAGGTATGTCAGTGCAGCTCGGCCACGTGGAATGTGTATTCTGCAGGATGTGGGAAGTCATGCAGGCACAAAGTGCCGTTGATGGCTACAGCTGCAGGAAGTGTTACCAGCTGCAGAAACTTGAGCCCCCAGTTGCGGAACTTGAGCAGTGGCTGGAGTCGCTGTGGTGCATCGCAAGGCTGAGGATTATGTCAATAGCACATTTAGAGAGGTGGTCACACCGCAGCTAAGAAGTACACAGGCAGAGAGGGAATTGGTGACTGCCAGAGTATCTAAGAGAAACAGACAGGTAGTGCAGGAATCACCTGAGGCTATCTCGTTCTCTAACCGCTTTTCCATTTTGGATACTGGTGAGCGAGATGGTTCCTCAGAGGACTGTAGCAAGAGCTAAGTTCATGGCACCAAGGATGGCTCAGCTGCACAGGAGGGGAGAGTGGAACTGCTATAGTTGTACAGGACTCCATAGTTAGAGGAGCAGACAGGCGTTGCTGTTGGGCGCATGACTCCAGGATGGTATGTTGCCTCCCTGGTGCCAGGGTCAAAGATGTCACAGAGCAGCTGCAGGATATCCTTTTGTGGGAGGGTGGGCAGCCAGGGGTCGTGGTCCACATTGGAACCAATGACATAGGCAGAAAAAGGGATGAGGTACTGAAAGCATATATTAGGGAGTTGGGAAGGAAATTGAAAAGCAGCACCTCAAGAGCAGTAATCTCAGGGTTACTCCCAGTGCCACGTGCTAGTGAACATAAGAATAGGAAGATTGAGCAAGTCAATACGTGGCTGGAGAAATGGAGCAAGAGGGAAGGCTTTAGATTTCTGAGGCATTGGGATTGGTTCTGAGGCAGCTGGGACCTGTACAAGAAGGATGGGTTACACTTTAACAGGACTGGGACTACTGTCATGGTGGGGAGGTTTGCTAGTGCTGTTGGTGAGGGTTTAAACTAGATTAGCAGGGGGATGGGAACCTGAGGGGAAATTCAGAGAGGAGAGGAGAAAAACTGGCAGTGGGCAGTAGAGAAGTATTAACTGATAAGGAGGATATATCAGAGAATAGTATCAAGGTAAATAGAATACTTGGAGAGCTTGATAAAATTAGAGTAGGCTATAGTAAGTTATTAGATCAGGTCAGAGCAAGGGGGAAAGTTAAAAAGCCTAAATCAGGATTAACGTGCATGTGTGTGAATGCATCAAATGTGGTTAATAAGATTGGGGAACTACAGGCACAGGTTGACAAATGAAACTATGATATTATTGCTAAAACAGAGACCTAGCACAAAGAAGGGCAGGACTGGGTGTTAAATATTCCTGGGTACAAGGTATCTAGGAGATTCAGGAAAGGAAGAAAAGTGGGAGGAAGTGGCAGTGTTGATTAAGGATGGTATTACAGTTCTGGAGAGAGAGAGTGTTTCAGAGGGTCAAGGATGGAATCTCTCTGGCTAGAGGTAAGGAATGAAAAAGGTGCAATTGCATGGATCGGCGTAGTACGTAGAGATAATTAATTGGGGGAGTCCAACTTCAAGTGAGTCGAGTGAGTTGGAATAAAATGTTAGCAGAAAAGATGGTGGCTGAACAATGGGCTACATTCAAAGAGATGGTATTGCAAGCAATGTCAAGGTGTATTCCCTTGAAGGGGAAAGGTAGGATAAATAAATCTAGAACATCCTGGATGACGAGAGAAATAGAGGTGAAGATGAAAAGGAAGAAGTACATATATGACAGATGTCAGGTAGAAAATACAGTGGAAAATCAGGCTGAATATAGAAAGACCAGAGGGGAAGTGAAAAACTAATTAGAAAAGCAAGGAGGGAGCATGAAAAGAGACTAGCAGCTAACATAAAAGGTAATCCCAAGGCCTTCTATAAGCATGTAAATAATAAAAGGGTGGTAAAAGAAAGGGTAGGGCCAATTAGGGATAAAAAAGGACACTTGCATGTGGAGGCAGGAG
This sequence comes from Cetorhinus maximus, assembly GCF_964194155.1. Lineage (NCBI taxonomy): Eukaryota > Metazoa > Chordata > Chondrichthyes > Lamniformes > Cetorhinidae > Cetorhinus > Cetorhinus maximus. The sequence continues at coordinate 59,868,885 of NC_135893.1, forward strand.
AAGTAGTGGAGGCATAAATGAGTATTTTGCATCTGTCTTTACAAAGGAAGAGGAGGCTATCCAGGCTGAGATGAGAGGGGAGGTAACTGGTACACTCGAGGAATTTACAATTGAGAAGGAGGAGGTATTGGAAATGCTATCTTTTCTTAAAATTGATAAGGTACCAGGGCTGGATGAGATCCATCTGAGGATGCTAAGGGAGGTGAGAGTGGAAATTTCAGAGGCACTGGTCATAATCTTCCAGTCTTCCTTGGACACGGGTGAGGTGCCGGAGGACTGGAGAATTGCGAATGTTACACCATTGTTCAAAAAGGGGTGCAAGGATAAAGCCGGCAACTACAGACCTGTCAGTTTGACTTAAGTGGTAAGGAAACTACTGGAAACTATAGTTCAGGACAAAATCAATAGTCACTTAGACAGGTGCGGGATATTCCTTAAGGGAAAACCATGTTTAACTTGCTGGAGCTTTTTCAGTAGGTCATATAGAAGGTTGATAAGGCAATGCTGTTGTGTGATGTACATGGATTTTCAAAAGGCATTTGATACAGTGCCATACAATAGATTTGTGCGCAAAATTCTAGCTCATGGAATAAAAGGGAAAGTAGGCACTTGGATAAGAAATTGGCTGAGTGACAGGAAATGGAGAGTAGTGATAAATGATCGTTTGTCAGATTAGAGGAAGGTTTGTAGTGGAGTTCCCCAGGGGTCAGTGTTGGGACCCTTGGTCTTCGTGATATATATTAATAACCTAGAATGTGGTGTGCAGGGCATGATTTCAAAATTTGCAGATGGTATGAAGATTGGAAGCATTGTCATCTGTGATGCGGATAGTCTTGAACTTCAAAAGGACATAGGCATGTTGGTGGATTGGGCAGACAAATGGCAGATGAAGTTCAATGCAGAAAAGTGTGAGGTGATTCATTTTGGCAGGAAGAATGTGGAGAGACAGTATAAACTAAAGGGAGAAACTCTAAAGGAGGTGCAGGAACAGAGGGACCTCAATGTGTATGTACAGAAGTCATTGAAGTTGCCGGGGCATGTTGAGAGAGCAGTTAATAAAGCATATGGTATCCTAGGTTTTATTAATAGGGGCATTGAGTACAAGAATAAGGAGGTCATGTTAAACTTGTATAAGACACTAGTTAGGCCACATCTGGAGTACTGCATCCAGTTCTTGCTGCCATACTTGAGGAAGGATGTGAAGGCATTGGAGAGAGTAGAGAGGAGATTCACAAGAATGATTCCAGGCATAAACAACTGTAGCTATGAGGATAGATTGGTGAGGTTGGGTCTGTTTTCCTTGGAGAAAAGAAGGCTGAGAGGAGACTTGTTAGAGGTATTCAAGATCCTGAGAGGTATGGACAGGGTAAATAGTGAAAAACTATTCCCATACAAGAAAACATCAAGAACTAGAGGGCACAGGTTCAAAATAACGGGCAAAAAGAATAGAAATGATGCAAAGAAAAATGTTTTCACCCAGAGGATGGTTGGAATCTGGAACAAACTTCCTGAAAGGGTGGTGGAAGCAGGTTAGATCGAGGTATTCAAAAGGGAATTGGATTGCTATCTGAAAAGAAAGTATGTGCAGGGTTATGAGGATAAGGCAGGGGGGTGGGATTAGGTAGAATGCTTTTTCAGGGAGCCAGTGCAGACTCGATGGGCCAAATGGCCTCCTTCTGCACTGTAAAGATTCTGTGATTCTGTTAATACATTGTGGGCGGAATCTTCCACTCCTGCCAGCAGTGGCAATCTTGGCAGGTGGGGGCACTCAAATTAGTGAAAGGCAAAAAATCTCGACAGCGAGATAGACTGTTGGAATTTTGTTCTCCCGACTTTCAAGGCAGTTTAAAGGCGGGACAAGCTTCCTGACGAACAATGTCAGGAACCCCATTTGCATACATTAGCATCTCATGCATGTTCATTAAAAGGCCACCTCACTGGAATTAAGCTCCCCCTCCAAATTAAGTTCCCTGCAAGCGAGAATTTAGAACGTTCGGTTTTACGACTGTATATATGCAGCGTGCTCCTGTCGAACTTTGCCTCTTCCACGATTTTGAGGTCAGTAGATGCTGCTTTCACCTTCTTGGGGTCCTCGCATAACTTCGCTCGAGTGCTGTTAGCAAACGCTGAACCAAGACTGGACACGGGAGGCAGGCTAAGCAAGGAAGGGTGGGGAGAGAATGTCTGGGGTAGGGTAGCGGGGGACAGCATCCAGGGAAGGAGGCAAAGAGTTTAGAGTTTCTTAGAGGGTGGGGTTGGGGTCCTGGGGGGTGAACTCAGGGTACTGGTGATAAGAGGGGACAGTCACAGTCAGAGTGGGGAGTGAGACGCGGTAGAGTGGCAGGTTCAGGGTGAGAATTTGGTAGGTGAAGGTCTCATGGGATGAGGAGTCACAGAGGGGGACCAGACAGGTGGCTCTTATAACAGGAGGGAGCAGGCTCAGGGCGGGCATGGGGGCAGTGTCAGCTCTGAGGGAGGGAAGGCATCTGGAGATGGATTGTGATAGGGTCCAGGGTAATGGGGGGAGGTTCAAGGGTGATAGAGAAGAGAGGAATGGTGATACTGGGTAGGTCAAGGGTGATGGGGGGAAGTTGGTGGATGACAAGGGGAGGGTAGAAGGCGGTGGACCGAATCTGGAAGGTGACGTGCACCATTTTTCCAAACTGACATTGAGCATGCAGTTAGTCAGTAAATTAAATCCCTTGAAGTGGGAGGAGGGTCTTTTTGGCTGCTGGAGTTCAAGATCAGCACAAGTGGCTGACTAAAGGGACACCCTCATAATTATGAAGCAACTGAATGTCAACCATGCTCCATTGTGTTCGCCTCTCCATGGTGAAACCCACACAAAAGCAGGCTTGTACCCGACTCATGATCCCAGCAAGATCTGCTGCTGTTCATTCTGTGCTATTTGCCATCTGCTGCTGTCAGAGGCAGGGATGATGAGAGAGAGGGAGGGGAATGCCTCCAAGGGGCATGGCTGGTGGGCAGCAGCAAACTGTGACTCCAAACCTCTATCCTCCCAGGTGATTGGTCATGACTGACAAGGGCTCATGTGGTTAGCCTGTCTATGCTGCCAAGGCAATGGTCTCTCTATAGAGTCTCAAAGGTAGCAGAGGCAAGCTGGATATTGTCAGAGGGAGGCTTCTTGCATATGGCTCTCATCACCCTGGTCAATGAGCAAGGTCTCCATGTGCAGTCCTGTATGAACAGGAGGAACACCCATCTCTGGTTCCCCAGGATATCCTTTGCCTTGAAGGGGTGGGGTGGGGATGCCATGTCTAGATGGAGGCCTGGTGAAGGGCTTAACACTGGCCTGCTGTCTTTGAAATGGATGGAAACCTGTAAAGGACATGCTCACTAAATTTATCACTTCAATTCGTTCACAGATCCATTGAGGCGTTGATGATGCAGGCTGCAGGCAACCCTGCCATGGTAATGGCTCTCATCCAGATGAGGAGGTGGAGAGCCTATCACAGGTTGGCACAGGGCCAGGAGGAGCAAGGGCTCGAGCAGCAAGAGGCAGCGGGCCTCAAGAAGGTCAAGATGCTGGCAAACAGGGTCACTGCATTGGCAAGCATTGGCCCGGCCATGAGTGTATCACAGGCAGCATTCTTATCTAGAAATGAGCAATAGGCAATGCCAGAGGCACCTTTGGATGTCCCGGGATGTGGTTGCTCACATTTGCCAACTTCTCCAGCACAAGCTGCGGCCGCAGGGACTCTGGAGTAATGCAGAGCTCCTGGCCTTCATTGAGTGAATGGCTGCCTGGGTGCCATTTAAATATGGCGCCAGGACCTTCGACCTCATGAGGTAATGGAGGGGCGGGCAACATCCTGCTCGTCCCACCACGAGATTCATCACGCTCCTCGCAGATGCATACTTAATGAGCTGAACAGCAGAAGATCGCATGTGGTCAGCTGTCCCACCGCCCAATGGGAATCATGGCGACTTTCCTGCCTACCACTTGACTCAGACTCCAGAAGGGAAGATTGCGCCTTGTGTGCCAGTGCAATGATCATGGAGAACGCCTACCCATTGAAAGGTGACTGCTCATGTTAGTAGTTCCTTACCATATAGCTTACCTTCTTCAGCCTGTCCTACTACAGAATTGTTTCTTTCAAAACGGGTGAACCAGGTCATGCGGCTAATCTAAGATTGAAGAAGAAAGATTATAACACAATGTACCAGGATGCTGATTTTGCTGCAGTTAAACAGTGTTGGCTCGCAATGCCAAACAAGTTCTGAAAGAACCCTGTTCATTTGACTCTACAAGCAGGCTTTATTCAGGTGAAATTTATGAGCGACTAACACATGCACTTTGGGTGGGTAATTCCCAGCTACATTTTCTTCCTATTTCCAGCTGTGTGAATTGTTCATCCTGATTTATCACCTTGCAGCCACGCTCCCTGGTTTCAGAGCCAAAAAGGATGTTTTGCAGTAGAATTGCCAGACGCTTATTTTCAGATATGGGGCAGGATTTTTCACTCGGTGTCCGGGCACGTGCCGGACATGCCCGAGCGTTAAATAGCGTGTGATGACGTCAGGCGAGCACCCCGACGTCATCGTGCACTTGTGTGATAGTTCAGTCGGCGGGCGTGCATGAGAGTCGGCAGCGCGCCTGTCGACAATTAAGAGGCCCATTAAGGCCATTAATGTATCAATAAGTGCGATTTTTCGCTGCCCATCCAACATGACGGTTGGTGGGCGGGCAAATCGACCAGACGGCCTTTGGACTTTTGAGGAAACCTTGTCCATGGGCGGGATGAGGTTTCCAATATTAATTTTTTTTCAAATAAAAATGTTTTGACAGAATTTTTATAATCTATATGTTCATGTGAGAGAGTCTGATGTGTGGACATTTTTCCTGCATTTCCAAATCTTTATTTCATGGTTTAAAATTCTTCAGCTCCCTGAGGCAGCTCTCTGTCTTCAGAGGGCTTTCATTGCACGCTCCCCCGTGCCCACACAGACTTCAACGCTCGCCCTTCTCCTGCCCCCACCCCAGCAGCGCTGAGCCTCTCAGCACACATTTCACACTGGCTGGCTGTTAATTAACCAGCCAGTGTGAAATCACGGTCAGGGGCCGGTTGCGGGCGCAGGTCGTTTCCCGGCTGCTCCTGGGCCCACCCACCGCACCCGCCCGACGGCCTCTAAATCCTGCCCATGATGAATCTGGACTGATCTGTGAAGACATTTCTAAAATTGAACAAAATCTAAGGGGGGCAATTTGAACCCTATCTGCCAGCAGAAACTGGGGGGAACGGGCAATTAAAATTGCCTAAGGTACTCTCTGAACTGAGGCTGCCAGGATCCCACTGTTTCGTACTTTAACCTTCTACACTAGGTAGATGGCAAGGACACCCAGCCACACATTTAAATTTACACATCAGGTCCCGGTGATGTAATTGAGACACATCTGCAATTTTAACTGAAACTTCAGCCGGGAATCTGTCACAACGTTCTGCCAAGTGAAAACCAATCAGGACCAGACAGGCTCTTCAGGCCCCCCAAGTAAAAGGCCTCTCCTGTACACTGAGTGTGATCTACGTCCCACCACCACCGTCCTGAGTCCCCAACACCAGAGGCACAGAAACCAGCCCACCAGCTACCTGTTGTCAATGGGTAGTCACCATGCCTCCCAATTTTCCACCACTTTTCATGGACTCTCTATCCAGAATTGCTGGAAAGTTGGTCAGTGGGATTTGAAATGAAGGCCAGGAGCTAAAATAGCCTGGGCTTCATTTCTGGAGTGGTGGGTGCATCTCCAACTCACCTCACCACTCACCCAGCTAGAAACTGTTGGAGTTAAAATCAGAAGCAATGCTTCTCATGACGTAGAGACATTAGTTATTGGCTCGGATTTTGTGTAGGCAATGATGGCCAAGCTTTCAGCATGTGCAGCCATTGCATGGAGGAGTGGCCCAGCAACTCACAAGCGCACTGTAGCGCATAAATTCAGAAGTTGCACTGGGCCAATCTCTGCTGCTCTGGAGGTTTTGCAGTATCAGTCACCGACCTGCAGATTAAAACGAGAGATATGGCAGTAGCGAGAATTTGGGCTGATTGCCCACTAACAACAAATTATTCTGATTATAAAGTTTTGGTATTTTGAGGGGTTTCTCTCATTTTGCAAATGCTTAATGACATAGGCGCCAGAAAGGCACTTTCAAAACAGCTGTGAAAAGGACTCTCTGAAAATAGATTCTTCAACTCTCCTTAAATTTAATTTATCAGACTTTTTAAATGTTGAAATTGATTTAACAAGATGTATCTGACTTTTTTAATGTTTTAATGTAAATGATTTTTTGCATGATTTAACAGATATTTTAAATGTTTCAATATATATCACTTAAAAAAATTCTGACTTTTAAAAACATGTATTAATTTATGATTTTGTAAAATGATTCTGATAAAATTAATCCAACTTAATCTTTTGTCCTTTTGACTTTTTAAACATGGCAGAAACAGCGTCAGCTGAATTTTGACTGATTCTGCACAATGTGAGATGTGCTTCACATCCGCACTACAGAACACTGCAGGGCCAAGCTGAGGCCCATGCCATGAGAGAATCCTCCCTCCTTGGAGCTGAAATCCTCACTCCCAAGTCCAAGGTGAGCAGCAAATACTGTCGAATCGCCACTACTGCAAAATCAGGGCCATTAAGTTTTCAAAGAATGCGCACAATAACTCAAGCTATAGATTTTTGCCTCTCCCACAACTGTTTGGTTTTGGCAGCAACAACATATGATGCACACCCTTCAGCAACTTTAACTGGATCTGAGAGCAGCCAAATATTTTACATTGATAAACCCAAACTAAAAGGGTCTAATACAGGGGTCAGCATGTGGCTCATTAAGGATTCTTCTACCAACCTTGATCAACCAGACGCATTTTATCTCCTATCAATTTTTAGAAAATACTTACCTAAATGTGTTTGTCATTTAAAAAGAATATCAGATATTAAAAAATCAGCTTGGATATTTTAATAGACAATAAAGGAAGCTAACCGTGGCCCTTGCTTTGAGGCTGTTATGCCACAAAAATGTAATTTATTACAGGAAACAGAAGTTTCTGGCATTCATCAGTAGTACTGTGAGGAATATTAAGAAGGTCGACAGATCTTTTTTTAAACTGATGACTCTTCTCTGCAGGTATGTGAATGAGCATCAGTAAAAAGGTGTCGCATAGAAATGCATAAATATGTCTCTGCCTTGCTTTTCATTGTTATTGACATTTGAATAGCAAGATTGTAGCTCTGAAGGTACTGCATTTTTGACAATTTAAAAAAAAATCTCTGCTTGTTATTAAGGTTTCTAACCTCTGGTCTAGCACCAATGGCAACACACAGCCAATATGGAAAGGAATATGAGAAACAATGAGGTGAATCAAGTAATGAGACCTTCTGGCTGCTTATCATTGTAATTTTCAACCCCACTGCCAAGCTGACCTTTCTGTCCTTGGCCTCCTGCACAGTTCGAATGAAACTCAACAGAAGATCGAGAAACAGCATCTCATCTTTTGATTCGGCACTTTACAACCTTCCAGACACAATACTGAGTTCAATAATGTCAGATAATAACCATTCCTACCATTTTGTCGGACAAAGGTGCTGTTCCCATTTATGACCCCTCTGGAGACCACTTCTGTTCCTTTACTTGTCTCATTCTCTTACCCTGCACTGTCATATGTTTTTTCTTTTAATCACTCCTGCTTCCCACTGTATCACTAACCTTCCCTTTTGTTCTTTTCTCTCCCTCCTCCTTTCCCTGTCTCTGTACTTGCTTAAAATCGGGTCTGTCTCTAGCTTTTGCTAGTTCTGCCAAAAGGTTCTTGATATGAAATGTGAACTCTGTCTCTATCAACACAAATATTATCTGATCTGCTGAGCATTTCCAGAATTTTCTGGGGTTTGTTTTCAATTCCCAGCATCTGCAATATTGTGCTTTTGCAATGAGTAGCTGATGAGAAAATTCAATTTTAAAATGAGGAAGCAGCTAAGAAACCATAGGACTGAGGTTGACATCCATCTACTAGCTATTGATGTTCTCACTTTTACTTAGCAAAGTGTTCTATTCCAGAAAGCTAGTTGAAGGACAGAACAGGAGCCAATATTTACACATTTCTATATGTATTTACAGAGTTATACATTGCAAGTATATATCTCTTAACCCAACAGCCACAGATTTAGTCTGTGTGTATTTAGAGGGCTCAAGTGAATCCCCATTTAATGCCCACCACCTGCAAACAATTAAACAAAATGAATGTACAAATAGCACAAAGGTTCTATCCAGCTCTCTCACTGCTCAACACAATTCATTTGAGTTTTAGAAGCAAATACAAACATACAAAATTAACAGGCAGGAAAAGACCTGCTAATCTATCAAGCCTGCCCCACACACCATGATGACTAAAGCATCATGACTAGACATTTCCATCCTCCTTCCAGATACACTACTCTTCAAGAAAAGAGGAGTCGCCTCACATTCAACTACACTTGTGTAGTTCAAATAAATGTTCCCTGGTCCTGTCAAACTGCAATAATCTATCAATGGGCACATAATCCAGTCCTTTGTTTAATAGACTTCCAGCAGTGGTCTCTAAGTTCTAAAGTAAGTAGACCAAAGTCTCAATAGCTGGGATCAAATATTTCACTTGAAGTGACTGAATCACTCACCCTTTCTGGATCTGGAGGTTTTGTACTGAGACTGATGATCACCACAACGATCAATGTAAACACAGAAAGGATGATGGAAAAGTACAGGTAATGAACGTACTTGGTCACCAGAGGCCGGTCATCAGGTTGGCCACACAGAGGCTCTGGATAAATAAAGTCCAAAGCCATTCGAATGCAGCCTACCAGGATTCCTGTGAAGAGGCCCCAGAATGCACCCTGTACACACAAGCAGAGTCAGAAATTAGTCCTTTAGTTTAGTAAATCTGTGAGATGTTGACTGACTTGTCTCTACAAACGTTTAATGAGTAACAGATTGGAATTTTGAGTTTTAAAATGGGAAGACAGCTAGGAGATCACAGGACAAAAAATAAAAAGTACCTGGAAAAACTCAGCAGGTCTGGCAGCATCGGCGGAGAAGAGTACAGTTGATGTTTCAAGTCCTCATGACCCTTCAACAGAACTAAGTAAAAATAGGAAAGGGGTGAAATATAAGCTGGTTTAAGGGGGGAGGGGCGGGGGGGGTGTTGGGGGGTGGTTGTTGGGACAAGCAAGCAGTGATAGAAGGAGATAACCAAAAGGTGTCACAGACAAAAGAACAAAGAGGTGTTGAAGGTGGTGATATTATCTAACAGAATGTGCTAATTAAGAATGGATAGCAGGACAAGCAAGGTAGTTCTAGTGGGGGTGGGGTGAAATAAGACTAAAAGGGCATAAAAGGTATAGATAAATGATCGGTGGAATACATTAAAAATAATGGAAATAGGTGGGAAAAGAAAAATCTATATAAATTATTGGAAAAAACAAGGAGGAGGGGGAAGAAACGGAAAGGGGGTGGGGATGGAGGAGGGAGTTTAAGATCTAAAATTTTTGAACTCAATATTCAGCCCGGAAGGCTGTAAAGTGCCTAGTGGGAAGATGAGGTGCTGATCCTCCAGTTTGCGTTGAGCTTCACTGGAACAATGCAGCAAGCCAAGGACAGACATGTGGGCAAGAGAGCAGGGTGGAGTGTTAAAATGGCAAGCGACAGGGAGGTCTGGGTGATGCTTGCGGACAGACCGAAGGTGTTCTGCAAAGCGATCACCCAGTCTGCGTTTGGTCTTTCCAATGTAGAGGAAACCGCATTGGGAGCAACGAATGCAGTAACTACGAATGCAGGAGAATATGGAGGCTGGTGGGGTGATAAGTGAGGACAAGGGGGACCCTAACATGTTTCTGGGAGGGAGAAGAAGGCGTGAGGGCAGATGCGCGGGAGATGGGCCGGACATGGTTGAGGGCCCTGTCAACTACCGTGGGTGGAAAACCTCGGTTAAGGAAGAAGGAGGACATGTCAGAAGAACTGTTTTTGAAGGTAGCATCATCAGAACAGATGCGACGGAGGCGAAGGAACTGAGAGAATGGGATGGAGTCCTTACAGGAAGCGGGGTGTGAGGAGCTGTAGTCGAGGTAGCTGTGGGAGTCGGTGGGCTTGTAACGGATATTGGTGGACAGTCTATCACCAGAAATTGAGACAGAGGTCAAGGAAGGGAAGGGAAGTGTCAGAGATGGACCATGTGAAAATGATGGAGGGATTGGAGATTGGAAGCAAAATTAATAAATTTTTCCAGGTCCCGACAAGAGCATGAAGCAGCTCCGAAGTAATCATCGATGTACCGGAGAAAGAGTTGTGGGAGGGGGCCGGAGTAGGACTGGAACAAGGAATGTTCCACATACCCCATTAAGAGACAGGCATAGCTGGGGCCCATGCGGGTACCCATAGCCACACCTTTTATTTGGAGGAAGTGAGAGGAGTTAAAGGAGAAATTGTTCAGTGTGAGAACAAGTTCAGCCAGACGGAGGAGCGTATTGGTGGATGGGGATTGTTCAGGCCTCTGTTCGAGGAAGAAGCTGAGAGCCCTCAGACCATCCCGGTGGGGGATGGAGGTGTAGAGGGATTGGACGTCCATGGTGAAGAGGAGGCGGTTGGAGCCAGGGAACTGGAAATTGTTGATGTGACGTAAGGTGTCAGAGGAATCACGGATGCAGGTGGGAAGGGACTGGACAAGGGGAGAGAGAAAGGAGTCAAGATAGCGAGAAATGAGTTCCGTGGGGCAGGAACAGGCTGACACGATTGGTCTGCCGGGACAGTCCTGTTTGTGGATTTTGGATAGGAGGTAGAAGCGGGCTGTCCGAGGTTGGGTGACTATCAGGTTGGAAGCTGTGGAAGGAAGATTTCCAGAGGAGATGAGGTCAGTGACAGTCCTGGAAATAATGGCTTGATGTTCAGTGGTGGGGTCATGGTCCAGGGAGAGGTAGGAGGAAGTATCTGCGAGTTGACGCTCAGCCTCCGCGAGGTAGAGGTCAGTGCGCCAGAAAGCAACAGCACCACCCTTGTCAGCGGGTTTGATGACAATGTTAGGGTTGGATCCGTCCACAAGCATCACCCAGACCTCCCTGTCGCTTGCCATTTTAACACTCCACCCTGCTCTCTTGCCCACGTCTGTCCTTGGCTTGCTGCATTGTTCCAGTGAAGCTCAACGCAAACTGGAGGAACAGCACCTCATCTTCCGACTAGGCACTTTACAGCCTTCCGGGCTGAATGTTGAGTTCAACAATTTTAGATCTTAAACTCCCTCCTCCATCCCCACCCCCTTTCCATTTCTTCCCCCTCCTCCTTGTTTTTTCCAATAATTTATATAGATTTTTCTTTTCCCACCTATTTCCATTATTTTTAATGTATTCCACCGATCATTTATCTATACTTTTTATGCCCTTTTAGTCTTATTTCACCCCACCCCCACTAGAGCTACCTTGCTTGTCCTGCTATCCATTCTTAATTAGCACATTCTGTTAGATAATATCACCACCTTCAACACCTCTTTGTTCTTTTGTCTGTGACACCTTTTGGTTATCTCCTTCTATCACTGCTTGCTTGTCCCAACAACCCACCCCCCCCCCCCCCCAAAACCAGCTTATATTTCACCCCACTCCTATTTTTACTCAGTTCCGTTGAAGGGTCATGAGTACTCGAAACGTCAACTGTACTCTTCTCTGCCGATGCTGCCAGACCTGCTGAGTTTTTCCAGGTATTTTTTATTTTTTGTTTTGGATTTCCAGCATCCACAGTTTTTTTGTTTTTATCTCTAGGAGATCACAGGATTGACTTTGACCTGCTTAGACAGGTGTTCTCAGTTGTGCTCAGTATAGGTTCCATTCCAGCTTCCTCACTGCTCAATCAAAAGACTGCCTTCAAACCCATTCACTTGCAACACACAATCATTGGTCAGGTTCTTTCATTTGCATAGTCATCTGTCACCCTTTGGGCAGTACTACTGCATCAACAAAGTAATATAAAACAAAAAAAAAAGTGTCCATAAGATACAAAAGAGATCATCCATTGTTTAAATCAAACCTTACTTTTTGCTTATTTAGAAATGGACTTTGCTGGAGAAAAAACATGGCTGCTACAGGTCACATGATTTCCAAGTTGGCTACAGTTCTGGAAACTTCCAACAGTAATTTCAGGACAAAGCTCAACCCTCATCCTTGTGGAATCTCATACTTATCATTATGTGGACCCATTACAATCATTGAAACAAGGGAGCAGCAGATGGTCTGTTGCACCAGCCTGGACTTGTAACAAAGAAAGAGAACCATTGAAACTTGTTTACCTGCAGCGGCACTAATAGCCACCATCTATCTCTTAAGTGAACAATGGATTTGGACCAGAGATATGGAAACTGATTGTTAACCTTAAACTGACTCATCAATGGGCAACACCACATGACTTAAGCTCCCTCGGCCATTGGAAAGTTTTACTGTTACATTCCTGGACTCCCAGGGCAGTCTGCTGTTAACATCCAGCCTGTCAACCTCAAAGCAGGACTCCAGGCAGACAACAAAGCTTGCCTCGAGTCTAAACCTCCTCATAGCATGGTTCTCTGGAAGATTGCTGCCATCGCCTGCAGAGTGGACCAAATCTCTGTATACAAACTTCATCTTGCTGTGTTATCACCAACTTTGAAGGAACTCGGGAACTCCTGCTTAGAGCTGGCTGATCTCATCTAAACTTTAACTCCTACGTGAAGGAACCCTCAGTGGACTCTGAAACCTGACTCTAACATTCACATGAATTAATATTCCTATCTTTTATTTTGTTCTATGTTATTCCTAGTTATAAAACTTTTTTCCTTCCCATCTCCTTCTTGCGTGTGTATGTAGTTGTGATGACCATCCTCCAGGTTTGAATGTATGAATAAACAATACTTCTGATTTAACCCTAAAGAGAGTTTGCTGCAAGTCACTAAAATTGATTTCACAAACAAAGGGTTTGCGGAAACATGCCATAGACTATTTCAAAATTAAAACACCTCTGCTTATGGACAGCCAGCAAGAAAAATAAAGGAGTTCAGTTTGCCTCTCTCCCTTGTCCGTAACAATGGTGTGAGCCTTCTGGACTCCATCGCCTGACAATCTCTTACAGGATCTGCAAGAAGGAGCTGATCACAAACTTCCTCACTAATTGCCAGTCCTCGGAAGGTATGTAATTTTCTTAAATAATATCCCACAATTTGAACACAATTTTGCTTGCTGCAATTGGATTGAAGATCATTGAACAGCTGGGGCAGGACCTGCTGTGCCTCCTGATTAATGGAACATACAGCTTTTTTGTGCTTTTTCTTTGGGCTTCCCATTGCCCGATTGAGAAGTTCTAGCACATTGCAGAATGTTCAAGAGGGTAGTGAGAGAGAGTTTGGCAGTGGCTTCCTGAGGGTACACCCTATTTTGTTAGGCTTCCATCTGATGTACCCCTTTGGCATTGTTAAGAGCAGGAATTCACCAAATAGAGGTAACCAGGGAGAGCCTAGGCAGCTTTTCTGTTATAAGCTTACTATTAACCTTTAGTTAATATAAAATAAATCTTAGAGCAATAGGCACCATCTCATTAGTTCGTTTCCAGAAGCAGCCAGCCATGAAGACCACTGCGACAGGTGGCTGTAAGTAGGAGCTGATGGATTGGATGTACTGGAAGAGCTGACCACCTTGGCTCATTTGCACCAAAGGAATCCATAGCACAGAAAGCACTACGAGGACCAGAACAAATACCCTGGAACAAAAGGAAAATTAAATTTAGCAATTGTGCACAAAGGTTTCGCCTCCGCTCAATAGTAACTGTAACAAGACACTGGTGGAGCCTTGCTGCTTCTGTGATTTCCTATCTTACAATTTTTTTACATATACTCTTTTAAAAGAAAGGATTTTTGTAGAGAAATGGGAGTTGGGAAGGGTGAATATCCCCTGAGGCTGGGATTTTCAGTGCCCACCGGCATCAGGCGTGTTCAGTGGTGTGAATGGACAATATGGTGCAATTAGTTTCACAGTGCTGTGAAACCAGTTCACGATTGTCTGCTCAGCCCACCATCAGCGGGCTGTGTTTCCTGACATCAGGTGTCGGGAACCTCATTATAATGCATCTGCTATCATTATTAGGCCACCCTGCCGGAATCGTTCCCCCCCCACCCTCCCCCCACCACCCCTGGCTGGAATGTCCATCCATGTCGCTGGGAAAGCACGCTTAGGTGAGTACACAGTAACGTTGTGCAGCGCTCGCCAGGTTCACCTGTTGGACTTCAAGCTTGAGGAGTGTTGGGGGCATCAAGGGCAGCTCTGCCGTTGAGGCAACTTTGGGGGTAGTGGGGGTCAAGGGCAGCCCTGCCATTGAATATAGCGCACAAGCTTTTGGGGTGAGGGGTAGGGTGGGCAAGGGAAGCGGCCAGGCATGAGGGAAACCTGTTCAAAGTGACCATTCCTCTGCAGCTGAGACAGTCCAGGCGCAGCCACATTGATATGATTGGAGTCAGGCTTCTAGCTTATCTGCACATTCAAGCAATGCAGAGGCAACAAAGTGGCACCAAGTGCTCCAAAGCTTTTCAGCCCCCAGGCACAGACTGCAAAGTCATGAGCATTTTAGTGGACTGCAGAACAGTTGGACGACTGCACACTTTGTAAATCTCCTTGCTAAAGCTGGCCATTGAGCAGTCACTGCTGGAGGTGCCCACAGCCCCTTACAATGTCATCATTCTTGTTTGAATCAGTCTCCCCCACGGTTCAAGCTAACAGTGCAACCTTGCAGTGCGGGTTAGGAGAATGCCTGTGCCTGAGCTAAGAGCACAGCATGCAGTCCAATGGACAAAGCTGCAGCCAATTGGTCAGGTGGAGTGGAGTGGAGGTTGGGGGGTTCTGGGCAGCCATGCAGCGCACTAAACTCTGGCCATCCAAGTGGTGGCCAGCACTCTCCGGGAAGCATTAAGGGGTCTTCACACTTAACAAGGAAAAGTTCTTAGTACACCCATGCTAACCACACGTCTCTCTCTTTCATTCTGCAGGAGTACAACATCAGGATCATGGAATCTGGTGAACTAGCTGTATGCCTGATGGCCTACAGAGACCAACGACAATGGAGGAGAGAGTGACTGAGGATCCTGGCTATGCAAAGGCAGGAGCAGCAACTTCAGGAAGAAGGGGCAGCTGAGGCTCCCGCACACACCGCCGAAGAACCACAGCGAGCCATTGCTGGTTAGCGCCTAGCAACAGCTAAGGTCTATAGATGCCGCCTTTCATTCCTGCAGATGACCGAGAACCAGTGTCGCCGAAGACTGCACATGTCTATGGAACTGGTCGGTCATATCTGCCAGCTACTGCAGAACTTGGCACCACAGGGACATGGAGGCATCCACTGCCAGTGGCCGTGAAAGTTTTCGCAGCGCTCAATTTCTACACCAGTGGCTCCTTTTAGGACTCCACAGGTGACTTGTGTGGGATATCAGAAGCCTCCACCCACAAATACATCCGTGAGGTCACAGATGCCATCTCTGCAAGGGCACACAACTTCGTGCATTTCACCTGGGACCAGGTCAGCCAGGATGCAAGAGCGATTGGATTTGCCCAGATCTCGGGTTTCCCACAGGTGCAGGGTGCCATCAACTGCGCTCACATGGTGCTCAGATCTCCGTCGCAACACACGGTTAACTATATCAACCACAAGGGGTTGTACTCGCAGCTGGTGTGCGACCACCAGAAACTCCTCCTGCAGGTGAGAGTACGGTTTCCAGGGAGTGTGCACGACTGCTGCATCCTCAGTCGGTCACAGATCCCTAAAATGTTCCAGGATCCTCAGAAGCTGCAGGGATGGCTCGTCGGGGACAAAGGCTACCCACAGAGGCCGTGGCTGATGACACCCATGTGGCGGCCTCAGACTGCAGCAGAGCGATGGTATAATGAGGCTCATGCTGCAACTCGAAACTTGGTGGAGCAAACCACTTGGTGGATGCTGAAGATGAGGTTCTGGTGCCTGGACCAGTCTGGTGGAGCCCTGCAATATGGTTTGCAGAGGGTGTCACGCATTGTTGTCGTCTGCTGCGCCCTTTACAACCTGCCGCTGCAACGGGGAGATGAACTGGCTGAGGAGGAGATGGAGGTCTCCTCCGATGAGGAGGATGCCAACAGGGATGAGGGTGAGGAGGTCCTCAAAGGCGATGATGATGGGGATGAGGCCCTCACACTGGCCAGATGAGGCAGGCGCACTCGGGAGGTCCTCGTAACTGCTAAATTTGTGGAGGATGATGACGACATGCAATGAGGTGAACTCATAGATCCTCACATTGTATCTGTGAACGTTTGACCCCCGTCTGGCTTATGGCAGCGCGAATATGCTCTGTGAGAATGTTCCTATCATGGAGATGCAGTGGAGGCCCTAATGGTCACTTGATTGCAGGAGGATGTTGACGGGATGCTGAAGAGATGGGAGCAGCCCCACCTTAAAGGTGCTGAGAGCACTCAGAGAGAATGACGGAACTCTGTGGCACCTGCCCACTACATTCTGGCAGCAATGACAAGCACCATCGAGGTGCAGGCATCAGTAATGTATCCAGGGAGTGTGAGGCCGGACCATCACTTTGGTCTGAAGGCTGCACAGAGCACAGGAAAGAGGCCCTGGACTGAGACACCTGCCTTTATCTTGTGCAGAAAGGTTTCACATCTGAGTGACAAGAACACTGCTCATCAGAACAAGGAGCCACAGGCAGGGAGACATTCTTGGGAGTTTATTGACAATAGTGAACAGTAAGTACAAGTGATTAACACCCATGCCCAGGTCATGCAACTACATCTTAACTTTCCTAACCTTGCCACTACATCTTGGTACTCCCCGGACATCCACAGCGGAGGCGCAGGCAGCCTGCTGACTGCAACGCCGTGTCTGTGATGACCTTGGTGGATGCCCTCTGGAGGGTGGAGATTTGGAAGGCCCCAGTCTCCTTTTGAGGTCTTGTTATGTGGCAGTGGCACCCTCCTTGGCCTATGGAGCTGGAGCTGCTGAGATCACAGGAAGAGGGGATTCGGATGGGCTGGATACTCCTGGAGTCACCTGGATGGATGGCCCCCCGGCTGTGCACTTGCTGATCCTCCTCGCCAAGGGTGCCCAAGAGCCCCTGGCTGACTCCTTGAGGATAAGGGGTAGCTGGAGTGAGATCGAGCTGCCCAACATCCCTCTCGCGTACACACTGTTGGAGGCCAAATATGGCATCAGCGATGGAGTTGAGCCTGTGCAGCAGTGCAGGACCAATGTCCTGGATCAAGGTCTCCACGGCGGCCGCCATCCTACCTATGTTGACCTCGGTGCATTGGCATGCCGGTGCTATCACTTCAAAGTGAAGGCAGATGGGCTCCTCCATCGTGCTTTGCAATCTGAGGAGTGCAGCAGACATCCCTTCCTGATGTTCCCAAGCTCGCCTTTGCAGCTCCAGCAACTGTGACACAACCAAGTCCAGAGGCTCTTCATCTGACTCAGACTCAGCAAATTTCTGGCCTCTAGCAGTCCTCCGAGTGCAAGGAGCCTGGGAAGTCCCTGCCTCCGCCTGCTACAGATCAGGCAGTGCGATGTGCTCACCAGATTGTGATCCCAGGGCTACTCTAAAGCTAGGTCCCACCGAGGTGTGTGTCTCTGCACTGGTGGAGGGTGTGGGTGAACGCTGTGAGGGGACTTCAAGGAGGGTGCCTCCAGATTCCTCTTCAGAGGTTTCTTCAGGGCTTGATTGGAGGCCCTGGGTCATGGACTCCATCAGCTGTTTCCCAGATGTGCCTGCGAAAGCAAGGAGAGATAATTAGTGCATGGCAGTGGCCTGTGAAACAGGACACATCACTCACAGCATGGTTATCTGATGGATGTTGCACTGCTGGATCCTCACTTGGTAGAGCACCGCCGGCCTCACCGTCAGCACAGGAATGGTCCAGGTCGTCGCTGGCCAACTGGATGGCTCTATTTTCAAAGTCCATGAGGACCTCAATTTCAGGCATTCCTCCACTGGTAAGAGACCTCTCCCTCTTGTGTACCAGCTTGTCCTGCATGAATAGAGATGGAGAGAATGTAAACAGGATGCCTGCTTAGGCCAGATGATAAGTATGCCTGGCATGTGTGGGTGGTGAGTGGTCCCATGGACAGGATGAGGACAATGAAGATGTGTACGAGAGAATGGATGGTGATATTCCTCGAACCAGCAGTGAGTGAGTGCCCTGTGGATGTGTGATGGGTTTGTGAGTGTGTGTGTTGAGAGTGATGAGAAGAGTGACTTACGCTGTGGAATGGAGGAGATCATTCATTCTCTTGCAGCACTGGGTGGCTGTCCTCTTTTGCAGGGCATTGGTGCTGACCACCGCTGCCACCGACTCCCAAGCCTGGTTGGTCATGCCACTGCCCATCCTGCGGCCGGGGCGTGGGTAGAGGACATCCCAACGGGACTTCATGGCACCCAAAAGGCAATCCAGTGAGGCATCGCTGAACCTGGGGGCTGCAGTCTTTTTGCCTTTCGTGGACATCTTCCATGCAGTAGTTGTGGGCTGGAAGCACTGAGATGTGTGCGCATGGCTGGACTTTAAACACAGCGCCTGGCGTGATGGCGGGCGGGTGAATGAGAGCCCGCCTACCATGGAAATGGCATGTTTCCCAGGAATGCATAAAGAATGTGGCAACTTTGGGACGAAATGGCGTGAAAACCTACCTTTGGGGCCAGCAGGTAAAACTTAGTGCAAACCTGGGATGATTCCACTCTGAAACTTCAGTGGAAGTCCATTGGAATAATCAGAAACTAGGCTGGGACTCAGTTATGTTAGGACCTGATGCAAGAACAAAATTAGTGAGAAGGCTTTGTAGAAGTGATGCTTTTGTCCACCCTTTACAAGCCCATTGACATAAGGGGACTGGACTACTGAAGGGAAGTGCAAATGTTTAAGCTTGTGCACTCTGGGATTTCCTCAGGAATTGGAGTACAGTTGCATTGGTATACTTGGAACAAGCCAACCAATTGTTGGTTCTCAGGTTGGACTGACGAAGATGAAGGGTTTTTTTTTTAAAAGTGCTATTCAGTAACTAAACTTTTCTTGGGGTGAAGGGGTGACCCCTCTGCCCAGACTTTCCTATGTCCTCAGTGGGTCTATTGACCTTCAGTTTTGAGTGCCCCAGGTGTGCCCCTAGCTCACCAAAGACATGTAAAACACATGAATTTCCAGCCCCTACAAACGTTGATGAAATAAGCAGTATGAAGTGACTGTGGAGATGCACCGCTCTGTGGATTTTTGCAGTGATATGAATAGGAATTTTAATTCAGTGCATATAAACTTTTGATGATTTCCCACTTTCACATTCTTCTTCCCCTGCACCCCGCACCCCTCCCCTCCCACATCAAATCTCCTTTTAGACTTCTTTGATCTAAAGAGAGCTACCATTCTAGTAATTTTCTTCTCTATCCTTCCAAAGCCTCCATGTCCTTTCTAAAGTGTGGTGCTCAGAATTGGAGACAATACTCCAGCTGAAAAGTAACTGGAGAAAATGCAACAGATGGAAATGGTGGGATAACAAAACCTGAGAGTTTTGTTGAGAGGAGAAGGAAAAACGGCACAGGCAGAGAGAGAGAGACACACATAGGAGAAGGAGCAAGAAAATCCAGAAAGTCTTTTGTTGAACAAAAAGATAGCTAATTCTATTTCTTAATGATAAACACATCATGATCCTTAACTGAAAGTTATGGCAAATATAGATAAAGGTAATTGTGAAGGAATCTTTCTGAACATATAATAGTGATAGTTTGAGAATCATTCAATTGGTCACAAAGGTTTCAGATATCCAGGGTTGTGACGCAGGAACATTTCATAGAACTGTCTATGTTGATGGGAAATAGTAGAAGCTTTAAAGCTTATAATTCAATACTGGTTGAATCTCACATCTTGTCCAATGCTAAAGCTGCTTCCAAAAGGCTCAGTCTGTTTTAAATCCCATTCACTTCCCCTCACTTCAGGTCTATGTAAAGCTTAAATCCAAGACATGAATACTCTTCTCATGTTTCCAGGTGCCCTTCTAAGTCCTGTTTCCTCATGCTTTGTTTTCTAATAGGTAATTCCATTCTTGCGTTTGGCTTCCAAGTTCTCTGTTGTGATTTTTCTTGTCTCTGTTTTATTAATACTTTAATGATAGATCAATTTGATAATTTAGTAGCATTCTCTTAACATCAGTAAGTGATGTATCAATGTTAATAAATAAACAACTGGCTAGATGTAGACTAAAGAACTCAGTTGTTTACATAGAGTTTGTAAGATATCAGCAACAACTTGCATTTATGTAGCACTTTTAATGTAAAAATATCCACAGACACAAGGAGTTGAGGTAAGTGAGGTGGCTGCTGAGCTAGGAAGGGAACGATTGAGAATAAAGGATTAAGAGGTGATTTAATTGAGGTGTTGAAGATGATTAAAGGAATTGATAGATTGGGTAGATAGAGAGAATCTATTTCCTCCGATGGTGCATGGTGTGGGGAAGGTAGACTAGAATAAGGATTCCTTAACATTAAAGCTAGGCCATTCAGAAGTGATGTCCGGAAGCACTTCTGTTCCAAAAAACCTCTTGAGGCTGGGGTCAATTGAAAATTTTAAAACTGAGAAATTTAGGATTTTATTAAATAAGGGATATGAAGCTAAGGTAGGTATATGTAGTTAAGATACAGATCAGCTGTAATCTAACTGAATGACAGAACTGTCTCGGAGCTGAATGATCCATACCTGTTCTTATTAGCAGTGTTGTTCGGAAGTTAAAAAGTAGGGGTTTAAGACAGTGCATAGTAACAATTAATTATTTCTAAGACTGGTAAAGCACAGCAGAAACCAACAAAGACTCATTTTTTCTTTAATTTGTTTAAATTTAGAATCTAAAAGTACTGGAATCTGATGATGAAGTGAATCTGAGAGGATCTTAAATGCAGAAGATTATTGCTGCCGTTCATGAATCCAAGGTCACACTTGGTAAAAACAAATTAGATTGTCATTTGTACATAATCATCAGGATACAAGGGATGCAAGTGTGGAATGGACTGCTGGATTTACCTATTGAGGATGTAGCAACCAAAGGTTCGACCTCAACTGCATCATCTTTATCAAATGACTCAGTAGAGCTCGAGAGAGTGATTTAAGACCAAATTCATCATCATAAAATTCCTGAAGTAAGAAGATTTAATCGTGAGATGGAGCCAAAGCTTTCTGCTTCCAATACCCAGAGAATTTGGGACAGGCATTGGCAGTATGGTACACAGAGACTCACTTGACTGTGTCATCATGAGCATCTCACCAGCCCCTGATTTACCTGGGGGTGTGCCGTTCTGACCACACTTTTCTGTGTCCTGATGCAGCTCCACATTTCTGGTCAGGTCTTCCAAGCCAGGCTTCTTCAGAAATGCAGAGTATAGAGTCCATCAGAGAACTCCATCACAGCGGAGTAGTGTGGGTGGGGGGCGGGAGGGAGTGGAGATACTCTCTTTTTATGCACTAGCTGTCGTAAGGTAATGCTCAGTACGAATGTTAATAGATGAATGTGAGTGGGGCGGCCGGGGGGAGGGTGTGGGAGGGGTAGGTGTTTGAGCCTGGGCGCGGTGGGGGGCTGCTGTCAATGTGAGCGATTGGGGGGGTCAGTTCTGTAGTTACCCAGGAGTTAGACTAGGATTTTCTGTCTAACGTTTCCTGGGTAATTATTCAGGTAAGTATGTTGGAACTATCCAAAGTCTCCGACTCTAATTCAGATTTGGAGATTTTTACAGAGGGTCCCGGGGAGCAAGGGAATTGCACATCGGAAATTCAAACTTCCCAGATAATTCCTTCGGAGATCAACACATAGGGACGTCTGCGGGATCACGACGCACACCTTGGGTTATACGTCCAGTCACCAACGGTCCAGAGACTAGAGGATCTGGTGCCATTTTTTTCAGAATGGAGTTTCCAAGCTAGCAATGAAGCAATGTGAGTGAAATTGTTTAAGACCCATAATATTCTGGATTATTATTTGGAACTCTAACAACAAAAGTCATGATGACCAAAGCTCCCTCTCCATTTTCCTGGCTAAATGGCTGGCATATTACCTTGCATGAGAACAGTGACTGTAATTTAATCGTTCATTGTATGTAAAACACTTTAAAATGTTTCTGACAAACATGATATAAATAATTTTTTCCCCTCCTACCTATCTCCCTTGCTGCATGATGGCACCAAAAACTATCAAAGATAAAAACCTACATTTATGAGGATGTGCTGAAGATACGGGGGCTATCTCTGTTTGAGCAGAGAAGGCCAACAGAGGAAGGAAAGATCCAGTCAAGTAAAAAGGTCTTTTGAGAATCTGGGAAACAACTAAAGAAGGTGAGAATATGATGAACCTTGATTTTGATACAATTTAAGGAGAGGAACAATGGCCAGAATCTTCTGTTCAGCGAATGGGGGCGAGCCCCGCTTGCCAACACATAAAATGATGCGCGGTGACATCGGGCGTGCGTCCCAACATCATCCACGGGCGGGATGAGGTTTCATGAATTGTTTGTAAATTAAATAAATTTTTTAATTAAAATTCGTTGACATGTCCCAGCTCTTGTGACACTGTCACATGAGAGGACATGTCTTAAAAAAATATTTTTTTTCTTCATTAATATTTTAAAAATTCAAACTAATCTCCCTGAGGCAGCTCTGTTCCTCAGGCAGATTTTTGCACTCTTTTGCACACATGCGCGAAAGAGCAAAGGCCCCAGCTCAGCCTCCTCCCCCCACCCGCACAGGGAGCGCTCAGTGCTTCCAGGTGCACGTCACGCTGGACAGGCCTTAATTGGCCCACCTATGTAAAATGGTGGCAATCAGCTGCACACCCGCTCCCGCCCAACCCCCCCCAGCGGGGAGAAAATTCTCCCCAATATGTAGGACGGGTGCATTCAAACCTTTGCTCAGTAAAACTAAAGAGGGCCCATACTGCTTATGGACAGACAATAATTGTACTTTCAACTGAACCACCTTCTTCCCAGGTGGATGAATAATTTCCTACCTTCCAACAAGCATAAGCTCCCACTCAGAGCAGTGAGGTCGGATGTGGTGCCAAATGTCCATTGTAAATAATGTACTCGCACTGTTGAAAATTGAAGTGAGAGAGGACATAAGGGCAGCGATCATTACTGACATCATCAGGCCTCGCAGTCCTGCAGTAGAACAGAGTGGGGTCAAACAAGCATTGTATTAAAAATTGCATCATAGTAGTCACTGAGTTACAGAGAATGGCTGCCTGAATTTTCATCACCAAAGTGAGTAGCAGGAGTTGGGAAAATTCCCCGCTTGGCCATCCCATCTCAGGAGAAAGTGCCTTCAAAGGCCTTCATTGCTGGGGGACAGGGTTCAGGCCAGAGTTGGGCTATCCTACCGAGGAAAGAGGTCGGAGGCAGCCAGAGGGGCTGCCAGGTGTTGCGTTGAGCTGTGACTTCTTTGTCCCAGTTAGTGAAAACACAAAGGCCCTCCAGCCCTCAACCCCCACACATTCCCCATGCCCCATTCATGCCACCTCCTGTATCCTACCCACACCTATAGCCCCTCATGCCAACATAGGGCTTAGGAGCAGGAGTAGGCCATTCAGCCCTTAGAGCCTGCTCCGTTATTCAATAAGATCATGGCTGATCTGGTTGTGGTCTCAACTCTACTCTTGTACACTTGCTGCTCTCTCCTCTCACGCCTCTTGTACTCTCAATGCCCTCCCCTCTCACACCTCATGTAGTCTCGCTGCTCTCTCCCCTCTTGTGCCTCTTGTAGTCTTGCTGCTCTCTCCCCTCTCGCTGTTCTCTAGCCTTTCATGCCTCGTAGTCTCGCTGGCTAAGGTAAGAGTCCCTATGGCCCCTCATGCCCCCTATGCCAAGCTAGTGCACTCAACCCCTCCTGCCTCCCATGATCCTCATGCCCCCATGCCAAGCTATGGCACTTACATGCCCATTGACCCACAATACACTATATAAAACCAATGAAGCCTACAGTGACTGTAGTATGTATTAAAAAAGCTTTTAAAAAAGTAATTAATTCATCATTTTCCATTATGTTTTGAAATATAATTTCATTATAAGGCAATGAAAGTGTCAATCATTCAGACCCTATAAAGTATCAATAACAGAAACCACAAGTCCTTGAAACCACTTAAACTTGTGTAAATAAACATTGTGAATTGATCGCAGAGATCAGAGAACCAATGCTGTCAATCAAGCAATGTTTTCCTTGAGGTGTAGCTGTTTCAACATGGGACCCTCAGCCAAACGTACATAGTTTTTTTTATGCATTCAAGGGGTGTGTCTTCGCTGTCCAGGCCAGCATTTATTGCTCATCCCTAATTGCCCATGAGAAGGTGGTGGTGAGCTGCCTTCTTGAACCACTGCAGTCCATGTGGTGTAGGCACACCCACAGTGTTGTTAGGGAGGGAGTTCCAGGATTTTGACCCAGAGACAGTGAAGGAACAGCAATATATATCCAAGTCAGGATGGTGAGTGGTTTGGAGGGGAACTCCCTGGTTTGTTCCCATTTATCTGCTGTCCTTGTCCTTGTAGATGGTAGTGGTCGTGGGTTTGGAGGGTGCTGTCTAAGGAGCTTTGGTGTGTTTCTGCATTGCACCTTGTAGATGGTACAGACTGCTGCCACTGTGCGTCGGTGGTGGAGGGAGTGAATGTTTGTGGATGGAGTGTCAATCAAGTGGACTGCTTTGACCTGGGTGGTGACAAGCTTCTTGAGTGTTGTTGGAGCTGCACTCACCCAGGTAAGGGGAGAGTATTCCATCACAATCCTGACTTGTGCCTTGTAGATTGTGGACTGGCTCTGGGGAGTCAGGAGGTGAGTCAATCATTGGGGGATTCCTAGCCTCTGTCCTGCTCTTGTAGCCACAGTATTTATCTGGCTAGTCCAGTTTGGTTTCTGGTCAATGGTAACCTCCCAGGACGTTGAGGGGGATTCAGCGATGGTAATGCCATTGAATGTTTAGATGGTTAGGTTCTCTCTTGTTGGAGATGGTCATTGCCCGGCACTTGTGTGGCACGAATGTTATTTGCCACTTGTCACCCAAGCCTGGATATTGTCTAG
Organism: Cetorhinus maximus; assembly: GCF_964194155.1. Classification (NCBI taxonomy): domain Eukaryota; kingdom Metazoa; phylum Chordata; class Chondrichthyes; order Lamniformes; family Cetorhinidae; genus Cetorhinus; species Cetorhinus maximus. The sequence continues at coordinate 59,893,990 of NC_135893.1, forward strand.
GTCTTGCTGCATTTGAACATGGACTGCTTCGGTATCCAAGGAATTGCAAATTGATGGAAGGAAGGTTATTGATGAAGCAGCTGAAGATGGTTGGGCCTAGGACACTATCCTGAGGAACTCCTGCAATGATGTCCTGGAGCTGAGATGACTGACATCCAACAACCACAACCATCTTCCTTTGCGCTAGGTACAAATCCAACCAGCGGAGAGTTCCCCCTCACCGATTCCCAATAACCCCAGTTTTGCTAGGGCTCCTCGATGCTACACTTTGTCAGATGTAGCCTGATATCAAGGACAGTTAGGGATCCTGGAATTGGGATCTGCCTGCCATTTTTAAAGGGCTCTTGAGTCATGCCACCTCTGTGAAAATTCAGCTGGATGTGTGAGATTAAGAGCACAATGCCAGGATACTGAGGCACTTTTATTAAGTCATCATGCTTGCCTTTGAAGCGACAACAAACCACACCATCCCTGCCTCTATCTGACTAATCCCACGTGAGTTACACTCACCCAGTCATCCTCTTTTCCTGCAGATCCATCACAGCATTATGGGGAAGAGGGTGAGGAAAAGGAGAGGGCAGGGTGACATTTCCCTTGTGGGCTAATGAAATGAAGAACATGGGGAGGATGTGAAGGTAGGCTCCCCTCATGAGTTCCTGGGCTAAGATCCTCTGCCATAACCCCTCAGTGTGACTCCTGTATGAACTTGCCCTTTCACTCCCAAACACTAGTTGAAACACTTCCAACTGCGAGGGAATTAGAATTATGAGCTTATGTGAGCAAAAATGAAGATCATGTGGCTTAGAAGAGGAAAGTCTCTTAAAGAAACTAGTGGTAGTAGGGGTATGCCCAGATTAACTTGCAAATTTTGCTGGCACTCTTTATGCTAATGATTGTTTTAATGGAAGGACCTGTTGGGATCCAACAGCTTCAATAAATGCCAGTCCACTTGCATGATCTGATGGAAGGGCAGAGCATAAGGTGGATTAAGCGAAACATCTTGGTGACAATAAATCAATTCTGCAGATGACTACTTGTTACAATGTCCCAGGTTAATTCTTTGCTCAAACAATAGTGAGAATGTAGAAATCACTATTACATGGAGTGGCTGAGATGAATGGCATAGATGCATTTAAAGAGAAGTTAGTAAGTACATGAAGCAGAAACGAGTAGAAAGATATACTGACAAGGTGAAATCAAGTAAATAGAGAAAGAGGAGTCTAGTGTAGATCTTAACACTAGCATAGGACGGGTTCGGTGCATAAATTCTATGTAATTGGATTTCTTGTACCTCCTGGCAGCAACTCCATTACCAGCTTCGGGTAAGCGATATCCGAGCAACCAATCTGATTCCCACAAATTCTACGACAGGTATCAGCATCAGCACAGGCTACTTCATCTAAGATGAATCACAATAGAAGTAACAATTTTGAGTTTAAGGAAGATTTCACTCTGTGAAATTCAGACAATGCCAAAATGTACAGACCTCTACTTACACCTACCTGTAAAGAGTACTCTGCTTATCATGCCTGGGAGCACCATTATGAAAACGGGCAAGATTTTCAAGTAGACAGCAAACAAGGAGCCACCTTTGGCATGAAGCAGTGTCTTGGCAGAGAGTGACCTCTGAACGATGACCTGAAGTTGACACAAAGTCAGGGTCATTGAATATAATATTACAAATGCTGGAAATTTAAAAATTAAGGCCAAAAATTCAGCCAGCGTCTGTGAAGAGAGGTTATGACATTTCGGATGTGTAGCCTTCATTGGGACACTGGGTCATTTCCTCAGACACCAATTTAGTCTTGATTTTTAAGACCATTTTACTTCTAAACATTTCAATAATTGCCACTGGGTTCCACGTCCAGGTCTGAAACCACTGACACTTTATCAGCATCTCTAGAAATTTTATTTGTGGAAGCACCTGGACCCACTCAGGAGAAAATTGTTATCGAGGAACAGAAATAAGACAGGATGATACTAAGTTATCCTTCCTGAAATTATAGACAGGACTTATGACCTCTGTCCACAAAATGCTGGCAGTAGTCATCAGTTTGATAAAGTGCCAGCAAAGTGTCAGCAAGTTGAAGCCCATAGAATAAAAGGGACAGTGGCAACATGGGATACAAAGCTGGCTGAGTGACGGGAAACAGAGTAGTGTATGCTGTTTGGTTGTATTTCACACTGGTGGAAGGAACCTAGTGAGGTGCCCCAGGGGCCGATATTAGCACCACTGCATTTCCTGATCTATTATTTCTGACCAAGAATTGGGTATGCAGGGCACAATTTCAAAATTTGCAGATGACACAAAACTTAAGTATTATGAGCCGTGATAGTGATAGACTTCAAGAGGATAAAGAGAAGCTGGTGGAATTGGTTGGTGCATGCAGATGAAATTGAATGCAGAGAAGTGTGAAATGATACATTTTGCTTGGAAGAATGAGGAGAGACTACAAAAAATAAAGGATACAATTCTAAAGCAGGTTCTGGAGCAGCAGGACCTGGGGTTATGTGCGCAAATCATTAAAGCTGGCGGGGCAGGTTGAGAAAGTGGTTAATAAAACATTAATAACACTCTAACTAAAACTGGAAACTTTAATTGTGGCTTCCTTCAGGCTCAAGTGATGCCAGGAACTTGTGTCAGTCCAGGATGGGATTCTGGGCTTTATAAATAGAGGCAAAGAGTACAAAAGCAAGGAAGTTATGGTGAATCTTTACGAAACACTGGTTTGGCTTCAACTGGAGTATTGCGTCCAATTCTGGGCACCACATAGGTGGTGGGAGTTGGTAGACGATGGTATTATGGTACTGTCACTGGACTAGTAATTCAGAGGGCCAGGCTAATACTCTGGGGACATGGGTTCAAATCCTACCACGGCAGCTGGTGGAATTAAAATTCAATTAATAAATCTGGAATTAAAAGATAGTCTCAGTAATAGCAACCACGAAACCATTGTCAATTGTCATTAAAAACCCAACTAGTTCGTCAATGTCCTTTAGGGAAGGAAATATTACCATCCTTAACTGATCTGGCCTACACTCCAGAGCCATAGTAATGTGAGTGACTCTTAAATGCCCTCTGTCATGGCCCAGCAAGCCACTCAGTTATATTAAACCCCAATGTCTGCATGTAATGGGGGGAGGTTCAAGGATCACAGGAGGGAGAGGAATAACAAGCCAGTGATGGTGAAGGATGAGGAGGGGTACTTGGTGAGTGAGAGGGGAAGGTAGAAGGAGCCTGAGGTGCAAAGGAATTTCACACACACCATCTTGGAACAGCAATGTTGTTGCGCAGTTCATAAAATGTCACAAGCAATTGATATGGGAGGAGTGGTTTCTTTGCTTTTTGGGCCAAGTATAGGGGCACTCTATTAATAATGAGTCAACTGGATGGAGAACCAGGCTCAGCTGATATCTCCTCTTGATGGTCCAATGCCTAGGAAACCAGCATTGCTCCATGACTCGTGGCTTGCATTCCAATGAAATCCATCAAGGTGGGGAGCTGCAGTGCATTGTGTGCTAATTGGCATCTTGTGTTATCCAAGGAGGGAGGAAGAGAGCTGGTACCTCCAAGGGGCACGGATAGGGACAGCAGCAGTGTCCTGACTCTCCAGTCTTGGGGGTACATACTCATGGCTGACAATGGAGTGGGTGGCACAACTACAACGGCAAGGCAAGGGGGTCTCAATTGTGCCTCAAGGGTGATGGAGGGAAGTTCAATAGCGTCTAAGGGGGGTTCACCTACATGGCTGTCATTGGCCTGGCCAATACACAATGTCTGCATGTACATGGAGATATGAACAGGAGGAACACTCATCTGTGGCCCTCCATGATGTCCTTCACTATGATGGGGTGGGGGAGGCCAGGGGTAGACCGATGCTAGGTACATGGGCTTAAAGAATTAGGGATGATGGGGAAGCTTCAAAGAAAATGCTGACTAGATGGATCACCGCCATTTGTTGACAGATCACCTCAGGCAAACATGAGGCAGGCTCAAGGCAACCCCGCCCTTCTACTGGCTATGGTCCAGCTAAGTAGGGACCTGCGCAGAATGGCCCAGGGCCAGTAGGAGCAACGGCCAGACCAGCAAGAGGCAGTGGCGGCAGAACCTCAAGGAGCACAGAATGCTGGCAACCAGGGGTCAATGCAACAGCAAGCATTGGCCCAAAATTGGATATATTTCAGGCGCTGCAGCTACCTGCAGAGGAGGGAGAGGCAATGCTGGAGGCACCTTAGAATGTACCAAGACATGATGAATCAATTACATATGTCAGATATTCATGAAGGTCTGCGTCCGCAAGGACTGGAAGGCAATCCAGTGCCAGTGGCATTAAAGGTGACCACAGCCCTAAACTTCTTTGCCAGTGGCTCCTTCCAGGGCTCCGCTGGTGACCTGTGCAGCATATCCCAGTCAATGATGCACAAGTGCATCCAGAAGGTGACAGATGCCCTCTTCAGGAGAGCACATGATTTTTCAGATTCCACTTGGATCCCATGAGCCAGGCAGCCAGAGCATTGGGTTTTTCAGCAATCGCAGGATTCCTGCAGTGCAAGGGACTATTGACTGGACACATGTGACATTGAGAGCTCTCTGACATCAGCCAGCTGCATTCATCAACAGGAAAGATTTGCAGTCTTTGATTGTTGAGCTAATATGTGATCACACCAGACAAATCCTGCAGATTTGTGCACAGTTCCCAGGGAACTCTCACGATGCCTACATTCCCAAACATTCCCAGGTGCCACAGGTGTTTGAAGCATCTCGTCGATTGCAGGGCTGGCTCTTTGCAGACAAGGGATACCCCCAGTAGACCTGGCTGACGACACCAGTTCGCTATCCACAAAGAGAGGTACAATGCCGCACATGCCTCCACAAGGGTCACCACTGAGCAGACAATAAGCCTCCTAAAGATGAGGTTTAAATGTTTGAACTGCTGAGGCAGAGCACTCCAGTATACCTACAGAGTGTGTCCTGGATCATTATTGTCTGCTGCGCCCTACACAACCTCTTGCAACAAAGGGGGTCGCCTCTACAAATGGAGACATGGAGGATCGAGATGTTTCTTCCAACGATGAGGATGGAGAAGACGATGGTGATGGGGAGATCCAGGATGTCATGGAGGCACAGGATGAGGCCATGGCAAGGCAGACACTTCGGACAGGCCTGTGACAATCTAATAACTAATAGATCCCAGGCTGAGTGAGCTGCCTATACTTATCCTTTACATTGTTTTCAATCCTCTGCTGGCTGCAATTTGGACCACACATTATGGTTTACTTTCATTGACCTTGTTTTCTGATGGCTGAAATAAATTGCACTATTTCACGTTAGCTCTGCTGGTAGTGTGATCCTTTGCATGCGCTAATCTGTGTCAATAGACATAAGTCTTGTGCCAAAAGCGGGCATCAGTACCTGCACAACATTGCATGCTGCCGAAAAATGATTATTTTTCCCTTGGCTCCACAAAATCCATACACATGACACACTGAAAGCCACATGCAGTCTTATTCTCAGCAGGGATGTACTTATGTCACCCTGACACCTCCAAATGGGGAGGATGCGTTGCAGAGAATTCTTTCAGGTGGACCCAGAGACATAAGTGCATAGGAAAGGACAGCAGGAGCAGGCCATTTGGTCTCCTCTAGATTGCTCCATCAAGCATCTTGATCAGGGCTGTTCTTCTAACTGGTCATTATTTCCTTCAATACCCCAAATCCCTTGGCATCTTTATCAGCTAGAAATCTATAGATCTAATTAATGAGCATACTTCCACTGTCCTATGGGGTGTTGAGTTCCAATCATTCACCACCCTCTAATTGAAAAAAATCTTATACATTTAGTCTTAAATGGCTTACCCATTGCTGTGAGACAGCGTCCCCTGGTTCTGGACACCCAACCCCAGACATCTTTCCTGCATCCACCCTGCAAGAGGTCTTTATGCTACAAGTCGATAGCACTGTCCAGCATACAGGCCCATTCTCCTCATTCTCACCTGGGATAATTTCCCAGTCCCTGAATTAAGTCTGGTGCACCTTTGTTGCAATCCCTTTACACAAGGTCTAATCCTTCCCTAGATAAGGAGATGAGCAGGGCACAATAATCCAAGTGAGGTTTCACCAAGGCTACATATAGTCAATTGCCAAACCTTTTTAATCCTACACTCAGTCCCTCTTACAATCAAGTCCAACTTGCCAGTTGCCTCCTTACTTGCTGGCTACACCTACACGTTAACTGAAAATTACATTTGGGTGAGGACAGCCAGAGCTGTTTGGACACCCACACCTCTCCATTTTCTCAACATCCAGGAAAGCCTCTGTTTTTCTATTCTTCAGAACACAGTGAAGGTCCTCATGCTTTTCATGCTCACACTCCATCTATAGAGTTCCTTGCCACTCAACTAGCCTGTTTAACTCACCTTGAGAACTCTTTGCATCCTCCTCACAACAGGACAAAAGCAACAGGAGAAGCAGTGATTTAGCTGCAGGCTCTGCACAGACGGCATTCTGAGAGCTCAGAACCTGGTGAGCTGCAATTGATGCATTGCATGATGGGTGCGTAGGCTGCATATTAAGATTGGCCGATGCTTAAGCATCCTCATGGCGATATATTCAGTGATCACAATGCTGATAATGTGAGACAAGTGTCTCAAATGTAAGACCTAATAGGAATCTGACGGGGGACCAAGTTCCACCCCCTTAAGTGCCCACGACCATTTAAGCACCTAGCAGCAAAATGTTTGGAAGTTTTCTAGATTCTCAGAGCAAGAGAACATATATTTACAAGCGTGAAAGGTTTATACAGTTATTGGACACCCTAGCCACCTATGTGTCTTCAAAACTTCTTTACCTTCTTTTTCTACCCCTAGGCCTAGGTGCAGCCCCAACAACCTTAACTGAGGTGGAGACAGCCCGCTGACTGTGGGCAAGTGTCCTCTGGTGGTCTGAGGCCTAGAGGGCCCTAGACTGCTAAGGGTCCCCTGTGCAGATGCACCCTCCTTGGCCTGACCTGCTGGAGGCAATGGGGTCACTGGCAGAGGGGAGTTTGAGCAGCAAGGCACCCCTGGATTGTCCTGAGATGAAGCCCCTGAAGTGCCTGGTTGGGCACTCCATCTCATTGTTGGTGCGTGATGGTACCTTGCTGACTCCGTCAGGAGAAGAGGCATCTGGAGGGAGGTTGAGGTGCCCTGTCCACCACTGCTGCACTGCAACTTTGACCCAAATGATGGAGTGTGGGTCCGGGCGCATATCTGGCAGCCACTGCGTGTTCTGCAGACCTGTGTCTCTAAGGTGGCCATCACCCTTTCCATGGAGGCAGCCAACTGTTCACATGCCAGAGCCACTTCCAGCCTTCATTCCAGACTGAATAGCCTCTGACACCTCTGCCTGATGTTCCCCTGCATGTCTCTGCATCTCCAACAGGTCTCAGCAGTGGCCCGATCTCCAGCAGTCCTCCGAATGTCAGAGACCTTGGCTGTCACTCCACCAGCTGTAGGCCCGTGTCTGTGATGTGCCCACTAAATTGTGACCATGTGCCTACTCTAGAATGTGCACCCAGTGAAGGGAAAGTCTCTGCGCTGGTGGAGAGTGCAGGTGAACGGTGCATCCTTTGAGGATTCTAAGTCATCATCCTCAGAGTTGGAGGTGGAGCTGGGGGTGGACTGCCTTCTCTTCTTAACCTTGGCCTGTTTGCTGGTACCTGGAGTGGCGAAGAGCAAGATTTAGCTGATGCTTATGCAAAATCCCTTTTCTAAACAATGTCTCACTCTGCCAGGTGCATCTGACAACTACAGGCTGGAGGCATCCTTACTGGCTTCCTCTGAAAGTCCTAACACGCTATCACCACAGGCACAGTTCCAGTCCCCCCCAGCTAGTTCTGTGTCCTCCTCTAGCTCGAATGGGATGAGGATCAGAATATCTGGCAGTTCGCTGCAGGTCTGGGATTGCTACCTCTTGTTCAGGGTGTAGACAGACAGAAGGATTGAGTGTCATCCCAAAGGGTCCATGAGCAGTTTAGGAACACACATGCCTATGCCAGCTCCTGAGTCCTCTCCAGTAAGTGATTAACAAGCATGATGTTCTGCACCTGATAGAAGATGGAGAGCATGAGTGCTGCAACCCAAACTCCTGTCTGGCCTCTCCCTGCCGTTGCAGACTTACACTGCCTGATGCCATTGAGTGAGTAGCTGGTGCCACTTATTCTGGTGGAGTGTTGCAGCTCCTTCGTCCTTGTTTGGCACTCAAGCCAGGTTCTTTTTTGGGCCCCAAGGGCGCTAACCTCCACTGAGACCTACGTTCAGGTCACCTTGGTTAGACGGGAGAGCCTCCTGTTGCCACCTTGGACCTCCTCCTTCTCCTGGATGGCCTGGAGGAGAACATGCAGGGAGGAATCGCTGAACCGTGAGGCCACGCGTTGTCTGCTCTGCAATGTCACTGCTTCAGGCAAGGTGAGATAATGACAGTAACAGCAATGTTGCTGGCTTGCAGTGAGTGAATGGCTGTCCAGATGCCCTTTAAATATGACACCTGGACCTTTGGACCCCTGAGGTAAGGGCAGGGACGGCAACTTCCTGCCCACCCCCACTGCAAGATTCACTGTGCTTCCCACACATGCACATCTAATAAGCTGGCCAGCACGAGATCATGTGTGCCTCCTCCCACACTCTCCCTCCACCAACACCTTCCCCCACCCCCCAGTGGAGGATACTCTCATTTCTTATACTCCGGAATGGAAGATTCCGCCCACTGACTGAGAAATTAGTCTTGGCCCAAGGCATACTAATTTTTTCCCCCAGCTACTTTATGCTGCTGAGAGATTTAGAAATGTAGTGAATTCTCTACCTTGCTAACAACTGAACCAATCATATATTCAAGCATGGAAAAGGCAGGAAGTAGAAATAAGGAACTTCAAGCTTTGTTTTGAAAACTCAGAAGAAAAGTCTAAGGTATGATGCACCATAACTAATATTAACTAAAGGATGGTACCTGATCTGTGCACCAATACCAGATCGAAGGGATGGTCATTCCAATCAATACACCTGGCCAAGGAAAGTCAGAGGTCGCAGGATTCCGAAATATGTGAAAAGCATCATTTCTTGGGAGGCCACAAGTTGTGTTGAGGTCACGAATGCTTGGAATGGCATGGAAGTACAGTTCCTGAAGGCCTGAGTAACCTTCAACTTTAATGAAAGCTGTAGAGCAGAGACTTGTTTTATTGATCTAGCAGAAACATATGCATCCATCCAGTCAATTAAACCCTGAATCTGTGTTCCAGAAGTCAAATAATACTGTACAAATAAATATCTCATGCCACATTTTTAAAAATTAATATGCCTTTAGGATTATTTTGAAGACACAATCTTTGCAAAATAAAAAGGAAAATTATCCTTTTGTGTAAACGGCATCTTCTATTTACTTTTATCTCATTTTTTTTAAAGGATTTCTTCTCACCCTCAGCTAATTGGTTATATTCCATTATGAGTTATTTTGAGCTCACTGCCAGGAGAAGCTCAAGTGAAGTTGTTGGTTGTTTCTATTTGCTTCCTCTGAAGACATTGTTAGAATCATATCTCTCAAGACAGAAGTTTTATTTTACAAAATGGAAGGATTTGACATGGTCTGGACATCTGGATGCCAACCTGGGATTTTTTTTAAAAGGTCATAAGTTCACTTTGGAACTGACAAGCAGGCCTCTTCCAAGCAATCACCTGACCTATATGATACTTGAGAAGGAGTTATTTGTTTGTTTGAACTGCAAAACCCTTCGCTTAATGAAAAGCTGGGAGACAAAAAAGGCAATCACATGGGAGAGAGGGAAAAAACATAAGTTGTGATCCTGCTTGTTTGGAAGGCAGTCTTGTTGGAGGATAAGTTGAGGAAAGAAGGCTACCTTGATTGGCTCCCTCTCTCACTACCTTGCCTAAAATTGTATGTGGCTGTCAACCCATAGCCAGAGAACCCTTATCTGAGTGTAACCAGTCTGCTTTTGGACCTGAAAAGCTGAGACCAGTGGTAAGAACATCCAGGCATCCACCGGGACCAGTGGCCCGTCTTCACACGAGAGAATTCCAGGTCGACAGCGTCAAGACCCTGTGGACTTTATCCTTTATTTTATAATGCCCATCCTCCAAAACCCATCTCTGCAGAGAGACTCGATCGGGTTGTCCTTTGTTTGTCTGTGTGTGTTCTGGGGGATTTCTTTAGGAAGAGATAAATAATTATACTGCCTAATTACAATTGTGTATTAACCAGTATTTGCAATTTGTTAAAAGAAGTTTTGTTTTAAAATAAATTAATCATTCTGAGTTTTTGAAAGAAGCCTGGTCAGAGTCTCTTTTCTTCTGGGTACGAGAAGTATAGGTAAACAATTGGTGGGAAAATAAAACATTTAAAACAATGGTACGACCTATGGAGTAGTAGGGCTTGATAATTAGCACACTCTTCCCATCCAGACCATAACAACATTCTAGGCCTCTGAGCAACATCCACCTGTTGGGGGAGCTCAGTGTGTGAGGCATCACTGGTTTGAATCCCCAGTTACATCTTTCAAGAGTGAGGAGGCATGAGCCAATGAGGTTGGAGACACTTCAGGAACAAAATGAAATCTCTGAATTTATCAGTTTCCAGGATACATTTGAGTTGTTGAAAACATTACTCTTGTGCCATTCTAACAAATTTAACACCCTAGTCACACTACTAGCAAAATGATGAGAAGTGATAGTGTGAATTGCCCAGCTCTCACTATAACAGGTTACTTTGTTGTGCGTATTTTCAAGCTCAGAGAATGGTGCATCATGTTTGGAGGATTTTGCAGGCTGATTAATAACTTGCCACGAGAATGCTCCTTCCATAGTCAGCAAGTCATGGAGTGGGACTTGAGCCTGGGATCTTCCTGCTCAGAAGCAGGAACACTACCTACTGAGCCATTTGGGCTTTAAAGAGGATACTGTGCCCAGTATAACCACACCTTCCAAAGAAGCAAACGCTATCTTTACAAGTAGAATTTCTCCTGGAAAATATCCACAATCATTATGAGATTTAAAAGTAAATTTGCTGAACCTTTGTACAAAGGAAGTGTGGTTTGGAGAACTGGTGCTTTCATTGCAGCCCTACCCCACTCTTCCCACTGAGAGTGAGGAATCAGTGAACTTGATGGTTGAAAGTGAGATTAGAGACCTCATACTGACCAGAGTCAAGCGGTGACTCGGGGCAGAACAAGCCCAGTGACAAAACTGCATTTATAGAGTTGGTTCCCACGTTTCTTGAATGTTGGATCCAATAATGTGATGGGTATTGGCCCTTTGTGATTGGTATCAATCATCACCATGTGATTGGTATCTGTTGTAGGGTGTTGAATACTGTTCAGTAGTCCTTAATGAAGTTTTCATAGTCTTAAGTCGGTTAACTTTATGAAGTTATTAACTACAAGAACTATGCACATATATACAGTGAAGGGTTCTGTAGTATAAGAGTCTGACACATATAAAGTTAATGTGGGACTGAGTACAGTACTGCCCACACAATGATGTAAGAGAGCACATGACCTGCACCCAGGATCAATGTGGTGTTGTACAGAGCCATGTTCAGACCTAAGCACAGGGACAGCTCTTAGCTAGTACCTTTTACTGTATATTGCTGAAAAAAGCTACATCTTTTGTCAAAGCTTTTTATCTTGCACGCATCAGGATAATTCGCAAAAATATCAAGTGCAAGGGGAACAACAATTTGTACCGTATGAGAAAAGAGTGCTGATTGGTTGGCAAGTGGGCTCTGATTGGTAGAGGTATTGCCATGGAGAGTGCACCAGTTGATGGCGACTGACAGTTAACTGCCAACCAGTGTTTGAAATTTAAACCAAGCAGCTTGACTCTGATTGGTCAAAGTATTGCCCTGAGAAGTGAACCAGTGAATGGCTGTCATTTATTTTGTTGTGCCTGTTTCAGTTAAACGTGTGTACATGTTCTTTCTTTCCCAACGAACAGGGCCCTATGTATTAACATATGTAGCTTTGAAGCTTTACTCACTGAGCCCAATTGCAGATGACATTATTGCAAGACAGGGAATTAATGATTTATCTGCAAAATTCAAAGAGATACTAAAATCATCGGACATTTATTTTAATCTAAGAAGCAATAAAGTGCAGAGATTTAAAATTGGAACTCATCAGAGACAGAATAGTGCTAGGAGCAATGGATGACACATTCTCTGACCTCCTGCAACCAAAGGAAGATATAACCCTGGAAAAGGCAATATATGTGGTGTGCAGGGAACAATTTCAAAGTTTGTGGATGATACGAAGCTTGGGAATGTTGTGAACTGCGAGGAGGATGGTGTGGAAATTCAAGGGGACATAGACAAGTTGGTGGAGTGGGCAGATAGGTGGCAGATGAAGTTCAATGCAGAGAAGTGTGAGGTGATGCATTTTGGCAGAATATGGACAGACAATATAAAATAAGGGGTGAAAATTTTGAAGGGGGTGCAGGAGCAGAAAGACCTGGGTGTATATGTGCATAGATCATTGAAGGTGGCAGGACAGGTGGAGAGAGCAGTTCAGAAGGCACATAGTATCCTGGGCTTCATTAATAGGGACACAGAGCACAAGAGCGTAAGACACTTGTTGGACCTCAACTGGAGTATTGTGTACAGTTCTGGGTGCCAAATTATAGGAAGGATGTGAACACATTGGAGAGACAGCAGAAGAGGTTTACAAGAATGGTTCCAGGGATGAGAAAATTCAGCTAAGAGGATAGGTTGGAGAGACTGTTCTCCTTGGAGAGGCTAAGAGGAGATTTGATACAGATGTTCAAAATCATGAGGGGGCTGGACAGAGTAGGTAGGGAGAAGCTGTTCCCGCTCATAAAACGATCAAGAACAAGAGGGCACAAGTTTAAAGTGATTTGCAAGAGAAGCAAATGTGACATGAGAAAAAACTTTTTCACACAACGAGTCTGGAATGCACTACCTGGAAGTGTGGTGGAGACAGGTTCAATCGAGGCATTCAAGAGGGCATTAGATGATTATTTGAATAGAAACAATGCAGGGGTATGGGGAAAAGGCAGGGCAATGGCACTAGGTCATAATACTCAATTGGAGAGACACAAGGGCCGAATGGCCGCCTCCTGTGCTGTTAAAGTTCTGTGATTCCAGATAGTTAGACAGTCAGAACTCCTTGAGCAGTGCAGGACCATTTTAAGGGGAGAGTGTAAATCGTGGTTTAGAGGCCAACCCACAGTTCAGCTCATCAGACAGGGACACTCCAGGCCAGGGAAAGCAATACCCGAACCGTCCAGCAGAGCCACCATGCCAAAGCTGTGGAGCAAGGCGCCCCTTAGGCGAGATCAATGTCCTGCAACTTCAACCCAATTCTCTCAGTGAAACAGGATTGGACATTACGGGAAACTGTGCAGGGCAAAAAATTCTGAAACACACAGAAGGCTCAAAGGTTATCCACAATGTTGAATGTTGAGTCTACAAAGTGATGAAGCAGGTTCACCCCGACATCTGGATCTCCTCCAAGGCCATGAGCATCATGAACTCGCTCATGATATTTTCGAGCACATCGTGGGTGAGGCTTCCTGCCTGGCCCATTACAACAAGCGCAGCACCATCAGCTCCCAGGAGATCCAGACCGCCGTGCGCCTGCTGCTGCCCGGGGAACTGGCCAAGCACGCCGTGAGGAAAGGGGCAAAGGCGGTGACCAAGTACACCAGCTCCAAGTAAAACTCCGCAATGGACTGAAAAATACCCAAAGACACACAACCATGCTTCTTAGGCGATGTCAAAGATTGGTTTCTCATTTTGGAATGCAGGCATTTCAGTCAAAGCCCACTTAACAAATTTTAAATTAGACACTGGCACCAGTATAACAGTCTTGTCAGACAAAGATCCATGGCTAAAATACCTTTGGCTTCAGGAACAGACACACCACTCTAAGGGCCCAGAGGAATCTGACTTCCGGTCATGGGCATGATTTTGGAACCACCAAGGTATGGCAGCAAACAAATCTTCGAGCATTGAAGTGTTTCAAATCCTCTTTCAAGTGTTCTACTTCTTCTGAGCAACATTCCAGTGTTCTCATCAGTTCTCGATTTCCTTATCAAATGCATCTTCCGGAGGTAAAAGTTGATTCCCTACACTGATCAGTTTTCCCTTGGTAGAGTATAATTTCTCTGTGCTGTTGTTCAAGCTCGTAGTCTGTAATGTGCTTCTGCTAATTGTTTTTGAGTCTCCTCACGCTCTTTTGTGAGAACTTCTACTTTTTCTTGCCATTCTAGGTTCTTGATTTTCATCTCTTCATATATCTCCTTGAAAATGTAATGTTTTTCGAAGTCTTCTTCCAAATGTCCAACCATTTACTTCAGCTCTGTAGTCTCTTGTACCTCTGATACCTCAAAATTTTGTTTGTTCAGATCTTGAACAGTTTGGTTCATTGACAATTTTAGTGCCTCATCTGTTTTCAAGGGTATATGCTAAGCTTGAATCTTGAATTTCAAATCTTCCTGTTCAGTTCTGATATGAACATTTTCCAACCTTATTTCATTTTCCTCGTGTAGTGTTTGTTAATTTTGGATTTCATCAGATAGCTTTCCCTCATTCATAGCCAGCTGCTTATTCCGCACTATCACCTGCTGTTACAGTTCAGGTAATGAGCTAAGATTTCCAAAAATATATATTTGTGAGACTTCTGGAAAGTTGCCTGCCTTTCTGGTGCACTCATGTGGTTTACTCGAGTATTGTCTTTTGTCCTTTCGGTACTTCACTGGGGGTTTTCTGTGCTTCTTTTTAAGCTCTGCATGCTCCACAATTTGAAGATTAAAACATTTGTCAAAGGCTCTAATTATCTCATCAAAGCTGGTTGGGGATTCATCAATGCACTGCATTAGGATTATTTCATCAGTAAATTCACCAAATCAGTATAAAAAGGACTTTAATCTGGACTTTTTCTAATTTTCTATTTAGACCTGATGTACTCCAGTAGTTTAAAAATTCTCTTCTTCAGGGCACCCACTTTTCCGTCGGGTTTCACTCTTGGATGAGTCCAAACTGATCTGGTAAGTTGGATTTCTGATCCATGGTTAAAACATTTTAAAGTGTACATTCAGCTTTAAGAAGTTGCTGAAATTAAAATGGTGCTACCATTCATTTGAAGACAAAGGGTTTACCCCACACTTGGCAGTTTTGGAGGGCTCACGCTGCAATGATGCTAGCGCTCAGCCTCCAAAAAATCTTATACCAAGACTACTTGGATCGTCTGGCTGCAGACTTCTCCGTTTCAGTGCTGTACTTAAGAGTTGCAAAAGCATTGAATCCTGGCATTTGCTGGTCCTTAAAGCTGATTCTTTAGTCGCACTTCATCCGAATTCATTAATTTTTTTGTCCCTTCTTGGAATGAGCTCAAATGTCACATATTCAGGTGCCGATGCAGGAATCTGGATTTTCGGACAGTTTTGAAATGGCAATTTCTGACCACTGAACTATTTAAAAGTTTCTCAGGGCTTGCTGTATCCTGAAACTTAAATGCTCTAACTCACCCCTCCTAGGTCTGCCGACTCTGCACTCTGGGAATTGAAGCTGGACTAGAGTGGATTGAATTGGAGGAGAGTGTGAGAGGAGGACCCTAGGATAGACAGTCAGCAGCAACTAGAGGAGAGTGTAAGAGGAGGACCCTGAGATAGGCAGTCAACAGCAACTAGAGGAGAATGCGAGAGGAGGCCCTGTTTCTACCTGTCAGAGCTGAAGTGTGACATCAAAGGAAAACAAGTGGGTGATTGGTGGGCATCTCTTCTGTGTCTCTTTTGATTGGCCAAGTGGAGACGTTATTACAGCTGAAGAGCACAGTTAAGAAATTCACTTTAAAAATATTTAACACCCAAATTAATTAATTAAATAGAATAGAGATGGCTGGGCAGGCGATGTGTTGCAGCTGTAGTATGTGTGGAGGCTGGTGGATGCCCGTGAGGTCCATGGTGACCACATCTGCAGCAAGTGTTGGCCGCTCGAGGAACTTCGGCTCAGAGTTGATGAACTGGAGTCCGAACCGACACATCAGGGAGGGAGAGAATTACCTGGACACCATGGTCAGGGACAGGAGGGTGTGACTGCGAGTGAGGCAGGTATTGGGATCCAGAATTTAGTTTTGGAGGTGCCTCAGCCAGTACCCTTGTCCAACGGATACAAGGTTCTTGCTCCTGGTGTGGACGAGGACACAGACTGCAGGGAGGATGAGCAAATTGACCACAGCACTGTGGTTGCAGGGTGACCAAGACTGGGAACTCAATATTCAAGGGTATTCAACATTCCAGAAAAATAGGCAAAAAGGAAAATAAGGTGGGGTAGCTTTGTTAATAAAGGAAGGCATCAGTGCAGTGGTGAGCAGTGATTTAGGTGTAATAGATCGTGATGTGGAATCAGTTTGGGTAGAAATAAGGAATAGCAAGGGGAAGAAGTCACGGGTGTGAGTCGTCTATAAGCCCCCAAAAAGTTGCCTCACTGTAGGATAAAGTATAAATCAGGAAATAATGGAGGCATGTAAGAAGGGCGGTACAATTGTCATGGGTGATTTTAATCTGCATATTGACTGGACAAATCAGATTGGCCGGGGTAACATGGAAGACGAATTTGCAGAGATCATCAGTGATTATTTTTTAGAGCAATATGTTGCAGAAACTACCCAGGAACAGGCTATTTTAGATCTAGTATTGTGTAATGAGGTGGGATTAATATGAGATATCATGGTTAAAATTCCCCTAGGGGGTAGCAATCACAACATGGTAGAATTTCAAATTCAGTTTGAGGTTGAGCAACTCAGGTCTCAAACCAGTGTCCTCAACTTAAATAAGGGCAATTACAGAGGTATGAAGAAAGAGTTGTCTAAAGCGGGCTAGGAAATAGACTAAGGGGAAGGTCAGTAGATGAGCAGTGGCAGACATTTAAGCAGATATTTCATAACGCTCAGCAAAAATTTATCCCGGTCAAAAAGAAGCATTCGATGAGAAGGATGAACCACCCATGGTTAACAAATGTAATCAAGAAGAGTATCCAATCAAAAACTAAGGCATATAAAGTGCAAAAACTAGTGGTAGGCCAGAGGATTGGGAATTTTTTAGGAACCAGCAGCAGATGACTAAAAAGCTAATAAAGAGGGAGAAAAGTGATTATGAAAGTAAATTGGCGAGAAATATAAAAACAAACAGCAAAAGCTTCCATGGGTATATAAAAAGGGTGTTGCTAAAGTGAGCGTGGGACCCTTGGAGGATGCGACTGGAGAATTGATAATGGGGAACGGGGAAAATTTAAACCAACATTTTGCATCAGTCTTCACGGTGGAGGACACTATAAACACCCCAAATATATCAGATAAGCAAGGAGCTAATGGGAGGAAAGATCTTGTAACGGTCTCCATCACAAGGGACAAAGTATTTGACAAACTAATGGGACTAAAGGCAGACAAGTCGCCAGGACCTGAAGGCCTGCATCCAAGGATTTTAAAGGAAGTGGCAGCAGAGATAGTGGAGGCAGTGGTCGAAATTTTCCAGAACTCACTGGATTCTAGGAGGGTCCCAGTGGATTAGAAAACCGTTAATGTTATGCCCCTGTTCAAGAAGGGATGGAGACAAAAAGGAGGAAATTATAGGCCAGTCAGCCAGAGTCCATTATTAAGGAAGAAATAGCAGGACATTTGGAAAAGCTTAACACAATCAAACAGAGTCAATATGGTTTTGTGAAAGGGAAATCATGTTTGACAAATTTGCTAGAGTTCTTTGGGGATATAACAAATAGGGGATAAATGTGAACCGGTAGATGTAGTGTATTTGGATTTCCAGAAGGCATCCAATTAGGTGCCACATAAAAGGTTACTGCACAAGATAGGAGCTCACAGGATTGGGGGTAATGTATTAGCATGGATTGAGGATTGGTTAACACACAGAAGACAGAGAGTTGGGATTAATGGGTCTTTTTCAGGTTGGAAAGACGTAACTTGTGGAATGCCACAAGGATCAGTCCTAGGTACTCAATTATTTACTATCTATATTAATGACTTGGAGGAGGGGCAGAGTGTAACATATCCAAATTTGCTGATGATACACAAATAGGTGGGAGAGCATGTTGTGATGAGGACATAAGGAATCTGCAAGGGGATATAGATAGGTTAAGCGACTGGGCAAAAACTTGGCAGATGGAGTATAATGTAAGAAGGTGTGAGGTGATGCACTTTGGTAGGAAGAATCAAAAGGCAGACTATTATTTAAATGGAGAGAGATTCCAGAAAAGTGCAGCACAGAGAGATCTGGGTGTTCTTGTGCATGAAACACAAAATGTTTTGCAGGTTCAGCAAGTAATTAAGAAGGCAAATGGAATTTTGGCCTATATTGCTAGGTTGTTGAAGTTTAAAAATAGGGAAGTCTTGTTACAACTTTACAGGGTGTTGGTGAGGCCACACCTGGAGTACTGTGTAAAGTTTTGGTCCCTGTATTTAAGAAAAGATACACTGGCATTGGAGGCAGTTCAAAAGAGATTTGCTAGGCTGATTCTGGGGATGAAGGGGCTGACTCATCAAGAATGGCTAGAATTTTTATTCATTAAAGTTTAGAAGAATGAGGGGTGATCTTATTGAAATGTAAAGATTCTGAGGGGGCTTGACAGGTTAGATGTTGAGAACATGTTTCCACTAGTGGGGAAATCTTGATCTAGGGGACATAGTTACAGAGTAAGGGGACACTTATTTTAAATTGAGATGCGAAAGAATTTCTTCTCTCAGAGGGTAGTGAATGCCTGGGATTCTCTACCCCAGAGAGTTGTGAAGGCTAGATCACTGAAAGTATTTAAAGAGGAAGTAGATAGATTTTTGAAATATCGGGGAGTTGAGGGCTATGAGGAGCTGGCATGAAAGAGGAGTTGAGGCCTGGGGCAGATCAGCCATGATCTTATTGAATGGAGGGGCAGGCTTGAGGGGATGAATGGCCTTCTCCTGCTCCTATTTCTTATGTTCTTCTGTTCTTATGGACTTCCAAGGGATCCTATGGAGTCTTCTGCCTCAGTGAGGTATTTGAAATTTCTACCTTCAGCTTCCAAGCCTTTCTTTGGAGCTTTTCCCTGGTGGTTTTCCTCTGTGTGTCTGCTTCTCGAGTTTTTCTTCAGGTCACAATGCTTCTTTGAATTTTTCTTTAGTCGTGTAGGATTTTAGTTTTCCTCTGCATTTTTTGCGAGGTTTTGTGTTTTTCCATTCACTGCTAAATGTTATGGGGTGTCGGATACTATCCGGTAGGTCTTAATGAAGTCTTCGTAGTTTAAAGTAGGTTAACTATATATATATATATCAACTACAAGGACTATGTACATATACAGTAAAGGGTTCAAGCTAGGAGCTTCTCGATGCTTGCTTGTGCATATGGCTCTGTCCAACACTAGACTGACCCCCCCTCTTGTGGGCAGTACTGTACTCAGTCCCGCGTTAACCCTATATGCGCCAGAGCCTTATACTACAGTATCAACCCTCTTTGTGCGTGTCCAACAGCAAAGTGAGAGTTAGTTTTGATTCATAATCGGTGCAAGTTTTAACATTGGTAAAACTGAACTCAAGTGCACTTACCATATCCCATGAGAATTAGAGCTCCAGTCAGCATGATCACTGTCTGAAGTGCATCGGTATATATTACAGCCGCCAGCCCACCTATCACATAAGATAAAACAAAACTAAGTTGTAGTCAGTTGGGACAAACATTACCCTTTTTTTTCACAACAAAAAAGAATGGATGCATTGCTAATGATGTAGGCTCAACTAGAAGCAGGAGGGAGATGAGAATTTCTGATGCAGAATCTGTGAGAGATGTTATGGCTGAATGTAATTACCCTTCACATGGGAAGAATGTTCAGTTTTCTAAACCTACCTCCAACAGTGTAGAGAGTGGTGATCGCCAATAATCCAATCACTGCGATGTACAAGTCCCAGCGAAGAGCTTGTTGAATGAAGACAGCTCCAGCATAGATATCAACCTATGCACAATACATTACCACAAGATACGTTACTCAGCAATATATCACCACCGAACCCCACAGCTGAGTTCAAATCCCACCAACTCAGTTACTTAGGCTGCTGGGTGCAGGCAGAGGGTTTTTTTTATTTGTTCATGGGATGTAGATGTCGTTGGCTAGGTCAGCATTTATTGCCCATTCCTAATTGCCCTTGAAAAGGTGGTGGTGAGCTGCCTTCTTGAATCACTGCAGTCCATGTGATGTAGGTACACCCACAGTGCTGTTAGGAAGGTAGTTCCAGGATTTTGACCCAGTAACAGCGATGGAATGGTGATACAGTTCCAAATCAGGATGGTGTGTGGATTGGAGGGGAACTTGTAGGTGATGGTGTTCCCATGCATCTGCTGCCCTTGTCCTTCTAGGTGATAGAGGTCGCAGGTTTGGAAGGCGCTGTCGAAGGAACTTTAGCAAGTTGCTGCAGTGCATCTTGTATATGGTACACACTGCTGCCACTGTTTGTCAGTGGTGGAGGAAGTGCATGTTTAAGGTAGTGGATAGGGTGCCAATCAAACGGTTTGCTTTTTCCTGGATAGTTGGAAAAAGAAATTTTGTCCTCAAGCATCTTGAGTGTTGTTGAAGCCGCACTCATCCAGGGAAGTAGAGAGTATTTCATCACATTCCTGACTGGCGCCATGTAGATGGTGGTAAGTTGCTTGCCACAGAATTCCCAGCCTCTGACCTGCTCTTGTAGCCACAGTATTTATATGACTGGTCCAGTTCAGTTTCTGGTCGATGGTAGCCCCCAGGATGTTGATAGTGGGGGATTCAGCAATGGTAATACTGTTGAATGTCCAGGGGAGATGGTTAGATTCTCTTGTTGGAGATGGTCTTTGCCTGGTATTTGTGTAGTGCACATGTTACTTGCCACTTTTCATCCCCAGCCTGAATGTATGTCTTGCTAGATATGGACATGGTCTGCTTCAGTATCTGAAGCAAATGGTACTGAACACCGTGCAATCATCAGCAAAGATCCCCACTTTTGACCTAATGATGCGGGGAAGGTCATTGATTAAGCAGCTAAAGATGGTTGGGCTACGTCACTACCCTGAGGAATTGCTGCAGCAATATCTTTGGATTGAGATGATTGGCCTACAACAACCACAGTCATCTTTCTTTTGTGCTTGGTATGACTATGTTAGAGCATTCCCCTTGATTCCCATTGACTTCAGGTTTGCTAGGGTTCCTTGATGCCACACTTAGTCCAATGCTGCCTTGATGTTAAGGGTAGTCACTCTCACCTCACCTCTTGGGTTCAGCTCTTTTGTCCGTGTTTGGACCAAGGCTGTAATGAAGTCAGGAGCCGAGTGGCCCTGGCGGAACCCAAACTGAGCATCAGCGAACAAGTTATTGCTGTGTAAGTACTACTTGATAGCACTGTCAATGACACCGTCCATCACCTTGTTGTCAATCAAGAGTAGATTGATGGCACTGTAATTGGCCAGATTGGATTTGTCCTGCTATTTGTGGACAGGACATACGTGGGCAATTTTCCACAATGTCGGATAGATGCAAATGCCAATGTTGTAGCTGTGCTGGACCAGCTTGGCTGGGCTGCAGCTAGCTCTGGAGCACAAATCTTCAGTATTACTGCTGGAATGTTGTGAGGGCCTATTCCCTTCAGCCATTTCTTAATATCATGTGGAGTGAACCAAATTGGCTGAAGACTGGCATTTGTGATGCTGGGGACCTCAGGAGGAGGCCGAGATGGATTACCCATTTGGCACTTCTGGCTGAAGATGGTTGCAAATGCTTTAGCCTCATCTTTCGCACTGCTGTGCTGGGCACCCCCATCTTTGAAGGTGGGGATACTTGTGGAGCATCCTCCTCCAGTTAGCTCTTTAATTGTCCACCACCACTCATGACTGGATATGAAGCACCTCAGAGCTTTGATCTGATCCGTTGCTTGTGGGATCTTTTAGCTCTATCTACCGCATGCTGCTTCAGCTGTTTGACATGCAAGTATCCTGTGTTGTAGCTTCACCAGGTTGACACCTCATTTTTAAGTATGCCTGGTGCTGCTCTTGAAAGCTTTCCTGCATTCTTCATTGAATCAGGGTTGAACCTCTGGCTTGGTGGTAATAGTAGAGTGAGGGATATGCCGGGCCATGAGGTTACAGATTGTGGTTGACTACAATTCTGCTGCTGCTGACGGCCCACAGTATCTCATGGATGCCAGTTTTGAGTTGCTAGATCTGTTCTAAATCTATTCCATTCAGCACGGTGATAATGTCACACAACATGACGGAGAGTATCCTCAATGTGAAGATGGGCTTTCGTCTCCTCAAGGACTGTGTGGTGGTCACTCCTACCAATACTGTCATGGACAGGTGCATCTGTGACAGGTAGATTGGTG
The DNA here is from genome assembly GCF_964194155.1 of Cetorhinus maximus. Taxonomy (NCBI): domain Eukaryota; kingdom Metazoa; phylum Chordata; class Chondrichthyes; order Lamniformes; family Cetorhinidae; genus Cetorhinus; species Cetorhinus maximus. The sequence goes on from NC_135893.1 coordinate 59,916,371, forward strand.
AGGACGAGGTCAAGAAAGTTTTTCCCTCTTGGGTCCCTCATTACCTACCTCAGACCCAGTCTACCATCTATGTTCTTCAGGACTCAGCGAGCTCAGTCAGTAGTGATACTACCGAGCCACTCTTGGTGATGGACAAGTCCCCCACCCAGAGTACATTCTGTGTTCTTGCTAATCACGGTGTTTCTTTCAGTTGGTGTTCAACATAGAGGAATGCTGATTTAACAGCTGAGGGGGGTGGTAGATGGTAACCAGTAGGAGGCTTCCTTGCGCCCTATTTGACTTCATGGGGTTCAGAATCAATGTTGATGTCTCCCAGGGCAACTCCCTCCCGACTTTATGCTACTGTGCCACCATCTCTGGTAGGACTGCCCTGCCAGTGGGAGAGGTCATACGCAGGGATTTTTGACGGTGGCGTCTGGGACATTGTAAGGTATGATTCCGTGAGTCTGACTATGTCAGGCTGTTGCTTGACTAGTCTGTGAGACAGCTTTGCAAATCTTGGCACAAGCCCCCAACTATTAGTAAGCAGGACTTTGCAGGATCAACAGGACTCAGGGTGCCATTGTCGTTTCCAATGCCTAGGCCGATGCAAGGTGGTCCACACAGTTTCATTCATTTTTTAACTTTGTAACAGGCTGTTACAACTGAGTAGTTTGCTAGGCCATTTCAAAGGGCAGTTAAGAGTCAATCATGTTGCTGTGTGTCTGGAGTCACATGCAGGTAAGGACGGTAGATTTCTTTCTCTAAAGGGCCTTAGTGAACCAGATGGTTGTTTCACGACAATCAACAATAGTTTCATGGGCACCATTACTGGGGCTAGCTTAATTCCAGATTTATTAATTAATTGAATTTAAAGTCCACCAACTGCCATAATCAAGTAACATTACCACCATGCCACCATCTTTAATCCTTATATACAAGGGTTGCCACATAGTGCTTATTCTTCACACATGTGGTAGTTCTAATCTCATGCACCCATCCTATCACTATACCTTTAATATGCAAGCGACACTGTTCAATTTTGTTTCACTCATTTACACATTTCTCTTCGCTCCTTTAATCTGTTTCTCAATGTTGGAAACTCCAAGAGGAATACGTGCAGTTTTCCCTCCTCATTTCACTCCTAATCATTTTGAGTTACATTCATTCAGTTTGTGCTTGCTAATCATACATGTATGACCTCTAGATTTAGCAATATTCTGCTTTCCTCTCTTGGAAGTGTTCTTACACAGTCTTCAAGTTGGTCTTTTCAAAATTGCATACTTACTGATATCTTTGTGAATATGTAGATGAACAAATAAAGAGTTGCAATAAAGAGCCGAATTCTTTGGCCTCCAAATCGTTTTAGTAAATATTCGGGCATAGTGGTGACCTGCAGAGAGAGAATATGTTCATCCATATGTAACACTGAAAGAATGGAGAAAATTATATGGAAATCAGAATAAAATTAGGCTTTTTGTAATTTTTTTCGAACATTTCGAAAACGAGGGATTGGTGCAGCAAAAATGAGTCACAGGCCCAACCAGAGGATGGGAAAATTGAAATGGACCATACATGAGAGTAACAGGAAGCCACCAGGACAGCCTTGATAAGGAGTAATTAGATATTGCATCAGTTACAGCTCATGGGTAGCACTCTGGCTTGGAGTCTGAAGGCGTGGATTCAAGCCCCACTCTAGGGGCTTGAGCACAATAGTAGGCTGACTGTCCAGTGCAACACTAAGGAGGGCTACACTGTCAGATGCTGGGCTAGATTTAATCATTGTGGTAGGGATCCCACCGATGGGCCCAAAAGCAGGGGGTGACCCTAGTCTGTGGGACCCAGGGCTGCATTTGTCAGCAGCAGCCATTGGGGTGGTTGTCCCTCTTATGGATAGCCCAGAACTGCACACAGTACTCTAGCTGACAGCACGTGTGGGTGCTTGACACCTAATCAAGGGCAGTGGCCACTGCTGGGGCTGCAGCTGGAAGAAAAGGATGCAATGGACGGACTGTGCCCTCACAATCAGGTAAAAGGGATTTGGGGACACTGGGGCCAGTCAGGCAAGCTCCGCTGATGGGGTGGGGGGGAATAGGGTGAGGGCAGGTGGCACCATTGCCGTAGGGGGTGGCTATTGCTGTTGGGGTCCCCTCCATGGGCCAAAGAGTGCCCAAATAGGAGGGGACCCGCAAAGTGACTGGAAGGCCGCCAGGGTATACCTGGCAGTTTCCTCATGTGACTGAGGAGCCCCACCATTGTTAAAATGCCAGTGGCAGCAGAAAGAGGTCCTTAATTGGCCACTTAAGTGATTCAATTGCCCTCTGGGAGGGAGGCTGCTCCACCACCTTCTCCACTGCTGGCAAGATGGCATGGTAGTGGGAAGATGAAAGGCATGCTAATCCTGCTTTCTCTCACCATTTTATGCCCCACCCCCCCGCCCCTTGCCTCTACGTTCCAGCCCATGTCATTCAAATGAGCCGTTAAACCAAGACCTTGTCATCCCTCGCAGGTGAATGTAAAAGTTGCCATAGCAGTATTTCAAAGATGTGCAAGAGAATTCTTCCTGATGGCCTGGCCAATATTTATCCCTCAACCAACATCATTTAAAAAATATTTGTTCATTGTTGTTTGTTGGACTCTGCTATGCACAAATTGGCTGTTGCTTGTCCTACAACAGTGACAGTACTTCAAAAAAGTACTAAGTTAGCTGTAAAGTCTTTGGGAGGTCCTGAAATTGTGAAATGCCCTATAACAATTCAAGTTCTTTATTGACATTAATTGGATGGTGGAAGGCAAATTAATTGGTCCTTGGCCTTTTCTTGTCCAGCAATTCCTATGCTCCTACACATTTCAGACCTGCCTTAGCCTGGCAGTAGATTACCTCCTGTGCCAATTGGGAGGAAATTCCCACAAAAGGGATTTCCTGCCTAACCTCCTGGCGACTGCATACACATTCCGTGCTAATTGGACTGATCCCTAGTAAACAGAGCAAGATGTCAACAGAAGGTTTCTCACTCAAATAAAATCTCCTAAATCAGGAGGATTGTAACACCTGGTTAACTCACTCCCTTTCTGCCAGGAGGAGCCCAACAGGGATCAATAAATGTGGGAATAGGAAATTTTCCAGTGAATGAAGTGAACAGTTTGTGGTTGAAAAAATTTACCTCGGCTGCAATGTAGATGGGAAGAAAAAACCATGCCAGCAAGATCAGAATAAACATTCCCTAGAAAAGGAAAAGTAGAGAAATTACTACAGTAGAGCTGGAGCAAGAAGATTCTGAGTGTTATGGTCTTACCCCTTCAGACAAGAGTAACCTTCACCCCAATGATGCCCCCCCACCTGAGTGAATAACCCCTATAAACCCCCCACTCAGCCCAGCAACACAAATCCAAGGAAGGAATGGCATTTATCGCAGGGTACTGAGTGAAACTGAGTTTTGTGAAACATTAACAATCAATATAAGGAAGTTATTGGATATTGAATAACTAGATTGAGAACAGGTCAATATAATGACTATACTCAATAAGTTTGGAACCAGTTGAGGAAGAATTTGATGCAGAAATGCTGGACTGTAGGACTCTTGGCTGAACGGTCAATAATTATTTTGTAAACTCTCTGAAAATCAGAAATTTCTTTCCCACATAGTGTTGAACATATGTCAAAAATTTGTTATATTCATCAATTGCTTTAAAAAGGAAATGGGCAAATGTCTGACAAACAACAGGACCCATGTGATAAGGGTAAACACAGACAAAGATGATTTGAATATTTAATGTAACACCAGACTAGACCTGAAATGTAGAATGTTAATGGTCAGAGTTATATTAGATGATCACACTCAGGTCCTTCATTTACTCACACTGTATTTACTATTCCTCTGCCCAGATGGCTCAATTCTGAGGTTGAGCGAATCTCATGCCTAATTGGAATATTAATTTTGGCGATCATTTTATTATTCAGATTTTGTTATTCCTTGTGATACAAGTATCACTAATCCCAGTGTTTGCTCAATATATGTGTGTCAAGGGCATATAAAAGGTTGGATTGTAAAAGTATATGATGTCCTCTTCTACTGCTCATAGAATCATAGAATTATACCGTGCAGAAGGAAGCAATTTGGCCTATCATGCCTGTGCCAATTCTTTTTACTAGCATCGTTGTAGGAGGTTTTAAGTTATTTGGGACCCTTTGTCACATAAACCTGTAATTTACAAAAAATGTAATAGTTTAGGAGTGAGAATGGGAATAGATTAGGTACAGAAGTACTTTGCTACAAAGGTCTTTGGATAACTATCACACAGTTGCTCTCTTTTACACTGTTGGCAGCTTTGCATCATGCTATGACAGTGTTCCTAATCTCAAACAGTTGGGCAGTCATACTCCATAAAACAACCTGGAGTGGGAGGAGACAGCCTTTATAAATAGGTAACCTTTCTATACTGACTCATATAACAAAATAAGTGTGTTAAAGGATCTCACATTGAACTCATACGCACTGACTGCAATCCCAGAGGCTGCTCCTGTGCCAGCCAATCCAATGAAATGACCACTTCCCACGTTGCTGGCAAACAGCGATGCTCCAATCTAGTGGAGAAGAGTGAAAGAGTCTCAGAACAGGAAATGTCAAATTCTATAGTCTACAGCCAACAAATGAGATCACGAGCCAAAATACTCACCGGCCACCATACCATGTCCTTCCCAGCTAGAAAGTAGCCTTTGACAGTGTTCCGCTTTGTCCTGTACATAGACTGATAGAAACAATGCATAATTCTTAATCCAAGATAACTTGGTTCTAGCGATTGTAAGGTCACACACCAACATGATGATCAACGTCTTTCTCCCTGATCCAGGACTGGCTTTCCAGGTGGGTGCAGTGGTCCACCTGGATTCTTTGTTGTGCCACATCCTGAAAGAGAGTTGGAGGACAATCCATTCCTGCCATTTTCATACAGAAGATTTTTCCTTGTCTAGAGGCCTGTGCTGACTCTCCGATAAGTCTCACTCCCCTGCTCTTTACCCAAAACTCTGTATTATTATCCAACTCCATTTTGAAAGTTACTATCGAATCTGATTCCACCACCCTTTCACGCAGTGCATTCCAGATATAAAAAAATTTATTTTCCTTATGTTGGCTCTAGTTCTTTTGCCTTCTTTTAACTTAAACCTGTGTTCTCTGGCTGTCAACCCTGTCTTCTCCTTATTTACTTTGTCAAAACCCCTCATGATTTTGAAAACCTCAATCAAATCACCCCTTAACCTTCTTTGCTCTAATGAGAACAATCCCAGCTTTTCCAGCTCTCCATATATCTGAAATCCCCTCATCCCTAGTACCATTCTAGTAACACCCTTCTGTACCCTCTGAATGCCTTGATATCCTTCCTAAAATGGGTGATGCCCAGAATTGAACACAATGCGCCAGTTCAGTTTTTGCTAAAGGTTTAGTATAACTCCCTTGCTTTCATACTCTGAGGAAAAAATTCCATTAGCCCCAATTGGGCACAAGGATCACAATGCACGATTATCCCTTACTTGGTCCCATTGAAACAAATAGTACACAGACTACATGCTGCCTGCTCATCAACCCCATTGTAGCATATAGCTAAGGTGCAAAATGTACTGCTGACTGGCTGAATGCTCAGTAAGGGGCCCAGTGCATGTGACATAAGCATATCGCACAGCGAGCTTCCACTTCTTAAAAGCTGTCTGACCCTCTTAAAGGGGAACTCCTACTCGAGCTGTTGGAACAGTCACAGGAAGGCTTTGGTGGAAGGCAGAGGACTGTAAATGGGGCAATTGATCAGAGAGGGGGCTCCTGAGTTTTCAGATGTGCACTGGAGGTCTTAGTAATGGAGGTCAAAAGGAGTAGTTAAGCCACGTTTCCACAGACAGCCAAGAATCAAAACGCCTGTTTAGCTGGAAGTAAGAGAGGCAGTTAACAGGACCTGCGAGCTACAAATAGCTGGCCATGCACAAAATCAGCTTTGGTGTTTGACATCATGATCTGCCTACTCTGCATATTTCTGGTGCAAACATGGCACATCCGGACCAGCGTCCTTACAGTCAGGTTGTGCAACAGACATTTTACTGTGTAGCAGAAATTGCACAACTCCTATCCATCATCCCATCCATCACCATTCCCCACACCAAGGTACTTGACTTCTAGTGAACAAAGCCCTTACCCAGAGTCCTACTGCCAAGACAAATACTAAATACATGACCAGGACCACAATATCAGCCACGTCCAGTGTTTGTGCTATTGGAAGTTGGGCAGGGTCCAACGTGCTGGCTGGGGTGTCCGTTGTCTTCTCCATGGCGAAAGGGTTCTTCGTCTTCATCTCTGTATCTCAGGCTTTGATGAGATTTTTTTCAAAAAAGAGAATCAAATGAGATTTCATAATTGGAAAAATGAAATGATCATAATTTCCTGTTAGCAAATATCAAAAAAGTGCCTTAAAGTTATATCTATAATCTGACAGTTTTATCTTAGAGAGCTTGAGTGGGTGGACCCTGTTTAATGCATCTTACCTGGCTTTCAAGTGTAACTGTTTACCTTTAGATGCACATTACATTGATACTGAGGTACACTTTCTCAGCACTCGTGTGTGAGGGGCTATCATGGGAACAGGCAGACGCAGGTAATCTTCCAGTACCAGCGGGAGCTGCTCTCCTAACAGGGCTCAGAAGAAAATGTGCTCTTTCTATAATTCTGAAAGATCAAATTCCAACCTAAGGTGTTGTTAAGTAAATGAATAAATTCACGTTGGGTTAAAGTTTAAGTCAAACATATTTATCTGATGTTAATCTATGCGCAATGGAGCAACAAAGAGCATAAAACTCAACTGAACCTTGGAGTTCTTTAACAGCTTTCTCCTTATCACCCAGCAGCCTAGTATTCTGTAGTGTTCTCCTCCCCTCTGTGATTAATATCACCCTTCAGTTTCACAGGTGCCAACTACTTGCTCCTAGGCCTCTGACAACACCACCAATCAGCCAAAAGCTACCAGATATATGAGGATGTTGCAGCTTAATTCATCAATTGATCATCACAATATTTTTATCAGAAGTAAAGGTGAAATTCTCAACTAATGGGATCTTGCTGGCAAAGGGAAGCTTATTGTTTGCAATTTTCCATCCATTAATGCCTGTCAATGAAAAGCTGGATGGCGCATCCACAATTATCCAATAGGTTGCCCGCTGTAGCTGATCCTTCACGAGTGAGTTTGGGGCCTTGGAAAGTTGCAGCTCAAGAGTCCTCATTGACTTGGCTTTAATGTAGTTCAAGCATGAAATGTTGCATTCTCAATGTGAACATAAGGCAGTGTTGGAGACTACTTTTCACTCTACTTGCCCAGTATCATCATTAAGCAAACACTTACAGATCAGGTGTGGCATGGATGACAGACTAGGTAAAACACTCTTTGCAAAGTTTTCTAGGTTAAATCTAACACCAATGATACAGAGAGAAACCCCCTCTACACTTGGTGCCTAAGTGACTTAAAAACCAGACACCGAAGGTCACTTATACCACACCAATATGACATTCTTGTTGAAGGTGTGTAACCAGGATTATTCCCATAGACAATAACATCAGCATGAGATGATTTTGCTTACACAGAGCAGCTTGGCTACCAATGCAAGACCAAGTGCATGCATGACCCTATGGATACATTGTGCCGGCATAGTTTGAGATGAGTTATTAAGCACCAAAATACATTTATGCAAGTTCTGGGGATTTCAAACTGTTAGGTGCCTCGTTAACTGGTTAACGAGTGGTTTAAAATTGTTGCTAGGACATGCTGCTTTGTTGGGCTCTTTATGATTTATAATGGAATTCAATCTTACAGAAACTGCACTGTTCGAAGTTTACAAGTTGTGTAGCTGGGACATGGCTCAAAGCATATTCATTGAAAAAGACAAGTTCATCTAATTTAGTGTTAATAAACTAAACATCTACTTCACACACCATGGTGTATAGAGAACTACCTCAACAGTTACACAGCAAATACTCTTAAGTGGTAAAAATGTAATGTAAAGTAGCATAATATGAGGGCATACAGGATTGCCAACTCTAGTTGGATACTTTCCTGGAGGTTTAATCACAGGATCTTCTCACTTTCAATGACCCAGACTGTTCTTTTTCTTTATCTCCAGTACTTGAATAACTAATAAACAAAAGTGTTCAAAGAAAATGAAAAAAGGTTTTATGCCAGTACGACATCTCTCCTGGGTTGCTCGCAGCACTAACCAGGAGATTAATATTTAATTCCTGGAAGGTTGGCAGCCATAATTCAATATAACATTCCATTGAATATAACAATACACATTTTTCCCCTTCCTGATTGTGCTCTCTCATATTTGGCCATGATTCTGCAGGTGCAGCAGTCATTGTGCTCTAAAAGGTTACTGATTTGGTCTTCTCAGCATTGACCCTACCAGACAATTTGTCTGCTGTCTGTCTTTATTTACTACTTTTTCGCTAGTTTCTAGGGTTTCAACATCGTCAGCAGTCAGGATATAGTACCTTGGTCTCCTGTTGACCCATTTCATATGGAGAGATGCATGATTTGATGTGTTCCACTCAAGAGTTGGGCGGTGGGGGAGTTACCTTCTCTAAACAAACTTTGAGACTTCAGTGTTTCTCTGTGCACTCTAAAGTTTTCAAAAAAGACTTTTATTGTTTCTGTAGCTGCTCTTTGTTCAGTTTACTGGATTGCATTTCATTTGAACTTTTGGTACCGGACTTTGTGGTTTAGCTGATTTTTTAAAAAGCCAAATAGATAGTGATCATTAACTTTATCTTTACTGCATAATTGTGGAGCATGGTAATCCTTCTTATGCAGATGGATAGTAGACTGGACCTGCTATTTGAAACTGCTTGTCTTCTCTCTGTCCCTGGAGCATGACTGAGAATCTTGTAAAAAGAATAAGGAGTTTACATTTTTATAGCCAATGAAGAGTTGTGAGGTGTAGTCACTGTTGCAGTGTAGAAAACAAGACAGCCAATTTCTGCACAGCAACATTCCACAAACATCAGTGTAAAAATGACCAGATAATTTGTTTATTTTTAGCAACGTTTTGTCTTCATATAGCCGGTTGCCTTATCTTCTTTGTTCTGATTGGCCCTGCAGTAACCCTTCTTATAAATCAGATGCTGTGACCTATTGTCAGTATATGACTACTTTGCTGCGTGCAGTCCTGGTTATGTTCTGCCTGACCTGAGGTTGGTTAAACTTCTGTTTTGTTGATTGGATGATCAACAACCTGCTTGTCTAAAATAACAAGTGGAAGCTTGACACCTCCAGTTGCTACTGGTGTTCAGCCAAGCCTGTGAACGTCCACTTTGGGAAATGGTAGTCGGATTCCTTCTTTCAACCACAGCAAAAAAGTTCTAGCTCTATAATGGAGGAAACAATCTGAAAAGCTTCTGACAGCTAAGAGGACAAAAAAGTGGATACTGCAGGAGGGAATGGAGAGGTTAGAAAGGGAGACTAAAGGGATAGTTGAAGGGAAGGATTTAGAAGGAGCTGCTGGAAGGGAGGTGGCAATGTGGGGGAAAATGTGCAAGGAGTTGTAGAGGGTAGAACTGTTATCAGGGCAATCAATATTTCACCTAAGCAGAAATTTCCTTGGGTTGGTGAATGAACTAATTTCAATAGCTTGCAAGGCACAGCCACTGTGATCTATTTACTTAAGAATCATAGACCCCAGGCTGGCAGCTGAAATACCATCATTACCAGTTGGATGCAGGGAATCAATAATGGGACACTTGCTTTCCACAATGCTATTCAATAATTTTAACGAATGCATGGAAAGTAAAATTTCAACATTTTCAATGATGTGGATAAAATAAAATTTGTGAGGATATCTGTAATTTAAAGCTTGAGAAGGGAAGCAATTTGGTCCAAGATTTTAAAATCATGAAAGGAATTGATGGGTAGGTGGATGGGCGGATGGAGGGACAAATTTTTGTCTTTGCCTCCATGATGATTTGGCAGATGGTTGAAAATCAGAAGGGTGCTCTTGTTTCTTTTTGTAATTTTCACCAATGTTTCTGTGACTCTTCTACTCACTATTTTATTGATTTTAAAATTATGGTGCTCAGTTACAAATACTTCCAGTCTTATTCTATCACACCTGCTCCAGGCCTACATCCCATTTCTCTAATCTTCCCTTTGGGGAATAGGAGGGGGGGTGGTGGAGGTCACCTCCCCTAATTTCCTAGTCCCCACTCTGCTCCTGGCCTCTTCAGTATCCAACCTCACCCTTCTTTAAGAAGCACTGTGGTGCAATTTGCTACATTGATTGTGTTGGAGGTGTGACTGAATTTCAATATTAATTCCAAAGACAGACAAAAGATTCCAAATTCTGATTAACTTTTTTATTGCCAGCCTTAAATACTGATATGTGTACAATACAAAATGAAAAATAAGATTCATTCTGCACATTAGTAAGCGTTAACCCAATCTCCAGCTGCAGCAGTTTCATAAACAAGGGAAATAAATAATATTCACTATGCAAATGCACCATCTGACACCTGGTTGGGTGCCAGAGAATCACCCACTGGGTATCTCAGTTCCAAATGTCACTTATCATTAGTCTGTGGAGCTCAAAGTCATTTCATCACCTTCATGTTATTGCCACGCCCCTTGGTTTCCACATTCGCCCAGTTGGATTGTATTTATTTTTCAGGTGGGGTAATTTACCTGCTGTGCAGTGAATGGGCATAAGTAATGTGACATAACTCAAGAGATTGATACTTATTTGTCACTATAGAAAGAATGAAGAAACGGAAAGAGGTCAGATTTAATGAAGACCTTCTTCCCTTCTCAGTCAGACAAAATATCTGTCCAGATGTATCTCAAAGCAATTGTGCGGGTGGGGACAGCGAGAGAAGGGTTGAGAAAACAGCCTCAAATGGTCCTACAAGCAATTTGATTGTGTAGTTTGTTCAGAGGTTGCCTCTTGACCAGAATAATGTAGACTTTGAATCACAGTTCGGCCATGTTTATACTCCTCAGATTGACTGAGCCTGGGGAGGTTGTTACTATTTATTATATTTTATTTACGCGATAAAGAAAAAAGGTATTTGGAAGCATGACATCTCTAGCTACAGAAGTCTCTCAAGTAAAAGCATCACTTGCTTTGCCATACATAATGTCCCAGGTTCCATCTCCAACTCAGTGAGTTAGTTGATCTCTGCTGGATAGAGATGCGGGGCAGGGCAGTACAGGAACAGGGCAGTAACCCTGACCTACCAGATGGGAAAACCAGGCAGAGTGCCTGCACGTTCTCACTGTCTGACAGATCATGCTGGGAAGTGCAAGTGTGCGGATATCAGGCTTGGACGGGAGAGGATGGCCTCACAGCTGAAGTGCCTGCCGATGTTCATTGTGCAGGTTTACTTGTGAATATTGGCCACTAGGACAAATTACTGGATGGTGGCTGATACCCTAGGAACCGCATCCCTGGAATAGTCAGCGTGTTCAGAAGAAAAAGAGAACATATAGGGAAGAAAAAAGTTTGTTAAAGTTACAAATATGTAAGGATAAAGGTCCCTGGGAGCCCTGTCCTAGAATCATCCTTTAGATTCACTTGAAACCCTCGCAACATTCTGAGACGGGAGTGTCAGGCTGCAAAGTGTTAATTATTCAGTCTTCATCCAGGACCCTTTAGGAGGAAGGTAATCCTTTAAGACGGGTGTGTGCGATGTGATGAAAGTGAGCTGTGTTATGGTAGGGGAGACAGCTCTTACTGGAAGCAGCTGGCATCAACCTGATTGGAACACTTCCTGGCTCGAAGCCATCAGGCACAGTCTAGATCAGAGCTCACACTGAGTTCAAATCAATTGGTATTTTACCTCTGAGTGTTTCCTAACAAATCTGGTATTCAGAAAGCATATTGACTCAAAAAACAGAAATGAGTTTTAAACAAAGTAACTGGGCTCAACTGAAACAGATGTGCATAAACTGCACAACCTCCGAAGGTTTGCTACCACAATCAGAGGCAGCACAGCCAAATGCTCTGAATGTAAACAGGGCTGGATTTACATTCACCTAGCACAATGATCCAACCAGATGGGACAGTGATTTTACATTTTATAAAAATGACATTATTTGAATAAGTAGTATTTTCAGACAAATTATTCATAAGCTACATACCAAGGTGCAAATACTGCTTTAAAAGAGTTCCATTTTTCTCTTTAAGTCACATAGCAGATATCACACAGAGTGCCTGGCACTGCAAAAGCTCTTGCAGTGTTTTAGGAAGAACACACAGGTTGTAAAGTCCAGCGAGGATTGACTTAATGAGCAGTGACCACGATAATAATGGACTGGGCCAAACACCTTTACAAAACAGCAAAGTAAGAGCAAATATTCAAGCAAAATCTCAGCACAGCACCCTTTCCATTTCAGACAAGGAATGGGATGGGGAAGGGTTGGAACCATGACTTCAGGAATGGGCTTTGCATATAAGGAACATTCAAAAAAATATTAATAATCTGAATAATCCCTCCAACATCAGAAGTAAAGGGGGAAAAGGGGGGATTTTTACTTTTAAAAATACAAACACAAATTTTCAGAGTGCTTCGTGGCAGGAATAAACGCTCCTGTTTCTGACAGTGTCAATAACATTAGGTCCGCAGGCCATAGTTCTGGATGTTAGTTGCTGAAAGGCTCCTGAATCTCTCAGGGGGATTTCAGTTTTTCTTTCTTTCTCTCCTGAAGCCACTAACACTGAACTGGGGAATGGTTTCACTGGTTTCAGCCATCCTCCACTACCCTCCTCAACTGGCCATTATTCTTGTGTGTGAATGTGGACAGTGAAGGTTGACGGGATGTTCAACTATAGGGAACATCACATCCTGTTCTCAACCAAAATCCGCATGCCCACAGTTTCCAGCAAGAGTCACTGGCTGGTGACCGATAGCAGAAACCCTGACTGATTATTTCCCTCCCCAACCCAGGAGTGCTGGTGTCAAGTGTAATCTCCTAACTGCTGCTAACACCACATCAGCTAACTCAGCACAGGGCAAAGGGCACAACTGGGATACTCTGATCTGTTTGTCTCAGTCACACACTGAGATATGCCCTCACCCACCAGCCCATCAGTCGAACCCATGGTGATTTTGGTCTTTAATGGAGTAATTCATGGTCAATGAAGCAACTACTGGGATGGTAGAAGGTGAACTAGATTGACCTTGGTTTTTCTCCGTCTAGCAATCCCTATGTTTCTATATTCGCAAGTCAAGGTTTGAATACTGATCCCTATCTACTTGCCCAGTTGGGTATAATGACTCATACCTACTCACTTCAAACTGCAATACCCTCCCTACGCATCTCCATCTTGCTTTCTTCCTTTAAGACACTCCTTAAAAGCTACCTCTTTGACCAAGTTTTGACCTAGTATCTCTTTATGTAGCTCAGTGTCAACATTTTATTTTATAATGCTCCTGTGAAGTGCCTTGGGATGTTTTATTATGCTATATAAAAATTAGTTGTTGGGAGATGAGAATTGCTGCCAACTAAAAAGAGTAAATAAGAGTGAGGCATTGTAGGGCAGATTAGCATCGATTGGGCCCTGGGAACTCTCTATTGGGGTGGGAGGAAGCAGTATAAAAGGTTTTGGATGAATGAAAGGAGGCATAAAATGTAAGGAAGAGGGCAGAGGAGGAAAGGATACTGCTTCCACTGCCTCTCAACTGTGGGACCAAAGTTATTCAAAGTAAAGAAAACTGATACTGAGAGGCTCACATTGAGAAATTGGCTTTGAGTTCAAGCCTCCAATTGTTGATTATAGGATCTGTCTTTATCTGGTGTCCATTGTAATTGAAATAAAATGGGAGTGGGGGGCAGCCATGCGACAGGCAATGGACAGGTGTCAATTCTGTCAATGGTACAAGTTGATCTCAAGGATGCCCCTTCCAATTAGCCACTCCTCTTTCCCACGCTGTCATCACACAGAGAAATCCCAATGCTGGGACTGTCTATCATCTTACTCACGTGTCAGTCAAACAAAACTGCACTTTTTGGCAAAACTGCTGTAAATGGAGAAGCATCATTTATGTCACCAGGCAAGTGGGGAAACCACCTTCAGGTTCTGAAGGTTCACAGAGGCCTGCGTATCGTTGTATGCCTTCTGTAATGCACAAAATATTAATGCATGGGTTAGTAAAACATTATGGTTCAGTCCCCATCACATAGTCCAAAATGCTACATTTGGTTAGTAACAGGAATACCCAGACAAGGCTCCACATTGCTCGACATTTTCTCAGTTCTAGATGAAGGTTGTGTAACACCTTCTGTAACCACCACATAACCCACAGCTACCTAGTCCAGAGCTTTGTGGCTGGTGGAGTTGACTTTGTCATATAAGGCAGAGGGGGGGGGGGGGGGGGGGGGTGGGGGAGGTTTGCAACATCCTAACCTCAGCAATGGCAACTGTGCTAGTCTATGTCATTTCAGGCTTACCTCATACTCTGGGGATAGGTTTAGCGGACAGAAATATATCTGTGAACAATGCCCTACAATAGGTCCTTATCCTCAAGCATTCGTACAAAAATCTCATTCTCTCCTGTGTTTAATTATCAAAAACTAATTTATCAGGTTTAATGCTTGCACTTTGGGGGTTCCCTATGGATCCCAGGAGCTGCAGGGGTTTCTGGATGTGACTGAGTGATACACCCATAGAACCATAGAAAAGTTAAGGTGCAGGAAGAGGCCATTTGGCCCATCGTGTCTGTGCCAGCCAAAAGGAGAAAAAAGAAACTAGCTGCTCATTTTTAATCCCACTTTCCAGAATCTGGTCCATAACCTTGCAGGTTACAGCATTTCAGGTGCAGATCCAGGTACCTTTTAAATGAGTTGAGCATTTCAGCCTCGACCACCAACTTAGACAGTGAATTCCAGATACCCACCACCCTCTGGGTGAAAAAGTTTTTCCTCATGTCCCCTCTAATCCTTCTACCGATCACCGTAAATCTATGCCCCCTGGTAACTGACCCCACAGCTAGGGAAACAAGTCTTTCCTGTCTACCCTATCTAGGCGCCTCATAATTTTGTATACCTTAATTAGATCACCCCCTAGCCTCCACTGTTCTAAGGAAAGCAACCCTAGCCTATTCAATCTCTCCTCATAGCTACAATTTTTAAGCCCTGGCAACATTCTTGTAAATCCCCTCTGCACTTTCTCCAAAGCAATTATGTCCTTCTTGTAATGTGGTGACCAGAACTGTACACAAAATTTCAGCTGTGGCCTATCCAGCTTTTTATACAATTCCATCACTACATCCCTGCTTTTGTATCTAATACCTCATCCAATAAAGGAAAACATTCCATATGCTTTCTTGACCACCTTGTTCACCGGTCCTGCTACTTTCAAGGACCTGTGGACACACATCCAAGGTCTATCACTTCCTCAACCCCTCTCAACAACTTCCTGTTCATTGAGTATTCCCTTGCTTTGTTTGCCCTCCCCAAATGCATTACCTTGCACTTTCGGATTGAATTCCATTTACCACTTCTCTGCCCATTCAATAAAACCACTGATATCATTCTGGAGTTGACAGCTATCCTCTTCACTATCAACTACTCAGCCAATTTTTGTGACATCTGCAAATTTCACAACCATGCCTCCCACATTTAAGTCTAAATCATTAATATATATACAACAAAAAGCAAGGGCTCCAACACTGAGCTCCTGTGGAACATCATTGGAAACAGTTTTCCATTCGCAAAAACATCCATCAACCATATGAACATACGAACAAGGAGCAGCAGTAGACCATTCAGACCCTCGAACGTGCTCCGCCATTTAAAAAGATCATGGTTAATCTGACTGTAACCTGAAATCTGCATCCCACCTACTGCCGATAACCCATCACCATCTTGCTTACCAAGAGTCTATCCACTTCTGCCTTAAAAATATTCAAGGACTCTGCTTCCACAACCTTTTCAGGAAGAGTTCCAAAGATACACAACCCTCTGAGTGAAAAAATTTACCTCACCTCTGTTTTAAATGGGTGACCCCTTATTTTTAAACAGTGACACCTAGTTCTAGATTCCTCCACAAGAGGAAACACCCTTTCCACATCCACCCTGTCAAGACCCCTCAGGATCTTATATGTTTCAATCAAGTCGCCTCTTACTCTTCTAAACTCCAGCGGATACAAGCCTAGTCTGTCCAACCTTTCCTCATAAGACAACCCACCCGTTCCAGGTATTAGTCTGCTAGACCTTCTCTGAACTGCTTCCAATGCATTTACATCCTTGCTTAAATAAGGTGACCAATACTGTACACAGTACTCCAAATGTGGTCTCAATAGTGCCCTGTACAACTGAAGCATAATCTCCCTACTTCTGTATTCAATTCCCCTCACAATAAATGATAACATTCCATTAGCTTTCTTAATTACTTGTTGTACCTGCATACTAGCTTTTTGTGATTCATGCACTAGGACACCCGGATCTCTCTGCACCTCAGAGCTCTGCAATCGCTCACCATTTAGATAATATTTTTATTCTTCCTGCCAAAATGGACAATTTCACATTTTCCCACATTATATTCCATCTGCCAGATCTTTTCCCACTCACTTAACCTATTATATCTGTTTGTAGCCTCCTTATGTCCTCTGCACAACTTACTTTCCTACCTATCTTTGTGTCATCAGCAAATTTGGCAACCATCACTTCAATCCCTTCATCCAAGTCATTTATATAAATTGTAAACAGTTGAGGTCCCAACACTGACCCGTGTGGCACACCACTCATTACATCTTGCCAACCTGAAAAAGATCCATTTATGCCTACTCTCTGCTTCCTGTTAGCCAGCCAATCTTCTATCCCTGCCGACATGTTAACCGCATATCATGAGCTTTTATTTTCCGCAATAACTTTTGATGTGGCACTTTATCAAATGCTTTCAGGAAATCTAAGTACAGTACATCCACCAGTTTCCCTTTATCCACAGCATGTTACTTCCTCAAAGAACTCCAGTTACCCTTTGTTTCCTGTCACTGAGCCAATTTTGGATCCAACTCGCCACCTTCCCCTGTATCCCATGAGACCTCACTTTCCTGACTAGTCTGCCATGTGGGACCTTGTCAAACACCTTACTGAAGTCCATGTAAACAACATCCTTGCACTACCTTCATCAATCCTCCTCAAAATGTTCTATTAAGTTAGTAAGACACGATCTTCCCCTAACAAACCTGATCAATCCATGCCTTTCTAAGTGACAGTTTATCCTGTCTCTCAGAATTGTTTCCAATAATTTGCCTACCACCAAAATCAGACTGACTGGCCTATAATTTTCTGCCCTATCCCTCGCACCCTTTTTAAATAATGATACAATGTTCACAGACCTCCAATCCTCTGGGACCTTGCCAGTATCTAGTGAGGATTGGAAAATGATCCTCAGAGCAACAGTTAATACCTCCCTAGCTTCCTTAAATAATCTGGGATACAATCTACCTGGCCCTGGTGGTTTATCCACCCTCAAGGATGCCAATCCCTCCAGTACTTCCTCTCTGTTGTAATTATGGTTTTATCTAACGTGTAATATACCTTTAAAATGAATGCTTGTTGAGGAAGATCACATGATCTTTAATATTCAATAGGAGAGTAGTGCGGGCTACCTCAGTAGTCAGTAGTGTAGAGATAAAGTTTGAAGTGAAAACACAAGCGTAGTCGCTACTGAGTACCTTTGTAAATAAACTAGAAGTTTTCCTCCTAAGAAGTGTCTGCTGATCAACCTTATCAATGGTACCAACTTGGCCACCTCTCACAACAAACTGGCAATGAGGATAAATCAAGTTTAATAGAAGAAATCAAGTGAAACAAAATCAGCACTGTACCTCGCACAATAATTGTAAGTAGAACTTCTGTTCAAATCGAAGAAGTAATTCCCTTTCAGAATGCCACAGTTCAGAAGAATTGATCCTTTTGATCCAGCCATGCACGATTGGTCTCATTATATTGAATGCCTCACGTTCTTTTTCCAAGCAAATGAGATTACGGGGAAGAGAAGAGGCAAGCGATCCTCTTAAGTACATGTGCGAATAAAACCTATGGCTTGATTTGAAGTTTGACAGCAATCGGTGCCCCAGATTCGAAAAATTTTGATGAATTGGTGAACCTCGTGAAGAGCCATTATCAACCAAAAGCCTCAGTAACGATGCAAAGGTTCAAGTTTAACTCAAGAAATAGAGCCCTGGGGGAGACAGTTGCATGCTATGTGGCAAGTTTGAAGCAGTTAACGGAACATTGTGAGTTTGGTACATCTCTAAGATCGTTTAGTGTGTGGTGTGAATGAGGACATGATTCAGAAGAGGTTGCTATCCGAAGCAAATTTGGATTTCAAGAAGGCCTAGAGATAGCACTGGCCATGGAAAGCGCAGTAAGAGATTCAAAAGCCATACAGGGTGCTCAAAATAGCGCCGTCCTCCACATTGGGCAGGAAACCCCAGCCAAAAAGGGTGCGAAAATGCAAGACTCTGCTGAGAAGTGGGAAACAGCCCCCCCTCGCCGGAATATGAGAAAAAATGACTTAACAGCAAAAACAAAGAATAATTTCAATAGAGGTGGAAACAAGCAGCCTTTTAACAATTGACAGCTTAAAAAAATCGAATGTATTTATTGTCACAGAAATGGACATATAATGAGACAGTGCAAGGAAAGAGTCAATCAGGCTTTTAAACAAAAGAAAAAAAAAAGTGAACAATGTAGAAGAGTCTGAAACAACAAATTCAGATATTTACTCGTTGTTTAATTGGAAGCTTGGAAAGACAGAGCCAATATTGTAACAGTGAAAGTGAATGGTAGACCTGTTAGAATGGAAGTGGACACAGGGGGTTCCACTACAGTAATTGGGGAACATCCTTCAGATATCTGAATAGTGGGGAACAACAATTAAATTTAGAAGAAACAACTGCCCAATTAAAAACATACACAGGTGAAGTCATTCAAGTCAGAGGCATAAGTAGAGTAACTGACCATTATGGAAGCCAATCGGTAAAGCTACCAGTGTTGGTATTGAGAGGCAGAGGACCCAGCCTCCTAGAGCAAAATTAGCTAAGGGAAATCGACCTTGAGTGGCCACAGATTCCAAAAGGAAGCTGGAAACATTCCTGTTTTGGAAAAGGAGTGTGTAAGGATTCAACAACCTGAAGAAACGCAGGCTTTCTTAAGCCTAAACATGGTAGAACAGCAGAAGGGACTCAAAGAGACCATGCTTAATGTCGGAGTTCGAGACGAGGTGAGCAATCTCCGAAAGGAAAAAGAAAACCTGCTGAAAGACCTTCACACACTACAAGATTCTCTCAGGTCTAAGTTTGTATCTCTGGAAAACAAAGAATTCAGCTCTTTTCTGAATAAACTGAAGGATGAGTTGGCATAGAAGACACAACAATGCTCAATTTTCCAGGGGGCAGCAAACAAATACAAAAAAGAGATAAAAGAGCTGAAGAATCAGCTAAATGAAGCCAAAGAGGCTTTGGGGTCAAAAGTTGCAGAACTTTAAAAGAAGCAGACAGATGATGAAATTTTGGGAGACTCAACCACTGAGCTCACTCAAGTCGAGCTTGCATCTGAGAGTAATCTGGCCAATATTGAAGTTGAAAAGAAGGCCAAGATTAAAGTCAGGGCTAGAAAGAAGAAGGCACGTAGAAAGCAGACACAGAAACACAAATAAAGCTTTAATCCTGCCAGCATACGAGTATACTTTCGTACATAGGCCTGGCAGACAAATCGCAAACGCCAATGCACTTAGTCATTTGCCTTTACAAGAAAATGATGAGGACATCCCAGTTCCTCAGGAACTTGTTTTATTATTAAATTTCTTAGATTCCTCGCCAGCATGCACTCGACAGATCAGAGACTGGACAAGTCAGGACCCAGTGCTATCTCAAGTACGAGAACAAGTGCTTCATGGTTGGTCACAAGAGCTGATAAGATCTAATAAATGAAATCGTACTTTAACAGGAGGTATGAAATAACAAGCCAGGATGGCATCGTATTGTGGGGAGCAAGAGTGATAGTACCTCCAAAGAGGAGGGAGCCACTTCTAATTGAACTACACAGTGCACATTCAGGAATATCCCCAAATGAAGACCATAGCTCACAGCTACCAGTGGCCTGGGATGGAAGGTGAAATAGAGAGTTTAATGAAGAATTGTGTGCGATGTCAGCAACTGCAAAAGTTGCCTTCAACAGCTCTGTTACACCCCTGGGAGTGGCCAGAAAGACCATGGGTGCGCTTACATATTGACTTTATGGGACCTTTCATGGGGACAATGTTTTTGCTCATTGTTGATGCCCATTCAAAATGAATGGACATATATAGGGTGAAGTCACCAATGTCTTCTGCTACATTGAGAAGCTACGTCAAAGTTTTGCCATTAACAGACTACCAGAAGTCGTCGTATCTGATAATGGCACGGCATTTACGAGTGCTGAGTTTCAACAGTTTATCAGCCTCAAAGGTATCACTCAGGTAAAAACTTCACGGTACCACCCTTCCTAAAATGGACTGGATGAGAGGGTGGTTCAAACATTCAAGGCAGGCATGTAGAAGCTAACTGGAGATTCTTTAGTAACCAAGCTAGCAGGCTTTCTTTTGCATTATAGGGCCAGTCCTCACACCTGCGAAGTTAATGATGAAACGCCATCTCAGGATGAGATTGAGCTTAATAATGCCAAATTTAGAGGGGATGGTGAAAAGGAGTCAGGGAAGCCAGAAAACTAGACAACTGGCATAGTCGTGAGAGGAAATTTACCATGGGAGAGACGGTATACATGAAGAACTTTGGAGAAGGACTAAAGTGGTTACCGGGTGGAATAAGTGCAGTGATTGGACCTCTATTTTACCACGTGGAGGTGGAAGGCCGAGTCCTATGGAGACATGTGGATCATCTAAGGAAAGGAGAAACAAATCACCAAGAATTGATTCCACCAGTGTTCACGACTATGTCAGCGTTTCCTGTTGAGAGAACTCAACCCAGTACTGACATGTCTAATGTTCCTATAAGAGTTGAGGATACAGAACTGCAGGTGCCCACCGAAGCACCTGATGTTCAGACAACTCCGGAAAATGAGTTTCCTGACAAAGCATCTGAAGTTGTAGAGCTGAGACATTCTACACACCTAAGGAAACCCCTAGAAAGACTGAATTTGTAAATTATTTATCAGTGTAGATATTTTGCTGTCTTGAGGAAATTGTACTTATAAATATAAAATGTATATCTGAGTAAGGGGGAGGGATGTGGTAATTATGGTTTTATCTAATGTGTAATATACCTTTAAGAAGTTTGTTAAGAAAACATTCATATCCAATAGGAGAGCAGTGGTTAATAGTGTAGAGATAGAGTTTGAAGTGAAATATTTTATAAGCACACATGTAGTTGCTGCTGAGTACCTTTCTAAATAAACCAGAAGTTTTCCACCTAAGAAGTGTCTGCTGATCAACTCTATCAATAGTACCAACTCGGCTACCACACACAACAAACTGGGAATCTGGAGCACTGGGTGCGATCAAACTTCGAAACAAGCCATAGGTTTTATTCCCACATGTTCTTAAGAGGATCACCTGTCTCTTCTCTCTCTCACTATGTTTATTGTACCTAATATTCCATATTCCTCCTCTTTAACTAGAGTGTCTACATCATCCCTCTCCTTAATGAAACTCAAAGTACTCATTGAGAACCCTACTCACATCTTCTGCATTAATGCACACGTTACCATGTATATCCCCGATAGGCCCTACCTTTTCCTTAGTTATTCGCTTGCTCTTATTGTACTGGTAAAACATCTTAAGATTTTCTTTGATTTTACCTGCCAATATTTTTTCGTATCCTCTTTGCTTTCCTAATTTCCTTTTTTACTTCACCCCTGTCCTTTAGGCTTTCTACAGTATTAAGTCTTTTGTGACTGTCATAAGCTTTCATTTTCTGCTTTATCTTGGCCTGTATGCTTCTAGATAAGCAGGGGGCTCTAGATTTGGCAATACCACCCTTTTTCTTTGTGGGGACATGTCTGCACTGTGCCCGTAGGATCTCGCCTTTGAATGCCTCCCACTAATTTGACACAGTTTTTCCTTCTAATATCTGTAACCAGTCCACTCTCGCCAGTTCACCTCACAGCTTTGTAAAATTTGTCTTCCCCCTACTAAGAACTTTTATTCCTGCTCTATCTTTGTTTTTTTCCATAATGATGCTAAATCTAACTATATTATGGTCACTATCTCCAAAACGGTCACCCACTGCTACTTCATCCACTTGCCCAGCTTCATTTCCTGAGACTAAATCTAGAATTGCGCCCCCTCTCATGGGGCTTGTTACGTGCTGGTTGAAAAAGTTCTCTTGAATGCAGTTCAAGAATTCTGTGCCCTCTGCGCCCCTCACACTGCTTGTACCCCAATTGATATTAAGGTAGTTGAAGTCCCCAACGATTATTGCTCTATTGTTTCTGCACTCAGAAATCTGTCTACATATTTGCTCTTCTAACTCCCTTCCACTATTTGGGGGTCTACGGTACACTGCTAGCAGTGTGGCTGTCCCTTTTTTATTTCTGAGTTCAACCCAAATGGCCTCATTTGATGCTTCATTTAGTATCTCATCCTTCCTCACAACTGTAATTGATTCTTTAACCAATAATGCTACATCCCCACCACTTTTAACCCCCTCCCTATCCTGCCTGAAAATACTCTGGCCAGGATTTCCCAGTGGGCGAGCGGGGGGTGGGGCCCACTCGTCAACATGTAAAATGACACGGGATGACATTGAGCGGAACTCCTGACGCCATCCTGCGTCATTTCAATTTTCAGGTAGGCGGGGGCTCAGCAGAATCAGCTGTGTGCCCGCCGACTGTCAATGGCCAATTGAGGCCATTGTCAAAGTCGTTAAAGTAATTAATGGACCTGCCCATCCAACCTTAAGGTTGGTGGGCAGGCCGGGAGCCCTGGCAGACATTGTAAAAAGCATGAAACCTCATTCATGGGCGAGATGAGGTTTCATGTAGGTTTTAAAAAATGTAATTAAAGTGTATTTATAAGTGATGGACATGTCCCAGCTCATGTGACAGTGTCACATGAGGGGACATGTCAGGGAAATTTTTTCTGTCTATTTGTAAGATTTTTTATTGTGGAGCCAATTTCCCTGAGGCAGCACTTAGCCTTAGGGAGATGAGTGCGCTCTTTCGCACGCATGCGCAAAGGAGCACACTCTCGCCTCAGGGAATCCCCCCCCCCCCGCCCGCACAGGGAGCGCATAGCGCTTCCTTGCGGACGTCACGCTGGGCGGGCCTTAATTGGCCCGCCCACATAAAATGGCGGCATGCCTTCGATCAGCGGTGCGCCTCCGCGCGCCAGCTCCTAAACTTCCCCCCCAACGGGGGTAAAGTTCTGCCCTCTATATCCAGGGATGTTGAGCTGTCACTTTTGCCCTTTCTTAAGCCGAGTTTCCATTATAGCGATATCATGCTGCCATGTCTGTGCCCTCAGCTCATCAGCTTTATTTTCTATATTTCTTGCATTTACATATATACTTTTTAACGCTGCCAAGTTCCTGTGCTGTACACTTTTTAGCCTGCGCTGCTTCTGTCTTTCAGAATCACTCACTAATTCTCCATCTCCCATTCCCCGCTCTGAATTTGCCCTCAGGTTCCCATCCCCCTGCCAATCTAGTTTAAACTCCCTCCCAACAGCACTAACAAATCTCCCTGCGAGGATCTTCATCCCATTGATATACATTTTTCATCACTAACCATTGGCTGTTCTTTGGTGCTCTAATGTCAGGGCAGATTCCATGACATTGGAAGTTGAGGCTATGACAGTCAAAATATCTAATCTAACGCTATTAGTAAGGATGTAAATGGAAAGGAATATTGACTTGCTTTGAAAGATCATGTGTTTGGGAATTCACCCTGCTGGGAACCCCCACCAACATCCCTGCTGGGAACCTCAACCAACAGTCCTGCTGGGAACCTCCACCAATGATCCCGCTGGGAACCTCCACCAATGATCCCTGCTGGGAACCTCAACCAACATCCCTGCTGGGAACCTCAACCAACAGTCCCGCTGGGAACCTCCACCATCATCCCTGCTGGGAACCTCAACCAACAGTCCTGCTGGGAACCTCAACCAACAGTCCCGCTGGGAACCTCAACCAACAGTCCCGCTGGGAACCTCCACCAACATCCCTGCTGGGAACCTCCACCAACATCCCTGCTGGGAACCTCCACCAACATCCCTGCTGGGAACCTCCACCAACAGTCCCGCTGGGAACCAGCACCAACGATCCCGCTGGGAACCTCCACCAACGATCCCGCTGGGAACCTCCACCAACGATCCCGCTGGGAACCTCCACCAACGATCCCGCTGGGAACCTCCACCAACGATCCCGCTGGGAACCTCCACCAATGATCCCGCTGGGAACCTCCACCAATGATCCCGCTGGGAACCTCCACCAATGATCCCGCTGGGAACCTCCACCAATGATCCCGCTGGGAACCTCCACCAATGATCCCGCTGGGAACCTCCACCAATGATCCCGCTGGGAACCTCCACCAATGATCCCGCTGGGAACCTCCACCAATGATCCCGCTGGGAACCTCCACCAATGATCCCGCTGGGAACCTCCACCAATGATCCCGCTGGGAACCTCCACCAATGATCCCGCTGGGAACCTCCACCAATGATCCCGCTGGGAACCTCCACCAATGATCCCGCTGGGAACCTCCACCAATGATCCCGCTGGGAACCTCCACCAATGATCCCGCTGGGAACCTCCACCAATGACCCCGCTGGGAACCTCCACCAATGACCCCGCTGGGAACCTCCACCAATGACCCCGCTGGGAACCTCCACCAATGACCCCGCTGGGAGCCTCCACCAATGATCCCGCTGGGAACCTCCACCAATGATCCCGCTGGGAACCTCCACCAATGACCCCGCTGGGAACCTCCACCAATGATCCCGCTGGGAACCTCCACCAATGATCCCGCTGGGAACCTCCACCAATGATCCCGCTGGGAACCTCCACCAATGATCCCGCTGGGAACCTCCACCAATGATCCCGCTGGGAACCTCCACCAATGATCCCGCTGGGAACCTCCACCAATGATCCCGCTGGGAACCTCCACCAATGATCCCGCTGGGAACCTCCACCAATGATCCCGCTGGGAACCTCCAGCACAGGAACCTCAACTGTTGATGGTGCTGGGAGAAGGAAATGGAGTCCTTATGGGAAATAGGATGGAATGAAATATAATCAAGGATTTTATGGAAGTCGGTGGGCTTGAAATAGATGTTAATGGAATTCTTCAGGTGTAAGTGCAACTCTATCCTCACACAACTTCTGCATATGAACAGGAGCAGGAACCCTAGCTGAGGGGCAATGAGGTCGAACCCTAACTGTGTTCAGCTAGCTAAGCACAGGCTAGGCCTGAGCAACAAACCTAGGAGTTCCAAGCTGCACAGGTCTCTACCAGGGTGGGTGTCCTTACATAAGAACATAGGAGGAGTAGGCCATTCGGCCCCTCGAGCCTGCTCTCCCATTCAACTAGATCATTCAACTATCCCCATATCCTTTGATATCTTTAATATCTAGAAATCTGTCATCTCTGTCTTGAACATACTAATGTCTGAGCCTCCACAGCCCTCTGGATAGAGAATTCCAAAAATTCACCACCCTCTGAGTGAAGAAATTCCTCCTCATCTTAGTCCTAAATGGCTTACCTCTTATTCTGAGACTGTGTCCCCGGGTTCGAAATCCCCCCAGCCAGGGGAAGCAACATACCTGCCCTGTAAGAATTTTGATAGATCAGCGTGGCCTGGGTTGGGGGCAGGAGGAGGGCGAGTGCTGAAGTCAGCATGGGCGCGGGAGAGTACAGAATGAAAACTCCCTGAAAGCAGAGAGCTGCCTCAGGGAAATGAAAAATGTAAAGACAAAAAAATAAAGATTTTAAAAACTGGGAAAAAATGCCCAGCATCAGAAACAGTCACCTCAACATGAAAATTCTGTCCAAACATTTTTTTTTGTTTAAATGATAGAAACCTCATCCAGCCCTTGGACGAGGTTTCCTGAAAAATGCAACGGTCGCCTAGCCGATTCACCCGCCCGCCAACCGCAAGGTTGGACAGGCAGTGAAAAATCCCAGTTAATTGCAGCGTTAATGGGCTTAATAGCCCTTTTAATTGTCGGCAGGTGCACTTCCAATGTTTGCGCACACCCGCCAACCGAAATATCACGAGGGTGCAATGACGTTGGGATGTCAACGCACGTTATTTTACAGTCGAGTGTGTCGCGCGTGCATCTGCACACCAAGCGAAAAATTCTGACCTATATTTCACCTGCCGTGTTCTTGCCCACTCACCTAGCCTGTCTAAATCCCCTTGAAGTCTCTTTGCATCCTCCTCAAAGCTCACATTCCCACCAAGTTTTATGTCATCAAGCAAACTTGGAAATAAGACCATAAGACATAGGAGCAGAAATTAGGCCATTCGGCCATCGAGTCTGCTCTGCCATTCAATCGTGGCTGATAAGTTTCTCAACCCCATTCTCCCGCCTTCTTCCCATAACCTTTGATCCCCTTACCAATCAAGAACCTTTCCATCTCGGTCTTAAATACACTCAATGACCTGGCCTCCACAGCCTTCTGAATTCCATAGATTCACCACTCTCTGGCTAAAGATGTTTCTCCTCATCTCTGTTCTAAAAGGTCTTCCCTTTACTCTGAGGCTGTGCCCTCGGGTCCTAGTCTCTCCTACTAATGGAAACATCTTCCCCACGTCCACTCTATCCAGGCCTTTCAGTATTCTGTAAGTTTCAATCAGATCCCCCCTCATCCTTCTAAACTCCATCGAGTATAGACCCAGAGTCCTCAAATGTTTCTCATATGTTAAGCCTTTCATTCCTGGGATTATTCTCGTGAACCTCCTCTGGACCCTCTCCAGGGCCAGCACATCCTTCCTGAGATACGGGGCCCAAAATTGCTCACAATATTCTAAATGTGGTCTGACCAGAGCCTTATAAAGCCTCAGCAGCACATCCCTGCTTTGATATTCTAGTCCTCTCGAAATAAATGCCAACATTGCATTTGCCTTCCTAACTACCGACTCAACCTGCAAGTTAACCTTAAGAGAATCCTGGACTAGGACTCCCAAGTCCCTTTGCACTCCAGATTTCTGAATTCTCTCCCCATTTAGAAAATAGTCTATGCCTCCATTCTTCCTACCAAAGTGCACGACCTCACACTTCCCCACGTTGTATTCCATCTGCCACTTCTTTGCCCATTCTCCTAACCTGTCCAAATCCTTCTGCAGCCTCCCCGCCTCCTCAATACTACCTGTCCCTCCACCTATCTTTGTATCATCTGCAAACTTAGCCAGGATGCCCTCAGTTCCTTCATCTAGATCATTAATGTATAAAGTGAAAAGTTGTGGTCCCAACACTGAGCCCTGTGGAACTCCACTAGTCACTGGCCGTCTTCCTGAGAAGGACCCCCTTATCCCCACTCTCTGCCTCCTGCCAGACAGCCAATCTTCTATCCATGCTAGTACCTTGCCTCTAACACCATGGGCTCTTATCTTACTGAGCAGCCTCCTGTGCGGCACCTTGTCAAAGGCCTTCTGGAAGTCCAAGTAGATAACATCCATTGGCTCTCCTTTGTCTAACCTACTCATTACCTCCTCAAAGAATTCTAACAGATTTGTCAGGCATGACCTCCCCTTGATGAAACCATGCTGACTTTGCCCTATTTTACCATGCACTTCCAAGTATTCTGAAATCTCATCCTTAATAATGGACTCTAAAATCTTACCAACGATCAAGGTCAGGCTAATTGGCCTGTAATTTCCCGTCTTTTGCTTCACTCCCTTCTTAAACAGGAGGGTTACATTAGCGATTTTCCAGTCCTCTGGGACCCTCCCTGACTCAAGTGATTCCTGAAAGATCGCCACTAACGCCTCCACTATCTCTTCAGCTATCTCCTTCAGAACTCTGGGGTGTAATCCATCTGCTCCAGGTGATTTATCCACCTTCAGACCTTTCAGTTTTCCAGGATGTGGGGACCAATACTACAATTGGTCTCCACAACCGAACCTTTGTCATTGATTGTGAATAGCTGGGCACCCAAGCAATGATCCTTGTGGTACCCCACTATAGTCTGCCAGCCTGAGAATGATCTGTTTATTCCTACTCTGTTTTCTGCCCATTAACCAATCCTTAATCCATGCTAGTATATTACCACCAATTCCATGGGCTCTAATTTTGCTGAGTAACCTCTTTTGTGGAACCTTATGGAAAGCTTTCTAAATCCAAATACACCACACCCACTGGTTTTCCCTTATCTATTTTGCTAGTTAGACCTTAAAAAACTCTAACAGGTTTGCCAAACATGATTTCCCTTCCATAAATCCATGTTGACATTGCCCATGCCTACCTTTATTTTCTATTGGCAGAATTTAGCCCTTGTTGGGCAGGCTCAGCGGGGATGGTCGGGAAGCCGACTGCTGTCCACAATTGAGGCTGGATGGCGATTTCACACTGGCAGGCCAATTAAGACCCACCCAGCATGAAACGCGAGTAGCAGCACAGAGCTGCCTCAGGGAGATAAAGAGTTTTCCCCCAAAACATAAAGAATTGAAAAATGTTATAAAACATGTGCCCTCATGTGACTCTGTCACATGAGCAGGGACATGTTATTAATTAAATTTAAAAATTTTTATTTTATTTTTATTTCCTTTTGGAAACCTCATCCCGCCCGTGGATGAGGTTTCCTAAAAAGTGCAAAGGCTGCCTGGCCTTTTCGCCTGCCCACCAACTGTAAGGTTGGATGGGCAGTGAAAAATGTACATTAATTGAGACTTTAATAGCCTTAGGTCTTTTAATTGTCAGCGGGCACGATGCCGATTCCCGTGTGCACCTGCCAACTGAAATGTCGCGCAACTGTGCATTGACGTCGGGACGCTCGCCAACATCAACGTGCGTCATTTTACGCTCAAGTGGGTCAGGTGTGAGCCCTCTTACCAAAGTAAAAATTTTGCCCTATGTTTCCCATTATCACATCCTTTATAATAAATTCTAGCATTTTCCCTACTACTGATGTCAGGCTAACCGTGCTATAAGGGAAGCAGAAACTGAAGTTTGGAAAGCAGTCATCTCCATAAACAATTTGTACTTTTACCCCCACCGCCTCCCCGTCCGATTCACTTTCTGAATACCAAATCACATTCCCTTCCAACTTCTCCTGCTCACTATCTAATCAATTCATCTTGAGCTGATGATTAACTTTATTATCTTTCTCATTGCTAAATTCCAGCCATAATCACACCCTTTTGATTCTGTTGTATTATTCAGTGTGAATGTCATTCTTCTTTGAACTCCACAGCTGACTTTGAGAAACATTCTACACGTTTACACATCTATCCCATCACCATCTTCCACATTCAGACACAATACCATTATCTCAATAATGCTACATGGTAGAATTCATTTCAAATGTTTGTTCCCTAGATTATCATACATTCCTTCTCTGCCTTTTGTATATAATGTAACTATCATATTTCTCTGGATGCACATCATGTGTTCAGTTATATATTAACCTCCATCCATATACACATAACTTAATTATTATACACATAGCATAGAGTCATAGAGGTCTACAGCACAGAAAAAGGCCCTTCGGCCCATCGAGTCAGTGCCAGTCAAACAAGTACCTAACTATTCTGATCCCATTTTCCAGCACTAGGCCCATGGCCTTGTATGCCATGGCATCGCAAGTGCACATCCAAATGCTTCTTAAATGTTATGAGGGTTTCTGTCTCTACCACCCTTTCAGGCAGTGTGTTCCAGATTCCCACCACCCTCTGGGTGAAAAAATTCTTACTCATATCCCCTCTAAACCTTCTGCCCCTTACCTTAAATCTATGCCCTCTGGTTATTTATCCCTCCACCAAGGGGAAAATTTCCTTTCTATCTACCCTATCTATGCCCCTCATAATTTTGTACACCTCAATCATGTCCCCCTTCAATCTCCGCTGCTCCAAGGAAAATAACCCCAGTCTATCCAATCTCTCCTCATAACTAAAACTCTCCAGCCCAGGCAACATCCTGGTAAATCTCCTCTGCACTCTCTCTGGTGCAATCCCATCCTTCCTATAATGCGATTTCCAGAACTGCATGCAATACTCCAGCTGTGGCCTAACCAGCGTTTTATACAGTTCCAGCATAGCCTCCCTGCTCTTATATTCTACGCCTTGGCTAATAAAGGCAAATATCCCATATGCCTTCTTAACCACCTTATCTACCTGTCCCACTACCTTAAGGGACCGGTGGACATGCACACCAAGGTCCCTCTGATCCTCGGTACTTCCCAGGGTCCTACCATTCATCGTGTATTCCCGTGCCTTGTTTGTCCTGCCCAAGTGCATCACCTCACACTTGCCTGAATTAAATTCCATTTACCACTGATCAACCCATCTGACCAGCCCGTCTATATCCTCCTGTAATCTAAGGCTAGCCTCTCTATTTACCACCACACCAATTTTCGTGTCATCCACAAACTTACTGATCAACCCTCCTACATTCAAATCCAAATCATTTATAAATATGACAAACAGCAAGGGACCCAACATCCATCCCTGTGGAACCCCACTGGACACAGGTATCCAGTCACAAAAACACCCCTCGACCATCACCCTCTGTTTCCTGCCACTCAGCCAATTCTGGATCCAATTTATTATATTATCATACACACAGTAAAATAACCCTCCCTAACTATATCACATGCACCATGTATTTCTGTATATCATACATCCTTGTACATAATTCCCAGCTATATATCACATATTCCCTTGGTGTACGCCACACATCCATGGAACCTATTCCCCAAAAATGTATATCATATTTCTTTGTCACATATTCGCCCAATGTACAGTATATTACAAATCAGATGATCTATGGCCTCGAATGTTGCATATGATCCAAGCAAGAAGAAACATCACATTTTCCTCCTGCTCCATGTATATGACATGTATCCGTAATAAATAATATTATATTAGTATGTAATACGTCACATATCACATATATATGTTACTTATTCCATGTTACGCATTCCCTTTCCTCTAAGGCCCGTGTTGTCACTATCCTGATCCAGACCAAGCTCGCCCACAGCTCCCCTTCTAACAACACCAACTGTGTTGACACAGTCCACACAGCCCACCTCCAGCTCTCTGATCGCCTTTGCCTGATTCCACCCATTTATCCAATCATTGCTGCAGCATCTCTTGCAATGGCTTCTCTTTACTGTCTCCATATTTTCACCTCCAGAGAGTCCAAAGATCCATCCTTGGCCCCTTCTTCCCCATCTAAATGCTGCAGCTTTGCATCATCCATAGACAAGAGCCTTAACTTCCACATGTATAGCAATAACACTCTGCTCTACTTCTCCACCACCTCTTTTGGGCCCTCATGGCCTCTGTTCTATTAGCATAGATTCCTGTTAAGCAAGAGGGTGATAGATTATCACGGGTAGGCAGAATGCAGATTTGAGGTTAATATCAAATCAGCCATGATCTTATTAAATGGCGGAGCAGGCTCAAGGGGTTGAATGGCCTACTCTGCTCCTTGTTCAGATGTTGGTAGCATTTGTCTGACATATGCTCTTGCATGAGTCTTACCTTTCTCAAGCTAAACACTGGGAGACCAAGTTCTTCAACTTCAACCCCCACCACAAACTTTGTATGCTCATCATCAACTTTAGCTCCACCTTGGGTTGAGTGAGGCTGTTCAGAACTCTGGCATTCTGTTCGACCTAAGCTATGCTTCCGATTCCATATCCACTCCATTAAAAACTCCACTTACTTCCACCTCCATAATATCATCCTCTCACACCCTCCCCTCCAACCCTACCTCAACCCATCTTCTGCTGAAACCCTTGTTGATGTCTTCATCACCTCCTATCCTCCACGCTCGGTAAATTTCAGTTCAACCTCTATTATGTGTGCCACATATCCCTTGGTATGTCACATATACGTCTCCATATATATCACACATTTCCCTTGAATATATTAAGCATATCACATGGCAATCAAATATTACATTTTCGTAAAGCTGAAAAGAAGTTGAGAGATTGTTACCATTCTGATAGAGGTAATTCATAAAACTGAAAGAAATAGGATTTTACTGAACCAGAACATTTTGGAAATGTTCAATGTGATTGGTGGCTAATAACTGCACTGATTTGCTCCAAGCTAAACATTACCTCAAACTTTGTGATAAATTCTGCAAATATCCCAAAGAAAGCTTCAGTCGTCGTCATCTTTGAATCTTCTCCAAAAAACGTTGAGACTTTATTAAACTCCTCGATGGCTCGATTCTGCAGGGAGTCGAGGGAAGCGATGACGGGCTGTGCATCCCCCAGGAATGCCTGACACATCAGTTAAGACAGTAACAGTATTTGAGAACTTAAAGAACCTTTCAAATCTTGAGCTACATGTGATACAGACTAGGTCCAACCCTCATTTACTGCAGGAAACACATTATCAATCTGCTTCATCAACTTTTGTCAAACATTTGGACTACTGGATGTCCAGCATAGGAAATGCTTACTCTATTATGTGACAAGCTCTTGTTCTCCAGACATTTCTTATAACTCTGCACATGGACTTTATATAACTCCACACTGTGCAACTTGTACGAAATAGCAACATTACTTACAGGATCAAGGGAACTTTTCGGCGCACCTTACCTGTGCTATACCTCACATGGGAGCATTTGATATGGCAGTGGAGATGTAGCTTTACTCTTGATCTGAACCATGCTGTACCTGACCTGAAAGCGCTGGATGGTATAGTGTAGAAAGAGCTATATATCTTGACATGCAAAATTGTTGTACAAGAAAAAAAACAGCTGGTCCATCAAGCCTGCAACACACTATAACAGCTGGAAAATCTTACTTAACATTTACCCATCATCCCTCTGCAGCCATGTATTCTCCTGGGAGAGGCAAAAAAAGGAAAACCAAGGGGCAAAAAGGAAAAGGATGCTCTAAGCAATACCTCTCTGATCTCCTCAGGTAATAAAAACCAGTCCAGGAAATCACATGACAATGACATACACAATATAAACAAAGATAATATGCACCGAGAGTGACTTCCTCCATGTTTTCTCTCTGGAAGGATACAGTCATGACTGCAGAGAATCTGTCCTCATCGGTGACTGCCATGTTCTCACAAGCTGTCTGTATGTCTTTCCTGGTTGTGTGGATGTCAATAATTTCCGTAGTTATCGTTCTCTGGTTAACTGAAAAAAAGGGAGAGTTCTATATTCTTCTGCATCCTTTTGCAGCCCTGGATGGTTCCAATTTTTGTATCTTAGATTGTGGGTGAGTCGCACTTCTCCATAATTTTGACAGTGTCTATCCTTACCTTAAGATCTAGATAAGCTTTTAGTAATGTGGCTGGGAAGTGAACAGCAAACCCTGTGTAGTAATAATTTTTAGCTACTGGACAATTCTCACTCTTGTCTTTGAAAACAGTAGAACATCACTATCAACCCTACTTTTGGAAATGTGAAGCAAATTTCTTTTAACCATAAAGAACAACACACACATAAATAATAATGACACACTACAGCTATAGATTTACAGCAAAAATCCTTCCACCTAACTCCAATATTCAGGTCACAGGTAATGACCATCTCCGAATCAGTTTTTCAAGGCCTTCAACAGCATCACCACTGCCAACACCCCAATATTCAATATCTGGGGTTTACCACTAACCAGAATTTTAACTGGGCCAACCATGTCAACATTTTGGCTACAGAACAGAATTGAGGCTGAGTGTGGGGAGTCTCTCACCTCCTGAATCTGCAAAGCTATGTGCAAGCCTCAAGTCAGCAATACGATGGAATATTCACCTCTCGCCCAAATGAGAGCAGCCACAACACTCAAACACCTTAACACCATCTGCCAATAGTGGAGGGCCTGAATGTTCCATCTCATGGGCTCTTGGCAAAGTGAAAATATTTTGGATATCGCTGACTTTGTCACCGTATAATCTGAGCACAAACACTCGGTTCCCCTTCAGGGAGTCACTGTTTAATGTTTTTAACTGACCTTTTGCAGCAAGTGCCACAGTTGGAATCTCCTTGGCAAAATCCAGCAGCTCAGGAAAGTGCTGGCTCAGTGATTTGGCAAGAATGTGCAAGAAAGTAGATTTCCCATCCACGGTCTTTGTGGTGTCAAGCTGGGAAAAAAATATACACATCAAATGAGAAATGCAGCATGGGGGTGCTTTTAAAACTCAAATTCAAGAAGTTTCCAATATGGTTAACCTCTCCCTTAGGGTGCAAGCACAATTAACACTCTTCTCCCCTTCCCGAAGGAACACCAGCACAATTAACACTAGTCTCCCCTAACCCCAGGGGGTATCGACATTGATAACTATTCACCCCATTTTCATTCCCAGCTGTTGATAATATTGTTAATTACTCTTCTCCAGCACAATTAACCACTCCTTTTTCCTGTTGCAGAAACTGCTGCCACCATTAATCACTATCGTCTCCCCATACCGCTCCAGGGTTGTCAACTCAATTAACTAATTACTCACCTTCCGTCTCACACAGGCAGCCAACAGTGAAAGCAATTCCCTTTCCCTTGACAGCCTCTGTTAACATGGACACCAACTCATAACTTAATTACATTTGAACTCAACTGTTGTTACTCACCTCTGTCAGGAAATTAATTTTAAATCCTGTAGTTTTGGGGCTCTTGGGTTGACCATTGTTGAGATAATTTCCCATTGCAAGGACAAACTGTCAGAGTAAAGATGAAAAATCAATTACTGAGGAGCAATAAGTGTGCTGGAAAATGACAACGCTTTAACATATGAAGCCAATAGCTTTTGCTCTGGATTTTCTGTTCATACACGGACTCATCCACTGGATTACTCCCCACTGCATCTCCCATAAGATAGAAGGGGCTCCAGGCTGCCGCATGACCACCCTGATGGAACAGAGAGACCCACATATACATAAGGAAAGACCCACACAGAGAAAGACAGACACCCATAGAGAGAGTAACAGATGGACCTACAGAGACACATATAGGAAGAAACCCACAGAGACATACACAGACATAAATGTACAAAGAACCACACAGAAAAACAAGGTCCATAACAAAGTGAGGTCCCAAACACAAATGACAAGCTTGTTGGTTGAGGAATGTATTGGCCATGACATCAGTAATATCCCCCTACTCTTAAGTAGTGTAATGGGATCTTTCCTGAGAAGGCAGATGGGGCCTTTGTTTAATGTCACATCTGAAAGATGGTACCTCCAACAGTGCAGCACTCCCTCGGTACTGCACTGCAGTGTCTGCCAGGATTATTGGCTCAAATCCTGGAGAGAGACATGAACCCACAAGCTTCTGAATACCAGAGGCTCGTGTTGTACCTTACTAATCATATGGTACCCAAAATAAGTCACAGCACCATGCTACAGCAATGTGATATTGGGCCTGAACTTCTACGGAGTGGCAATCAGAGTTGGATTGCCACTCTATTCCTACTTTCTTACCTGTAATATTTTTTGATCCTATCTCACCCGACGTTCTGACTCAGGCCGGGTGAGATCTGTGCAGGGAAATTCACTTCTGAAGCTTTCAGTCGAGTGTTGCAGAGTCAGATGTAAGGAGGCCATGCCCCTTTTTTTATGGCACTAGCTGCCATAAATCAGGTAAGTTAAAGGTCCAGCCAAGTTTAAAAGTATTTGACAGACCAAGGAGAAGGTAAGTGTCCAAGATAAGTGGATAGGTTTTGGAAGGGGCGATGGGATTTTGTGGGGGGGATGTCGGGTCATGTCGAGCCTTGGGGTGGGAGGGGAGTTGAATTGGGCCTCGGGGTTGGGAGTGAGTCGGGCTGGCTTGAGCCTCAGGAAGGAGCGTTGGGTCGGGTCTTGGGGAGGGCAGGGTTGGGTCAGGCCTTGGGGTGGGAGTCGGGACTATTGGGTGCTGGCGGTTAGAGTCGGGGTTGGGAATCAGGTCTTGTGGGTGTGGGAGTCCCTGTGGTGAGGGGGGAAAGAGTTCCATGGTGCAGGTGGGTGCGGGGGGAGTCCTGTGGTGGGAGATACCCCATGGCTCGGGTTGGATGGGGTGGGGAATGGTTGGAGGGTGGGAGGAGTCCTGCAGATGGGGGTAGTCGGGGGGCTGTGGTGGACGCGGAGTATGAAGAAGTCCCGTGGAGAAGGTAATCTGGGAGTGGGGGGAGTCCCCTGGGGGTATGGGAGGGGTGGGGGAGTCTAGTTGCGGGGTTGGTGTGGGTCTGTACAATAGTTACCCAGAAGATAGAAGTGGTTTTAATCCTTCTATTTTTTTTCTGGGTAACTATTGATGTAACACAGTCGGAACCATCCAAAAGTTTGCAATTTAAATCACATTTTCAGATGGTTCCCAGTGCAGGGCAATTGCCCATCAGAAATTTGCACTTCCTGGGCAATTGCCATGCAATCCTCACCTAGAAATTTCTGGGGTTGGAGAAGGCGGTTCCCCAGCGCATCTTTGGGGTACCCCCCTCAGTTACACTGCCCTGGAGCTCGGATGTTTGGGCCCATTATTTTCAATCCCAGTTGTTGTTACCTTGCCTCACAGAAAGAGGTTGAGGTGCAAACTGCAGTTTATTCAATTTGTCAAGAGCTAGTCTGTTACCTCCAGAATCTTTGCCAATTTCTTGCCACTTTTCAACTCAACTGAGGCCTTGTAGATACATTGCAGTCCAGTCTTTATCTCCTCTGTCTTCTCCTGCAATGTTATCTTGAAATGCAAGCTCTTCAGTCTGATTTTGTACTCCTTTACTGACAGCATCTACGCACATACAAGGATGCATAAAGAAAGGTGTTTCATGAATCTGTGCTGAGAAAAGCACTTTGGGCAAACATATGGCACAGCAATGTGTTTTCTTGTCCTTTCCTGAAGCTGCTGATTTCTGGTATCTGTTTTCCAGTGTGAACCAAGACAGTAGACCAGTAGCTACCCTCTGCAATTCCCACCATGAGCCTCCTGAAAACCTATCTTTAACTCTTTAGTTCATCCAAGAGTGCCTTGTAACTTTCTACTCCATTAAAGGGGCTATATAATTGCAAGTAGTTCTTACACAGGGTGAGGCAATAAAGCATGGAGGAGTAAACAATCAAATATGACACTACATGAGCAATATATTACTACAATAATTTATTGTGGATCTTCACAGTAAAGTCCTTGGGGTGAAGTGTCATTGTGGCAAAGGAGCTGGTGTTGAGGAAGATCACGGGAAAAGATACAGGCACATATGAACAGGAGGAGGCCATTCAGCCTTGTGAGCCTGTTACACTGTTCAATTAGGTCATGGCTGATCACATAGAATCAGAAATTTATGCCACAGAAGGAGGCTTTTCTGCCCATCATGCCTGTGTTGGTCGAAGATGATCTATGCAGCCTAATCCCACTTTTTATCTCTTGATCTAAGAACTTGTAGGTTGCAGCACTTTAGGTCTGCTATGTGGGACCTTGTCTGAAGCCTTGTTATGCATCAAATATGCTACCCACATCAACTCTCCTTGTTACCTCCTCAAAATATTCAACCGATGTAGTCAGAAACAACCTTCCCTTAAAACCATGCTGATCTGTATCTTAACTTTATCTACTTGCCTTTTTCCCATAACTGTTAATACTCTTACCCAACAAAAAATGTCAATGTCAATTTGAAAATTTCAGTTGAACCCCACCTCAACAGGTTTTTGGGGGTGTCTTTTCCCAATTTCCATGACCTGTTGTGTGAAGTAACATCATTCCTAAAAGGCCTAGCTCTAAGTTTAGAGTTGAGCCCCCTTGTTCTGAATTCCTCTCACCCGAGGAAATATTTATCTCTCTTTCCATCCTATGAACTCCAAAGTATAAGGGAGGGTGGTGAAGGGCAACTTAAGTGCCTTTGACATAGAATGACGATAGTGCCAGTATGTCTGGGACCCACCTGCAGGGCAAATTGGTCCGGCTCACTCAGCTTACTGGGATCAGCTGTGTGCCGTCTGAAATTCTTCAACTCTTCCTCATCGGGAGCATAGAGCAGCAGCT
This sequence comes from Cetorhinus maximus, assembly GCF_964194155.1. Lineage (NCBI taxonomy): Eukaryota > Metazoa > Chordata > Chondrichthyes > Lamniformes > Cetorhinidae > Cetorhinus > Cetorhinus maximus. Next base: position 59,954,444 of record NC_135893.1, read on the forward strand.
GCTTAATGTGAGAGGGCTCCAGACGATCGTTCTCCATTGTCATGAGGATGCGGCGGAGCTCCAGAGCCGAGAGCTTCAAGTGGGCAATGAGAATAGCTGAGAGAAATAAATCCAGTTGGAGAATCAGTCATCACATGAAAGGGAGGGGTGCAGAAGACTAATTGGGCTGGATTTTAAGCAGCCTGTCGTGGCAAGAACCATGGTAGCCAGGCCCACTTAAGTGTGGGAGAGGCCATGCGTCAGTCTCCCAGCATCAGGAAAACCTCCCCCCACCGTGCCCCTACCCTCCCCCCCAATATCCAATTAAGTCTGAAGCTCTTTCGAGTTACCAACAGTCACAGATTGCAACTTCTTTCGAGTACAATCGCAGTTCTTGGTTTTTCCGGGAGTGGGACATGAACCCACAACCCTCTGATTCAAAGGCGAGGGTGCAAGGAGTGATGTGGGATTCCCAGCCACAGCTGGCGGGTGGCTCATTGGGCTCATTAATGAACCAATTGACACTTATTATCCCTGAGCCCACTGCAAATGAGTGGTGGCTCAGAGATTGTATGGAGGCCATACAGGTCTCCTGTACCCTCGGAAGGCTGCTCAGAAAAACCTTTGGACCTGCCAGCAGCCTCCTGGGGGGAGGTACCTCGCTATCAGGCACATTGAGCCCAATCGAGGAGCCTGGCATTGAGCAGGTGGTGGTGGCTGCTAGAAGCCACCCCCTGCCCTTGCCTCCAACACCATCCCACAATACCTATCCTGCCTTCACTAACCTGTGATCTGGGGTTCCTCTGTGATCCTGAGATTCGAGTGGGTGCAGTGCTGCCAGCAGCCATCGCTCCTGCTGGCGCTGGTGGCAATGATAAGCTGCCAGCCTCTGATTGCCTGGCGGCTCTCTGAGAGCAGGATTTCCGCCACTGGGGTCCTCAATTGTGGGCAAGGCCCGATGGTAGCCAATTAAATGCCTAAAGGGCGTTTGATTCTGTCCTGCCTCCCCAGCAGAACTGACAGAGTTCCCTGCCAATTCTACAGCCAGTGGCCAAGGCTGTGAACAAAAGTTCGGCCATTGTGGTACTGAGAAGTATACTTGAAAATGAAACCAAAGGAAAGTAGGAACAATTTAACACTGGTCCACTCACAGCCTGAGAGAGGAACTGAGGAACAAGAATAGCTGCTCAAGCCCTCCTATACTCTCTAGCTAATAACTAAATACAAAAGGCAAAAGGCAGCAACCTCCCAACTCTCACCCAGGGCTAGTCCCTGTTCCATCACAACACAAGGCCCCGCACTTCATTCTCCCACTGCCCAGTCCCTCCCAATACAAGAACCAATCCCTCTTCTCTCTCTGAATACTCTCCCTTCCATTAGGACTCTGTCCTTTCTGTGTCTCTCATAACCTTATTCCCCATCCCTCCACCAACAGTCCCCAGTTCTCCACACTCTCTCTCAGTACCTCCCTCCCTCCCAACACCACAGCCCTGCCCTCCTTTCTCTCTCAATCCAGTACCTCTTCCCTCCAAACACCAGGCTCCAGCTCTTTACTTGCTCTCAGTTTCCAGCCTTTTAATTCTCTTTAGAGAGGGCTGACAACTGAAAGAAAGTGAAGGCCTGGAGCCTGAGGTAGAATGGACGAGATACAGGCCAGCTGTCAGCTGCTCTTTCACTTGTGCACGTTGTTAATTTTCCCCGTCATTCTCCACAAGCCTTGTCCATCCCAGTAAATGATAGATGCAATCTTCCTGTAGGCCCCAGGACAAAAAGATCCAAATTGAGTCAATCAATAAGGAAAAATGCATCAGTTGCAGAGTGAGTTTAAAGATGTACAGAGGAGAGCGGAGAGCTACGTAGCAAGAAATATCAAAGAGGGAGCGGGAGAATGGGGTTTTATGCCAAGGGAAATGTTTGTTCATGAGCAATTTCAGTTGAGCTTATAATTAAAACAGTCATTCTGTGCCTAGCTGTGCTACAGCATATTGACTGTGGAGGGGGGCACGGAACTTACACATATTGTAGGCCTTCTTACGGGACAGTACTTCCACCACATCCTTCTTCTTAAAAGTTTCAGGTATAAAACTTGCTTCTGCAAAAAGGAAATGGGAGAATAAGGAGAAATGCTCTAACCAGGATCATACGGATCATCACGTCATCAGCCAGCACCAACCCATGTCTGCACCATGAGACGAGTGTCCACATAGGCCACTTGATGATCGCACCATATGGACCCAGTCTCAGAAATGGAATAACTGGAGTGTAGTGCATTAATTCACACTGGGAGCAGCCTGGCTTCATCCACTTAGATACACTGAGAATACACCAGTACTTTGGCGCACACAGACAGCCTCACACACTACACAATCACAGCTTGCCACATACTGTGTGTACTCACTACCTAGCACACACAACCTAACACACTCGAATGCTGTGTGACACACTGTTGAGCAATGCCAGGCTGTCACTTACTGTTTGGTTTCTGAGTTCCAAAGTGCAGCTCCAGATCTAGGTACTTGACCATGTCACTCAGTTTATCGTAATCTGAGTCCTCTCCAAACTGAGAAAAATGGAGATAAGTGATTTCCAGAGATAATTGATCATCAGATGGCTTCAAATCAACAAGGCACAGAACAGTATCCTTGCTAACACAGTGACCGAGCTCCCACTGCTTTCCCTTGCACTGAAGATTACTCAATGTGACTGGGCATGTTTGAAAGCTAGGTTTGCATTTGGAAACATGACAAGCGCTGTGGAAAGCATAGTCCCTGTAATACAAGGAAACTAACAACAAATTCTGCAACTGGGCCAAACAACTTCCTGCCACAGTCAGCCTCGACTTCTGGACATAAACCCATTCTCTCTCCTGACTCTTGTTTGCATAGGGCTCAATGGGCAGCAGTTATTCACTCTGTCTCTCGCTCAATTGACTGTTTTTCATGTATGAGCTGAGCAGACTATTTGACCATGAGGCATATCATAGGTAGGGGCCGATCTCAACTATGGGCATGCACATTTTCAGCCAGGTCACTGAATAGTGATTATGAGCAAGAACCCTCCAGATTTCCCCCAACATATTCCAAGGTTTTGAGGAAAAAAGCACTACTGATATCACTGTAAATAAGAACAGCTAACTCAGTGCCATTTGAAATGGAGATCTGGAATCTTTCTGCTCTGTGGTCAGTGTTTTGTTCTGTTTTCAGTGTCACAGCAACTATCTCCTTTTTATGGTGCTTTCAGTTTCCATTTAAAACTTTTTTTTTTACAGGCATGCAAAACTGACAGGCAGGAAAAGACCTGTTGGTCCATCAAGACTGCCCCACGTCATTATGGCAAAGAATCCCGACAACACATCATCTCACACCGCCAGCCCATGCCCTCCACCAGACAATAGCCATGTAATCTCCTGGGAGAAATGAGAAAACCCAAAAAGAGAAACGATACCATGGAAAATTCCAATCCAATGCCCCATTAAGCAATCAAAACCAGTCCAGGAGATCACAGGGATCAAGAGTTATCAACTAAGCTACTTGCTTCTATGTGATGTGATCTCTGCCCTATTCAGGAAGAGATCCAACTCCCTCATGAAGTCAGAGTGCCAGATTTTCATGGTTGAGAGGAATTTCAGGAGTTGGGAATTTTATTAACCCTGTCTCCGTCTGGAGGAGCCCGCCCACCCTGTTTTGTGGGTGTCGGGAAGGCCGGCATAGGCTGGAGACAGGCCTGGGCCACAACAGAGGTGCACAGATGGTGAGGCCAGCAGGTTAGAAGTCTTGCCTCCATTTAGTGGGACATCATTCCAGTTCTATTCATAGTTGTTAGCCCCTCTAACCCTCATTCCCTTTACACCCACTCACCCCACCATGCCTCCCCCGTGTCCTCTCGTATTCCCTATGTCCCTTCATATCTCCCATGTCCCCTCCATGACCCCCATATCTCACATGACCCGCATGCATCATCCTTGCCCACTCACACAGTGTCAACTAGGTACAGAACTCATGAGCCATATAATAGCACTGGCAAGCCTTTGAAATGCTCATGAAATAAAAAAATAGGCTTCCAACATTCTCTTTGAAATAAATGCCCCTTACAATCTCAAAAAAACTGTTTTTTAAACACAGCCAGTGGAATTCCAACTGAAGAAACTTTTAATCCTGTCCAAATAAACACGCTGGCATTGAGAAACTGCTTCAAAGAAAGATTAAGTTAGTACAAGGTAATAAAACTGTCAATAAAACAGAGCTAGCAGTCTTCTTTGTAACTGTGTAAACAGCTCTCCACAGGAGCTGAATTAATTAGTCAGTTTTGAAGCTCAGCAAAGCATTCAAAGTAAGGCCATCTGGAGAAACAGATGTCTGGCCATCTCTTCAGCTTCTATTGATACAACTGCCAGGTGACCTCATTACGAATGCTTGGCTGAGCATTTAGCCCTGTGTGGTATCAAAAAAGAGGGAAATTTCTGTCCAAAGAAATGTTGAATGCCTGATTTTTTTGTCCCAACTCCAGATTAGGGCTCCCCCAAGTTCAAGACTCCTCTGAGGAGTCATGAACCACATTTCCCTCAAAAGTCAGCCTGACTACATCAAAATTGCCAGGGGTCTGAAATGCCCACCCCGCACTGGAACTGGCAAGGTCAGGAGTGCTGCACGTGGTGGCCCGCACCCTTATCCCGCTGTGGCAAAAATTGCTGGAAGAGGGAATGGTGCAGGAATCCCAGACTTGGCTCCAAAGCACCATTTCTAAAGCCTCCATTCTGACATGGATGGAGACATGAAAATCCAGCCCAGTGTGTCAGCACCCACCACACTTTGATTCATGAGCTGAGTACAGGAAACACTGATCATGTGGATTCAGTATTTGAATCTCTAACCTTGCAGGCTGAATACTGGAGCTGAGTGTTGGACCCACTGAGTGCATGGACTGGGCTGAATACTAGAGCTGGAGTCACTGATATTTGAGCCACTGAATATATATGTCACTAATAGATCAATCGTAAAGATCTCCCTTCCCCGGTTATTTCCCCACTTGCCCCAGGTCATTACCCCAACCTTCTCACCCTTCCTTAAGTCAGAAATCCCTCCCCATTTTGTCTCCACCATGCCCAATCATAGTCAGAGTTCATCCTCTCCCTGTCACATCGGTGCTTGAAGGGTTAAACTTGGTAGGTTGGCAGGGGATAGCTGCAGAAGCACTAAAGGAACTGCTTCACGTACCTGACCCCAAATGGTCCCTTCGGAGTTCTCCACTTGCTCCCATCGCAGTCTCTTCACGCTCATATGACTGGATTCGCTTCTGCGGTGAAACCCACGGTGCAGTGGAGGAGGGCCAGATGAGCCTGGTAAAGGAGGAGGGGGAGGAGGGGGTGGGAGGGGAATAGACTGATGCTGGCTGGAGGAGTAAGAGGGAGGTGGAGGTAATGGAGGTGGGGGTGGAGGTGGGATAACCCTTTTCAACTCTGAGATTAAGGTCACAGGTTTTGGGTCATTGAACTGTATGGGTGGAGGGGGAGGGGGACTTTGAGGAGGAGGTGGGATAGGATCTGAACATGAAGAATATGTTAAAGAACTTCCATCATCGCTGCTGCTGACATACTCACTGGGGCTGCTTGGGTCATTTGTGCCATAGATTCCCTGATCCTCTGGAAAGGTCATCTTTGAAAAAAGAGCAAATTAATTTTGCTTCCAATTTCCACCCCTCCATCATTTTCACATGGTTCATCACTGACACTTCCCTTCCCTTCCTTGACCTCTCTGTCTCAATTTCTGGTGATAGACTGTCTACCAATATTCATTACAAGCCTACCAACTCCCACAGCTACCTCGACTACAGCTCCTCACACCCCGCTTCCTGTAAGGGCTCCATCCCATTCTCTCAGTTCCTTCGTCTCTGTCACATCTGTTCCGATGATTCCACTTTCCAAAACAATTCCTCTGACATGTCTTCCTTCTTCCTTAACCGAGGTTTTCCACCCATGGTGGTTGACAGGGCCCTCAACCGTGTCTGGCCCATCTCCTGTGCATCCACCCTCACACCTCCCTCTCCCTCCCAAAACCATGATAGGGTCCCCCTTGTCCCTTATCACCCCACCAGCCTCCGCATTCAAAGGATCATCCTCCACCATTTCCACCAACTCCAGCATGATGCCACCACCAAACACATCTTCCCTTCATCCCCCCCGTCGGCATTCCATAGGGACCGCTGCCTCCGGGACATCCTGGTCCACTCCTCCATCACCCCCTACACCTCAACCTCCTCCCATGGCACCTTCCATTGCAACCGCAGAAGGTGCAACACCTGCCCCTTTACTTCCCCGCTCCTTACCGTCCAAGGACCCAAACACTCCTTTCAAGTGAAGCAGCACTTCACTTGCACTTCCCTCAATTTAGTCTACTGCATTCGCTGCTCCCAATGCGGTTTCCTCTACATTGTAGAGACCAAACACAGACTGGGTGACTGCTTTGCGGAACACCTTCACTCTGTCCGTAAGCATGACTCAGACCTCCCTGTTGCTTGCCATTTCAACACACTACCCTGCTTTCATGCCCACATGTCCGTCCTTGGCCTGCTGCAATGTTCCAGTGAAGCTCAACGCAAACTGGAGGAACAGCACCTCATCTTCCCACTAGGCCCTTTACAGCCTTCCGGACTTAACATTGAGTTCAACAACTTCAGATCATGAACTCTTTCCTCCATCCCCACCCCCTTTCCAATCCCCCTTTTTCCAATAATTTATAATTTTTTTAATATATGTATATATTTTTTATATATTTTTTTCCCACCTATTTCTATTATTTTTACATTTATTTCCATCCATTGTTTTATCTCCACCTTTTAGCCTATTTCGAACCCTTCTTCCCCACCCCACCCCCACTAGGGCCATCTACCACTTGCTTGTCCTGCTTTCTATCCTTAATGTCACCATTAGCACATTCCTTAGCTAATATCACCATCGTCAACACCCCTTTGTCCTTTTGTCTATGATATCTTTGGCAATCTCTTCTTTGCCTCCACCTATCACTGGCCCTCTATCCAGCTCTACCTGTCCCACCCCCTCAAAGAAAAGCCCCATCCTCACACCTCCTTCCCATCAACAAAACCCCATCCTCACACCTCCTTCCCATGTATATAACCTTCTCAGATCTTCTCTTTAATTTATACAGAAACCATTCATTTAGATTTGAGCCTCTACCTTATTCCTGGTTATCTGTTATTCTACCTATTAACCATTCCAACCCTGCAATTAGATTCTAGCCTTTTGCACATTCTTAGAATCTCTGTTTTCTCAGCTCCTTGGTGAGATTCCTGTCTGTAATTCGGGTCAGGGTGCCTAATCTTTATCTAATTCTATTTGAAATCAATTAAAAATCTTACAAACATTCAAAAGTGAACAGGAAAAGGTCCAGCTGGTCCATCAAGCCTGACCCATCTGGTATGGTGTGACTGCTGTAAACCATCACCTCCATTCTCCTCATGGTCTCCCCCAGTGATCCTCCTCTTCCCAATGAACCCTCCCCAAACATCCAATATCCTCCCTCTCCTGGTGATACTCTCTTCAATGACCTTCACTCTCCCAATGACCCAGAGCCCCACCTACCTTTTAAATATTTAACACTAAGGAACTTGTCTGATTCCCTTTTGAATGTGAATCAGCTTTTACTATGAATCTGAGTGCTACTAATTGTCAAGAGCTCTATTAAGTTTGAAGACTTACTTCTTCATAATCATTCTCTGGGTTCATGAACTCATCCATGATGGTCACTTTCTGTCCCAGCTGCTCACTCAGGGCGTCCAGGAACCGGTCTGTATCACGACTGCGAGGAGGCCGGGAGAAGGTGAAGAGCTTCTTACGGCGGTTCGGAGGACTGTTCATGATCTCCATGTTCTGTGGCGAGGGGCTAGGGCTGCCATCTAGGCTGACGTAGGGGTGTGGGTCTGAATTAGTTGGGGAGGGATCACTGGGGGCATGACAACGACAGGGGTGCATGGGAAGAGGCTCTGTCTGCCATGACAGAGACATCCCCAGCTTTTTGCTACCTGCAACATAAACAAAAGTAATTATTTCAAAAATTCTTTTTTTACAGATCTACTTTAAGCAAACAGAAATATGCAGGCACCTCTTTAGTGCTGACACCATTTGTGCCAGACACGTTTCAGCAGTCAAGACCATTCCACACCCCTGCAGACTCAATGGGCTAAATGGTTTCCTACTGTGCTGTACTATTTTAAGGTGAGAACAGAACAGCAACTGGTGGTGAGAAACTACAACTGACCTCAGTACCCGAGGCTAGGGAGGGAGCTGACCCATTTCCCTACATTAGAACAGTGTCTACACTTCAAAAAGTACTTAATTGGCTATAGGCATTTTGAAATGTCCTGAGGTGGTGAAAGGTGCAGTAAGAATGCGAGTTCTTTAGGTGTGATCCTGCAGCAATGCCTTCAGGTACAGTAGCCAATGTTCATCCTGTTAAAACCCCTCTGACTTCTGCTATTTTCTTCTGCAGTGCTGTAGTTTGCTATACAAGGAAATGAGGTGTCCTTACTGCCACCCAATGGTTCTAAAGGTAAGAGAGCCAGTACAGAGAATCATACAGGCCAGGTATGCACCGACTGTTTCTGATCACAGGTGGCACAGTGGAGGGAACCACAGATCTGTGTGGAATACTCTGCTCACTAAGCAAAGTCAGGGTGGGGAATCAGGTGAGGCAGAGGTTAAAGGTGTAATGGCAGAAGTACCTGTGTGTGTGTGCAGTTACTGATGATGTGGATTCTGGTCCACTGTACAGATATGGCCTTGGCTCCTTAAGTTGCTCAATTAAAGTAACAATGGTTGGGCCAGTTCCTGATTGAGAATCACTGCGCAGAGCAGCCTGCTAGAGGGTATGAATGAAAAACACACATAGGCTAGAGGTTGTGCCACTCTACCTGAATGGCTCAGTTGTTCCGGTATTGGAGATGTTCTGGGCAGAGGTGGTTTCATCAGTTTCCCTGAGTAGCCAGACCCTCCGCGGGTTTCTATTTCAGCATAGACAGGAGATATCTGAGAACAAAGTCCCACTCCAGTCAGCATCATAGAGAGAGAAGACAACAATAACAATAACAACTTATTTTTATATAGTGCCTTTAACATAATAAAACCTACCAAGTTGCTTCCCAGGAGCATTATAAAACAAAAATGATACCAAGCCACATAGGCGACATTAGATTATATGGCCAAAAGTTTGGTCCAAGAAGTAGGTTTTAAGGAATGTTTCAACGGAAGAAAGTGGTTGAGTAGATAGGTGAAGTGTAGGGAGGGAATTTCAGAGTACTGAACCTAAACAATGAAGGCACAGCCACAAATTTTGGAGTGATTAAAATCGGAGAGACACAAGAGGCTAGAATTAGATGAACACAAATATCTCAGAGGGTTGTGGGGCTGATGGAGATTACAGAGATAGGGAGGGGTGAGGACATGGAGGGATTTGAAAACAAGAATGAAAATTTTTAAATCATGATGTTGCTTGACCATGAGCCAATGTAGGTCAGTAAGCACAGGAGTAACTTGTGAAAGGAACTTGGTGTAAGTTAAGACAAGGGCAGCAGAGTTTTGGATGGCCTCAAGTTTACAGAGTATAGAATGTGGGACACCAGGCAGGATTGCATTGGAATAGCCAAGTCTAGAGATAACAAAGGCACAAATGAGGGTTTAAGTGACAGCAAATTACCTAAGACATGGGCAAAAATGGGCAGTGTTATGGAGGTGGAAATAGGCAGACTTGGTGGTGGTGTGAATATGTCATCGGAAGCTCACTGCAGGGTCAAATATAACACCACCAAGGTTGTGAACAGACTGGTTTAATTTCAGACTGTTGCCAGGGAGAGGGATGGAGTCGGCAGCCAGGGGAATGGAGTTTGGAGCAGGGACCGAAAACATTGGCTTCGCTCTTCCAAATAATTAAATGGAGGAAATTTCTGCTCATCCAGCGCCAGATGTCGGATAAGCTGCCTGATAACTTAGCAACAATGCAGGAGTCGAGAGAGATGGTGGGGAGATTGAGCTGGGTGTCATTCTCGTACATGTGAAAACTGATGCTGTGCTTTTAAATTATGTTGCTGAGGGGCAGCATGTTGATGAGAAATAGGAGGGGGCCAAGCACAGATCCCTGAGAGGCACAAGAGGCAACAATGTGGGAGTGGGAAGAGAAACCATTACAAGTGATAATCTGTCAACGATTAGAGAGGATTTGGAGGAGGATGGGGTCAACAAGGTCAAAGGTCAGGGCCTGAGACATTTGATGAAACCCTGGCCTCTGATCAGATTTTAACCATCAGCGCAAAATGTTAAAACTGACTAAGGCACTGAGTTACTGTCAAAATTAGTTTGTACTGAGGTTTAAAGCTTCTATCAGGATTACAACAGGCAGGGGCAAGAAATAGAAGGATGAGTGCCACGGAGGCCTGAATGGTTGATGGAGATGGTGAATGATAGAACAGGGAAAGTAAATGATAAGGAAAGTGAGTAAAAGGGGGTGGGGATAATAGATAGGGAAGAGTGAATGAAAGAAGGACTAAGAAATAGAAATAATGAGGAGTGTGATATAGGGTTGTGCTTTAGGGGAGGATAAACAATAGAGGGGGTTAAGTGATAAGCAGAGGTGAATTATGGGAGATGTGTGACAGATGGTGTTAACACAGGCTGGGGTGCAGCTGGTCAGGAGGGGGCACAACTTATGGGAATATTTCACTGGGATGAGGCTGTGTAATATGGGAAATGCATCACGGGAAGAGTAGCTGAAAATACATTGAAATATGAGCACTCACCTTTCTCAGGTTGGGTGTCTCAGGGAGGGAGGTACCATCTCCTGCTTGTCGCTCTCCAGGGGTAAGGCGCATATACGGATCCCCAACATCCCCAGGACCTCCTGCAAATAAAAATCATATACACCCGGGTTTACAAGTCATAGTAAATTGGCAGTGTTACAGTGAGGGGTGTAGGGTATATTACAGAGGGTCTTGTATTGAGGGGTGTGAAGTACGTCAATGATTTCTCAAAAGTGCACAGCAGGAGCAAGGAACATGAGTGCAAGTCTGGTTTTGTAGTCACAATGTGAATCAAGCCTCTGAGAATATTACCCATGCCTTGAATAGAGCTCTCAGTATTCCTTCAAATTACTATAGAGACCCAGATCTGTGCTGTCAGATAACAGGAGCTGATGATTCACAAGGCCTCTTGAATTCCTCCATAAATTGCTTTTCTGGCTGAGCTCCAAGGTATATTTTTCTTTTTAAAATGAGCAGTGATACATTCTTCCCTTAACATAAATCACTTTAATTACCAAATCTGGGAGAGGCAGACAGGATCCCATTACCTCATTACCATAAAACAATCTGCCTTTTATCACATACGCTGGAATTCAGCAAGTCAACTCTAAACCCAACCTCAAACATGGACAGTCAACTATTCTCAAACTAAGAGTACCATAATGAATCACAAAGAAAGAGGAACAAACTCAGTAATAACAAACCCAAATATATATAGCGTAACAAAGCCAATCTCAGAAAGAATAACAAATGTAAATTCTAATTTAAAGAAAGCAAACTCAATCTAAAAAAGAACAATCCCAAACTCAGTGTAATAAATCAAACCTTAAATACAAGGAAAGTAATAAGCCCAATTTCAATCTCTGATAAGGTTGCCAACTCTAGCTGGACATATTCCTGGAGGTGTCCTCACATGACCTCTGACCTCCAACTGCTCTGTCCCCACATTCTTACCATTGGTCTATCTTTACAAGCTTCCTACGCCAATTCACAAGCAAATTAACTCTTCATTGTCCGATGATTCCTGAATGTCGGGTGAATAGCCTTTTCTCCCACATGTCCAATATTTTTAGTACTAGTAAACAAAAATGTTCAAAAATTTTTTTTTAATGCACAATTTTTAATGCCCCTGTGTTTTTTTCCTCTCAAGCATTGTTCACAGCAGAGTCCTGGAGATTAGTCTTTAATTGCTGGAGATTCCAGACTCTGAGTCCAAATAAAAGGTAGACCATATGATGGTATTAAAACCAAAGCCATCAGGGTCTTGGACTGCATTGCCCAGACTGTTCATTTTAAAACTAGGGTGACAATAATAGAGTTAAATGAAGTTTTGCAGGTGAGACTTCATCTATGTGCAACAAAATTATGCCTGGTCTAAGGGCATTGAAATAAACTTTGTGCTTCAGGTTTGCATTTGTTGGAGAGGCAGACTTAAAAGGAGTCTAAGGGGTTTAAGGGCTTAAGTAACAAGCAGATGGACTAATGCTTTGTAAAACATGAGCCACCAGTTTAATTAGGAAAGCAGAAAATTAAGTTGGGTTTTATGAAGGTTTATCTATAGAGATCAACCTGTGAAATAGCAACTTGTAGATGATTGGGTGGACTCATTCCTTGCAATCCTGCGAGAAGGTGTTAGACATATTCTTGGTAACCTACTGGAGATCATGCCAGATGGAAGGTAAGAATTTGGGTAATAACCAATGGATTGGAGTTTGCCTTGGACTTGCTCGAGAAAGGATTTTTTTGATAGAAGTATCCTGAATTAGCTGCAATTGGATATATTCCCTGCAGCAAATTCAACAGGGAATTTGATATATACTTGAAAAAGAGAAATTGGATAGCTCTTTCAAAGAACCAGCACAGACACAATGGGCTAAATGGCTTCCTGTGGTATATGATTCTTTGATTCTAGGTCCATGTATCTGTTGCCTCTATAGATGGGGAGAGTAAGAACACAGGATGAGTCCAACAAGAAGCGGGGCAGTGCATATTTGTCTGATCGCCTTTTCTCATCTTGTGTGTACTACATAGCATAACAAACCCAACCCCTAATCAAGATTAACAAACCTAACCTCAAATAGAGAGCAACAAATCCAACTTTAGCAGAGGTTGAATTAAACCCAAACTCAAATAGAGAGAGTAATAAACACAACCTCAAATAGAGAAACAAACCCAATCTCAGGTAGAGTGATAACCCTAATCTCAGACTGAGGGTGTATAAATTCAGACTCAGAACTCAGACAAAGCTCCAAACAAAGTAACACCAAGGAGCAGATATAGTCCAGGTGAGCAACTGTGTCTGGGGAATGTCTGGCCAATATGTTTCATCTATGAACATGCTGGAAATACACAGGAAGTGCAACAGTATCTGAATGAGAATTGAAAGGATAGTGGAGAAAGTCTCCTATCCAAGACATTAGCCTGTTTATTTCCTGTATATTATTGTTGTTGAGTATGCCATGCTTTTCAAGCATTTTCTGGTGCTATATCTAATCTGATTTCTGTTGCCCATAATTTCAGGTCAATTAAGACAAAGGATGGGGAGAAAATATGTGATGAGTACCAAATAAATTGTAATAAAGGAGGTGAGAAAATCAGCAGCAAGAGGCTATCGGAGGTTTGGTCTAAAAATCGAAAAGACAGGGTTACAACAAAGAACAACACCTGGGTGTGGAATGTTGTTTTTACATTTTCTCCCCAACTTTCCTAATGACTGCTGATTCTTTCAGTTGATATTTTAGGTTCAGAAGACAGGAGGATTTACAGTGTGTGGTTGCTTACTGCTGCTTAGTAAGCTTGAACCAGATGAGATCTGACATGGGACTGGATTTTACAGCCCCCGACTATGCATGTTTCCAGCAAGTGGGGACACGTAAAATAAGAGGAGTAGCAAGGCCATTGCCTTCCCACCTACCCCTAACTGATCCCCATAAAACGGTGGGTGGGCAGGTGCAGAAACTGACAGCCCACTCACCATTTTTAAATAAATAACTGGTGGGTAATTGAGCTTGATGCCAAGCCAGGTGACCCATATTCATGATGCCCATGCCATAAAATGGTTGGCATGCAGGCAGGAATGAGGAACCTGCTTTTGAAAAACTTTTTGTAAAGGAAGAAAGTGGGGACACAGCATTCAGGGGGTGCCCTTTGCACATCGGGGGCAACCCTCTAAGATGTTACCCCAAATTTGTCCCTCCCCCCACCCTTCTCTCCCTGGTCTGCTCAATCCCTCCCTGCCCGAAAAGGCCCAAAATCCATCTTCTCTTCTTTGTGGAGGTGCTTGTGCTCCCAGCAGTGTCCACTACTCAGTTCTGGTGGTGCTGGGACTGCTAGAGCTGCTGGCCAATCAGATGGTGCAGAAGTGTCACTCTCAGCCTGTTTAGCCGCCCGCAGAGCATTATTGCTTCAGGGTGGGCTTTATTTGTGAGTCCCATTTTGTAGGCTGACATCTGACTTTTGGGGGGAGGAGCAATACGCCCCTCTGTGAAACTAAGCCCTTGGTAGCTTGCTCTATCTTAATTACAACCTTTCTCTCTGTAGGAAACTGCCTAAATGGCTGAGAGATGGAGGAATGTGTGTTGTACTCACTCATATTATGGTTTATTCAATATCGATCTCCTTAGGAGCGGCAGCCATGGAACAAAAGGTCTTAGGTCAAGTTCCAACAGGAACTTTAATAACTGTCTTGTAACTGGAGAATGTGAAGTACAGCTCATCTGCTGAGTCACACAGAGGCAATAGCTACCTTGTGTTTTTATTAAACATCCACTCCACTTTGAACAGACCAGCTACTCAGGCAAGAGACAACCAGGTTTACATTACTGGTTGGACGCTCCTGTGTAAATGCATCATTTGCCTTTATAGATGTAGGCTGCTTTGCTTTTCATATATAAAGGAAGGGAAAAAAACAGCTTTAACCAGGTCACATCCTAACCAGAATAACCTGCATGTACCTGGGGTCAACCAGAGCAACCAGAAAGCATTTCGCCCCTGATTTTGTCAGCCGACTTTAGGCATCGCCCAGTTGGAAGGGAGCTTGAACTGAGGATTAGCTGAAGTCGATCATGCCCTGTGCCCCGACAGTGCCACGCTGGGACTCCAATGTGTCTCTATACATTTTTTAAATGTGAGTTTTTGGCAGCTGAACAATTATCAGCTTCACGACTATGGGAATAGGACTGGGGACACAGGCTAGTTGGCTTTGGGAAGCAACCAGCCAGTGACCGACACTGCTGCCTAATGTTACTGAAAGCTGGTCAATAGGGAGAGTCAGGACAAGATTGATGGAGAAGAGGAGGTGGAGGATATAGTGGAGAGGAAGAGGGGGTAGTGCAGGTGGCGGCGAGGAAGAAGAGGAGGTGGTGGCGGAGTGGAAGAGCTGGAGGTGGCGGAACCCCCATCACTCTAGTGAAGTCCCCTTAATGGGCCTACTGCACCTGGGCACCCTCACCCACTCTCTCTCCCTCACACACATCCTCACTCTCACCCCATTCACTCACCCAACCCTCAGTCGCACTCACACTCACACCTGCTCAGCCTCACACACTCACTCATTCACTCTCACACCCAATCGGCCTCACTCAGCCTCATTGACTCATCCTCGCACACTCATTCACTTGGTGGTGCAATTGATCGGAGGCCTGAGGTCTAGGGGCGCCCGAACGCGGGTTGCACGCCAATGTGCGCAGCGAGAACTGTGGAGAGAAGCGGCAGGGACACAGGGATTGCAGGAGAAGGGGTGGTGGAACCTGGAGAAGTATTGGGGGTGGGAGCCGGCCTGAAAGTGGCAAGCGGGGCAATGCATGGAGAGCCAGGGAGAAGAGGGCAAGAGGTGGGGCCAAGCAGGGAAGAGCCAGCAAGTGGCGGAGACATGAGGGAAGCCAGGGCCCACCAAGAAGTTCAGCATTTGATTTTATTCAATGTGATCACTGTGAAGCAATATGGCGCTGACAATAAGGCCTCCTCTTCGCACACTGGAACCATACAGGAAGTGGTTTCCAATTGGAGGAACCTCATTGGCTCACGGAGATTTTGGCACCCATTCCTGACCCCGCCCCCAAATCTCAAAATCGAAGATCCCGCCCCTGCTTCATGCTGATTGCCCAGACCTCAGCAAAGCTGAAATCTAATTGGTCGTTGTGAATGGCACTCAGCAGGGGTGGCCAGTTCAAATCTGCAGCCTACAAGAAGCCATCCATATGGTGTCTGCTCAGAGAGGGAAAAATTTCAGCAATCAATAATCCCTGAAGGCATGTATTGCTGGGCAGTTAAGAAACTCATTTTTATTTACTTTACATAAATTTGTAGAGAAATATAGGGCAGGATTTTTCATCCTGCAGGCGGGCATGCAGTCGAACCAATTGGGAGTAAAATAGTGTGCAGTGACGTTGGGCGAGTGTCATGATGTCATTGCATACTCTCACGATATTTCACTCGGCACGCGCGAGAGGTGGCGGTGTGCCAGCCAACAATTGAGGCCTATTAAGGCCTTTAATCAATTAATTAAATTGAATTTTTCGCTGCCCGTCCAACCGTTCAGTTGGCGGGCGGGGGAATAGGTCAGGCAGCCTTTGCATTTTTAATGAAACCTCATGCACGGATGGGATGAGGTCTCGTAAAGTAAATTTAAAAAATTAAAATTTTTAAAACTCATTTTCCATATGTCCCTGTTCATGTGACAGAGCCATATGTGGGGACATGATTTCCTTATTTTTGAATTCTTTATTTTTCAGGTTAAAAATCTTGAGCTCCCTGAGGCAGCTTTGTGTCTTCAGGGAGCTTTCACTGAGCACATCCACGTGCATGCGCACACTTCAGCTTGCGCGCTCCTCCCACCCCCACCACAGCAACACTGAGGTTATCTGCACGTGTTTCACGCTGGCTGGCTGTTAATTGGCCAACCAGTGTGAGATCGCGGTCAGGGCCTGATCGCAGGTGGCGGACCGTTGCGCAGCCGCTCCCGGAACCTCCTGCCCAACAAGGGGAAATTCCTTCCCATAGAGAGAGAATCTTTTGAGAGTTTGAAATTTTGGGACAGTGCTGCATAACTGCCATTAGAAAATTTTTTTTTTGTTACTGGATTTGATCTATATTTTTCTCTGTTCTTAGAACACCCGTAATTAGCTGTGGGACTCAGCCTGCATGGCCAGATTCATAAAGTCCCGCACGGCCATTAGGCATCTCTACTGTTGTTCTTGACTCCCTTGAGCTGTGAAAACACGCAAGAGAAGATTGCAAAGTCGCAGCAGAAAGTGGCATGGCTGAGGAAAGGGAGGCAGCTCTGCAGCAGATGATAGAGGAGGAGGAGGGGAGAGCCCTACACCACAGGTCGGAGGTACTCGAGGCACAAAACAAAGCTGGCAAATGTGCTGTCATGCACTGCCAGAGTCAGGTAACTTGTCTGTCTGTATATCTCTTCCCCTTCTCTCAAAGCAGCATTGGGTGGGAGAATGGCACAAATGATTTTCTAGCATTGCAGTTTGAAAAGCAGCACCCAGAGGCACAGCAACAGTAGGGACAAGCCACCCCCAAATGCTTCTGGAACCTGGAGGCACAGCCGCAAACCTCTACAACCCAATTGATGGGAAGGTAATTAATCTTAAATGATTCTCATCATCTGGGGCTTAACTGCGTGTGTAATATAACAGCACTGACTGCAATATGAACCTTAATGGAGTATATGATTTTTATCTCGTTTTTTTAGATGTTTAATAAGTCTCTGCCCTTATTTCGCCTACATGTTTAATTGCTGGATGGAGTTCAGATCTTGAAACAGCTGTGGGACTCAGTCCAAGGCCAGTGGACAAAATTGTAAAATTCCTTGCTGTTAGCACCTGGGGCACTGAGAGACTCCAGGACAGAGTCAAATCAGAATCTGAACAAGAAAATGGATTCCATGGGCATTAGATATATTTTAATTTTGTAGATAAAGGGCAGAATTTTTTGCTCAGCATGCGGGCACACGCCCTACACACTCAAGCGTAAAATAGCACGCGATGACATCAGGTGAGTGTCCCAATGTCATCGCGCACTCACGCAATATTTCACTCGGCGGATGTGAACTGGAGTTAGAGCTGCGCCCGCCATCAATTATGAGGCCAGTTAAAGCAATTAAAAAGGCAATTAAGCTAGATTTTACGTTGCCTATGCAATTATGCACTCGTTGCATGGGCAAAATGGGCAGACAGGCAGCCGACAATTTCAAAAACTTCATCCAAGGGCGGGATAAAAAGGGTCAGCAGCATTGCCAGTGTGAGCAGTGAGGAGTTTTGGAGGTAGTTTGCTGTTGGTTGCTTATTGGTACAGAGCTTCATCTCTGTTTGGGGCTTCATTCTTAGCATTTCCAGGCTTCATTTCAAGACTTATTGGCGTTTGAAATGTCCTCGGAGGATTCAGACCATGCGAACCCTTCCAGTTATCAAACAACCTTCTGTTACTCTGGTAATGGGGATTGTGGTCTCCGCTGGTAGCACCTCTTCTGAGGAGGAAGAGAGGGGCAGAAGGAAGAGGAGGCCAGGTGTCCCAATGCAGCTTCCAGGGGAGGGACCTGTGGAAGGAGAGGCGCAGGTACAAGGGGCACAAGGCCAGCAGGAAGTCCAAGGCGAAAGGGCCACAGAAAACGCCACTTCCCTGCTGCCAGGGTTATAGGTGGTGATGTAACTACCGTAATAAATCCAAGGTGCAAGGCCAAAGGAGGCTCCGCCTCTCAAGGGAGACCGTGACCTCCATTTGCCAGATGATTGTACCTGAGATCAGCTCAGACTGTGTGGGTGGACACCCCATGCCAGTGGCTCTGAAGGTCACGGTTGCCAACTTCTATGCCTCCGGCTCTTTCCAGGGGTCAGTAGGGAACCTGTGTGGAGTCTCCCAATCAGCTGCCCATAGTTGCGTCAAGCTGGTGACAGAAGCTCTGTTCAGGTGGGTACTGACCTTTATTTTTTACCATACGGACGAGGCCAGCCAGGCTGAGCAAGCCAGAGGCTTTGCAGCAATTGCTGGGTTCCAGCACGTTCAGAATACAATCGACTGCACACATGTGGCCATCAAGGCGCCAGTGGGTCAGCCAGGTGCCTTCGTTCACAGGAAGGGATTTCACTTCATGAACATGCAGATAGTATGTGACCACAGGATGCATATTCTGCAAGTCTGTGCAAGGTACTCTGGCAGCTCCCATGACCCTTACATCCTGAGACACTCCCAGGTGCTGAGGCTCTTCCGTGCTCCAGCCCGACTGGATGGATGGCTACTGGGTGGCAAGGGCTATCCGTTGAAGCAGTGACTCATGATGCCTCTCTGCCATCCAAGAACAGAGGCAGAGCAACATTACAATATGAGTCATGCCTCCACAAGGGTGGTGGTAAAGAGGACCATAGGTCTTCTCAAGATGCGCTTCCAATGCCTGGACCATTCAGGGGGTGCACTACAATACCCCCTAGAGCAGTTGTCACTGATAGTGGTTGCATGCTGCACCCTCCACAATCTGGCACTGGCAAGGGGGAACCCACTAGAGGAAGAGGATCTTGACGCAGATGCACAGGCCACAAATGATGAATCCAGTGGTGAGTCAGAAGAGGAGAACAGTGAGGAGAACACTGAGGGCGTGGAGGCAGACCTTGGTAACATCAAGGGAGGCAGGGATGCCTTGATCCAACGCTCCTTCAACTAGGCTATTGCCTCATGCCAGGGCTGCCACCTCCATCCTGGACATCTGAAATGATCCTTTCATTTGAACCCAAAAAGCACTCAGTGCCTGTGCAATAAAGTACCGAGGCACTCACGTCCAGCATTACATACTGGCGTGCCCTGCACCAGAGAAGAAAAAAGGTGAAGCATACTCAGGCCATCAGAACCAAAGCAGATTTAATGTTATTGTCACATTGAAAGCATAATAGCATTACCATTACTGGTGTTGACGTCCACACCAGCAGACATATAAACCAAACATAAATGAACAGGAACTCTCCCTTTTCTGCTCATGGTGCTTTTAACTTACGTTTCCAAGTGCTACATTTTGGTGCTTCTCCTCTTTCGCTGGCACCGACATTGGAGACAACCTGCTGACTCTGCTGCCTTGCTAGCCTTGATGACCTTGGCGGTTGTCCTCTGGCCAGTGGAGCCTGTACTGGTCCCACCTGGGAGTGAGTGGCAGTGCCACGGCTGGAATCTCCGCAATCATCGCAGCCTCATCAGATGCGACAGTCACTGGCAGAGGGGCAGAGGAGATGTTGCCATCATCCAGAGTGCCCTGAGAGGAGCCCACAGAGACAAGCAGCTGTGCACCAACGTAAGGTCACTCTGGACCTCCTTGCTCACCATTGATGGACAGCACCTAGCTGGGATACTGAGTGCCTCACCCACCTCCAACACCGGCACTGACCACCTGAGGTAATTGCCTGAGTGAGGGTTTGCAGGTCTGAGCACAACCCCAGGAACCCCTGATTCTGTCCCTGGAGTTGCCTCTCGACGAGAGTCGCTACTCTCTCAATGGAGGAGGCAGTGCACTCGGCCATGAGGGTCAACACAGTGCTTGTTCTCCACATGGACTCCTCCACAAACGAGACCATAGCACACAGACCCTCATGGAACTCCGGCAGATCCCGCCCCCCGTACATCCTACTGGACATCCAGCATCTGCCGCCTAATGGACGGCTCCAGAGGCTCATCATCATCAGCCTTCGACTGAGCATTGTCCTGGTCCCCAGCAGTCCTCCGACTGCTGACGCCCTTGGCACTCTCTACCTCCGCCTGCACCTCAAGCGAGTGTGAATTGCCCTCACCAATGTGCAACGACATTCTAGCCGCCGATCTAATGCCCACTGAAGTGCTGGTATTTGCGCTAGTGCTTGGTTCAGAGAGCAGGTGTGACGCAGGTACAAACGAAGCCTGGTGGTCCTCCGGCATCAAGGGTGGCCCTTTAGGATCCAAAGAGCAAGTACCGCTGGTGAATCTAAAAGGGAGAACAAAGACATGTCAAGGTCATCACTCTGTCACTATGCATGCCAGGCACCCTGGTGAGACAATGGAGATCTGCATCGCGGTGCCATCATCTTTCAATGATCAATGGAGACTCCAGGCTTGAGGCTCCCATCAATGAAGAGACTACACTAGAACGGTTGTACAATCCGAAGCTGTTACCTCTATGCACTGCGCTCTTACCTTCGTTTCGCACCTCAGCCTCTCCACGCCCGGTTGCACGTGGAGCGTGCCAGCTCTTCAGTTCCAGGACATCCTGCTCAAACCTGGTGAGCAGTAGCAGGTTGGGTGGGCCTCTGCCTGTCCATGACCTCTCCAACTGGTTATGGCTTCTCTTCTCCTGAAAGAACAGAGGAGCATTGATTAGTCCACTCTGTACCTGCAGTGCCATTGCAACCTGCCAATCCCAGCTGAGGAACACATCACAGGGCACATATGAGTCACGGCCCTCGAGCTGCAAGGCACTCAGTCCAAGCAGCCAGGGCGCACTCCCTTGGCCAGCTCCGACATCACTGACAGTTAACAGTCAGGCTGTAGCGCCCCTGAGGTCCACGGGGGGATGGTCACACCTTAACACTTCTGCACACTGACCCATGCCAACACAGTGCTCACCTTTCCTAGGTGCAGCAGGTCACTGAACTTCATCCAGCACTGCACCCATGTGTGCCGCACCATGTCATGGCTGTTCACCAGTGCTGCAACTTCCTCGCATGCCCTCTTTGAAAGATGCGGTGGCCTTCTCCTCCCATCTAATCTCTGGGGACAAGGGTATCCCTCCTGGCAGCCACCTCCTCCAGGAGGACCACAAGGCACTCATCCAAAAAGTGGGGGGCAGAGTGCCCACCCGGCCTGCACTGCCGCCTGTCATGTCCAGCCACACTTGGCTCCATAACTTGAATATTGATAAAGCAGAGGAAACATTCTTCCGTGGCAGCCTTCCAAGGGCTGCCTGTGCTGTTTTTAAACCGGCTGCTGGGTCACCATTGGACCTGGCACACGACAGGCACCCGCTCCCGCTGCCCCTTCCTGACCAGTAAGGAGCCGCATTTCACGCTGGGTGGGCCTTAATTGGTCTGCCAGCATGAAATTGTGATCGGGGGCCAACTGCAGGTGGCGGGCCGTTTCCCGGCCGCTCTCGGGCCCGCCAACCTCAAAATTCTGACCAAAGTGTTTGAGTTTGTAAAAACGTGTTTCTTTCAGTTGACTCTTGCATTGTTTAATTTATGTTTTTTACAATAAAAGTTTGAAGTCAGCTACTGTCTCTTAGTTTCTTAATCAACAGTTTAGCTACAATTCTGCACATATTTCCTGCGTACTTAAGGCCTACTTCATTCTGGGTGGGTCTTCTGGGAGATTAGGAATTCAAACATGTATACAAAGATTATGTTAACTTAATTCAATTTTACCCCAATAGGCTTGAAACCTAGCTGAGCCAGTGCCTTCACTGGATTTTCACAATTACACACAGCAATGACATGGCAAAGCACAAATTTCACCACGGTGGAGTCACTAACAATAATATCATGACTCATAATGCTCAATCTGGGAGCCAATCTGGGATTACTGCCTCCAACCACTAGCAGCAGATGAACCAGCAATCAGCGCCAACAGCCTTTTCAACTCAATGGAGGACAAGTGCCTGTGAGCTGGGATCAGCCGGTTTTCAACAAGCTGAGGTCAACTGCCCGCTATCCAGGGATCATGGGAGGTGTCAGCTGTGGCTCAGTTCATAGCACCCTCGCCTTTGAATCAGAGGGGTGTGGGTTCATGTCCCACTCCTGGAAACCAAGAACTGTGATTGTACTCAAAAAGAGTTGCAATCTGTGACTGTTGATAACTCGAAAGAGTATCCAGGGATCATCCGGCCCCCAACCTGCCTGGGCAGCTGTGTGCTAACCGGAGATCAGCCGGCCTCCGAACTGCAGGGCAGCCACATGTGCTAACCACGGATGAACTGGATCAACAGTCCCAATGCACAGTTATAACTGTTAGGCAAGCCAAGAGGGGCAGAATACTGACATTTTAAACATGTGGCAATTCAAAGACAAACTGCAAACTAAATATGTAATTGCGTATGGAGGGAAGCTAACTTAAATTCCTCTGTTGGCAAAACCAATTCTTGGCAATGATACAAGACTCTATTTGTAAAGAAGTGATTTAGATAATCTGAAGAATTATGAGTAAGGATTCAGGGATACAGGCATTCTTTTCCAAGCTATGTCCTACGTATAGATAGTTTTCAGGTTACTTTTCCTGTTGTAAGTTTGTTTGTTCAGTGTCGCACGAAGAGATCTGGAAGCTTGTGTGGTTGAACATTAAGGGCGGAATTGTCCAGAACAATTGGCGGTGGGTGTCATGGCGGGTGGAGGGGAACAATATGGCGAGAAGACCAAAAATCGGTTTCACGCCTTTGTGAAACCAGTTTGCGATCATCCGCTCCACCTGTCAATGGCGGGCCTTGTCTGCCGCCGCCACATGTCAGGAACTTAATTTCAATACTTTAGCATCTTATAAACCCCGCTCACTGGAATCATCCCCCCATGTCAAATTTAGTGCCCATGTTGGCGTGACTTCAGAACGGTGTGCTTCACAACTGCCTTTAAAAGACATGCACCTGGTGACCTGAACTTCAAGGGGAATTCGCAGGTGAGTGCACACAACCTCGTGCAGCGTTCACGAGCATTGCCCATAGGACGTCAAGGAAAAGGTGCCGCACATTCGCGGTGGGCACAGGCAAGTCTCTTTATCCAGGCTGGCTTTCATTGCAGTGCCTAGGCAAGGGCTTTTGTGCAGGTTAGGACGGGGGAGGAGGGTGGTGGTGGGCAATGCAGCACAGACTGAAGGAAGTACTCAAGCACATGCCAGGATGGGGGGATGAGGGAAGCGGCCATGCACTATGAAAAATTTGTCAAAAGTGAGCATTCTTCCACAGCTGAGACCGTTCAGCTGCAGCTCCGTTGACATGGATTCAGGCCTCTGATGATTTTCTGCCCAGTCAAGCAATGCAAAAGTATGAAAGTGCCACCAAATGCTCCAGAATTTTTCACCCCTCAGGCACAGGCTGCAAATTAATGTTCATTTTAGGGGGCAGCAGAACAACTGGATAACTGGGAAAGTTGTAGATTCCCCTTGTGAAAGGTGGGCATGGCTCAGTCACTGGTGGAGGCGCTCACAGCCCCTTGCAATGTCTTTATTAAGGTTTGGTCCAGTATCCCTCATGGTTCAAGCTAACAGCGCAGCCTTGCAGTGCAGGTTAGGAGAATGCCTGCCCTTGAGCTGAGAGCAAAGCATACAGTCCAGTAGCCGAAGCTTCCGCCAATCGGTCAAGTGGAGTGGGGCAGAGGCGGGCAGGGTTTTGGACAGCCAATGAGCACACTACACACTCTTGGTAGCTAGCACTCTCCTGCATGTATGAAGGGGCCTTCAGATTTAACCAAGAGAGGTTCTTCGGGCACATGTACTAAACCAGGCGTGTCTCTGATCCTGCAGGAGGAGAACATCAGGATCATGAAGCGTGGTGATTTAGCTGCATGTCTCATGGCTTATAGATAGCAGCGAAGAAGAGTGCAGCAGAGGTGCCTGGCTCAGCAAAGAGAGGAGCACCTCTTTCAAGATGAAGAGATGGCAGGGCCTGCTGTGCACGCAGCTGAAGATCCTCAGTGAGCCATAGCTTGTAGACACCTAGCTAGACCCAAGGTCAATAGACAGCACTTGTCATTCCTGCAGATGACTGAGAACCAGTGTCACCAAAGACTCTGCATGTCTAGGGAACTGGTCAGTCACATAAGCCACTTGCTGCAGGATTTGGTGCCACGGGAACATGAAGGGCATCCACTGCCAATGGACCTGTAAGTGACCGCAGTACTCAATTTTTATGCCAGTGACTCCTTCCAGAGCTCCACGGGTGACCTGTGCGGATCTCGCAAGCCTCCACGCACAAGCGCATCCAGGAGGTTACGGACACCATCTTCGCGAAGGCACACAACTTTGTGCATTTCACCTAGGATCAGGAAAGCCAGGAATCAAGACTGCTGGGATTTATGTAGGGCCCAGGTTTTCCACAGGTGCATCCATTGACTGTATTCACGTGGCAACAAGCAATCATCTGTCAACCACAAGGGCTTCCACTCGCTGAATGTTCAGCTGGTTTGTGACCCCCCCACAAATGCATCCTACAGGTCTGTACACGATTCCCAGGGAGCGTCCATGACTCCTGCACACGATTCCCAGGGAGCGTCCATGACTCCTACATCCTTAACAGATCTCAGATCCTTGACATCTTCCAGGGTCCAGAGAAGCTGCAGGGTTGGCTCCTCAAGAACAAGGGCTATCCACAAAAGACGTGGCTGTTAACACCCGTGTGGTGGCCTCAGACTGCAGTAGAACAACAGTATAATGAGGTTCATGGCGTGACCCTGAATTTGGTGGAAAAAATGATAGGCATTTTGAAGATGAGGTTCCAAGTGCCTTGACAAGTCTGGTGGAGCACTACAATACAGTTCACTGAAGGCATCGCACATCATCATAGCTTGCTGCATGCTCTACAACCTGGCACTGCAACAGGGGGAGGACGTCGAAAGGGGTGATGGTGATGAGGTCCTCGAAGGCGAGGATACGAACAATGAGGCCATCGCACTGGCCAGACAAAGCAGGCATGCTCGGGAGGCCCTCATAGCTGCAAGATTCATGTAGGATGATGATGAGATACAATGAGGACAGTCCTGACATCCTCACCTTGCATCTGTGAACGTTTGACTCCTGTGTGGCTGATGGCAGCGCACATACCCTCAGCGCTCAGGCTCATGTCATGGAGACGCAGCGGAGGCCCTAATAGTTGCACGATTCCAGGAGGATGACGATGACATGCAGTGAGGACACTCCATGGATCTTCACATTGTCTGTGTGAATGCCTGACTCCCGTCTGGCTGAGGGGTTCTTGCTTGCGTTCTGTGATCAAGGTCATATCATGGAGACACAACTGTGAAACTTTAAATGCACCTGATCCTTTGTCAGCCTTCAGGACCTGTCCCCTTCAGAAGCACACTGTCACAGGTCACAGATGCTGAAGAGATTTTGGGGGGGGCCAGCCCCATCTCAAAAGGTACTGAGAGCACTCAGAGAGATTGATAGAGCTCTGTGACACCTGCCCACGACATTCTGGCAGCAATGACAAGCACCGCTGTGGTACAGGCATCACTAAAGTGTCCAGTGAGTGTGAAGCCAGACCATTACTTTGGTCTGTAGGTTACACACAGCACAGGGAAGAGGCCCTGGACTGGGACACTTGTCTTTGTCTTATGCAGGAACCAAGGTTTCACATCTGAGTGACACAAACACTGCTCATCATAACGAGGAGCATTAGGCAAAGGGACATTCTTGGGAGTTTATTTACAATAGTGAACATTATGTACATAATGTATTAACACCTGTGCCCACACTGTGCAACTACATCTTCTTAACCTTCCTACCCTTGCTACTACGTCTTGGTGCTCACCAAAATCCACAGCAGAGGTGGAGGCAGTCTGCTGACTGCTATGCCATGTGTGTGATGACCTTGGCGGATGTGCTCTGAAGAGCCAAGACTTGGAGGGCCCCAGCCTGCTTTGGGTGTCCTATGGGCCAGCTGCACCCTCCTTGGCCTGTTGAGCTGGAGCTGTGGGGGTCACAGGAAGAGGCTGTTTGGATTGGCTGGACATTCCCAGAGTCACCTGAGTGGATGGCCCCAGCTGTCGAGCTGCTGGTCCTTCTCCCTATGGGTGCCCGATGGCCCCTAGCTGACTCCTTGTGGAGAAGGGGAAACTGGAGTGAGATCGAGCTGCCTCGCACCCCTCTCACATTGACACTGTTGGAGGCCAACTATGACATCAGTGATGGAGCTCAGTCCATGCAGCAGTGCAGGACCTATGTCCTGGACCAAGACCTCCATGGCGGCTGCCATCCTACCAGTGTTGACCTAGGTGCATTGGCATGCCGGTGCTATCATCTCAGGCTGAAGGCAGACGGACTCCTCCATTGTGCCTCGCAATCCGAGGAGTGCAGCGGACATCCTTGATGTTCCCAAGCTTGTCTTTGCAGCTCCAGCAACTGAGGTATGACAGAGTCCAGAGGCTCTTCATCTGACTCGGACAATTCTGCCCTAAGTGTTTATTGGTAACATATAACTATGTACATCTCCAAGCTACAGCCCTTAGTAGGTGCTGTCCTCATGCTCGCTTCTTCTAGACTACTAGTGTACTCAGTCCACTATCGTTTGACTCTGTAAATCATAAAGTGGGCGGTACTGTTTCCCCAGTCTCACATTAACCTTTGCTATACCAAACACCCTTGTGCTACATTTCCCAGAATTAATACAGTTGTTCAGTTGTGTTCCTTGTTGGTGACTGGATTTGAAGTTGATGCTGTATTTACATTTCCTGCTAGACACATACCTAACTTTTGTCTCCAAGTGTGTTTTGTAAAAATTGTAAATAGAAATAACCTTGCACTTATAGAGTGCCTTTCACAAACTCACAAAAGTCTTTTTCATCTACTGAAGTACTTTTGAAGTCAACGTTGTTATGTAGGGAATTCTGATATCCAATTTGCACTTAGCAAGATTCACAAAAAGGGGACCAATCCATGTAATGTCATTCTGCTGTTTGCAGGGGCCTGGAAACAGGAGAAGCACCAGGACCCATGATTCCTCTTCCTAGCCCTGCTCTCAAGCATGGCCATCTGATAAGCTGAATGCTGCTGTCTCATTCTCTTTCTTCAGTGAGACAATGTTATGCATACATGCCATGCCCTAAATCAAGAGATAAACAGTAGGCTTTCTTCTTTCCTCTTTTCCGGTGAAATTGTAGCACAAGCAAGGTGCCTCTCATGATGAAGTGAGACTTTTTGCAATGACATTGGTGCAGATCCCATTTTCCAGGACCCAGAAAGTCACGTGACTCCTTAAGTGGTAATACTTAGTGTTTGAAGGTCAGTTGTAGTTCCAGAGCCTTGAGCACAATAATCCCGTTGAACACTCACAGCGCAGTTCTGAGGCAGCGCAGAAATAATTCATATGGAGAAATAATTCATATGGACTGGCAAATTAGGTTTTCCTTATTGACATTACATGGATAGACACAAAAGATCCCTTAGTACTATTTTGAAGAATATTTCCCGCTCAACCAACATCTCAAACAGATTATCTCATCATTATTGCATTGCTGTTTGTAGGACCTTGTGTGCAAATTGCTTGCTGTGTTTCCCACAGTACAACAGTAACTTCAAAAGTATTTCATTGGCTGGAAAGCACGTTGGGATGTCCTGAGGTTGCCAAAATATTTATATAAATGTAAGTCTTTCTTTATTTTTCACATAATAACATATCACATTGTCACGGTTTATGAATAAAGTCACCGTCAGCAATGGTTACCTCCAGCCTGTTTGCTGCACCAATAGGAAACTCCTGGATAGTTGGGAAGCTCTGCCATTTTTTACTGGGTAAGTAAAGAGAGCTGCAAGGAGGTGCCATATCATTCCTTTAACCAACGCCCATACCTGGCAAAGTCCTGGCCTCGCCCCTTTCCACGGATGGGTGATGTCATGCTTTACTAACTATATGTGGCTGTAAAGACTGGAACTTCAGCACAACTTAAAACTGAAGGGAAATTCTGTGAGACTTGACTGGCGTAACTCTGAAATTCCTGGTCCCACAGAAGTGCATTTGCTGAACTTACATCCTCCCCTAATCCAGAAATTTCAAGGCCCGCCATTTTAGCGTTCAGATGCCCACTCTATTGATGTCATCTTTTCAGATTGATGATTTGAAGCAGACAGTCAACAGATTACAATGGGGAAAAGAGAATTTATAGATTATATTCATACAAAAAAATTAAATAGAATCTTCCCACAGTGGGCAGAACAGGTCTTGAGCCCAGCAATGATTCATCTGAATAAATCTGAAGGAGATGTTATATTAGAAAGCAATAAGAATTGATAAAGACAACTGAAACGGAGTTGCAGGACAGTAACTAGTAAACATTAAACACACTCATCTTGCAGCTATGGACTAGCTTCCTGCTAAACATGTATTATTAGTTCAATCAATATTTACTGAAAAGGTTTTCTCCACTTAGCTCTCCTTTCCTGAAAGTGCTTATTCTCGTTGAGTTCAAGCACACTAACTCTGTACCTCATCCATGTGTTTAATGTGTGAACAAAGGCAAATAAGTGCCATTAGGAAATTCAGCTACAGGAGAAATCATAACCGAGTCTTATTCTGTCCTCATCCAATATCCGTACATATACATTCCAGCCTGGGTCACTGGACAGTGATTAAGAGAAGGGATCTCTGAACAAATTGTTACATGTACTAGATTACCAAACAAGGATACATCCTTCACTTAATCACACCCATAAAATACTTATACCTGTCGTGGATTCTTTTGAAGCACGAAGACGCACACTGCCATGATAGACCGATGAGGTTCTGACAGAGTTACGACGAGGCCCTTCAGATATCAGCTCACCTTCACCAGATTCTGCAGCAGAAAGAGAATCAAAAGTAGTCATGAGTTGTGGTCAACAGAATAGATGCATTTTAAACACTCTGATTGTAAAAATCAAAAGCAAACTATCATTCCACTGAGAATTTTAAACGAGATAACACAGTTGACATGGTGCAAACAAATCAAGACATAGAAACTGGTCCATGTGAGTGAGGGATCACATGAACCGGTCAGTAAGAGTGAGGGATCACATAGACTGGTCAGTGTGAGTGAGAAATCACAGGATTAATGACAGAGGATGAACACTGGGATGATGTACTGATAGAAACCAAAATTGCTGGAATAATTTGGCAGATTTGGAGAGAGAAACAGATTTAATGTTTCAAGTCCAATATGACTTGTTTTTAGAACTGAAGAAGGGTAGAAATGTGATGGGTTTTATGCTGTTGAAAAAGATGGAGGGTCAGGTGGAACATAGTTGGTATAAAGGGCAGGGGAGATTAAATACCAAAGATGTAATGGAACAAAAGGCAAAGGGAGTGATAATGATTGTAGTAAAGGAACAAAGCTGGTGTTGATAGTGGAATTAAAGTCAGCTCAGTCTGAAAGAAAAAACAAGATACAGACTGGCATTTGGCAAAAAAAATTAAAATGGAGGACAGAGTTCATGGTCTGAAGTTGTTGAACTCAATGATGAGTCCAGAAGGCTGTAAAGTACCTAATCAAAAGATGAGGTGCTGTTCCTCCAGCTTGCGTTGGGCTTCACTGGAACATTGTAGCAGGTCGAGGTCAAAATTGTGAGCATGAGAGCAAGATGGTGAGAGCAAGCGACTGGAAGTTTGGGGTCATGCTTGCGGACTTAGCAGAGGTGTTCTGCAAAGCAGTCACCCAGTCTGCACCTGTTCTAACCAATGTACAGGAGGCCACATTGTGAGCAGTAATACTAAATTGAAAGAAGGACAAGTAAATACCTGCTTCATCTGGAACGAGTGTTTGGGGCTTTGGACAATGAGGAGGTAATGCGGCAATTGTTACACCTCCTGCAATTGCATGTGACAGTTCCATGGAAAGGGGATGAGGTGTTGGGGGTGATAGAGGAGTGGACCAGGGTGTTGCAAAGGGAACAGTCCCTTTGGAATGCTGAAAGGGGAAGGGAGGGGAAGATGTGTTTGCAGGTGGCATCATGCTGGAGGTGGTGGAAAGGGTGGAAGTGAGACAAGTTAATTCAATGAGAGATTCATTCTCATTCAGCCAGGCAGAGGTGGTGATGGTGGATGGGCACTGTGACACAGAGTTAATTCAGTTAGTTAGAACCTTGCCTTTGCAAAGTATTGCATTATACAGCAAGAATTTATACCTGAGGGCTATAAACTCCTAATTGGTGAAATGCCAGAAAGTTCTCACAGAACTCCTGTGAGAGTTGATATTTTTGACAGTTACTTAATCCAATGCAGCCAGAAACACTAAAGGCTCCAGTCTCTTTTTGCTCCCATGAAGGTCGCACTCAATCATTTCTTTCTCAGATTCCACAGGTCACACTCCTTGGGCAGCCTCGCACACTCTCCTTTTCCAATCAGCACATCTCACCTGCAGCTGCCTTGTATCCCAGGAATCTGGCAATTTTCTGGTGACAATGTTCCTGCTCCTCATATGTCAGCAGCTGATAGATGAACTGCCAGATCACCTGTTTTGCTGGTGTATCCAGCACGGGATAGATGTCAACAATCAGAGTATCAATGTTCCTGTGAAAGCACAAGTAGAGATTCAGTCCAGAGCTCGTCCTACACATGTAAAGCTCAGGCAGACAGCTCTGCCTTTGGGGCTTTCTGCAGAGGTTCAGAAAATTATAACAGAGGAACAAAAGATCTAAGTTCTGATTTTCCAGCAGGAAATGTTCCAGACTTCCTGCCATAAATTTGGTGAGAGATGGTAGAACTGCTGGGGATATAGTGTGAATGGGAACCTGGACATTACAGCTGTATAGACCCCAATGTGTGTGAGCTGATCTCTGTACAGGCCCCACAGTGTGTATACTGGGGCAGGATTTTGGATCAGGACCCTCACGTTTGGGTCAAGTGGTGGGTCACAACTCCACACTGTGTGGGAAACAGTAATCCGGTAGTGATTTTCTCTGAATTGGCCAGTTAGTGGCCAGAGAGCAGCCTCGCTGTCCATTTAAAGATGGCGAGGGACTCTCTAAGTTGGAGGGCAATATGAAGCCCTCTAGCTCAGAATGAGCAGCACCTGCAGTTTAGTTAAGAGAGAGAGAGCACCTCCATCTTGAGGCACCCTCTTCAACTTTTTTAAACTTTTAAAAAATGGAATCAGCAGCACAGAATCTTCACAGTGCAGAAGGCAGCCATTCAGCCCATCAAGTCTGCACTGGCTCTCCGAAAGACCATTCCACCTAGTCCCAACTCTCCTGCCATATCCCTGTAACCTTGCATCTTACTTCTTTCCAGGTAGCAATCCAATTCCCTTTTGAATATCTTGATCAAACCTGCCTCCACCACCCTTTCAGGAAGTTCAATCCAGACACCAACCACCCTTTGGGTGAAAATTTTTTTCCTCACATCACATTTACTCCTTTTGCCAATTATTTTGAATTTGTGCTCTCTAGTTCTTGATGCTGTCTTGAGTGGGAACAGTTTCTCACTGCTTACCCTCTCCATACCCCTCAGGATCTTGAATACCTCTATCAAGTCTTCTCTCAGCCAACCTCGCCAATCTATTCTCATAGCTACAGTTCCTTATCCCTGGAATCATTCTTGTGAATATCCTCTGCTCTTTCCAATGCATTCACATCCAGCAGGACCATTGTGTGGGCCTGTTGCTCCAGCTGTAACCAGGGAGACAGGGTGGGCCTCAAAGCCTGCCTAAAGCACTGGTTCCCGATCTGCTGCCATGAGGCTGCCACAAGACACCTGGCCTAGTTCCTGATGCCTTCTGGGGCTCTCAGGCCAACTGGAAAATTCCAGTTGGCCTCTGACAATAGGCCATATAATCCCCTTAATTGGCTACCTGCCACGTGCACATAGGTAGCCCTGCCAAGTGTTGACCCCCATTCCAACTCCAGGAAACTGGCACATGTGTTGTGCTGCAAACCAGGACCCTGGCACATGGTACAACTTCAAACCACCTGCCTCCATACTCGCCCATATCTGGGGGCGAAAATCCAGCCTCTGATCTCTGTACAGGCCCCACATTGTGAGAGCTGATCTCTGTACATGCCCCAAGGTGTATGAGATGATCTCATTACAAGCCACAGGTAGTACAAGATAAACATAAAAACTAGGAGCAGGAGTAGGCAATTCAGCCCATCGAGCCTGCCCCACCATTCAATACGATCATGGTTGATCTCATTTCAGCCTCAGCTCCAATTTCTCGCCCAATCCCCATAACCTTTCAACCCATTACTAATAAAAAATCTGTCTATCTCCTCCTTAAATTTATTCAGCGTCCCGGCATCCACTGCACTCTGAGGTAGTGAATTCCACAGATTCACAACCCTTTGAGAAAAGTAATTCCTCCTCATCTCTGATTTAAATCTACCACTCCTTAGCCTAAAACTGTGGGGATTATCACATGCAGCCAACTACAGGATTTTCTTTTATGCAAGATAGAATCACCATTCTTCTCGTGTAAGCCCAGACAATGAACTTCACTCATGCTAAGCTCTGCCGTAATGACAGCATGGACCTGGCTGGTGCCTACCTGTGCTGGAAGAAACCCTCGAGAGCCTTGCAGACACTGTACCGCTCCTGGGGAGTCAGGAGGTGTTCCAGTTGCTGGGTGAAGGTTCTCCCTTGGAACTTTATACTGGGTGGTAGGATTTCAGCCACCCACTGTAGAGATGTCAGTGATGAAGAGTACGAGGGAGAGTCCACAGGCTCCGGTTCTGTGCATTGCACCACAAGGAAGGGAAGAATATTATTATATAAGATTATATATACAGATACAAGGACACGGACAGACATACACACATACGCACATGTCCATGCAGTTAGGAACCTCCGTACAGGCACACATGCACGAATACATGGACCAGACAGGCACAGACACAGGCACAATTGCTCAGAAAAACATAGAATTATAGAAAGAGCATAGAAGGAAGCCATTTGGTTCATCAAGCCTGTGCTATCTCTTTGAAAGAACAATCATGCGTAGTCCCCATACCATTGTTCTCATTCCTTATGTCTGTAGTTTGTAGTGTTACAATCCTGTTAGGGACCTTTAACGTTTAAAGAAGAAATCCAAACACCCAGCAATTAACCAACAGAACTACACTACAAGATTTCATGTTTTTCAACAAAAACACACGTTAATGTATATCAAAAACCAAGTAAGCACTATTAACACCATAAATTATGAATTCAGTTTTACTTTTTACATTCCCCCCCAAGAATTCCCTTATACATTACATCCATCTTGAAGATGCATTCACTTCTTTAGAAACCAGCCCACAGCCCTCTGGAATTCACTTTAATTCTCCTGAGTGTTCCAGCTATGCTCTGAGGTAAGATTCTATGTGGGTCCTTCCATTAGCTTTTTGGTTAAATGATCCTCCATCTTTTTCTTTACAGACCTCATGACTGTGGATGCCTCAGCTCCTTGTTAGGGTTACCAGCAGATACCCTACTGTCTTCTTACAGTATCCAAGCTAACTCTGCTGACAGCTTTCTGCCACAAGGCTCTGTGAGGACTAGTGTAGATTTCTTCCTCCAGCTACAAGCTAAGCAAATCTTCCAGTTGCTCTCACCCTCACTAAATCCAAACTGAGCTCGAGCCCCCACCTGCATTCTGCACAGTGAACAATAAAGTTCGTATTTTCTTTGCTTAAATGCAGGCTTGACCAACATTCATTTCCTTTGATTCTCCCCACTCAATGAGTTGCAGCCTACACAAGACCAAATCTGCAACTGCCTATGTCTGTTCCTGAACTGAACTGTTTCCACCTGTCATTAAATACCCAGATAACAAATAAAATTCTGTGATTCTGTAGAATGGCACTAAGTAAATTGCTTTTTCAGTGAGCTAATGCAGACATGATGGGCTGAATAGCTTTCTGCACTGTATAAATTCTGTGAAAAGAACGGTCTACCCTCACAGCCCATCTATATGAAAATGTGGCATGCTTTGGAATGGTCTCCAACAGAAATGTAAACAAATTATTTTACCTTCAACTCAACTCTTTGATTCTATAACTCAGATTACTAGTTTATATTGTTAGCGGAGTTTACGACACTTTCTTCAGAATTTCTGTCCCTATCAAAGAACTCCCTTGTTGACTAACTGCCCAACATTTCACCTGGGAACTACATACATAACTTAAATCTTTTATTGTAGTAAGTGGAGGCCCTCTGGCTCCACCAAAAGCCTAACAATAGGTCATGCATTTTTCAAATGTTCCTATTATCAACTCCAACTTTATTGAACACAGGCTACCTTTTACGTACAATAAATCCAAGCTTGTTTGAGTTTCATTTACCTTAGAGTTGTGTTTACCAGCTCCTTAACTAGACGTCCCCATTTATCTACAGTTAAAACTTTAATTCCTAAAACAAAATATATTCTATAACATATGAATTATGAATCAGATTTTTGTACCAGTAACTACTGCTGTGATATAAGGTACATGTACCTTTAAGGGATATGTATATTAAATTCCTGGCGATCACTACCACCTCCACAGGATGTGATGTATCAGTCTTGTATTCAGTCAACAAGCAGTAGGAGTTAGATGCATATACTTTGCCTCCTAGTTAACATATATTTATGTAGTTGCATCTTCAATTAAAGAACCCACATTATTGTTTCACCAGTCCTTGTTGTGTGATTGGTACATTTACATCAAACAAGAACAAAACAGCTACTGAATATTTTCCATTGACTGGGGTCACCGGGACAGCCTGGGGTCATCTATGTACATAGTACATAAGTAAATCAGTCTAGGCCATAAAAGAGGTAAGAGCTGGGCTACACCAGTAGCTTCTGGATCTGTCCATCTGATTGTGCCATTGGGACATTTACAGCCATGAAACTTACTTTATTCTTTGACCAGAACATAGATCTTCAGTAATGGTCATCTATCCTCAGACTGTTCCCCCTACAGTGCTCTCCTCTTACATGAGAACAGTGATTACATTTCAATAGTAATATATTATTGGGTGTGAAGAAATTTTGGAAGCCCTGAGGTTATGAAAGATGCTACACAGGAAGTTCCTTCTTCCCTAAAAAAATAAAATTCACACCTACACCCGAATGTTGAATATAAACATATTGATAAGTACTTGCCCTTCCTCTACCTACCCAGGCCCCACACAATGGTCACTTGGGAGAAATGTCTGCCCAAACATAAGAACCAAACTCACTAATCATATCCATCGTAACAAGCTGGTCTAGCAACTCTGTCATCAGAAACTTGAAAGTGCATTTGTAGAATGGTAAGTGACAGACAAATATTGTCCAGCAGAAGGTGCTATCAGGCAGCAAATAGTGAAAAAAAAACACTCCACATTCACTGTCATATTTTGTAGCTTCTTGGGAGCAGGACGCTCTCACATCAAGCAGAATTCTGTTCCCAACCATCAGTAAATTATGTTGCTAACACAGGATATGGATGTAGTGGGTGAGAGTCCCAAGGCACATGACCCTTCACTAAAGATCCCAGCTGTTTTGGTCTCAATGCCACAGGATGAAATGAGTAGACTTTGGAAAGGATGAGAGTGATGAATATGCAGGACTTTATGCAAGAGAAGATTTGGACAGCAGAGTGACCCTTACATTCCTGAAGAAACAGTAACTTTCCATTTACAGAGTAAGTAACCCTTTCCCTGCTGAATAATTGTTTAGGGCTAGAAATTCAGCTGGAGCGAATGCTATGGATGCCATTGAGTTAATAGTGTTGTGTTAAGCACATCAATGAGAATTTCCTCGGATGGTTCTCTCAATCTGCTGCCATACCTTCAGAACAAAGCCCATTTATACAGTTCATCTGGTGTTCCTGCCAAAGATCAGGAGAATCCAGCGGCACATTGCAATGAAACAGCATTACACTCACTCATGGTGTTTGGTAGCAGTTCCACTTACCAAGGGGATAATTAAAAGGTCCATCCTCCACCACAAGAGTGGGCATCGCTCCACTACCTTGTAACATGGCCACCACCTTCTCATGGGAGCAGTTTCTAAAATACATGCAAACAAACCAGATTAACAGATCATTGCTCATAGTTGCAGGACTTGATTTCACACACATACAAATGAAACAAATTGAAACAATACATTCTGGGACCTATGATCAGATACAGTCAAGATTGATTTTATGATCCTCTTTCATTTGAGAGCCTCAACTCAGTTCAAGAAGATGTCCCTCATCTGTTAATCTCACTCAGAGAGGCTCTAGGATGGCTAATGTTGGAAATCCTACACTGATGCAATAGGAAGTGTCCTTCTATAGTTGAAGTTAAAGTACCTCGTTGGATCAGAGGATAACTTTACACTCTATCTCACAGGTAGCATACCTGACTTTGGGGTGTTTGATAGGACAGTGTAGAGGGAGATTTACTCTGTACCTAAGCTGTGCTGTACCTGCCCTTGGAGTGTTTGATGGAACAGGGTAGAGGTTTACTTTGTATGTACCCTGCATTATGCCTGGCCTGCGAGTGTTTGATCTTGCAATGTAAGAGGGCTTTACTTTGTATATACCCCATGCACTTGCCCAACAGTAAGATATTATCATGTGTTAATATGTACAATACATGCAGTAAATGTTCTGAACTCACCTCATGTCCAGCCCGTTCAGAAACAAAATTCGATCTCCTGCCTTCAATCCAGATTTCTCAGCTGGACTTCCTGAAAGATATACATAGTGAGCAACAGAGGGAGATCCAGCAAACACATGTTAACCATCACTATCGCTGGAAACTTTAGATTGGCATAATTTTCACTGTCCCCTCTCTCACCACCCCAATTTACCTGACTTGAAGGATGTGCTATTGCAGCACCATTCTGACCAGGCAGGAGGCTGTCGCTGGACAATGGAGAGTGCCTTTCCCCCAGCCACCACCCTTACAGCACCCCATCCCGGTATCCCCAATGCCATAGTGCCTCCTGTGTCTTCCACTGCTGGAGGACCAGCCGTGTTTCCTCTCGGCCACTCTAAGTGTGAGGCTGTGCACT
The DNA here is from genome assembly GCF_964194155.1 of Cetorhinus maximus. Lineage (NCBI taxonomy): Eukaryota > Metazoa > Chordata > Chondrichthyes > Lamniformes > Cetorhinidae > Cetorhinus > Cetorhinus maximus. The sequence continues at coordinate 59,991,853 of NC_135893.1, forward strand.
CTCTGATGCTGGCCTCATTATCAGAGCAGGGCAAGAGTAAGGCAATTGTTCAACTGCTCAGCAACACCCACCCCATTTATTTATAATCATTGCCCAATTGATCACAGTGAAGGAGGAATAAATCAATCCAAAAATATGAAATCCACAGCAGATTCTCTACAACTTCTCACTCACAAAATCCTTGATCACTGTATGCACAGACAAGCCATCACTTCACTGCTGCACCTGGGACCAATTTATAACTCACCTGGAATAATTGACTCAAGCCACACAGGGCCATGGCCACGCAGGGTAAAGCCAAAGCTTTTGTGGCCTTTGTACACTCGAATCGTCCTATTAAAAAGAAATGAATAATTACAATCTAATTAAAAGTTAAATAGTTTAATTTAAAAGGAACATTTCCTTTTAAGATTCTTGTTCTCAGAAAGTTCCAGAAGGGAATGAGACTGGTAAGAAATTGTGCTGGTTTCTGTGCACACTTGGGCTCTAAGTCTTGGCTTTTGGAACCTGTGCCTAAATTCTCTGGACTTGATTAAAGCAGGGGAGTTGCTAGAGTGTAAGTTCCTCAGTAGCTTGGTTCAGAGATGCAGCAATATGTCACTAATGGACAGTGATATTTTCATTGGACCACCCCAGCCTGTGATGCATGAATGTTCAGATTCACCCTTAGCCAGGGCAAAGAGGGACAGCCCAGTTTGCTGTCTGTTGGAAGTGCAATGTGGAAAAGCTGTGGCCATTGATAGTCACTGTAGATGTAGAATGTGAGCACAAGGTTCTGATCCCAGCCCAGATTGTCTCTACCACAGCCATTCTCTGGATCGGGCATGTGTTAAAATATAAGCCAGAATTTTCCCCTCGTCGGGAAGCCGACCGCCACCCACAATCAGCTCTGCGCCGCAATTTTACGCGGACGGGCCAATTAAGGCCTGCCCAGTATAAGATGCGACAGCGGCAACAGTGAGAAGGGACGGGCGGGGGAGGGACCTCAATGTCCACAGGGTCCAACGGCGACCCGGTGGCCGATTCAAAAATGGCTGTGGCAGCCATTCGAAGGCTGCCAGTGAAGCACTTGCACCTCGTGATGGAGATCGTAGCGGGTGAACACGGCAGGTGGGAGGGCAGTCGGCCCCGCGTTTTTCTGACGAGTGTCTCGCTGCTCTTCTGGAGGAGGTGGCAGCACGGAGAGATACTTGTCCCAGGGATGGGAGGAGGAGATCCCCCCCACCTCACTAAAAATGCCTGGGAGGTGGCGGCATCCAGGGTGAACTCCCATGATGTGGTGAGACGCACATGGGTGCAGTGCCATAAGTGCTTCAATGATCTCCTGCGATCGGGAAGGGTGAGTACCATGTTGGCATGGGTCACTTAGCACAGCAGTTAAGAGCAGCTGCCCCCCCACCCCCCGGCCGCCTTGGACCTCAGAGGTCCAAGTATGAGTGGCAAATGTCAATGAGGCAGCATCTGGGCAAGGGGGTGAGCCCTGGCTGCTCGGAATGAGTGTCTTGTGGCTCCGGGGTCACAAATTGACTGAGCCCTCGGAGGTATTCCTCAGGTGGGGTTGGCCAGGCTGCAATAGCAATGCAGATACAGAGTGGACTAATCAATGCTCCTCTGTCCTTTCAGGTAAAAACATCCTATAACAATGCCGAGAGGTTGTGGACTGGCGGTGGAGCGCCCCACCTACTTGACCTCACTTGATATGAGGCGGCAGTCCTGGAGCTGGAGAGGTGCCATGCGCCTAGGTCAACTGGCCGCGGTGAGGTTGGGGTGCCACAGGGAGGTAAGAGTACAGTGCACTGAGGTCAGAATGTCTGTAATTGCAACCATTCTACTGTAGTCTCTATATTGATGTGAGCCTCGAACATGGAATCCCCACTGATAATGGAAAGATGAGGGCACCCTGATCCAGGCATGCACAGTAACAGCGTAATAACTTCAACTAATGACATGCCCTTGTTCTTCCTTTCAGGCTCACCAGCAGACCATTGAGGTGAGGAGCCTGTAGGCCCACCACTCACCCCAGAGGACAGCAACCATCACAACGCACCTGTGTTACACCCTCTCAGCCAAGCAGGCTCCAGCGCAGATACCAGCACCTCAGTGGGCATTACATCGGCAGCTAGTATCTCAGTGCACATTGATAAGGGCACTTCACACTCGCTTGAGATGCAGGCGGAGGCAGAGAGTGCCCAGAGCATCGGCAGTCGGAGTACTGCTGGGGGCCAGCAACATGCTCAGACGGTGGCTGATGATGGGCCTCTGGAGTCATCCCTGAGGCAGCAGATGCTGCAAGTCCAGCAGGGTGTGCGGGAGGATCTGGCGGAGATACGAGAAAATGCATGCCATGGTCTCCTTTATGGAGGAGTCCTTGCAGAGCATAAGCAATGCAAAGACCCTCATGGCCAAGCGCACTGCCTCCTCCATGGAGAGTGGCGACTCTCATGGAAAGGCTCCTTCAGCAGCTGAATCAGGGGTTCCTGGGGAAGTCCTCACACCGGCAATGACCTCAGGTGGTCACTGTCAGTGTGGGAGATGGATTGGGCACCCAGTATCCCAGCTAGGTGTTCGTCCATCAATGGTGAGCAGGGAGGACCAAAGCGACCTTAAGTTGGCGCACGAGCTGCCTATCATCTCTGCGGGCTCCTCTCAGGGCGCTCCAGATGATGGCAGCAGCTCCTCCACCCCTCTGCCAGTGGCCATGGCATCCGATGAGACTGCGGCGACTGGGGAGATGCCAGCCATGGCACTGGCTACTCTCTCCCAGGCGGGGCCAGCACAGGCTCCACGGGCCAGAGGACATCTGCCAAGGTCATCAAGGCCAGCAGACTGTCTCCAATGCTAGTGCCAGCAAGGAGGGGGCGGGGGGAGCACCTAGATATAGCACCTGCAAGTGAAAACTTAAAGTACCTCAAGCACAACACAGGCTTATCACTGGTGATATTTTTTTTCCCCCACTTTTATGTTAAATGTTCATTGGTGTGATGGATAACATCTATCAATTTTATTTGTATTATGTATGCCAGGCAGCACATCATTAAATGTGTTTCTGTTCAACAAGCCTCTGAGTGCTTCATTTGTTCTGCAGGTGCAGGGTAACCCATGATGTTATGAGTGACTTGTTTGTCATTGGACTTTATTGAAGTGGTACATAGTGCATGTTGTTCACCAAGCAAATATTCCTGTCAGGGATCGAGTATGGAGCCTGCAGCCCTGGCATGTGGTGGTGGTTCCTATTTGGTAGGCTAGCTGAAGGAGCGTTGGATCAAAGCGTCCTGGGTGTCCCTGCCTCCCTGGAAGTTGCCTAGGTCAGCGTCTATCCCCTCAGCTTTCTCCTAACCATGCTCGTCCTCAGACTCACTACTGGACTCATCATCTGTTGCCAGAGCAGCTGCGTCAACATCATCTTCCTCCACTGCATCCCCCCTTTCCAGTGTCAGATTGTGGAGAGCGCAGCATGCAACTACTATCAGTGACACACGATCTGGGAGGTATTGGAATGCGCCCCCTGAACGGTCCAGGCATCGGAAGCACATCTTGAGAAGACCTATGGCTCTCTCTACCACCGCCCTTGTGGAGGTGTGGCTCCTATTGTACCACCATTCGGTCTCTGTTCTTGGATGGCGGATAGGTGTCATGAACCGCCTTTTGAGGGGATAGCCCTTGTCAACCAGTAGCCATGCATCCAGTCGGGCTGGAGCACTGAAGAGCCTTGGCACCTGGGAGTGTCTCAGGATGTAAGCGTCATGGAAGCTGCCTGGGTATCTTGCACAGACTTGCAGAATCAGCATCCTTTGATCACACACTATCTGCATGTTCATGGAGTGGAATCCCTTCCTGTTGACGAAGGTACCCGGCTCACCTGCTGGCACCTTGATGGCCACATGTGTACAGTCTACTGCACCCTGGACGCAGGGGAAGCCAGCAATCGCTGCAAAGCCTCTGGCTCGCTGTATCTGGCTGGCCTCATCCATGTGGTAGAGAATGAAAGTCAATGCACGCCTGAACAGAGCGTCTGTCACCAGCTTGACACAACTGTGGACAGCTGATTGGGAGACTCCACAAAGATCACCTACCGACCCCTGGGAAGAGCCAGAGGCATAGAAGTTGAGGGCCACTGTGACCTTCAGCGCCACTGGCATGGGGCATCCACCCACACTGTTGAAGCTGATCTCAGGGCTGATCACCTGACAGGTGGAGGTCAATGTCTCCCTTGAGAGGCAGAGCCTCCTTTGGCATTGCACCTCAGACATATTGAGGTAGCTGCGTTGTCATCTGTAAACCCTGGCAGTGGGATAGTGGCGTCTTCTGCAGCCCCTTCCGCCTTGGACTTCCTGTTGGCCGTGCGCCCCTTGTGCCTGTGCCTTTCCTCCCACAAGTCGCTCCCTTGGATGCTGAATGGGGACAGCTGGCCTCCTCCCCCTTCTGGCCCTGTCTGCCTCGCCTCCAGCAGAGACCACAATCCTCATTCCCAGGGTATGGGAAGGCTGTCTGATACCTGGAAGGACCCAAGTGGTATAACTCCTCCGGAGTCCTGAACTGAAGCCTCTTATTTCTGTCAAAGCAGCTCTGAAGCGAAATGAAGATGTCCTGTTCACACAAGCAGCAGCAACTTATAAGCTAAAGTACAAACAACTCGCATTAGCAAGCCCACTCACCCTCTTATACTGCCTGCCCATCACCCTGAAAATCGCATGGACTATGTAAATTCTGGACAATTGGTGTCTCAAGGGCCTTAACTGGCCCGTTAATTATGGCGGGCGCTCCTCCGTCTTCATCGCGCGCCTGCCTAGCGAAATATCGTGAGGGTGCGTGATGACATCAGGACGCACACTCGATGTCATCGCACGCCATATTATGCTCGGGTGTGTTGGGCGCGTGCCTGTACGCCAAATGTAAAATTCTGGCCATAGTCAGTGCCCAACTGAGTCATTCAACCTCAATTAACATTTACGGAAGGACTCTTCTGACTTCAGGCAAGTGCCCTTGGTGTTTGCTGAGAACAGTGGGATAAAATCAGACACAGCAGGATCAAGCTGGCTCTCTGGGGCATTTTAACTTCCCACCTGCCTGGTTGCGTCGGTAGGGTTAAATTTTTTCCTCACCATCCCCAGGCTTACAAGGGTTAGTTTGGCAAGATCCCTCTAAAGTCTTGATGGATGTGACGATTGTTTTCAGGCAGTTTTCTTCCCTTTTGTTCCTTCATTCAATAGGTAGGGTCAGTGTATCCACAGCTGGAATCCTTAATTGTCTTACTGCAAATACCATACCAGAGGACCGTTGATGAAATGACCAATAAGATGGCTATTGCTTGCTTGCTCTGCCACTTATGGCCGGGCGGTTAAAGCTTCAGTTAGGTGGTGTCTCAGAAATAATCTCCCACCCACACCCTCAGGCTGTGTAGTCAGTCATCACAGCTTTGCTGCGTGGCTACCTCCACACAGGAGCTGGCATACATCAAGCACCCATTCAATACACAAAGACAAAGTGCTCCTTTGGTCACAATGCCCCTTAAAGGGAAGACATTGATTTTTATTTTGTAATTTGGTTTGTGTCCAGTTCCTCTCCAAGTTGCTTGCTTGAAGGAGCCTAATGAATAAACACATTTAAGGAAATGGGTGAAAAGGCAAATTTGAAAATAATCAAAAGTAGAAAAAAAATCATCAGATTCAGCATGAAACAAAAGGGAAAGTCGAGAGGTGATGCAACAGTCAGTGAAAACTAAAAATGAAATAGACACTGCACAGACAAGAGAGCAAATCACAAATGGTTTTGATAGAGTAAAGGAGAAGCTGTTTCCGGTGGCAGAGGGGTCAGTAACCAGAATACACAGATTTAATTTGATTGACAAAGAAAAGGAAATTATTTTTTCCACACAACAGATTATTGTAGAATGCACTGCGTGAAAGAGTGGTGGAAGCAGATTCAATAATAACATTCAAAAGAAAATTGGATATATACTTGAAGGGAAAATAAATGCAGGGTTATTGAGGAGAGAAGGCAGAGGAATAATCGGATAACTCTAATGAAGAGCTGGTGCAGGTATGATAGGCCAAATGGCCTTCTGGGGTGTACCATAGCATGATTTAAGAGATAGAGGGATGAAATGAGGAGTGCAGCTTATTGGGGAAGGAAACAGTTAACTCTCAAGGAGTTTAACTGGTATTCTTAGTTTACAAGCTAAGTATCCATTTGGTATGTATAAAAAGGGAAAACAGATGAGACAAGTCCTAGGAGTAGAGTTTTATACACCAGAATAAACTCTGTTTGAAGGAGTCAGTCTTGGTCTATCTTTGTCAAGCAGTCATTGGAACTTAACATGGCTCTGCTTAAAAGGAGGAATGGAGAGAGGGAAGTGCGTTGACGAGGAAGGGAGATGAAGAAAGAAAAGAGATTGCACTGGAATTAAATGGCATTTTTACTACTCGTTTTCAGAAATCAGATGGGGAAAATTGTTCCTGATTCGGTAATCGAAGTTGTTATGACCACACGAGGAGGGGTAATAATTGACTCCCTTAATTTATCACTGCAGGTCTGGCTGTAACAGGGTTTTGTGAATTTAGCAAGGATGTGTTTTGCCGATACTGAAGGAGTCCCACTATGTATGCTTTCAAATGATAAAGAATTAATCAGACAGGTTTTCTGAGTTTAAATCAAAGAACAAGGTAAGTTTATTGATCCTACTTCCTGAATTAAACAAAAACTAGGTAAATTGTCATGTGTTGTAGAACAGGTAATTCCATATTTTGGTGTCTCATCTCAGAAAATATTGAAGAATAATAGTGTTAAGAGCCAACAGGAGATGGGGTCTTTTACGCTCCCAGGGGGATGGTGTTTGAGTCTGTTCCTTTTCATCCCACTTGGCGGTGGAATGCAAGTTGTATAATCAGCTAGCTGACAGTCCTTCCATTGTCTTAATGGGATTACAGTTGATTAAAAATCCAGCCAGATTGTATAATTTACTTTAAAAAAAACATACCCTTGTAACAATGTCACTGAAAAACTGGAGTGCTTGAGGTTTGATAATGGACTGAACCAATTGCAAAATGTATGTAGATAAAGAAAGGAGTGTGGAAATAGAGGGAGCTATCGGTGAAATGTTTCACAGCGTATTAAAGACAGGAATACTAGTCGTGGTTTACCATTCATCAATGTTATTCCAGTCTTTAAATTGAACAACCACCTGATCCCATGAATCACAGGCCTGTCAGATGGCCAACTTGGAGTCTTTGTTATATCAAGAAACCAAGGTAAAGGGGCAAGGCCCATAGTGCATGATACCAAAGTAGCAAAAGAAATTAGGCAAATCAGGGAATAGTGGTTAGGTAAATCTAATCCAATAACGTATGCAACGGACTTTCAAATAGAATGGAGGGGTGAAAACTCTTGAATTATTTTAGAAACAATTGGATACTGTACTGGGAGGGCTTTAGAGTTTTCCTGGATTGTTGAAATAAGATGGGCTGAATGGCCTTTCCCATCATCTTCCTATGAAAAAGATGAACTAAGAATAGGAAACACTAAAGCATAAGGCTGGGCAGCTGGGAGAAACAGTGAATAAAGTGCACAAGGGAAGGCGGGTTGGGGAAGGGGTAACATCTCAGCCAAAGAATGGCAGTCAATGAGTTAAGTTCACAAATGAATTTAATTTAATCAAATAAATTTAACCAAATATTCCTGGGTTTTTCCTATGGTTTTACAAATAATAAATTCAGTTCATTTTATTTTAGGCAACGACTTCCAGTTCTGAGGGCAGCTTTATAAGTAAAGTGATGGAACTACTAGGAGTAGAAATTCTCCTAGTGATCCACCATTCCCACTTTTTAATGAAACTAAGACCATTGGCTGTGCAGTTGGTTCTTGAAGACCAGACAAATGAAATGTGCAGCAAAACAATTAGGTGAATCCCTTTGCCAAAGTGGACACAGTGGGCACAATCAGGTAGTTTCTAGAAAGTGGATCTGGCTTGGGCATCTCTGTCACACCTTGTTCTCTATTGGTCTGGTTACCCACTGGAGAATTCCAATTAATCATTTCCGCCTGACCTCACATACACTGGTGGAATTCGCCTGTGAAAGAATGTCGGTACTGTATAAGTTCCAGGACTGCTGATCCAAAGTTTTACAGGATTCCATGTTTTTGTTTAATAGCGTTGATATGTGATTGAGTCAAACATGGCCAGTTGGTCATCATTAAGCTGAATGAAATGTGTAACAACAATAGTTGTTACTATTGCCCAGATCTTCCGCTCTCCAGGTAGTCGGACACAGGACGTACCCCGGAAGATGCCCTCAGAACTCCCAACGCAATGACTCCGTGGGAGTTGCCCAGGAAGTTTGAACTTACAATGGGCAATTCCCCTGCTTCCCCGGACCCTCCGAAAAAGTCTCCAACTCTAACAGTCAGAGACATCAGACAATTCCAACTTAGCAAATGGTTACCTGGATGGTTACCCAGGAAATGTTAGACAGAAAAAAACCTAGGTCTAACTCCTGGGTAACTATACAACTGAGCCCCCAATCATATACACTGAATCCCCAACTGTTCCCCCACACCGCCCCCCCCGCAACCTGACCTGATTTGTCCCATCACCCGACTCCGCGACCCTACCAGACACGACCGCCCAACTCCCACCCCTAACCCAACTCCCCCTCCCCACCCCAACCTGACCTTACTAGTCCCTGACCCAACCTGACTGACCCCCACCACCCGACACCCCCCTGACCTGACCCAATTTCCCCCCAACCTGACCTGACTAGCTCCCAACCACCCCAACTCGCACCCCCCTGACCTGACCCAATTTCCCCCCAACCTGACCTGACTAGCTCCCAACCACCCCAACATGCCCCCTCTGACCTGAAAACCCCGCCCAACCTGACCCAGCCACCTCCTGACCCATCTACCCACCCACCACCCTACTCACCCTGCCACTCTACCCACCTACCACCCTACAAATCCACCTATCAGCCATGCTGCCACACTACCCACCTGCTACCCTACGACCTTACCCACCTGCCACTCTGTCACCCTTACCCATTTACCTTATCCATCCTACCCCTCACCTACCCTATCCCCTCACCCACTTACCCACCTATTTCCTTACCCACCCTACCCACTACCCATTTGCCTTACACACCCTACCCATTTACCCACCCTTCCCCACTTACCTTACCACCCTACTCCCTTACCCACTTACCTTCTCTCCGTAGCTTTTCAAAGAAGCTTTGGAACATTTTTTTTACTTGCAGAATACGGCAGCTAGTAAAAAAAGAAGGCGTAGTTACTGTGCGGATTCTCTCCGCTGCTCCCTCCAAGGATTCCTGCACTGAGTCAATTCTGCAGGATCCTCCATTGGAAGATTGCCCTGAAAAATTGGAGGAAGGTAAGTGTATTTTTTTTGTCTGATCAGGGTCAGAAATAGGGGTCCCAACCCTGAATGGAAGATTCGGGCCATTATAAAATGTGTACTGTGTGCACCACTGTGTGTATATATTAACATAGCTGATCTAGGGTCAATACAAACACAGGCAGAGTTTGGGTCAATACAAACACAGTCAAAATATGTCTGAAGCATAGGTTACTGCAAATAGGGCCGAATTGTGGATCATCACAAACCCAAAAGCAGTATGAGAGGTAAAAAAATAAATAGACAAGGGCACTTCAATAGAAAGACAACATGAGAAGAGCAACATCAATGTGAACAAAGTGTGAGTACTGACAAAGGAACTAGAGCAAGGGAATGTAGCAAACAGAAGACTTGACATTCACCGCACGAGAGCACACCAACCCACTCACCGCACGAGAGCACACCAACCCACTCACCGCACGAGAGCACACCAACCCACTCACCACACGAGAGCACACCAACCCACTCACCGCACGAGAGCACACCAACCCACTCACCGCACGAGAGCACACCAACCCACTCACCGCATGAGAGCACACCAACCCACTCACCGCACGAGAGCACACCAACCCATTCACAAGTGCACACCAACCCACTCACCTCACGAGAGCACACCAACCCACTCACCGCACGAGAGCACACCAACCCATTCACAAGTGCACACCAACCCACTCACCGCACGAGAGCACACCAACCCACTCACCGCATGAGAGCACACCAACCCATTCACAAGTGCACACCACCCCATTCACTACACGACTGCACACCAACTGCACGAGAGTACACTGACATAGTATAGACAAGAATGCACATGACTCAACAGGGAACCAATTCTGACACAACACAAGAGCAAATTAACATAAACATTGCACTAGTTCATGTGAATGCACGACACAAACAGGATACAAGACCACACTAACGTTAGTTCATCAACAAAAGCACTAGAGTGAAGCAATGTTGACATAACGTAACAGTATACCAACAAAGCCTAATATGAGAATGTACTGATAAAAGCAGGCATGACAGTGCAACAACAAAATCACTGTACAAGATGCCTTCAAGCATTCATGGGGCTGAATTTTCACCTCGGCGTGCGGGCGCACACCCAACACGTACAAGCATTAAATAGTGCACAATGATGTCAGGCAAGCGTCCCAACATCATCGCGCACTTGCGCGATATTTCAGTCAGTGGGCACACACAGGAGTTGGCAGTGCGCCCGTCGACAATTAAGAGGGCTGTTAAGCCCATTAATAAATTAATTAAACTGAATTTTTCCCTGCCCGTCCAACCTTATGGTTGGCGGGCAGGCGGAATGGCCAAGTGGCCTTCGGATTTTTGAGGAAACATCATCCATGGGCGGGATGAGGTTTCCGATGTTAATTAAAAATGAATTAGAATTTTTATAAGCTCATTTTCAGAATGTCCCTGCTCATGTGACAGAGTCACATGAGGGGAGATGTTTTCCTCTTTTTTTAAAACTTTATTTTTCATGTGAAAAATCTTCAGCTCCCTGTGGCAGCTCTGTGCCTTCAGGGAGCTTTGTGAGTCCATACGCTAACTTCTGCACTTGCCCTCCTACCCCCACCCCATGCAGGCAGCGCTGAGCATTTCAGCGTGCAATTCACGCTGGCTGGCCGTTAATTAGCTAACCTGCATGAAATCGCAGTCGGGGCCCAATGGCGGGCGGCAGACCATTGCACAGCCGCTCCCAGGCCTGTTTGCCGCACCCCCACCCCCCCGCCCCCCCGATGAGGGGAAAATCCTCCCCATGATGAACGGAGGTACCATCGCAAAGCATAAGACCACACCTATGTAAATATGGAATGATGGTGCACAAATACAAACATAGTACAAGAATGCACCATAGCAAGGATGACTTGGGAACCCAAAATGAAAACACAAGTTGAGAGCGCTTCAATGCAAATGCTGGACGAAAGCAAAACACACATCACACAAACATATATCAATTTAAACAGAAATATGGTATTCATGCGTCTGCAGGATGCAACAATGTGCACACAAACCATTACAAGCATGTTATTTTGACAAGTACTGGTCAGTGCAAACATTACACAAGTAATCTCCAAGGGGCATAATTCAGCATCATGCCATCAAACGCTCCAAGTTCAGGTAAAACAAAGTAAGGATAGAGCTTCCCCTACCATGACAATTTACTGAAACCTAACTAATATGTTATTTCAAGGAGTCTTTTAATGACAGTCACACTGGTAGCATCAGTGCAGAGCTCTGTGCACCCATACTACAACATATGACTGATACCGAGTTTGAGAGAGGAAACCTGTTTCATTACCTGCGGGTGGTTGCTGCCCTCACACTGCCTCCTAAGACAAAGCCTGTTTTTCTGATGCTCTGCCTTGGTTCCTCTGGGTTCCGAGGAGTTGAACTGGCACGGGTGGATACAAGCAGGCGTTCCTGGTGGTCTTCACTCCTGCTCCTGCGCAGACGGCTGGTGTTGTCAGCCCTGCTCTTGCTGCTGCGAACCTTGCTGATGAGGCTCTGCGATAATACTTCGTCGAATCGCTGCCGGTGCTTCTTCGGAATGAAAATCCTAGCAAACATGATGGAGAAGAGAAAAAGGGAAACATCAAGCCTTCAGCGCGAGCCACAGCTGACTGACTGACTAGGAGCAGGTGTGAGCAAACAGTCAGGGAGGATGAAGCTAATCACCACCTCCGGTTAACATTGCTTCATCTGCAGTCATTTACCTTACCCACGTGAGTATCTATTTTCTGAAGCCGTGGGCAGTGCCAGAGTTGCACTTTAAGCTGACAATCCTTTAAATTAGACAGTTTATCTATCCACTTACACAGGTTCCCATTCTAACACACAAGACACCTTCACTGCAGGCATTTTGATATTAGTTTAGCATTCAGATGAGCAACTCGACAGATTCACACTCACTAAAAAAGCTATATTTAGATTGTGTTTAGCTGCTCCAGCTTGCTATGTTCTAGTGTAGAAGGAACTGATGGTTGAAACTTCAAAGCCAAGGGCATGAATGGTCTCAGTGCCATGTGCTCAAGGATCAAATATTCTTCAGTGTGAGCATCCACATAGCCATCATGCAGAGTTACTGGAATCCCAGCTTTCATTAATCTTTTTTAACCTGTACCAATCATTCTCTGAAAGGTGATCATTTAAAAGGAATAAGAGAGCACCTTCTAAGAGAAACTGCTTGCAAGAGCAATGTATTCGACCTATGCAATCAATATGGTGATGCAAATCGTGTAGTGACCACTCAAACAATCTAACAGACTGAAAGCTCTAAAATCTAAAATCAAGACAGGTCTGGAAATATGAGCACTGATTGCCTGATGTGGCCCACCTATGGTAAGGAAACTCTATGGAACTGGACAGGTATGGTTGGCCGCACTTGTTCCTGAACTATTTTGTGGAAGAGAAAATTCTGTGACTTTTAGTGGTCCCACTTCAAGCCCAATTACAGCCCAGAAAATTATTTGAATCTACCAAGGACCTGTGACAAATGCCCCATGGCCTTTTGTAAAACAAAACTACATTCACTGAGCACCAGGGTAAAGTGACCATCAAGAAGCCTCCATGCTATTTGTTGCTGAATAGCACTACTTAAAGTGATGTGCCTGATTTGCAAAAGTTGCATGCTGCTATTTCTGACTTGGTATTACTGAACTGCTTCATTATAACTAAGGCAGTCTTTTTATTCTTTCAGGGAATGTGAGCGTTGCTGGTATTCAGCACTTGTTGCCCATTTCTTAATGCACCTTTGAGAAGGCAGTGGGTGAGCTTCCACTTGTTGCTGTTTTCTGTTATTTAGCTCTTCTTTGCTAGTCACCTGCAATAGCAGTATTTTTGCTGCCCCTAGATGTCAACCGCAACTGCAAACACAGCACTCAGCACGAGCTTTCCATTGGGCCTTGCCCACAGCTTTCTTGGGTCCTACTATTATCTGCATTGGGTCTGGTGGAAGAAGGGCACTTTCAGCAGAGGAAGGCATGGTAGGGGAGCTTGCAGCTCAAGTGCCTGGAGGGGATCCAGGAACTATTTTATCTCACATAGGCAAAACTATTTCAGCTTGGCTGCAGTGATTGCTTTCACTGGTCTACACATCAGCAGGGAAGCTGTCACTTTGATATGTTATATTCTGGAGCCTGATCAAACTAGATCTATTAAGAGGACTGTCACACCAGTTGCAGTGAAAGTCGCCACAAAATTGAATTTTTATGTCACTGGATCCTTTCATGTCAGCATTAGTGACATTCGCCAGATTATTCTGACGTTGGTTCATCAATGCACCAAGCAGATCACCAAAGTTTCGTTTACAAGATACAATGGATAGAATCTTACCACCCTAGTCCCTGGAGAAATGGCAGGACCATAATCAGGTTTGGGACATGACTCCTCAATGTGCAGGCTTTGTGGTTGCGCTTTCTTGGAGCAAACAAATTAACACTGCCTTTGGGCCTCCATACCAATTAGGGAGGGCAGGGAGGATAACATGTTTAATGCAGCGATTTAAAAGGAACCAGCAGCAGCGTATGGTCTGAATCAGCAAAAAACAGGAAAGAGGAAGAAAATCCATGGAGGACATGGTGTGATGACCTTTGACCTGGAAGCAGTACAGTAAGGAAAATTTGTAATTTCTTCAAAGTGTCAAGGGAATCTAATTGTTTTTAAGAAAGTTTGAAAATAACTTTTAAGAGTTTGCAACAATTGTAAAGGGATCAATTGTAATCTTGGAGAATAGGAAATATTGGTCCATGTGACCTGGCAACCCTTGACCTGGAAGCAGTACTGTGGCAATTTGAGGCGCAATACACCTTTAAGAGAATGTGAGCAGATTGACCACGTGACTGCATGATCCAATTACTGTGTAGCGCGGGCTACAATGTCAAGAGTAGGGTCTGGTTGGAGAAGCACACATCATATTAGTGCTGTGTGTAAATAAACAGTGTGTGCTTCATCTTATATTGGTCTCTGTGTCTGCAGTATATTGTTGCCAACTCACCAACTGTTAGATAGGCGTGCAACCACGTTTGCAAGCAAAGCGACCCAACTGTAGAACATAACTGGCGATGAGGCAAAGCACAACCAGTCGACGGCACCAAGGAAAGCTGCGAAAACTCAACTGAAATGAATTGGCATGCCTTGCAGGCCGATTGTAAGTACAGCCCTCGCCATAGTTGTCGAAGTTATCTCCCTCCAGTATGCCACAATTTGGCTGCATTGAACCGTTTGATCAGACCACCGATGACTGGTCACATTATATTGAACGCCTCGCGTTTTTCTTTTTGGCCAACAACACATCGGGGAGGGGAAGAGGTGGGCAATCCTCTTATCAACATGTGGCAGTAAAACATATGGCCTAATTCGTAGTCTAATGATACCCAACACCCCAAATTCCAAAAGCTTTGAGTTGGTGAATCTTATGAAAAGCCGCTTTCAGCCAAAACCCTCGGTAACAACGCAGCGTTTTAAAGTCAATTCAAGATTTCGCACCCCTGGAGACACAGTCGCTTGCCATGTAGCAGCCTTAAAACAACTGGCAGAGCACTGGGAGTTCGGGATGTCGATTAATAACATGTTAAGAGACCAATTAGTATGCGGGATTAACGAAGACGCCGACGCCATTCAAAAAATGTCGTCATCAGAAACGAATTTAGACTTCAGCAAGGCACTGGAGTTGGCGCTCGCATTGGAGACGCAGCCAGGAATACAGAAGCAATCAAGGGAGCATAAAATGGCGCCGTCCTTCACGTCGGGAGGAAGGCATTGGTTAGAAATGGTGCGGAAGCGCAGGGCTCCGCGGAAAGGCAGGAAACAGCCACCATTAACAGACCAGCAAAAAGCAATGGTTTAACAGATAAAACCCACATTAATAATGGCAGAATTGGAACTAGACAGCCTACAAATGAGCAACAATTTAAAAGAACTGAGTGTTTCTACTGCAATCGCAATGGGCACATTATGCAATATTGTAAAGACAGATTGAGACACAATTTCAAACAAAAAAGGGCAGAAATCATGAAATCCATATAATAGAGGAACCAGAAGAAAGCGAGTCAGATATTTATTCGCTACACAACCTAAAAATGAGTAAAACAGAGCCAATCTACGTGACAGTAGAAGTCAATGGAAAACCCATCCAAATGGAAGTGGATACAGGGGCATCCATGACAGTTATAAGGGAACATGTTTAAATATGAATGGAAGAAGCCAGGCACTAAAGCTGGAAAATTCAGATGCTAAATTAAAGACATATACTGGCAAAGACATATGAGTAAGAGGTATATGCAAGGCTCCATTACAGTATGGAAGCCAATCTGCTAATCTACCCCTAATGGTGATAGCAGCAGAGGACCGGGTCTCGTTGGAAGAAACTGGTTAGAAGAGATCAATATTGAGAGATTGCTGAGAGCTCAATCAGAAGCAGGAAATGTTGCTGTTAGGCAAAAGCAAACTCAACACAAGGAACTCAGAGCTGATGCTTCAGGACAGAGTTCGAGTTGAAGTCAGTAACCTTCAAAAAGAAAAAAAGAAAACCTGCTGAAGGACTTTCACATATTGCAAGATTCCCTCCAGTGTACCACTAAAAAGGTATGAGGAAGAACAGGAAGATTTCAGTATATCTCTGGCCGAGATGAAGAATCAATTTGCCGAGAAAGCACAACAAATACTTAGTTCTCCAGGAAAAAACTAACAAATATAAAAAAGAAATGAAAGAGCCGAAGAATCAGCTATGTGAAAGCCAAGAAGCTTTAAAAATAGAGACTCCTTGAGTTTTCAAAGGAGCTGACAGATGAGGAAATGCTGGAAGATTGAACCACTAAGTTCACTCAAGTTGAGTTCATACCTGAGCCTAGTCTGGCCAATAGGGAAATTGAAAAGGAAGCCAAGATTAAAGTCAGCACTGCCAAGAAGAAAATGCATCAAAAGAAGACGTAGAAAGAAAAAGCAGAATTACTAACAAAGATCTGAAATTTCTTTTTAAGCAGCAGACAGCTGATCATTCTGTGTTGAATTTGGCCTTGCCCAACATTCTGATTCTAAGAACCTGCCTGATGGTTGACCTTCATATTGTTGAACTTGGAGGGGAGGGGAGCAGGAGTGCAGGTGATGGGACCCGAAAAAGAGTGAAAACATTCCAGTTGGAGTCTACAGCACAGGTAGAAGGAACTCCCCTTGCTCTGGAAGTACCGGTAGGATCCGTTGAGCCCGAGAGAGTCGAAGAGACAAACTTACAGGTTCCTACTGGAGAGCCTAGTGGACAGATAACTCCTAAGAGGGAGGCCTCAGATAAACCATCTGAAGTCGTGGAACTACAATGGTCGACATGTTTGAAGAAGCCTCCAGAGAGACTGAATTTGTAAATGGTTTATTTATGTAAATAGTGAATATATTGTAAAGATTGTAAATTGTACTTTCAAGTAAAAGGGGAGGGATGTGGTAATCTGAGGTGCAACACACCTTTAAGAGAATGTGAGCAGATTGACCACGTGACTGCATGACCCAATTACTGTGTAGTGCAGGCTACAATGTTAAGAGTAGGGTCTGGTTGGAGAAGCACACGTCATGTCAGTGCTCTGTTATCTGTGTAAATAAACAGTATGTGCTTCATCTTATATTGGTCTCTGCTTCTGCAGTATATTGTTACCAACTCACCAGCCATTAGATAGGCGTGCAACCACGTTCTCAAGCAAAGTGACCCAAACATAGAACATAACCAGTACCAACAGGAATGACGTTAAGATACAGATGTAGTGTGGCCAGAGACAAAGAAGCTGCAGCAGGGGAAGAAAAGAGAAGGCACATTTATAAGGAGCTGTGTGTGTGTAATAAAGTTAAAAGGAACAGAAAGCTGAAGACAAGCCACACACCCAATTAGACAATTCCACTGCTATGCTTCAGTTTTGGCAGAGCCAACCGGACTGTCAAATGAGATTTATTAAAGGAGTCAGCTAAAGGAGTCTCGGGGGAATCTATACCATCAAGACCTTTGTGAAATTAGCTAAGGAGGTTCTGCTGGGCGATGACTGTCTCCAGGGAACTCAGAAGGAGTGGAGTAGGTGACTCGAGAACTAAATCTATTGAGTGAGAAAAGAGAGAGTTCCGATGTACTGGAGGCTAAATTGGAAAGACTGAGATTGTGCGTGGTGCCACATTTGTGTGCGGTGTTATGCGATTGCTTGTAATTGCATCAGATAGTCTTTATTATATCTGCTATTCCATATGTAATCTA
The DNA here is from genome assembly GCF_964194155.1 of Cetorhinus maximus. Classification (NCBI taxonomy): domain Eukaryota; kingdom Metazoa; phylum Chordata; class Chondrichthyes; order Lamniformes; family Cetorhinidae; genus Cetorhinus; species Cetorhinus maximus. Next base: position 60,009,495 of record NC_135893.1, read on the forward strand.
CAGTTCATATCAACCATAATTTGCCTGTTAATTTAGGTTTAATTTTCATTGATTCTGATTCACGTTAGAGTAAAAGTTACAAAAAGTGAAATCTTTTCGGTAATTTCTTCATTTGGGGGTTATTTTGGTAAATTTGGTTATTTTACTTTACAGTTTTCCCACTGGGATCATGACAATGGAAAAGCAAACCCTGCATCCTTGGAGGTAATGCCGAAAGCAGTTGGCGCATGCAATTAAGTCCTCTTCCTGGAGAACGCCAGGAGGTGGCTAGCCAGCTAGCATCACTGAACAGGCATGAGGTTGCTTAGGTGATAAGCAGCCAGGCTGTGTTGCAGAGAACCTGGATCCCGTGCCTTGTGATTTCCTGATATCCAACAAGGTGAATGCTCTACAACTCTTAGCTGGCAACCATCACTCTCTCATCTCTTCAGCAGTCTTCTACGCAGCAATCTGCTGACCGACACACTTTGCTGCCACACACATTCATTTCTCCCAACCTCCTCCTCAAATCCCCATCTCAACAGACAGCAGTATTACTTACCCGCAACCTGGTGCTTTTTTTCCCCCCTCGCAGTCACCTGTCTCAAATGTTTTCCTGCTATCCTCAGCAATCACTTAAGTCCTCACACTCTTATCCCTCTGCCTTCTCTCATTACAGGAAGAGAGCCCACAACTGTGGGGAAAGGCAGAGAACTGAGGATGGAGTTGCATACATAGCCATTCTAACAGCAATGGAGGAGAAAGCCCTAGAGATCGGCAGCAGTACAGATTGTTGCCAATGGAGAGGTAGGGGTTGTTAAAGTTTCTGTTCCTCCATTGAGGAAAGGATGAATCTGGAGCCTGTCTTTTCATTAATCCAGGTTTATTCAAAAGCTCTCAGCGTACAGACACAGACTCACTTGTTTCTCCCCAACAACCAGTGGAACCTTTTTTATACACTTGGAATAATTCCCTAATCTTTCCCCAAGTGGTGGCAGTTGCTCTCAATTAAAAAACTAAAGCATGCATTCCATTGTAGCATGATTATAACAATAAAAGGGATAGCCCAGAGGCCTGGTGGTAGCATTTGATATCACATTGCCACTTGTGTTGAATCAATGTCATCAATACATTAACTGTCAAACACACCCTTTACCAGGCAGAGATACACAAACCACAGTGGATCCAGATTCACAGTTAGACAGGGTTGCACATGATGAGGAACACATTACATGTGAGCAGGAGCAGATGCTGGAGACAGGGACAGCTGTGGAGAGTCCCCATTTAAAGGAAGATGAAGTTGCTCAGGTGGACACAGATGCTGAGTCTTGGGGGGTCATTCACTTAAAGAGTACTTGTGGAGCAGTAAAGGGAAATGTGTAATCATCTATCAGAGTTTCCAGAGGCAGTGCACACCCCTGTGTAGAAGATGGAGTTCATCTCTACCATAAGTGCCATGTTGTCTCACGTATTTGAGCTCATGACCACCTCCATTAAAAGGCTGGCCAATCTCATGGAGAGTCATATATGGCAGGACAACAATGGCCTACACACTATGGTTGCCACTTTGCAAGAACTAATTAAAGAATCGCCTTGATACCTGAATGCCACATTCAACTGCAGCCAAGTGCTCTTCCACTCTTGGTTAGCAATGAAGGGCAGGTGGGCCTTGAGAGGGAAGAGGGAGAAAGTGATAATGGAAATGAAGGGTGGCCCAACTTCACAGCCCTTGCCCTCAGCCCCTCTGACAGAACAACAAATAATGTGTTTTGCACCAAGGCTGAGGGCAGAATCGACCCAGCTTTGCACTAAATGCGATAGCGGGCAGGGAAAACGACGTTTTACCTGCCGGATTCAATGGTGGCCTCTCATGCCGTATTACCCCAAATCCATCACATTAATTATGCATTCCCAGGAAACACGCTGTTTCGATGGTGGGCAGGCTCTCATTCACCTGCCACGCCATCACCTCGCCGCTTCATTACATCGGGGGCCATATTTAAAGTGCAGCCGCACGCACAACTCTCAGTGCTTCCAGCCCAGAACTGCTGCACGGAAGACATGGCCCCGAAAGGCAAAAAGTCTGCAGCCCCCAGATTTAATGACACATCCCTTGAGCAACTTTTGTATGCTGTGGATTCCCGCCGTGATGTCCTGTACCCCCGCTCTGGCCGCAAGATGGGCAGCAACATCACCAATCCGGCTTGGGAGGCAGTGGCAGCAGAGGTCAGTGCCAATGCCCTGCAAAAGAGGACAGCTATCCATAGGATGAATGATCTCCTCCTCATCATTCTCAACTCTCACACTCACAAACCATTACACATCCACAGTGATCTCACTCACTGCCAGTACAAGGGGAATCACCATCTACTCTCTCAATGAGGTCAGCGGTGCTCTACCAAATGAGGATCCAGTGATGCAACATCCAACAGACAACCATTCTGAGAGTGACATGTCCTGTTTCACAGGCCACTGCCATGCACTAATTATCTCTCCTTGCTTTCGCAGGCACATCTAGGAAACAGCCAATGGAGTCCACAACCCAGGGCCTCCAATCAAGCCCCAAAGAAACTTCTGAAGAGGAATCTGAAGGCACCCTCCCTGAAGTCCCATCACAGCACTCACCCACACTCTTCACCAGCGCAGAGGCACACACCTCGGTGGAACCTAGCTTTAGAGTAGCCTCAGGATCACAATCTGGTGAGCACATCGCACTTTCTGATCCAACTGGGCAGCAGCAGGGATTTCCCAGGTCCCTGGCACTTGGAGGACTACTGGAGGTCAGAAATTTGCTGATTCCGAGTCAAATGACGAGCCTCTGGACTCGGTCATGTCTCAATTGCTGGAGCTGCAAAGATAAGCTTGGGAACATCAGGAAGGGATGTCCGCTGCCCTCCTCAGATTGCAAGGCATGATGGAGGAGTCTGTCTGCCTTCAGGCTGAGGTGATAGCGCCAGCATGCCAATGCACCGAGGTCAACACTGGTAGAATGGAGGCTGCCATGGCCTTGGACCAAGACGTCGCTCCTGCACTGCTGCGCGGGCTGAACTCCATTGCTGACACCTTAGTTGGCCTTCAACAGCGTGTACGTGAGAGGGGTACGATGGCAGCAGCGGAACAAGTGTTGACATTGGGCATGCTACTATGAGGCCAATTTGATCCCTTGTAGCAGATGTGGCTATCCATTAGTCCTTGTAAAGAGCTGGCAAGAAGACAACATTCAAGGTATCTCACTTTTCTGGTTGGCACAAAGCCACCAAGTTCTAAGTTATCCACTTCTTCAATGGCATTCCAATTGTGGTGACTAAGATTAAGTGGTCTGCCACCAGGGAGGGTTCTCTTCTGAATGTTGTGAGAAACCTGTCCTTCAAAAGTGAAATAAATAGATGCTTTTAGTCTGAGAAATTACTATAGAAACATGTGCTTTTAAGAACATAGAAACAACAGACCATTTAGCCCTTGACCCCATTCAATGAGATCATGGATGATCTACAACCTAATTCAATATACCCATCTTTGCCCCATATCCCTCAATACCTTTGCTTAACAAAAATCTATGAATCTCAGGTTTAAAATTAACAATTAACCTAGCATAAACTTATACAGGTGAGTTCCAAACTATCATCCTTTGCATGTAGAAGTGTTTCTTAACTTCACTCCTGAAAGATCTGGCTCTAATTTTTAGGCTTTGTCCTGTGTCCCCTTGTCCGAGACTCCCAATCAACAGAAATAGTTTCTCTCTTTCTATCCTATCAGTTCTCCTTAATATCTTAAAAGCTTCAATCAAGTTATCCCTTAACACTCTAAATTCCAGAGGATATAAACCTTGTTTGTGCAATCTCTTACAGCACCGAAGGGGCTATTCAGCCCATCATGTCTGCAGCTGTTCTTCACTAATGTAATCCAAATGTAATGTAACCCTACTTTCTCCTCACAGCCCTGCATGTTCCCTTGCTTTGTTTATATAATTTGCCTTCTCTGCCACAACTAGTCTCTCTGACAAAGCATTCCACTTTCCAACAACCTTCTATGTAACAAAGTATTTCCTAACCTCTGTCCTGACTCTGAGAATTTTAAATTGATGACCCCTCCTCACTGACTACAGAGGAAATAGTCTTTTCTTACTTGCTCTCCTCATAGACCTGTGGACATAATTGCAATAACCTAAGTCTCTCATCATCATTCTGATGAATATATGTATCTATCTCATTTACCACTTCTTCAAAAATCTCAATTAAATTAATTAACCTGTCTTTAATAAATCTATGCCAGCTGTCTTTGCTTCATGTTTATTAATTTAATTTTGATTTATGGATGCTAAGAATTTGCCCATACCCCACTTTGGACTAACTGGTCTATAGTTACCTGGATTTTTCTTCTTAAACAAAGCTGTTACATTGGAAACTTGCCAGGCTAACAACAAGATCTCCATATTTAATAAGTATTGAAAAGTTGCTGTCAAGTCCTTTGATATCTCCTTTTTGACTTCTTTCAACAGCTGAGTGTGCACACAAATTGGGCCCTATGTTTTAGCAACACTAAATTCTGCTAATTTGTTCAGAAACAGTTTTATTTCACAATTGAGTCTCTGCTGCCTGACTTCCTTCAATAGTCAATAGTGAAGCCATTGGGGGACTTATCAACTTTCAGTGCTGCTAATGCTTTCAAAACCAATTCCTTTCCTACAATTATCTGTACCATGGGTTCCTCTAGTGCACCTACAATCACTATCACTCATAAAAATCAATGTAAAGCTTTTATTTAATTCCATCTTTTGTATTAGATGTTAAACTGAAGCCTTGTCTGCTCTCTCAGGTGGGCTTAAATGATCCCAGGCATTATTTCAAAGAGCAGTGAAGTTCTTCCTAGTGTCATGGCCAATATTTATCCCTTAACCAATATCACTAAAAAAAAAAGATAACCTGCTGTTTTTGAGACCTTGCTGTGCATAAATTGGCTGCCGTATTTCCTACATTACAACAGCGACTATGTTTCAAAAGTACTTCCTTGGCTGTAAAGCGCTTTGAGATGTCCCAGGGTGATGAAAGGTGCTATATAATGCATATGTTTCTTTCTTTCATTTTTCACCCATCCCTCAAAGTGCATCATCTATCTTTAATGTTGAAATGGAATTGAAGTTCCAATTTCTCGGAATTAACAGTTTCAGTGCCATCCTGCCTGTCCATGTGGAAGAGATGACACTCAATTCATTACTATATAGGAGAAAGGAAATGGGGAAACTTACAACTCTCACAAGGTATACAGTCTCCTTCTAAACATGCAAGTGTGACCAATTGAGATGTCCTAGATCCTGCCCACTTTGGAATGACCACTGTCACACACATCTGGGCTACATTCCTCATTGCCATAGCCCAAAGCACAGAAACTATCATTCTGTAAAGGCTTGTACCTGTCTCCATCCTCCAGTATCTGTGCCCAGTCTGTCCTTTTCTTTCATGAAAACCCTTCTGACTTGAACCAGATCTGTCCATGTCTTTAACAATTATTTATTCAATTCCCTCAAAGAGGAGTTAAGCCAACTTTTGCGGAGGTGAGACAAAAAATAAAGCTTTTTTTTTATTGAGTGAAGATACAGAACAACAGCTAAGGTTGGATTCACTTACTTCTATCATCATTTGCTGCTGTCACAACTGTTTATTCATAAAAGCCCAACTCCAGTTGTTCTTGGAGCTTGAATATCGTGTAGATGATTGATGAATGTGTGCAAAAGAGACTGAGATTAACTGTGGTTCCATCTCATCTCTATTTGTACTCACACTCAAAGTAATATGCAGTTATCCAAGGGATCCCAATGCAGAGGTGGAGTTATTGTCTGAAGCCACAGAGCAGAACATATTCAGAGAAGGCAGACTACACTCTGATGTTTAACTGTGAGAAAACCTTTCAAAAGATCCTCCACAGATTTAAAACTACACCAAAGAGGTCAGGCACTAGGCGGAGAAGGCCCTTTTCCAGGTGCAGGGATCACAATGCGTGATCATTCAGCACCTGACACCATTGAGGCCAGCGGCAGAGATACCACATGCATCCAGCTTATCGAGATTATTTCAGAATGCAGCCCAATGTGAACCATGCTGCGCATTCAACAAGGGGCCCAGAATGACAGGAAGTTAGCCTGCATCCCTTAAAGGGCATCTGCACTCATTGTATAGAAGCTGTGTGTGGAAGACATGGAGAGAAGGAAAAACCTAGAAAACGGAGCAACAGGCAAGAGAGAGGATCCCAGGTTTTCCTGATGCAGTGCTGTAGACATCAGTTCAAGAGGTGGAAAGGAAGAGAAACACATGTTTCCACTGGGGACCTGGGAGGCTAGTTCCCAGAGTCTGGCCTGAGGGCCTGGCTGGGGTGCTGGAAGAAGTTCAATTACCTCACATGGCTGGTCAAGGGCAGTGAATGCATCTCCATATATCTCCTACCAACAATCTTTCATGCTGCTAAATGTGCCACAACCCCCATCATTCAACCATCAGAAATCTCTAGCAATTAGGACTCTGCCTAACATTGAGATGCTCCATCTCATTCACGCATCAATCATCACATCTACCTCTTACCTGCTTCCACATGCTTTCAGCTATTCAGCTATGACAGGCACATGACCCAAACATATTGTAACACACCCACGGGCATTCCTGACTCTCTTTTGCAGGACAAGGTGGCCCGTAAGCACAGTCAGCAGCACAGAAATGTTGGGGAGTAGGCACACATCATCCAAGCCCTCTGGAGGAGGCAGAGCTCTGCATCAATAGGTCGGCTGTGACTGAGACTATTATATCCAGCATCATCGAGAATATTTAGGATGATAATATGTTTCTTCTGCCATATGCCTTTTCCCAAATCCCACTTCACCCTCATCCTGCTATCTAGCATGAAGTGCAAGCTCCAGATTGTGAGACCATGAACCTCTCGTTTTCAACTCCATTCCCCTTCCCTCGCTCCAACCTTCCCCTTCTGCATTTATGCTTCCAGAAGCCCATGAACTGCCCCTTTGCAGTGAAGCCTCAGGGTGAAGGGTGATAGCTACACCAGACCTCTGATGAAGAAACACCACCATTTGATCTGAGAGTCACGGCCACCAGAGGAGATACTGGCCTTGCGCAAACTTTAGAGGGTAGTAAGAGTTGGGACCAGCATGTGATAACTCACTGGGCACGAGTGGGCTCCAGCCAGGCCAACAGAAAAGGCAATTTGTGTGCTAGCACACCAGAGGGCAAGGTCACAGATGAGACCTGCTGCAGAGGACTCAGATGAGGATTTGAGGGGTGTTGCACAGGAGAATAGCGAATGTCATGCACACTGGGATGCTTTGTGCATTAGCAGGCCAGACCACTGTCACTGAAGCAGCATGAAAAATCCTGCTCCAATATGATGCCAGATTTTGCACAGAGCTTGGAATCCATCCTTTTGCATGTGTAAGTTGTGTTCAACTCCATGATACACCTGTAGAGACATCCATGATGGACGCTGTCTCAGCTTTTAGTGGCGCACAGGCAGAAGATACTCAGTCATAGTGACAGTGAAAACTCATAAGATCCATGCATGGTGCCATGCAGGACCGGTCTGTTGCTATAATAGCTACAAATGCCAGAGCTCAAAAGGACATGTAGGCTCTCACAGCAATCCAGTAATCTTTTAACAGATTACTAAATTGCTAAGGTGCCAACCTGGGGGAGTGCCAGTGGTCCCCTGGAGCAAGAAACTGCTGTCCTCTCTCAGGAAGACAGCATCTGTGAACCACAGCTATGCCACCAGTGTCCTGGTTGTTGCCTTACAACCAGCCAGCCGTCTGCCTTGTTGATGTGGTTATGCTGATTGACAGACTATAAAAATTCTATAGTCTGAGGAAAAGCATAATCACTAGAATAAGATTTTCAAAAATTTGACAAACTTGGATTTGTGGAAAGATCTTCAGATGCCTGAGATGAGCTTCAGATGGGAAAACAGCAGGGTAGTGAACAGGATTACTATAGAGACCATTCTGTTTTGCCAGCTATACCCATGCCAACTGCTTGGCACTGTCGGTGCCTAGTTCACCAAGTGTAATCTTCTTTCCCAGGGCACTGGGCTGTTAGGAGCTATTGAAAGATAGGACAGCAAACCCCCAAACTGGAAAAAACTCAACCAGAATGCCTCCAGCCATTTCTAACATGCAGACATGCCCTGAGGCATGCTGTGTGTGCACCAGAAACATGCAGTTTGGGCAGATTGTGACATCAAACACTGATTTGGCACATGATCTGCCATCTCAGTCAAGCATACATAATGAGGCATGGCTGAGAGCCCAAACATCCATTACTCTAGTTGAAACAGCTGTGCCTGGAGGGAAAACATTGCTTAATTGACAACTCAGGTTCTCTGATCTCTCTCTGGGCCTCCTCAAACAGGATCCACAGTGCAGCATCAGAGAACCTGTGCACCCTCTCCCTTGCTCCTCAAGCAAGCTTGCAACGTGCCACTGTGTGCCAGTTAGAGCACAACTTAATTCCAGTGGAAGTGGGTGCAAGAAGCCCACATATATTGCTCCATGAAAATTCCATCTAATTAATACAAGTGCTAAACCTGCTGTTTCAGGTTTAGTGCCTCAAAGTTCAAATTATGATAATCAGAAATTAGGACCAAAATTGTGTACTAAATCCAGACTTTCAAACAGGAGAGTGTTTTATCAACGCTGCACTCATTTGGTACATTTTTACCCTTTGGCCAAAGTAACCCTCATTACATATTGGGAGGCACGTTTGGAATATGCATTCGAGAGGACACTGTTGCATTGGTGAGACTTCAGAGAAGAGGGACTGGCCTCTCACAGAAGTTCAACGAGTCAAGAATTTCCTTGTGTGGTTATACAGCAAGAGGATCCCAGAGTCAATACCTAGTCTGTGCTGAAATGGTGAGGCTATTAGGATTGACTAGGACAGGGAACTAATTGCCAGAAAGCTTTACAATGCACTGTTTACCACATTATATTCATACGTCATAAAAAGACATATGGACTTTGATCAGGACCCAAAGAAGGGAATAAAACAGCTACCTCAAAATGTCTGGAGGTGCAGTGCCGAAGGAGGCTCCGTCTCTCAACGGGGACAGTGATCTCCATCTGTCTGATGATCGGCCCTGAGATCTGCGCCAACTGTGTGGGTGGGCACCCCATGCCAGTGGCATTGAAGGTCATGGCTGCCCTCAACTTTTATGCCACCGGCTCTTTTCAGGGGTTGGTGGGTGATCTTTGCGGAGTCTCTCAATCAGCTGTCTGCAGTTGTGTCAAGTAGGTGACAGATGCTCTGTTCAGGGGTGCATTGACTTTCATTCACTACCCGCTGGGACAAAGCCAGCCAGAGGCTTCGCAGCGATTGCTGGCTTCCCCCATGTCCAGAGTGCAATCGACTGCACACATGTGGCCATCAAGGCACCAGCAGGTGAGCCCAGTGCCTTCGTCAACAGGAAGGGCTTCCACTCCATGAACGTGCAGATAGTGTGTGACCATAGGATGCAGATTCTGCAAGTCTGTGCAAGGTACCCAGGCCTTGACACATACATCCTCAGACACTCCTAGGTGCCGAGGCTCTTCAGTGTTCCAGCCTGGCTGGATGGCTGGCTGCTGGGTGACAAGGGCTATCCCCTCAAAAAGTGGTTCATGATGCCCCTCTGCCATCCAAGAACAGAGGCTGAGCGGCGCTACAATAAGAGCCATGCCTCCACAAGGGCTGTGGTAGAGAGAACCATTGGTCTTCAAGATGCGCTTCCGATGCCTGGACTGTTCAGGGTGCACACTCCAATACCCCCCCAGATCGTGCGTCACTGATAGTGGTTGCATGCTGCGCCCTCCACAATCTGGTGCTGGAAAGGGCAGGACGCAGTGGAGGAAGAAGATGTAGACACAGATGCTCTGGCTGCACACGATGAGTCCAGTAGTGAGTCCGAGGATGAGCACGCTCAGGAGAACGCTGAAGGGATAGACGCCGACCCGGGCAACCTCCAGGGAGGCAGGAACACCCGGGAGGCTTTAATCCAATGAACCTTCAGCTAGCCTACTGATGATAGACCTCCAACACATGCCAGGGCTGCAGGCTCCATACTCGACACCTGACAGCAACATCTGCATGGTTAGGAACATTAACTATGTGCCTTGTCACTAAAGCTCAATGACAAACAAGTCACTCATAACATCATGGGTTCCCATACACCTGCAGAAGTAAGGAAACACCCTGAGCCTTGTTCACAAATAAAGCATTTAATGAATGTAAAAAATAAAACTGTAAAAAATAAAACAGAAAAGAAACTAATTCAAAGGTGTTGAGCTGCACACCAAATTATAATCAACTAATAATACCGGGGCAACACCAGCGAGAAGCCCATGGTGTGCCTAAGTTGCCTTAAGCTTACGTCTTCAGGTGCTATGTCTAGGTGCTCCCCGCTTGCTGGCACTGGCATTTGAGACAGCCTGCTCACTCTGCTGACCTGTTGGCCTTGATGACCTTGGCGGGCGTCCACTGGCCTGTGGAGCCTGTGATGGTCCCACCTGGGAGGGAGCGGCCAGTGCCACAGCTGGCATCTCCCCAGGCACCACAGCCTCATCGGATCCCATGGTCACTGGCAGAGGAGCTGCTGCCCTCATCCGGAGCACCCTGAGAGGAGCCCGCAGAGACGACAGGCAGCTTGTGCGTCGATGTGAGGTCGCTGCGGACCTCCCTGCTCACCATTGATGAATGGGCACCTGGATGGGATACCGGGAGCCCAATCCATCTCCCACACTGACACTGACCAGCTGAGGTCAATGCCGCTGTGAGGGCTTGCAGGTCCAAACGCATTCCCAGGAAGCCCTGATTGTTATCCTGGAGGAGCCTCTCCACGAGAATCGCCACTCTATCCATGGAGGAGGCATTGCACTCGGCCTTGAGGGTCAATGCATTACTGATGCTCCACATGGACTCCTCCACCACGGAGACCATGCCACACGTTGCCTCATGTATCTCTGCCATATCCTCCCACAGACCCTGCTGGACTTCCAGCGTCTGCTGCCTCAGGGACGATTCCAGAGGCACATCATAAGCCACCAACTGAGCATGTGCCTGGTCCCCTGCAGTCCTCTGACTGATGGCGCCATGGGCACTCTGTCTCCTGCACCTCAAGCGAGTGTGAAGTGCCCTTACCACTGTGCCCTGGGACACTGGCCAATGATCTAATCCCCACCGAGGCGCTGGTGCCTGCCTGGCTGAGATGGTGTGACTCTGGTGCTTGTAATTCATCCAGGCCCCCAGGTGTTAGTGGCGGCCCTTCTGCCTCCATGTCCCGGCCCTGCTCCGGTAAGGCTGAAAGGAAGAACAAGGACATTTGATTAGTTGAAGTCAAGACAATGTCAATGTGCATGCCTGGCCCCTGGATCAGTTTGCACTCCTCCTTCCATAATCAATGGAAAACCCATGTTGGAAGATTAAGTCACTAAACAGTCAACGGAATGGTTGTAAGGACAGACATGGTGACCTCAGTGCACAGTACTCTTACCTCCCCCTGGCACCCCAGCCTCACTGCTACCGGTGGACCTGGGCACATGGCGCCTCTCCAGCTCCAGAGCCTCCTGCTCGTATCTGGTTATAATCGCCAACTGTGCCTGGCCTCCACCAGTCCGCATCCGCTCTTCGTTATTGTGGTGCGGTCTTCTCCTGAAAAGGAGAGGGGAGCATTGATTAGTCCACCCTGTACCTGGATTGCCATCACATCCCTGCCACCCCCACTCGAGCGAAACATTGCAGGACTCATGTGAACCGTGGCCCTGGAGCAGCCAGGGCTGACTCCCTTGCCCAGATACTGCCTCCATCACATTTGCCACCCACACTTTATGAACTTCCAAAGTAAGGAGGCACAACACATGGAGGTTCCACATGGAACGCCAAGCACAGCAGGTGGATGGGTGCCCCTCCACCTGGAAGTTCCCTTCCCAGTCAGTCAGTCAGCAGCCTGACTTTGACATGTTTCAGTTCCAGCACTGCACCTAGGTGCAGATCCTTGAGGTTGCCCCCAAAACAGTACTGTGGGTGTAAATCTACCACATGCAGCGGATACACAACCCAGCACAACCCTCTAAGGGTGAACTAGGCATGGGCAATAAATGGTGGCCCACACAGTGAAGGCCACATGCCGTAAATTATTCAATGCAGTAACTACATTCAGAGTTGTGGGGGTGGGGCCGGGAGGGCATTCAGAGTTGTGGGGGTGAGGCTGGGGGTGGGGGGGGAACCTAACTGCTGTGTTAAGTGACCCATGCCAACACGGTACTCACCCTTCCCGAATGCAAGAGGTCGTTGAAGCGCTTGCGGCACTGAACCCAGGTGCGTCACACCACATCGTGAGCTGACAATCTTTGCCACTTCCAGGCACGTTTGGATATGTGGGGGGGCAGGGAGGCCTCCTCCTCCCATCCTTCGGTACGAGGATTTCACGCTGAGCTGCACCTCTGAGGGCAGAAAGGCACTTGTCTGAGGTGCGAGGGGCACATTGCCTGCCCTCCTGTCAGGCCTGCTCACCAGCAGCACTCTCAGGAGCTCTTCTGGTGGCCATGGTTGACAGCCTTTGGAAAGCTGCCTGCACGCTCTTTAAACAGGCTGCCGGGTCACCATTGGACCCGGTGGTCATTGCAGTTCCGCTGCCACCCACCTCCTTCTCCCACTGTCCTCAGGAGCCGCATTTCATGCTGGGAAGGCCTTAATTGGCCTGCCTGAGTAAAATGGCAGCGCAGAGCTGATTGTGGGCAGCGATTGTCTCCATGCCCATTCCCGACCGACAGGGAGAAAATTTTCCCCTTAAACTCAGATGTGGACAGAATCATACTTGGCTAATTTGTCACCAATGGTCACTCTCCAGGCTCTTGCATGAGGGCTGGAAATTTGAATGAGAAAAGATTAGGTACTCAGTGCCTGTGGAACCACAACTAGCCAAGGTCAGGATCTTCTGGAGAGGTAGAACAAAACCAATCTATTTGATAAACAATGTAGATGATGTGGCTAAGTAAAATTTACAGAACTGAACTTGTTTGCATTGAAATAATGATGATCAAGAGGGGACACAATACAGACCTTTACAATACTATGAGGAATCAGTAATTTAGAAGTAAGCAGCTCATTTAACTTAGACTGTGAGCACAAATTAACGTGAAAGCAGAAAGTAGAATTTCACTTCCCACAGAGACCTGAGTATGTGGAACAGACACCAAGCAAAGGCAGCTGATGCTGTGCCAATTACAAGGAGCTGCATAACTATCTTTTCTAGAACAAATTGAAGGTTATAATGATTAAAAAAAACACAGGGGATCAAACATACTGCACAACAAGCCTTGCCTGTCCTGCTGGGCCCAGGGAATGCACTGCCTTTGAAAAGGGAGTGGAGTTGCCTGCGGTGGATTAGCTTCCTCATTAAAAGGGGAAGCTAGATTGGGTCTATGCAAGGGAAAACTATACAACCTGTAGAGGGACCATTTCTTTTTCAATATTGCTTTTTCATATTTAATGACTATGGCAGAGACAAAGACAGTAGCCTCTGGAGGGTTGCTGCCGGTATTGCATCAGCAGCTGATTCAGGGACTCCAGCTAGGTTACGCCAAGAATCAAAACTCCAGCTAGATTACGCCACAGCCACTTGAAGGAATCCACCTGTCTACACCAGGGCCAGAGTGTTCCAGTCCTGTTGGCATCAGGCATCATTGTGAGCAGGGGGTGACAGTATGGCAAGAAGGCCAAAAATCGGTTCCACGCCATCGTGAAACCAGTTTGCAATCGTCCATTCCACCTGTTAATAATGGGCCGTGTTTCCCACCTCTGCACATCAGGAACCTAATTTCAATACTTTAGCATCTCATTATAAGCCCTGCTCACTGGAATCATCCCCCAATGCTGGATCATCTGGGCACATCAGCTTGATTGCATGCCGATGTGTTCACAATTGTACATAAGTGACGTGCACCTGCCGAGCTGCACTTTGCTTGGGACTGAGGTTTGTTTGCCTACCTTGCTTCAGGCAGCACTGCGCTCATCAGTGCCATGCTTCACAGGCAGCATCACATCACTTTTAGCGGGGCTCACGAGCAGGTCTCTACCTACCAGACGTAAGGTGGCTTTTTAACAGCTACAGGGTTAGACCTTACTTGGAGAAGGGAGTGAAGTGGCCTCAGGCAAGGGAAGAGCCTGCAGGGTGAGGGCTGTACTGTAGAAGGGGAGGGGGGGTATCCCAGGGTGTGTGTAGGGGCACATGTTGATCTGTGCAAGTGGCCTCAAGATAGTGAGGGTCGAGGAAACAGTCTCCAGGGGAGATGAGGCCAGATGGAAATGTGAGGGTGTGTGAGAGAGAGAGAGAGAGAGGCAATGTTGAGTGGGTGAGATGCCAGTGAATGTGTGATGGTCTTGCGAGTGAGAGTTTAGAGTGATAAGATGGTTGCCTTCCCTTTGCAGCACAGGTGAGTTAATTCAACCGTTTCCTGCACTGGATGGCCAAAATCTTGTGCACAGCATTGATACTGACCATCTCTGCCACCACCTTCCAAGCTGGAGTGGTGAGACTGATGGGCCTCCTCAGCCAGAGCTGGGGCGGAGGACATCATGGCAGTACTCCACGGTGTCCAGAAGGAATCCCAGGGATGCATCACTGAATTGAAGGGCTGCATGCTTCTTGACTTTTGGGGCCTTGTCTTCACGGGAGCAGTCATGGGTTGCAAGCATTGAAGTGTGTGCGCAGCTGCAGTTTAAATATGGCGCCCTGTGTAATGATGCAGCAAAGTAACAGTGTGGTGGGCAAATCAGAGTCCACCCGCCAGTGAGATGGCGTGTTTCCTGTGGCTGTATAATTAATGAGGCGGGAATGGGACAATACGGTGAGAAAACCTGCCATTGTGGCCAGCGGGTAAAACAACAATTTTCCCGCCCACTACCACACTTTGTGCAAATCTGGGATGGTTCTGCCCCAGGAATAGAAATGTAAAAATTTAAATGGCAAACACCAGAGTTCAGAAACAGAATACACAGTGTTCACTATTGATTTGCTTGTTTCATGTCTTCTTAAAATTAGTGATGTTATCAGTATTGCTGAAAGAAGAGATACGTCAAAGCTTTTCGTCTTGCACTCATCAGGACACTCACACTGACGGGTACAAAACGAAAAGCTTCAACGTCTCTTTTTTTCAGCAATACTCAATTTCTATACTAACAAACTAGATGTTATCAGTCTCAATTGCCTGCCTGGACAGTCCACTCCAAACATTCTTCACCCTCAGTGTAATTATATTTAATCTGGCCATTCAGCTTCCCTCTTCTGAGCTCTAACCCATGACCCCTCGTTGTTATTCTCAGGGCTTTGGTAAACAGTTTCTCAGGATTCAATTTGTTGTCAGACTTAAGAATCTTGAATACCTCAAGATTTAAAAGTTAATTCTTTTTTTCTCTCCACAGATGCTGCCAGACCTGCCGATTATATTTCGAAATATTTCCAATACTTTCTGTTTTATATCAGTTGCATACCCTTTTGCTGATGAGGACAGCAATTCCCTAAGTGTTTCAAAATACCCTTCCTCAGGGTAGTCTCTATATTTTACCCCTGAATAACATCAACCTCACTGGCCTGCGAGTTCCATGGCTTTTGCTCTTTTGTAAATGATGGGTGAAGCATTCCCTTCTTTCCAATTCTTTGGCACAATTCCTGAAGAACCCTACCCAAACACTACCAATTTTATTGGTCATTTCCTCAAGTAACCACTATGTGTAAGCCATTCACCCTTAGGCCTTATTCCATTTCAGTTCCTTCAGTGTTTTCTTGCTTCCTCATGAGTAATGCCCTTAAAACTTCCTCATTTCCCTGAATATCAACCCTCATTGAGAGTCAATGGCTTCTTCTGTGACCATTGAAATGCATTATTTCTGAGTTGCTGGATACCAGCTTCCCATTGGTGCATTCAAAGGCCGTACTACCTCCTTGACTCGATTTATTCTGGATGTTTTTATAGGAGCCTTTCATATTGCTTTTTATATTCCCACAATCCTAAATTCATTGCCTATTTTCCTTGTCTACATTGTTTTCTAAATTTCTTCACCCTATTATAGCATTACAGGACAATGCAGCAAAGAAGGTCATTCAACCCAGCCAGCCTGTGTGGCTCTTTCAAAGAGTAATCCAGTTAGTAACACTTCACTGCTCTCTTATCTCTGAACATTTTTCTCCTACACATATTCATCCAATTTCCTTTTGAAGGATCATATTCAATCAGACAGTGCATTCCAGATCCTAACCACATGTTGCATAAGTATGTTTTCCTCATGTCACCTCTGGTTCTTTTGCTAATTATCTTAAATTTGTACCCTCTGGTTATCGACGCTTCAGCCTTTATTTATTCTATTTCAAACTTTAAAGGTTTTAAAGTCTACTCCCCAGGTTTACGAAGAACAACTTCAGCTTCTCCAGTTTATCTAAAGTAGGCTGCCTGGAATTGGACACAATGCTGCAGCTGTTTTATATAGATTTACCATAATTTCCTGGTTTTTGTACGCTATACCTCCATTTATAAAGCTCAGGATCCCTTATATTTCATTCAAGGTTTTGTTAACCTGTCCTGCCATCTTCAGAGATTTGTGCACAAAACCCCAGGGCTGTCTGTTTTTGCACACGCTTTAAAATATTGTACCTTTTAGGTTGAATTTTCCTCATTCTTTTTGTAAAAATGTATCACCTCACATTTTTCTGTATTAAATTTCATCTGCCATGCGTTCATCAATTCCACCAGACTATGTTCTCTTGAAGTCTATTACTACTTTCCTCACTGTTTACTACACTCCCAAGTTGAGTCAACTGCATTATAAAATTGTTCCTCGAAAGCCCAAGTTCAAGTCAGTAATGTACATCAAAAATAGCAGTGGTTTAGCACTGAACTCTGAAAAACACCACTGTATACCTCCCTCCAGTCTGAAAAACAGCCATCATCATCTGTTTTTTAACCCTTAGACAATTTTGTATTCCTGCTGACACTGCCCTTTTATCTGTTGTACTTTATCAAATGCCTTGTGAAAGTCCATATACACAACATTACTGCACTTCACTCATCCACCCTAATGTTAAACATGATTTATCCATAGCAAATCTGTGCTAGCTCTCCTTTATTAGTCTACATTTGTCCAAGTGGCTATTAAGTTTTTTCCTGGATTACTATTATTAAAAGCATCCCCACCATCATTAAACTATCTTGCCTGTAGTTGTCAGGTTTAGCCTTCTCCCCTTCTTTTAAATAAGGGTGGAACATTTACAATACTCCAGTTCTCTGACACCACACTATCTATAAAGGATTGGGAAATTGTGGCTATAGCATCTTCGCAATTTCTACCCTCACTTCCTCAGCAACATAGAATGCATCCTATCCGGACCAGTTGACTAATCCGCTTTAAATACTTCTAGCCTTTCTAGTGCATCTATGTTTATCTCCCAGCAACCTTCCCATTTACTGTAGACTTTTTTTTATTCTTTCACAGATGTGGGCATCGCTGGCTAGGCCAGCATTTATTGCCCATCCCCAATTGCCCTTGAGAAGGTGGTGGTGAGCCACCTTCTTGAACTGTTGCAGTCCATGTGGTGTAGGTACACCCAGTGCTGTTAGGAAAAAGTTCCAGGATTTTGACTCAGCGACAGTGAAGGAATGGCAATATAATTCCAAGTCAAAATAGTGTGTGGCTTGGAGGTAAACTTGCAGGTGGTGGCATTGCTATGGTTCTGCTGCCCTTGTCCTTAATCTAGGTGGTATAGGTCGCAAATTTGGAAGGTGCTGTCGAAGGAGTCTTGGTGAGCTTTGTCAATATCTTCTTCCATGATAAACACTGATGCAAAGTACTCATTTAGCACCTCAGTTGTTCCTTCTGCATCCACCAATAGATCTCCATTTTGGATGCTTATCAGCTCCACCACTACTCTGATTACCCTTTTACACGATTTTAGTCCTATCGAAGATCTTTGGATTCCCTTTTGTGTTAGCTGTCAATTTATTCTCATACTGTCCTTTTACCTTCTCATCTCCTTTTTCACTTCTCTGTACTTTTTACATTCATCCTAATTCTCCCCTGTATTATCAAGATGACATTTGTCAGAGGCTGTCTTTTTTTGCATCATCTTACTCTCCAACTCTTTCGTCATTTGGGAGATTTGGCTTTGGTTTTCTCCCTTTCTTCCTTATGGAAATGCACCTATACTGTAACTGAACCATCTCTTCTTTAAAGGTCACCTATTGCTCCATTATATTTCTGCCTGCCAGTCTTTGACTATAAATTATCTGGGCGAGGTCCCTCTTAGGGACTAAGGATTAGATCCAGCAACACCTCCTTCCTCATCAGGCAAATATATCAATCAAGAAAGTTCTTCTGAACACTTTAGAAATTCCAGCTCCTCACTACACTTAAGACAATCACTGCTTAATTCAGTCTTGGATTAAAATCTCCTATTATCACTACTCTATAGTCCTTGCACCTCTTAGCAACTTCCATCTAAATCTGCTCCTCTATCTCCTTTATTTGGTGACCTATAAGATACACAAAGCAGTTTAATAGCTCCTGTATTGGTTCTTAGACTCCTACGTGTCTACCATTAACTTACTGATCTTTTTCTATGGAATACACTCTTTTGTTACCCTTATTCTTTGCATTACCCCATTTGTCATTCATTCATCTGCTTTATGTGTTTCTTAACTATACTGATTCCTCTAATATGCTTTTCTAGTCCAGCTGCATTAACTGCTTTCTCAACTCCCCAAAATCCACCTTCCTAAAATTAAGAATCTCCATTGTATTCTCTTTAGCCATGGTGAGTCAAACACCAAACTCAATTCTGTTATGACACTGTTTTCAAGACGTTCTCTAGCTTTAGAAATATTGGTTGATGATAGAACTCCACCAGTCCTATATCAGGGATAGAGATAGTAGCTGATTAAAGGACCTTACATGTTTTGTACCAGAGACTGAGAATAGTGGATGATTGAAGAACTCGATCTCTACTAGAAACAGAAGATAGCAGCAGATTGAGGGACCTCACCTTACTCCACCAAGGATTTAGAACAGTGGCAGATGGATTTTGCCTATAGCATTCCTGGGGCTGGAGAATGCAGTTGATTGACAAACTCTACCTGTACTATACCTCCTGCAACCCTTTCTTTGGCCATCACCCCACGTGGTTAAACCTGCCAGGCTACACGTGGGATACAGACCTCTCCCGCTGCAGCAACAGGATAAGGCCCTTAATTGGGCATTAATTGCCCATTTAAGGACCTCAATTGGGCCACAGGCCTCCCCCACCACACATAATTGAGGCGGGGGAATGTGGGCCGGTGGCACGGCACACTAATTTACATGCCCACCTGCCTGTTTTCCCACCCGCCTGTAAAATTCAGCCAATTTCTAGGTTTGTGGATGACACCAAATTGGGCAGGGAGGAAGACAGTCATCACTGAGGAGGGCTGCAACTAATTACAAGATGACATTAATAAACTTGCAGAATTGGCATATAATTGGCAAATGTATTTCAACATGTGTTACATTTTGGTAAGAAAAGTAAGGAGGTCACATATTACTTGGAAAATAAATGAAATGGAGGAACAAAGGGATCTGAAAGTACAAAATCACAAACCATTAAAAGTTAAAAGTGCAGGTTAATAAGGGCACCAATAAAGGAAACAAAGAACTAGTGTTTATTTCTAAAGGGGTAGAGTTGAAAAGAAGTTTTGCTAAACTCATTAAATGTTGTCAGACCAAACTTGAAATACTGTGTATATTTCTGGTTGCCATATTACAAAAAGGATATGGAGGTGTTGGAGAAGATGCAAAGAAACTTTACAAGGATGATGCCAGAAATGTGAGGTTATACCTGTCAGGAAAGGATGAACAGGCTGAATCTTTTTTCTCTTGAAAAGAGAAAACTGAAGACTGACCTAACAGAGGTCTTTAAAATTACAGGTTTTAATAGACAGACAATGTTTCCACTTGTGCAGAAGTACAAAATTCGAGGGCATCAACATAAGAAATGTCAAAAATGTCAATGTCAAAAAATCAAATTCAGAAGCAACTTCTTCACCCAAATCATGGTAAGAATGTGAAATTCGGTGCCAGAGGGAATGTTTAAGGTAAATAGTCTAGATGTAAGAGAAGCACATGAGGAAGAATGGACTAGAGTTATCCTCAGAGTTAGCTGATGAAAGATGGGAGGAGACTTGAATGGAGCAAAAACACTGACAAGGACTAAGTGGGCTGAATGGCCTGTTTCTGTGCTGTGCATTTTGTACAAATTCATGTAATTCTATGTGAAACAGAGTAAAGCTTCATCTACTGTGTCCCATCAAACACTCAGGGCAGGGACAGCATGGGTTAGATGCAGAGTAAATCTCCTGCTACATCATCCTATCAAACCCTCCAAAAAGCAGGCACAGCATAAGTTAGCTATAGAGTAAAACTTCCTCTACCCTGCCAGGACACCATGCATAAACTCTTCCTTATCTGGATTCATGCCTGAGGGAAAATGGACGGTACTGAACATAATACAACATCCAGGCTCCGAAATCTTACCCATTTTAATGACATCTTAAATTCATAGAAACCAGCAATCTGATATTACTCCTTGGACAACTCTTAACAAGCTTCTCTGTTAATATAATTAAAATCCCCTGCTCATTAACATTATAACCTGCCCTTAATTAGCAGATCACTTCCAATGCTTCAATCAACCAGAAAGAAAAGAACTAAAGATATAAATTACACCTCTGGAATTAACCCAAATTAAACCACCCGTGGTCTCACACTGATAATTATTCACATTGTTTGTGTCATAAATATGTCATTTAATTAACCCTAAAAGCACAAGTTGTGGGAGGTTTTTTTATTCTTTCATGGGATGTGGGCATCACAGGCAAGACCATCATTTATTGCCCATCTCTAAATGCCTTTGAACTAAGTGGCTTGCTAGGCGATTTCAGACAGCAGTTAAGAGTCAACCACAATGCTGTGGTTCTGGAGTCACATTTAGGCCAGACCAGGTAAGGATGGCAGATTTCCTTCCCTAAAGGACATTAGTGAACCAAATAGGTTTTTACGACAATAATTTCATAGTTACCATTACTGAATTTAAATTCCACCAGCTGCCATGGTAGGATTTGAACCAGTATCCCCAGAGCTTAGCCTGGGCCTTACTAGTCCAATGACATTACCACTATGCCATCATTTTCTCATCTTCCCTAATTTGCTCAGGTTATTGCCACTGTAATTTCAGTGGAAACCCTGTTTACATGTAAATAGGATTATTACCAAAATTATAGTAGGTGAGTGGGAATTTCCTGGAGAGATTCACCCCCATCATTTTTATTGTAATTACATCACATTTTTGTGCCAAGTAGGGTGAGAATTACTCACTGTAAAACTGGAAAGAGCTTATTTTTTATCTTGTAGGATGAGGAAGCTCACTTTGTGACAATTTGCTATTTCTTCAGTAGGATAAGGGTTACTTAGTGCGTAACTATTTTGAGTTCCTGCAAAGGATTACTCAAGTATTGCTGGTTACTTAGCAAAACAAGGATTAATTACTGTGTAACTGTACAGAGATACTGTTTATTCAGCTGGTAAGAGTAACTATCTGTACTGACTACCTGATTATCCAGCAGGATAATGATCATTCATTGTGCAACTGTATGAAATTGCTGATTATTTAACACAGTGCTGTCTAATATACTCGGCCACATGTGGCGAATCGGCCACAGACATATGGTGAATTGATGTTCTATCAGTTGAGACCTTTTAATCAGATGGACATTCGGACCCTGCGGCAGTCCATTCGACCGAGGATATGGTTCCAGATTCTGACACGATCCGTGACCATATCAAAAGTAAGTAGAAAATCCTACAGGAAAAACAATCTTTAACATTAAAAAAAACTGTAGCCTCGCTTCATTCAAGTATGTGGTAAAGAGGCCTCCGCTGAAGGAAGTGAAAGTACATTGAAATATTTTAGTTGCTACTCTATAACTGGTTGCTGTGCATTGATTAGTTGCTGCTACTAAAAACATTCTCTGACAGAGCTGCTATCACAGTGCAGTGCACTATTGTTCACCTTTAGTCCTGTCCCTCAATCCCAGTTTATCTCTGGAAGATTGCTACAAGATTCACCCCAACCTTTGTAACATGTGGCGCATATGGTGACCTGATCGACAAAAGTTTGACCATATCCTATTGGAAAAATACTGATTTACCAAGGCAAGGCTTATGAAGAGTTCCAGTTCATCCAGCCAGATGAGGGTTAAAATACACATCATATTAGGTGCTAAATAACTATTTCTATTTGTCTAGCCAAGGAAGAGAGGTTTGAAAAGCCACAGTAGTTAAATGAGCAAATCAATATTTGCTACTGTTTTGTGGATTCCCAGGAATAAAAGACTATCAGAAACAACATTCCAATGATGGATTGTTTAATATAAAGTACTGCCCTTCACTGGTGCTACTGATGGGTGTCTCAAAATCAGAGCCAGATGGTGAGAATCAGCAATAGCGTCCGATTTTAAAAGAACAAATTAGACAGTTATGATTGTGTAAAGAGCTCTGTTAATATAGGTATTTAAAACAGAAATACCTAACCTCCCTTTTTCTCACTAAAAGCAGCGTCTAATAATCTTTAAGCAATGTTTTGTGTTCTATCTACTTATTAACTTCACCAGGGGACATTAAAAGAAATCAATCTAAATTCATCCTCGCTCCGTTAATGTTTAAGACCGGATGTGTGTTTCTAAATCTCTGTATATTTTAAAGGAGAATCCAGCTGAGCCTCTAATGTAAGAACTTAAGATTCATACCGAAAATGCCGTGACAAATTCCTGTCTTTCCCCATTTTTCAAAAGTCTTCAGTATGCAGCACACACCTTGCACAGCAGTCGGGCAAACATTTCATCCCAATAAAAGCACCGCACGACCAGAGGTGAGGAAGCTTCAAGGTGCAGGTCAGCTGCCTCTCAGCACGTTTGCTGGATGTAATGCACAGCACCACTGTTCCCTCTCACTCCAGTCTCTCACTCAGCATCAGAACTGCAAACAGCTCTTCCAACACACTTAGTGATTTTTTTTTCTCTTGTAGACCCAGTTTTCACAGGAACAGTAAGTAGCACGCTGGCTCACAGAGTGCTAGTTGGGGAACGAGCTGTGTTGGGTGGTGTCTAGCAGTTGAATTAGTTTGGTCTTGTGAGTGTAGGCAACAGTATCTGAGAGATCGAGCTGTGAAAAAGCAGAAGGTCCCCGCTGAATATCAAGCTCATCTATCAATTTATCTGCCAAGGTGTACATCTTTAGATAATTAGTTCAACTCAAGAGCGACAGCTGAGATTAAATGGAATAGTTCAAGAGAATCCTGCACTGAGGGAGAAAACTCGCAGGTGCCTCCACCTCCAAGGTGGATGTAATAGCTGTGCACCAAATACAGTCTCTGAAAGGATACTCCTTAATTGGTTAACCCTTCCTTTCTGGCCCAGGCAAAATTCTCAGAACTAATATCAATAGGGTGCTTGCTGAAGATAGCTTCCGTGTTGCCAGAAATAGGGCCACATTAATGACATTTTGAGCTGATCTGAGAATGATCTCAACAATGCAGCACTCTACCAACTAGCAGCATGAAGTTTGGTTAATGGCAGTGGAGAGTTCATTTAACAAGTACTGGGAGGTTGACCAAATGACAGAGCAAGAGTTTAACCAATTAACAGTGGACAGTTTGTTGGGCAGTATAGTGGCAGTGTAGAAGCTGTGCTAAGCTCAATGATGAAAACATCGAGCTTCACTGATTGAAGTGCTGAATCAATAGCAGGTTTGAGCTTGGCAGAACAGCAGAATAGAAATCAACTGAACAAAGTGCCAGGTTCATTTGGTATGGGATCACAGTTTCACTACAAGAGCTAAAGGACTTCATATCAACAACTGATGTGGGGAGAAGAAAGAAGG
Source organism: Cetorhinus maximus (assembly GCF_964194155.1). Classification (NCBI taxonomy): domain Eukaryota; kingdom Metazoa; phylum Chordata; class Chondrichthyes; order Lamniformes; family Cetorhinidae; genus Cetorhinus; species Cetorhinus maximus. The sequence goes on from NC_135893.1 coordinate 60,033,455, forward strand.
TTTCAACCCAATAATTTCACTTACCTGAGGCAGCTTGTTTTTCAGAGCGACAGTGTTTCGTGCTCCACAGAGAGCTACAATCATTAGTCATATTCTAAATGTGTAAGTAGCTCACACTGTTCAGACCAACTGGTCTGAAGATACTGCCTGACACATTTGCCTTCCCAACCTTCCAGTACCCAACCTAGGAATAAATGGGTCAAGAAAATGTCAGGGAATCAAAATGTGCTAGGAAATTAAAGATGAATAATAGAGAGCTGAAGAAACACTGGGAATATTGGCCAAGGGGGAGGGATAGAAACAGATCTACAGTATGAGCCTGAGGACATTTTCCAAAGATAGAACAACGAAAAACACAAAAAAATCTAGTTCACAAGTTGGATATAAATCTGCAGTGTCCCAGAAAGTGAAGTTGGATGGTGCGGGGAAAGACAAATAGGCTAAGATCCAATCAGGGCAAAGCTGTCAGAGCCAAGATCTAGTATTTTTGTCCGTTCCTGTACATCACAGAGAATAAGAGAGAGACAGAAAAAGATAGAGATGGACAAGAAAAGGGAAGCACAGGCAGACAGGAAAAAAGATGGGCAGGGAGTTAAAACAGAGTAAAAGATACAGAGAAATAACGAGAAGAAAAATAGAACTTGAGGAACAGACAGAGAAAAACAGAAAAAGAGAGAGATAGACAGAGCAATATAAAGAGGCAGAATAGACAGAGTCAGAAACAGTCCAACAGAGAGAGGCAGATATACAGCAGAAAATAAACTGTTAAACACACAATGAGGGAGACATACATAGACAAATACAGATGCTCGGGGAAAACCTCAGAAATAGAGAATGACACAGAGATAGGCGTGGAGAAAGAGATTGAGAGAGGAAAATAACAGACATACAAGGAACAAAGAATCACAGAGAAAATATGAAAGAAAGAGGGGTGTATTAATTACGGAGGGCAAGGGTGATACATAAATTTGAGCACAAGGGATAATATCTTAAGCTCAGTGCATGAGGGATGGTGAGTTAATTTCAGGGTGTGCAGGATGGCGAGTTAATTTCAGGGTGTGCGGGTTGGCGAGTTAATTTCAGGGTGTGTGGGATGGTGAGTTAATTTCAGGGTGTGAAGGATGGTGAGTTAATTTCAGGGTGTGTGGGTTGGTGAGTTAATTTCAGGGTGTGTGGGATGGTGAGTTAATTTCAGGGTGTGTGGGTTGGTGAGTTAATTTCAGGGTGTGTGGGATGGCGAGTTAATTTCAGGGTGTGCAGGATGGCGAGTTAATTTCAGGGTGTGAGGGATGGCGAGTTAATTTCAGGGTGTGAAGGATGGCGAGTTAATTTCAGGGTATGTGGGATGGCGAGTTGATTTCAGGGTGTGAGGGATGGTGAGTTAATTTCAGGGTGTGCGGGTTGGCGAGTTAATTTCAGGGTGTGTGGGATGGCGAGTTGATTTCAGGGTGTGAGGGATGGCGAGTTAATTTCAGGGTGTGCGGGTTGGCGAGTTAATTTCAGGGTGTGAGGGATGGCGCGTTAATTTCAGGGTGTGAGGGATGGTGGGTTAATTTCAGGGTGTGTGGGTTGGTGAGTTAATTTCAGGGTATGTGGGATGGCAAGTTAATTTCAGGGTGTGTGGGATGGCGAGTTGATTTCAGGGTGTGAGGGATGGCGAGTTAATTTCAGGGTGTGAGGGATGGCAAGTTAATTTCAGGGTGTGAGGGATGGTGAGTTAATTTCAGGGTGTGAGGGGTAGTGAACTCCCAGAGTTCAAGTGGTGGTGCATCAATTGTTTTTGACCACTATGAATTGATCAGGTCCCATAGGTTCTTTACCTTATTTTACTGAAGTTTGTTTTCTCCTCCTTTGCATGGTCTTTCTTCTTCGCTCTGCTAATCAGCCAGCAAGTTGGTAGCTGACGAATGGGCGTGGTGAGGCAAGCTTAGCCCAGGGGAGGAGTGTGATGGTTACCTTGGCCTGGGGAATTGAACACTTTGGTTTTCCATCCCTCACTGTGGGATGCAGTGGTCTGCCAGTGGATGGACAGGAAACAGAGGGATGCCATGTTTTGCAGTTAGCTTTGAGTCATGTGTAATCATGTTGTAATGCAGCTGTGTTGTAAGACCCTAGTGCTTTTGAGCAGACTCCTCTGTTCTATCATGTTCTCTGTCCAGTCCCTACCTGATGTCATCAATGAGCTGCTGCTGCTCTTCGGTGCTCAAAATCATAGGGAGTGCATAGGCCAAGTAATCAACCTTACGCTCAGTTGCATACTGTTTTAGGAGGGTGAACAGCTTCTCTTTCGCTTCAGGCTGCTCTCCAAGCACAGCATCAATCTGCATTCAAAACAGAAATGTTGGTCAGCAGAGTGGAGAGTTAAGAATAGCACAGGAGCAGTGAGAAATGCATAGATACAAAGATGCAGCTACAAAGGTATCAGAGACTTCATCTTTCCCCACACTCATCCTGGCTCCTATTCTATTGCAGAGTTAAACACTCTGACATGTCGTTTGCACCAAACTGACACCTACCTCTTCATCTTGGCCAAAGGAGAAAAGGATGACTGTATCTTTTTGAGTGCTCCCTGGGCAGCTTGTTGATGAGAAATGGGCAGGAAGACCCTTTGCTGAATCCTTATCTCGAAAAAATGTCTGCTGGAATTTTCCTCTGCCCCTTTCCCTTGGTTTTGGTGGGGGATGGGGGGTGAGGGGTGGTGGGGGGGTGGAGGGGTGTGGTTGGGGAGGTGCAGATTGCACCACCTTCTGCTTCTAAATGAGAGCAAGCAGGCTCTCAGGATCTTATAATCATTTTATTGTGTTCAATTTTATGGCGGGCCTCTAATGCATTTCACATCTTGAAACTTCCTCTTCCTCCTGGGGATAATACCTGGATTTATTTATTTATTTATTATTCATTCATCGGGTGTGGGCATTGCTGCCTAGGCCACCATTTATTGCCCATCCCTAATTGCCCTTGAGAAGGTGGTGGTGAGCTGCCTTCTTGAACTGCTGCAGTCCAGGTGATGTAGGTACACCCACAGTGCTGTTCAGGAGGGAGTTCCAGGATTTTGACCCAGCAACAGTGAAGGAATGGCGATATATTTCCAAGTCAGGAAGGTGAATTCAGATTTTTGTCCACGTTTGAACCAAGGCTGTAATGAGGTCAGGATCTGAGTGTCCCTGGCAGAACCAAAGCTGAGCATCAGTGAGCAGGTTATTGCTAAGCAAGTGCCAGTCATGGCACTGTTGATGATACCTTCCATCACTTTATTGATGATCGAGAGTAGACTGATGGGGTGGTAATTGCTGGGTTTTGTGTACGGGATACATCTGGGCAATTTTCTACATTGCTGGGTAGATGCCAGTGTTGTAGCTGTACTGGAACAGCTAGGCTAGGGGTGCGGCAAATTCTAGAGCACAAGTCTTCAGTACTATTGCCAGAATACCTGGATAGAAGAAACATTCAGATCCAGGTGATATGCACGGTAAAGGCCACTGTGGCTTTCTGCAGTTTCCTGTCCATTTCTATTGCTCCCTGTCCCTCCTTATAATGGTTATCTACTGTGTAGTTTTTAGTTATTTTAAGACATTGTTGGTCTGTCCCTTTAAACTGCTGCAGCGAGTGAAATGCAGCAGTAGAATAGTATTTCTCTGCCTGAGGTAGTGTTGGGAGTTTTCTCTGCACAGGTAGTTGATCTGCACCCAGGAAAGTGCAATGGAATTACATAAGTGAATCCGTAACTTGATTTCCTGTGCCACAAAGATGAGAGGTGAACATACCACATCTTTGCCCGATAAACATAATTTCAAACAAACACATCAGAAATAGGCAAAAAACCAGATCTTCTGGAAGTATGTGGAGAAACACACAGATACAGTTGACACACAGAAAAGTCACAAGCACAATTCACACACAAAGGATGGAATTTAATGCCCTCCCCCGAGGTGAGTTTGGTGGCGAGAGTATTTGATCATGTGGGAGGGCAGTGGGTAGAGCCCTGCCGCCTTCCTGCCTCTGCTCCTGGATGGCCTTCCCACCCCGCCTTCAATTGAGGCCCTTAAGTTGACAATTAATGCCCCCTTAGGGCATCATCCTACTACCACGCTATTCACCTAGCAGCAGGCATGGGACTTGCCATGTGGGAAGCCTGAAAGGCTGTCAGGGGTTGCTTGCTGACTTCCAGAAGTGGGGGGGTGGTCCCTCGTTTAAAGGCACTCAGTGCATGATCGAGGGACTCAGCATCAGGAAGGGCCGCTGAGAGCCATCCCCTGCTCTTGCTGCTGACCCTCCTCACCCTGCTCCCCATGATCCCCATTCTGCCATCACTCACCTGTGGCCTGAGTCCCTTGGCGATCCTGGGCTTTGGGTGGGTGCATTGCTGGCAACAGCCATTGCTGCTTCTGATGGCGCTGAGCAATGCACAGCTGCCAGCCTCTGATGGCCAGCAGCTCTTCGGGAGCAGGATTTCCACCACCCACCACCCCACCAATCCCCTTGATAACAGGGAAGGGCTGCTGCTGCCCAGTTAAGTGACTGAGACTTAAATATCACCCACAAACCTAACTCACACACATGACATGCCTCATCAATCTTGCCTGTTAAAAATGAATTAAGTACTGGAGCAAAAATAAGGTTCAAAGATGGAGTGCAACAGAGGCCCTGTAAAACTGATCAAACAGAGCGTGTGTTATTGAGATAGTGTGGGATATATCATACTGTTGTAATATGGGGTATATCACAGTGCATTAGAGTGGGATATATTAGAGAATGTTACAATTAGACATGTAGGACATAATACTGTGTTACATTGAAAGGTGTGGGGCAGTGATTCCCAAAATGTAGATCAGAAATAGCGAAAAAGGTCACGAGAAATAAAATCACATTAATTTCATTTGATCTTCAAAATATGATAATGAATTGCAAGGTGAAATGCAAGACGTGATAACATACATACTACCTTTGGAGTTGGAATCAAGCCCCACCAATCATATTTCTGTGTAATGTCTGTTACGGATATGGCACACCCATGCGGTCAATTCATTGATTTCTGGGGATTGCAGTTTTTTTTCTGGTTACATCTGCAGTGAAATGAATGTCTTTCAAAAGTCACAACTACATAGTTAGTGTGAGTGAGAGTCACAACATGCATGCCCATGCGTCTCATTAGGTCTGATGAGTACATAAAATAATAACATTCTGACAAAGTACTTTAAAAACACAGATTTTCATATTTATATGATGGTTTACATGCTGATCTATAACACTTAAACTTTAATTATATATTGACTGTTAGTATTCTGCTTTATGCTATTTTGTTTTAGTTGGGGTCGCATTAATTTTCAAGTGCTCAATTGAGGTCATATGGAAAATAGTCTGGGAAGTGCTGGAGTGGAGTATATCTAAGAATGTTACAGTGAGAGATGAAGAGGTATCAGAGAATGTTACACAAAGATATGACGATATCAATGTATAGTATCAGAGTAGTTTTACCGGTTAGCTGGTTCCAATTATTTGTGTAATGTCTGATTTGTGATACAGAAGAAGTGATGTCACCAGTCCTGGTTAATGACTAATTGGTTATCATTTTAGAGCAAGTCATGTTGGGCAATAAAGGGAATAGGATATTGCAGAGGGTGCAGGAGTGCAAACAGAAGCTGGGAGTAAAAAACTGTTGGGGGCATACATCCTCAAGTTTCTGTTAGCTGATCTCTGGCTCTATGAATAGCAAAAACCTGCAACAAGAATCCCTATTTCCCTCCAAGTCCTGACAACAAATACTACTCAATGGCATCCCTACTCTTGTTGTAGTGCCCAGAATAATGAAACAAGTACTTTCTATGCTTGTAAACACTGTAAACGTGGCTGCAAATCTTGCACACGAGCAAATCTCCACATTGGGAGGGTTATCAGTTGAAAGATTTCAGTTTTATCATTCATTGACCACACTGGAGTTGCCAGGAACTGACTATTCCCAAAGTTAACTTGTTCTACTGAGCAGGCAGCAAGGTACTCATACAAAGCCTGTGGAATCCTTTATTACAGATTATCACCAGTACTCGACTGCAATCTTAACTAGATGGCCAAGCGGGAACGCATTGAGGCTTTCCTGCCAGGTAAAGACGTTCAGGAAGAGGAGCCAGCACCAGAAGAGGCCCTTGTGGAGCCAGATGTGAGGAGACTCTGGGAGCCAAACCCATAACCTATCTGGAGGTGGCTTGTGGCCTCTGGGTCACAAAAATTTCTACCAACTTTCTGCCTGGAATGTTTGGGAAGTAAGCTGCTGGAACAGTGGGCGTGTTTCCAACTAATCTTGCTACCCACCTGCCCAGAGTTAAAATCAGGGCTATTTCTATTTTTGATGGTATTGTCTTATCTGAGTTTATGTCCCTCCTGAGGAGGTATTAGCCTGATGGAGCTGAAGAAACCTGGGACCAGATTTTCCCCACTACAGAGAGGGTATCTGTCATAGTGAAAATGGTGGACAAGCCCAAACTTCCAAGTTCCTCCCTCGAAAATGGAACTTACTATTTTTGCGGGGTCAGGACTGGAGTTGGGCCACGGTTCACATATGTGGGGTTTATGCAGGCAGCTGACCATTTAAATCCTCAGCTGCCTCCACTGATGTGGGATTTTGGTGGGCTAGGAGTTTGAAACCCGGAGTGTGCAGATTACTCCAGATAAGATCTGGTCTGAGCATGGTGGATTTGTTTGGATAGACAGGGTATTCCTTTGGAGAGGTAAGATACCCCTTTGGATATGGTCCTGGGACACCTTTGGGAGAGGTAAGGCACCCTTTAGGATTGATAAAAATAAACACGATTGTGTGTAAAAAGTGGATAAACTCATTGGAACTGTCAAAGCTATCAAAGAACTGTCAAAACATCAATAGAACTGTAAAGCAGTCAATGGGTTTAGCTCTGCTGGGCTTTAAATTAAAAAAAAACAATCTGAAGTTTAAAAAAATTAGTGCTTGATATTTCATTCTGTCTGTTGACATGAGCCTGAGGGTTTTCATTATAGGATTTGTGCTGCAAAGTCTGATTTTACAAATTAACATTATCACAGCGGGGTGCCAATTAAATGAGCGGTTTGATTGTCAGCTCCAAGTAGTTATAGAATAGAAATGTTTATTTTTATAAGGGATTAGTTGAAGGAATTTCTATGTATGAATGTTTTTTTTAATCAATGATAGTGTTTTTTTGTTTAAAGTAGTGACATCCTCAATAGACACATAACTTTATTTTATGTCAGCTTAGCTACTGAGCATTGATGGGGATAGTAGGTGAGTTGGAATGGAGGGGGTAAGGGCAAAGAGTGGTGAGTGGGGGACATGGTTTGGTATGAGTTGGCACTAAGTTAGCATGTGGCTATAAAGGTCCATGGGGATGTGAAGGGGCATAGGGGACATGAGGGGCCATGTGGGGTTGGTGGGGATATGAGGTAGCATAGATTGGCATGGATGAAGCATGAGGAGTGCGTGGTGGGGGGTAAGGGATGAGGGCTGGAGGGCAGTTTTTGTTTTATCTTTTTTTATTGCATTCAACAAAGTATCGGAGCACAGAGGCAGGCCTTGCGCCCAGTCCACCTCTGCACATATTCTGGGGGCGGCAGGCCCAACTTCAAATCCAGTCCATCCATCTGGAATGAAAATCAGAACTGTGGGCCGCCATTTTTAAAGGTTGGGTGCGCAGAGTCAGAAATTCTCCCAGCTCTATGCAGCCAACCCGGGGGCGAAATTTGGGCCCTGGTATTTACACAGTTTAGTAGGTGACTTATATCAGTTCAATTACACCACCACCTGAAGCCTTTCCACACCACTTGCCTCGTCAATAATATTTGCAAGGACTGTCTAAGGAAAAGCATTTTAAAAAGCTGAAGAGCGCGAGAGTGAAAATGTGAATCAGAGCACACACATGTTAGGAGAAAAAGCAATTCCAAAACATGTTTAGCTACGTTCTGTTTTAAGAACAAGACATATTAAGACAGTTGACAATTATAAACCAAAATGATTGAATCTCATTTCAGATGAATGAGAGCTGACTGGTTAATTATAGTTCTGTTAACTAAAGAAACTCTTTCTTTTCTGTTAACTGTTATGTTTAAAATAAGATATTTCAGGACCTACTCTGGTGAGCTGCCTTTGTGCCCTTCTCCAGTGCTGCCTCATTCAAATGGAAAACAGGCTCCAAAGGAGAATGTTTCTCAATTGTGTTTGTAACAAAAGTTTAAATGTGAGTAAACATAACATGTTCACAGTTTAACTATGGGGGAAAGAATTCTCTCTGATATTGTCAAGTCTGAACTAAAGCACCTTTTTTCACTGAGTGGGTGAGTCCCATTATCCACAGATCCCAACAACTCTGCAATTTTGCAAGTTATCACCTATTATCATGAATAGGTCCTTTCTCCTTGGCAGGCAATCTCCTACCTTTTTGTTGAATTCCAAAGCTTTGCACTTCCTTTCCTGATGGATTGCATCGGCATTCTGGACATATTCTCGGATACTGCTGCTGATCCGTTTTTGTCTCCTCCCAAAGCACAGTACTCCCAGTTTCAAAGGTTTTCCATGATTGGCCTTTATCATGGCAGCAGCAACTTCATAGTGTTTTACTGGGATCCCATTAACTTCCAGAATATAGTCACCGCTTTTAAGTCCAAACTCAGCCGCAGGAGAATCTGGGAGACAATCCTCAATCTGCAAAGGACTCTCACCGCTCAGGTTGAAACCAAATCTTCCATCTGCTGCTGGAAGGAGGTCTACTTGCTCAATACGAGACACTACACCAATACTAGGAGGAACAGTTTTACAACGTCTGGCTAGATTTATTAATATGTCACAGTTCAAGGATGACACATCCTGTCCCTCGATCTCCAGAATCTGATCTCCCGGCTGCAGACCAGCAACATAGGCGCTGCTGCCCTCCTGGACAGAAATGATGTAACAGGGACCATTCCCACTGATACGAAATCCAAACTCTTCTGGCCATCCTTGATTGTTGTTTGGCATTGTAGCAACTGGAGTAAAACAAAAGAGGAAATTTTAGACATCAAAGGAATTAAGCCCCTTTCAAACATCCTGGATTCCAGTACAGAGAAAGCAACTTAATAAAAAACTTTATAAAAAAATGAAATAGAAAATAGTCATGAGAAGTGTAATGTCAGTCTACAGGGGGTGTTTTTGGAACCCGGTGAGGTCACTGCTTGGGTCCTTAGGCCCATATTTTCATGGAATCCTGGAGACTCCTTGGAGCTTCCAAAATGGCAGGTGGTACCTTGATTCAGAAGTCCCACCCCATTTTTGACAGATCCAATTTTTGCCAGTAAGGGCAAAGGGGAAGGCATGATTCATACATGAGGGAAACCCAAACTTAGCAGGGCCATTTGAACCCAGTGCTGAGTTTAAACAGACCCCATTTTGGCTTTTGCATGGGCCTGAACCTGCAGTGTGGAAGTCATACATTTATGGAGTAGACATAACACTCTTGAAGAGCAGATAAGGTCTGTATAACTGTCATAGTGTGAAGTTATTTAAATTCCCAACCCTTTAACAATGAAAAAAACAGGCTAACAGGCTGCAAGTGTCAATGAGAGTTAAAATAACACTCTGTTCTGGCAGCTTCAATAGCTGTTGACATTTTCCCAATAGCTCTTTATGAATGCTTGGCTGATTTCCAAAAGCTAAATTTTCTCAGCAAGGCTGTTCTAAGTTCTAAGTTCACAGTTTGATTGACAGTTTAAAGAGTCTATTAAAGGATTAGATGAATTCGATGTGGGGCATGAATAAGAGTTTGTTTTTATAACAGATTAACCACTTGAGATTTAAAAATTTTGAACGGGCTTTCAAGAATAGGAGAAGTTTTAATATAGTGAAAGCTGTAATAGATTTATAGAGCTTTCTTTTATTTCATCTCAACATGGCTCCTGAGGTCTGCCCATGGTAGATACTGGGTGAGCTTGCCAGTATGATATAAGGGCCGGGGGATTGGCATGACTTGGCATGAGTTGGCATGAATTGGCATGGAGGGTATAAGGGGCCATGGAGTTTTGATTGGGTGACTCTCTGTGGAGAATATTGTCTCATTTGCTTGCAATTGTTACTGGGAGGTTTCTCATTTAGATTCTTTGTGCTCCATTTGCCAAAATCTCCTACAAGGAAATGCCCAAAATGGCAAGCATGAGGAAAGTCCTATCAGAAGATTTATTTGACACTATTTTGATGAACATGGCCCTTCCCCGCTATATCTGAAATTCCACTGCTTTGTGCTACATAAAAAATATCATATAAAAAGAAAATCATTGTATGAAATTCTTTGGGGTATTAGTTCTAGCTGATAACAGCCTATGATATGATAGAGGATATAGTAAAAACAGTCAAAGGAGAGAGCCGAGAAACACTTAATGCCATTGAATAAAACAAAAGAAAAAATAGACATAAAACATCTTCAGAATGATGCAGTATAAATTTGGAACACTGAGTATCATAATTTAATGCAAATTATATGAAAGCAAATAGAACAGGCCATCCACACACTCATTTGGGTTTAAAATGTGACCCATTTTCATGTGTGTCACTCTTAAAGATAAACATGAACTGGGATCCATCTCATTCGTTTTGATCATAATTCTCATTCTAATCTTTCACCAATGCGAAAAGCACCCTAGATAGTTTAGAATGAACCTTGTGTTTTCTATCAAAAGCATTTAAATCCATTTCCAAGCAGACTTCTGTAAAATTAAAATAATGAGAGAAATTTTGTCACCTGAAGTTATATATTTCCTCTGATAAACCTATGCAGTTATGCTTCAGCAAAAGAAACAGGCTTGCTGCCTTCATTATAAACGATAGGTGGTGAGTGAGAGGCCAAACAGGTCTGAGTTTTAATATCCAACACTTGGTGGGCAAGTTTCCCTGACAACACTCAATGCTTTTCACCCAACTAAACAAAGATTCAGGTTTAACATTGATTGATCTTGGCCTCCCATTATCTGTGATTGAGGTCCTGCAAAGCAATCCCACTGGCAAATTTTCCTGACAGCCTGGAAGAAATGAGGAACTCAACCTTTAGCAAGTCACAGACCCATATCCTACTCCCTAGGTCCTAACACACTGGAGAATTTCCAGTATTTTTAGAATGAAGTCTGGTGTCATATGTTTGTTATAGGTTATGCATCACGTTATCACTTCATAACTCACAAAACACCCCTCCCACGAACCTTTACATCAGCTGATTCTTCACCTTACTTGTTGAAGCTACAAAGTTTGCACTACACAAGGATTCACTGCCATTAGGCATGGTTGCTATGGAAATGTAAACCAACAGATTAAAAGCCATTTGTGAAACAGTTCACAGCAGTGTGACACTTACAGAAATCTTTGGGTGAAGAAGGTAAATCACTCGGACCCTGACTCAAGCCATGTCTGGACCTTCGGCTTCTCAGCAGCCTCTTCACTCGGCTCACAATACTTTCCCTTTTAGCCATAGTCACAGATTTATAACTATGGCCGTACTGGTCACAGGATAAAACGAAAGTCCTGGGTTCAACTTCACCTCAAATGCTTTAAAAAAAACTTTACAGCATCATTTTCCAAAGCAGAGAATCCGGTCAGCCGCTTTCTGATACTGACACCACCGTCCTTCTCATGCAGTCGACTCTTGTGCACCAACCTCACACGTTTGTCTTTTACTGAATCTCTGATATGCAGAAGGAAGTCCTGCCTCCTGCAGAATGAGAACACGTTTCCCTTTGAATTCATCCCAACAGCAGCTGATGCGGGAGGAGCTGCTCAGTGTCCAGAAAACAGACACACACACGTGAAGTGCAGGAACACCAATCATTCTGCTCTTAATTGCTGCTTTAAAAGAACCAGCTGGGGATATTGAGATGTAAATGGACTTAGAGTCTGGAGAATTCTAACATGGATTATATCGGTAAAGAACATTATGGGCTCAGAAGAACTAGGGAAGTGGATCAGCACAATGTGACTGACATGAAAATAACATTGACATCTTACGTACATTGATCCAGTGCAAGAAAGGGCCCTCAACACTCCCCAAATCCTAAGTAATTCCTTCAATCTGTGGAATCTCATCATTATCCACCCTGTCTCAACAAAGTCTTCAATTTTATTTGTTTCAATTTGAGAGGGCCTCCTTTGAGATCCCTCTCACAGACAGTAAAGTGCAAATGTCAAATATATGTAACTCTTGAGTTAATAGAAAGGTGATGTGAACCACAGTGCAGAGGCTGGGGGCAGGCAACTGACCAATGGTCAAATTTATTGAACAGTAAACTGATAAATGAACAATGCTCAGTACAAGTGTCAAAACTATAATGATTTACAAACGTTGTTGTTCTCAAAATGTCAAAGTAACAAAGAGAATTCTCCTGTATTAACTCACATAGACCAGATCCTTGAAATACTGTCATTCACTTCTCATGTAGCAAAGAAGTACACAGAGCATTGGTTAGTCTTCATTCTGCTGACCTCAGAGTGACTGGGGTAAACTCAGTCTCAAATATACCATTTAAACTCTTTTACTGAAACATAACACATTAAAAATTGCATCTCATCACTACATTAAGTGTGCAGCCATTCACAAATTACATAGGAAGTTCTGCACAAAAACAGCTGTCAACTTTAATTCAGAGACATCTTTCTAGGATACCAGTAGGTAATGAGGGAAGTTTTTTAAAAGCCACATAGAATATACATTGTATTTTGAGATATAAAAGAATCCTTGCGTATGCATTGTTCCTGAAACATTTCTTGACACCTTCCTGCTTAAGTGTTGTTCTGTTCGATTTATTGAGTTTGACACCTTGATCAGAAGTGGAAATCTCCCAGTTATGTCCTGTCCACAAAAAGCAGGACAAGTCCAATCCAGCCAATTACCGCCCCATCAATCTACTCTCAATCATCAGCAAAGTGATGGAAAGTGTTGTTGACAGGGAAAATTGGATAAATAACAGAAGTTGAGCAACAGACAGTGCTGTAGGAAGAAAATGGATCTATGGAATTAATTTTGGATTGCTCTAGCACAGTTCTGGCAAGGACTGAGTGTCTTCCTTTAGTGCTATATGGCATACCTGTATGGAAAAACTAGAATCTCACATACCTTTTTAAAAACTTTACCTACTTTCTTCTCACATTTAACAATTTCTGTATTTGTTTCTCTCTGCTTTTAGTATATATTTTCTGCCATTCGTCCTTCCATGTCACCTCATATTTCTCCACATTAAATAATTAAACCGGGGATGGGGCAGCAAGGTTGGTGGGGGGCAGGACTTAAGCACATAGGAGCAGGAGTAGGCCATTCAGCCCACCGAGCCTGCTCTGCCATTCAATACAATATGGCTAATCATCCACTTAAACGCCTTTTTCCCACACTATCGCCACATCCATCTATGTCACTGGTATTTAGAAATCTGTCAATCTCCACTTTAAACATACCCAATGACTGAGCTTCCACAGCCCTCTGGGTTAGAGAATTCCAAAGATTCACAACCCACTGAGTTAAAAAAAACTTCACCTCATGTCGGACTTAAGTGGCTTCACCCCTACTTTGAAATTGTGTTCCCTGGTTCTAGACTCCCCAGCCAAGGGGAACCTCTTAACTGCATCTACCCTGTCTATCTCTTTAATTATTTTGTAGGTTTCAATGAGATCATCTCTCATTCTTCAAAACTGTAGAAAATACAGGCCCAGTTTCCCCAATCTGTCTTCATAGAACAGTCCTGCCATCTCGGGAACAAGTCTGGTGAACCTTCATTGCACTCCCGCTATATCAATAATATCCTTCCTAAGGTAAGGGGACCAAAACTGCACACAGTACTCCAGGTGCGGTTTAACCAATGTTCTATACAGTTGAAGCAAGACTTGGTTACTCCTGTACTCAAATCCTCTTGCAATAAGGCTAACATTCCATTAGCCTTCTTAATTGCTAGCTGCACCTACATGTTAGCTTTCAGTGACTTATTGACGAGGACAGCCAGATCCTTTCGTACATCTACATTTTCTAATCTCTTACCATTTAAGAAATACTCTGCACACCTGTTCCTCCTACCAAAGTGGATAACTTCACATTTTTCCACTTTATGGGTGGAATTTTATGGCCCTGCCAGGGCCGTAAAATGCGGTGAGCCGTTCAAAAGCCCATTGGCTTTGGCAGGACTGGAAAATCCCGCTGCTGGGAGGGGCCATAAAATTCCACCCTATATTCTATCTGCCATGTTCTTGCCCACTCACTAAGTCTGTCCAAATCCTCTTGAAGCAGCTTTGCATCTTCCTCACAACACACATCCCTACTTAGCTTTGTGTCATCCGTGAACTTGGGAATATTACATTTGGTTCCCACATCCAAATCATTGATATATATTGTGAACAGCTGGGGCCCCAAGTACTGATCCTTGTAGTACCCCTGCCAATGTGAGAATGACCCCTTTATTCCTACTCTTTGCTTTCTGCCCATCAGCCAATCCTTAATCCATGCCAGTATATTACCTCCTATTCCATGTGCTTTAATTTTGCTAACCAACATCCTCTGGGGGACTTTATCAAAGCTGTCTGAAAATCCAAGTATACTATGCCCACCAACTCCCCTTTATCAATTCTGTTAGTACCATCCTCAAAAAACTCCAACAGGTTTGGCAAACATGATTGCCCATTCATAAATCCATGTTGACTATGCCCATTCAGATCATTATTATTCAGTGTCCATTTATCACTTCCTTTATAATGGGGGTGTGGTGGTAATGTCACTGAACTAGTAATCCAGAGGCCCAGGCTAACATCCTGAGAACATGGGTTTAAATCCCATCACAGCAGCCAGTGGATTTTAGATTCAATTAATAAATCTGGACTATAAAGCTAGTCTCAATAATGGTGATCCATGAACTGTCAGAAAGACCCTTCTGTTTCTCTAATGTCCTTCAGGGGAGGAAATCTGCATATTACCCCAGTTTGGCCTACCTGTGACTCCAACCCGACAGTAATGTGGTTGACTCCTATTTGTCCTTTGAAATGTTCAGTTCAAGGACAATTTGGGATGGGCAAAAAATGCTGCTTTTGTCAACAATGCCCACATCCCAATGCCTACGACCCCCATTACAGGACCTAACAGTTTCTGCAATGATTACAAGGTTTGGTTTCATTGTTGTATCCGAGAGTCCATTCCAAATATTGATCACTCGCTATGTGAAGAATTATTTCCTGATGTCAATCCTAAATTTACCTTTTATTAATTTGAATCCACATCCCTGGACAGGAGTGCTGGATTTTGGCACACTAGCTGGTTCATTTCATAGGCTTAAAAAGTTTGTTAATGTAACTAAACCCTGGAAAGAAGTAACCAAGTGGAAACAACTTGATTACTAGGCGCAAGAAGCCATCATTACCTCCCACTTATAGTAGGAGAACTGAGACAGTGAAATTCCTGGGTGCTAATCAGCACTGATCTGAGTCACTAAAGTATGCCAACCACAAATGTAGCTGTTCAACAACTGACAGAACAGAGCAACAGAAATCCATTCTATGTACTGATGGTTACAAACAGCTTAACTGTCAGCTTAAACATCCCCAAGATTTTTTAGTGAAGAAGAGAACTAAGCAGGGCCATTGAAGAACTGGTGCCTATTTCCAATTCATGTATGGTTAAGGGCTGATAATGGAACACCAAAGACTGACGGCAAGCGAGTCAACAAATTAAGCTCACATCTTCCACAGCATTATCAGTATTATTTCCATTATTCTCTAATCTCCTGATGGATATGGACAATCACAGACAGGAGCAAATGAAGAAAAGGTTCTCTCAATGGAGGAAGAGTGCCTAAGTATAGTTGGCTAAAGGGTGCCCACTTAAAGGAAAGGAATGTTTACAATGTTGATTGTACCAATTTTCTCCTGGTCAGCCTCCCATCTTCCATCTTCCTTAAATTTCAGTTCATCTAAAGCTCCGCCGCCCATATCATGACTCACACCAACCTCTGCTCGCCCATCATCCCAGTACTTGCTGACCTACATTATCTGCCGGTCCAGCAATGCCTTGGTCAATGTGGTAGGTTTTAAGAAGCATCTTAAAGGAGGTAAAGAGGCAAAGAGGTTTGGGAAGGAAATTCCAGAGCTTAGGGATTATACAGCTGAAGGCATGATCTCCTAATGATGGGGCAAAGGAAATAGAGGATGCACAAGAGGCCAGAGTTGGAGGTATGCAGAGACCTTGGAGAAGGCCATGGAAGGATTTGAACACAAAGAACATTTTAAATAGTCTTCTTCTCAGCCGGTGAATGTGCACCAATCCTTCTCATGAATGAAGGAGGTGGGATAGTTGGTGCATTTACTGTGCCTGTGCTGGGTCACTAGAATTGCTGCAGAACCAGTCTGCCAAGGCCATGAGAGCTACTGCACTGTCATTTTAGGCTAGCCATGTAATAGGGCCAGCACCGGATTGCTTTGGCCTACTTTCAGCACTTGGTACAAGTATAAGCTATTCACTTCTGGCTACAATAGCCAGCATTGATACAGCTAAATCCTGTTTTAAAAACAGAGTCTCAATAGCAACCTGCACTAGATGGATATACTCAAACTTCACATTAAATTTCTATTTTTTGCATCCTAACCTGCACATCTCTTCCACCTCCACACTTTTAGAAGGGATCTGAGAAAAGAAGGTTAAAGTTATGGAAGAAGACACAGGAGGAAAATACAAAATGAGAATGTAACAGATGATGGGAGGTAGCAGTGACCAGATGGCAGCAAAAAGTGAGGGATAACGGGTAGAGATTGGAAGAGATACAGGGGAAGACAGATGAAAGGTGATTGTAGCAAACTGAGATAAGAATAGCAATACAAGTGACTGAAGTGATAAGGGATGAAAAGAAAACTACCAAAGCCAACCAACCACTGTTAGAATTTGTGGGTCAGAATCAATTAACCCCTTCACTCTCAACTTCTAAAATTATTTGAAGTGATACCTGGATTGGTGACAGTGCTTATATCTTATTCAGTATAAGATTGAATCATGCTAATGTCTTGAGCAGTAGTATCAAAGCTTAACAGCATTACCAGTATGTCCTGATACACAATCTCCACATGGCTACCTATGGTGGCCGTGTCCCATACACTGTCCTCAGTGCAACACTTGTAGCCTCTTGTCAGTCCGTCCTTCCTCAAGGATTCATCTGAAAGGTGGTTCCAGGAACCTGCTCAAATTCTTTTATACCTTAAGTGCTCAGTGCACCATTTTTTATACTTTTGCTAGACAACAAAACCAATGGAGGCTGTTTTAACACAATTATTACTTTGCTATGATTTGAGCTGTCCAATTGCAAAACATGTCACATACCCATCTGCCTGCCCAGGCCATTTCAGGGTCTCATGATCCCTGGTTTTAATTATTTTCCCACTTTAAAACATCTATCAACTCATAAATATTGCCTGACTAAAGCAAGTAAAATATGGTGGCCTTCATACCCACTTATCTTGTCTGGGATTCAGGCACCATTGCTTTCTCTGGAATTCTACTAAGGTTTTTGTTGCATTTCTATGTTTGCTGAATACAAATTTACCAATCTCATACAGGACTGGTAAACTAAACATTGGTTTTGAAGACGTTGTACAGATTGCTCAGCAGACAAATTTAATATAAAGATTCATCATCTACTGTTAACAGGAAAGTACAGCTGCAACTCCTTCACACCTAGCTAAACTGAAAGCTCCTCTGAACAATGTCTGCTGGTCAAATAATTTACATCCTGGCTACTTAATCATTAGTATATTCTTTCTTAAAGTGATATCACAACAGCGTTATCTTTCATACACATAGGCTGTTTTCACACGCTGCTGAAGTTTATCTTTTCCATTTCATCTCTTTTAAACATTTGGGATCAATAAAACATTTGGTCAATGCAGAGGCCATAGTTGCCCATCATGTCACCTCTTAGCCATTTCTAACCACAGCATATCACAAGCAGGGATAAAAAAAATAGTTAAGTATATGATTCAGTATAAGTATATATCAGAACTAATGAAGGCTTCAATTTACAATGTTCTGAAAATCATTTTAAAAAGAGAGAAGATTAAAGAAGTGCCTAGTCATTCATTGTATTAAGTTAACCCTCATTAACTGGCAGAAAATCCAAAGTGGAGATTTCCCAGGATTCTCACTTCACATTTTCTCTACCCGTACACCAGAAAATACGGCTTGCAATGCTCAGTGCCTCTGTGTCTTGTGACGCCTCTCACTACCTCTCTTATAAGCAACAACTTATAATTATGTAATACCTTTACCATAATAAAATGTCCCAAGGAACTTCACAGGAACATTTTAAAACAAAATATGACAGTGAGCACATAAGGAGATATTGGTGCAAATAACCAAAAGCTTGGTGAAAGAGATCAGTTTTAATAAGTGTCTTAAAGGAGGAAAGTCATGTAGAGAGATGGAGAGGTGTACAAAGGATATTACAAAAACTTGAGGCTAGGCAACTGAAGGTGCTGCCACCAATAGTGGAACAATTAAAATCAGGGATGCATAAGAGGCCAGAGGAGTGTGGATATCTTGGAGGGTTGTGGGGCTGGAGAAGATTACAGAGATTGGGATGGGTGAGGCCATGGAGGAATCTGAAACAAGGATGAGAATTTTAAAATCAAGATATTGCTTGACCGGAATCCAAAGTAGGTCAGTGAACAGTGGGGTGATAAGGGAACGGGACTTCGTGCGAGTTAAGACATAGACAGAAAAGTTTTGGATTACCTCAAGTTTATGGAGGGTAAAATGTTGGAGACCAGCCAGGAATGCATTGGAATAGTCAAGTCTAGAGATAATGAAACAAAAACAGAAAATGCTGGAAAAACTCAGCAGGTCTGACAGCATCTGTGGAGAGAGAAACAGAGTTAATATTTCGAGACTGTGTGACCCTTCTTCAGAGCTGAAGAGAAATGGAAATGTAATGAAATTTATACTGTTTAAGTGGGGGTGAGCAGGCGACGCTGGATAGAAGGTCAGCAATAGGTGGGAACAAAGGAGGGGTTGACAAAGATGTCATGAACTAAAGGACAAAGGGAGTGTTAATGGTAGGGGTAAGGGCTAAAAAAGATGCTGATAGTGGCATAAAGGTAAAAAAGCAGAATATGATAATAGCAGAACAAGGGTACCATTATGTGAAAGAACAACATGGAACAAGTAACAGATGGCCCTATAGGGGATGGGGAGTTGGTGGGGAAAGAAGGATAGAAAATGGGATAGAAGGGGGGATAAAAAAAGGGATACAACCATGGATGAATACAGATAAAAATAAAATTAAGTGGATAAAAAGTAAAAATGAATGTAGAGAAAAGGGGATTGAAAGAAGGGGATAGGGATGGAGGAGAGAGTTCATGATCTGAAGTTGTTGAATTCAATGTTAATGACAGGGGGGGGTGAGGGTAAGATGTGTTTGGTGGTGGCATCATGCTGGAGTTGGCGGAAATGGCGGAGGATGACTCTTTGAATGCAGAGGCTGGTAGGGTGAAAAGTGAGGACAAGTGAGGACTAGAGATAATGAAGCTATGAATGAGGGCTTCAGCAGCAGATGAGCTGAAACAGGGGCAAAGTTGGGCAATGTTACAAAGTGGAAAAGGTGATTTTAGTGATGGCACAAACATGAGATTGGAAACTTATCTCAGGGTAAAATGTGTCACTAAGGTTGTGAACAGACTAACTTTATCCCCTGTTGCCAGGGAGAGGGATAGAGGCAGTAGCTAGGGAATGGAGCTTGGAGCAGGGACCAAAAACAATAGTTTCAGTCTTCCCAATATTTAATTGAAGGAAATTTCTGCTCATCCAGTACTGAATAGCGCATAGGCAGTC
This sequence comes from Cetorhinus maximus, assembly GCF_964194155.1. Taxonomy (NCBI): domain Eukaryota; kingdom Metazoa; phylum Chordata; class Chondrichthyes; order Lamniformes; family Cetorhinidae; genus Cetorhinus; species Cetorhinus maximus. Next base: position 60,053,287 of record NC_135893.1, read on the forward strand.
TGATAATTTGGCAACAGTTGAGTTGTCGAGAGAGGTAGTAGTGAGATAGAGCTGGGTGTCATCAGTGCACATATGAAAACTCACGCTGTGCTTTTGGATGATGTTACCGATGGACAGCATATAGATGCGAAATAAGAGAGGGCCAAGTTTACATCCTGGGGGGACAGCAAAGGTAACAGTGTAGGAGCAGGAAGAGAAGCCACTGCCAGTGATTCTGTGGCTACAATTAAATCTAAAAGAATGGAACCAGGTGAGACAAATCCCACCCACCTTTTTTTTATCTTCATTCTTTCACAGGACGTGGGCTTTGCTGGGAAGGCCAGCATTTGTTGCCCATCTCTAATTGCCCTTAAAATTTGTGGCTTGCTAGGCCATTTCAGAGGTTAGTTAAGAGTCAACCACAATGCTGTCTGGAGTCACACATAGGCCAGACCAGGTAAGGATGGCAGATTTCCTTCCCTAAAGGACATTAGTGAGCCAAATGGGTTTTTACAACGATCAATGATAGTTTTATGGTCAACTTTACTGAGTCTAGCTTATAATTCCAAATTTATTAATTAATTTAAAATTCATCTAGCTGCTGTGGTGAGATTTGAATCCATATCCCCACAGAATTAACTGAGTCTCTAGATTACTAGTCTAGTGACATTACTACCACACCACCATCTGTCCAGCTGTTGGCACCTGGATGACAGTAGAGAGGTGCTGGAGGACACATGTATGCTCAACTGTATCAAAGATTGCAGACAGCTCAAGAAGGATGAGGAGGAAAAGCTTACCTTTGTCACATCATATGATGTAATTTGTGACTTTGATAAGAGCTGTTTCAGTACTGTGACAAAGACCTGACTGGAGGGATTCAAATATGGAGTTCTAGGAAAGACGGGAACAAATTTGGGAGGCTGCAGAATGTGAAAGGAAGGTTGCAAGTGAGACAATAGTTTGCAAGGACAGTTGGGTCAAGTGTTGCTTTCTTTGAGGACAGGGATCCTTAAAGGAGGGAGGGACAACACCTGAAGAGCGAGAACCATTTACAATATTGGCTAACATGGACCAGGAGGGGAAAATGTGTATCAGCATTTTGGTGGGAATAGGATCAAGGGAACAGGAGGTGTATCTCATGGACAAGATGAGATAAAGGGAAAGAAAAAGAAAAATAAGCAAGCAAAACAGCAGAGAGAGAGAATTAGGAAACAAAAGATGGGGTGAAAAACTGAATTGTAAGAAAAGAGCCAAGAGGAAAACCAACACAAACATAATGTTGACAAGTAACAGAGAGGCCATGTTCTCTGCCTAATTAATGAGAAGTACCATTTATATGTCTCCACAAGTATAGTCAGTATATATAACAGATCTGTAGAATTTGTCACGGTGAGTTAGAGGATATGCTATTTTATAGTAATGTGCCATGGGGAGAGGGTGGTGTAATGATAATGTCACTGGTTTACTAATCCAGCAGACAGGTTAGTGCTACAGGGGCATGGGTTCAAATCCCACCATGGCAGCTGGTGGAATTTAAATTCAATTAATAATTCTGGAATTGAACATTAACCTCAGTAATGGTGATCATAACAACCAACCATTATAAAAACTCATCTGTTTCACTAATGTCCTTTAGCAAAGAAAATCTGCCATCCTTACCTGGTCTGGCCTGTGTGTGACTTCAGACCCACAGTAATGTAGCTGACTTTTAACTGTCCTCTGAAATGGCCCAGGAGGACATTTAGGGATAGGTAACAAACGCTGGCCTTGCCAGTGATGTCCAAATCCCATGAAAGAATAAATTAATGCACAATAGTATCAGGGTCTCTGATTTGTATTAAATGAGAGATGTTTTGCTTGGTATCCACCTAGGCCAATGGATATATTTCAAATACATTTAAGCAGAAGTAATTTTCATCAGTTTCTACAGTTCATTATAGTTGAGTCTTTTTTTTAATTACAGCATTTTAAAATGATAGACTTTAATCTGCAAGAGGATCCATGGACCAGCCCCTTTGTGTCATTGTCCATTATCTTCGCAGAAACTCTTTCACCCAAACCTGTTACCAAAAACATTTTCAGAGTGTAGGAAAATACAGCCCACTACCCTCCAAGTATTTGCTTAATGCTCCCACTCTACTTGCCATCCACAGTGACTTGCAAAAACAACCAGGCACAACTCAGCTTATGGCAAATGCTATAATATCAGCTGTACAAGCTGCAAACCTGCCCAGGGCATTGGAAATTTACTGCCACAGGAACAGGAGTAGGCCATTTAGCCCCTCAAGCTGCGCTGTCATTCAATTAGATCATGGCTGATCTGTGACCTAAATCCATTCACCCACCTTTTGTCCCTTATCCTTTAATAATTTTGGTTAACAGCAATCTATCAAACTCAGATTTCAAATTAACAATTGACCTAGCATCAACTGCTGTTTGAGGAAGAGAGTTTCAAACTTCCACTGCCCTTTGCATGTAGAAATGTTTCCTAACTTCATCCCTGAAAGGCCTGGCTCTAATTTTAGGCTACGTTCCCCCAGTCCTAGATTCGTCAACTAGCAGAAATAGTTTCTTTCTATTTACCCCATTGGTTCCCCTTAACATCTTGAAAGCTTCAATCAACCCAAACCTTAACATTTCTAAATTCTTGGGTGAGGGGAGAAAGAATATCCAACACTGGAGTTAAAAATAAAAAGTGCAAATGCTGCAAAACTGAAATAAAAAGTAATTACTGCTCCAGCATTGCAAAGAAATAATGGTTTGTGAGAGGAGCTGTCTGTCTTTAGCTCTTATTCTTTACGTAAGGAGTGTCAGATATCTTAGCTGATCCTTTTCTTTCTGAAATTTGCTAGTAAAACATTCATAAATCACAACAAATATATATTTCCTTAAGGGTTAAAAAACCCATAAGAGATTCAACCTAACAAAAGAGATTAAATCTAGTATTAGATTAAGGGAGGTGTCTTGTAATGGAGCCTAAAAAGGTAATAAACCTAAAGATTAGGATAATTTTAGAATTCAGCAAAGGATAAACAAGAAATTGATGTAAAGGAAATAGAATATGAGTGTAAGCTAGTAAGAGTCATAAAAACAGATTATAAAAGCTTCTATAGTTTGAAAAATGAAGAGATTAGCAGACGTAAATGCAAGTCTCTTACAAGCCGAGACAGGAGAAATAATAATGGGGAATAAGGAATTGGCAGAGGCATTAAAAGGATAGTTTTGTATCTATCTTAATGATAGAAGATACAAAAAACATTCTGAAATAGTGGAGAACCAACGGTCTAGTGAGAACAAGGGATGTAAAGAAATTAGTATTAGCAAAGAAATAGTATTAGAAAAATTAATGGGACTAAAAGCTTACAAATCCCCTGGACCTGATGGCCTACATACTAAGGTATTAAAATAAATGGCTACAGAGATAGTAAATACATTGGCCCGGATTTTTGCCATAACAGAGAGGCTCTCCGTCATGTTGAAAATCCCAGAAATGGCCAGAATTTCCAGAAGTCTTGCTCCTGAACCCAGCATTTCCCATCTTTGCAGGGTGGTGGGACTGGAATTGGGCCAGGTCTTGCGCTTGCGCAATTTGCAGAGGCAGCTGGCCATTTAAATCACCAGATGCCTCCATTGAAGTGGGATTTTGGAAGAACAGGAATCTGGGATCCAGAGTGTGCACATTGGAACAGGTAATAGGAGGTCTGAACTTGGTGGATGCGTTTAGATAGCCAGGGTACCCCTTTGGAGAGGGAAGGTACCCCTTTGGGTAGAGTCGCAGGACACCTTTGGGAGAGGTAAGGCACTCTTTGGGAGAGATAAGTCAGCCTTGGAAGAGGCAAGGCACCCTTTCGAATTGTTAAAAGCGAGCACTTTTTACGCACAAACTCATTGGAACTGTCATGCTGTCAAAGAGATGTCAAGAAACTGTTAAAGAGCTGTAGAGCTGTCAAACCTGTCAAAGCTATCCAGGAAGTGTCAAAGCTGTCTAGGAAATGTCAAAGCTGCCAAACCTGTCAAAGCTATCCAGGAAGTTTCAAAGCTATACAGGAAGTGTCAAAACTGTCAAAGATGTTCAGGAAGTGTCAAAGCTGTCAAAGCTATCCAAGAAGAGTCAAAGCTGTCAAACCTGTCGAAGCTGTCCAGGAAGTGTCAAAGCTGTCAAGGAACTGTCCAAGGATACTATGTGAGTTGGCAAGGATGGAGTAAGGGCAAAGGGTAGTGGGTGGGAGCATGAGTTGTCACTAAGTTGGTATGGGGCCATGGGGTGGGTGGATAGAGGGGCACTAAGTTGGCATAGGGGTATCGGGGCCATGGTGGTGAGTGGAGGGGCACTAACTTGGCATAGGGGTTCTGGGGCCATGAGGGGTGGGTGGGGGGCATGGGTTGGCATAGATTGATATGGAAGGGGCATAGGGAGCGTGTCGGGTGATGGGGCTGAGGGTTGAGGGCTGGAGGGATTTTTTTTTAATAATTATTTTTTTATTTATTTAAACACAGTGCCAGAGCACAGAGGCAGGCCTTACGCCTAGCCTGCCTCTGCACCCAACAGCCTGTGAATTTGTTCTGGAGTCATCCATCCCAACTCCTGTTTCAGCCCGCCCCCCACCGAATGAAAGTCTGACCTGTGGCCAGACAATTTTACAATTCAGGAAACTTTAATGACCCAGAAAATCTCCTGACTCGACGAACCCGACCAGGGACAAAAATCTGAGCCATTGTTTTGATCTTCCAGAACTCCCTAGATTTTGGAACAGTCCTTGGGATTGGAAGGTAACAAACATAACCTTGCTATTCAAGAAATAAGGCCGACAGAAAACAGGAAACTATAGGCCAGTTAGCCTGACATCAGTAGTAGGGGAAAATGCTAGAATCTATCATAAGGGATGTGTTATCAGGCAACTTAGAAAATCATATGATTGGGTAGAGTCAGCACAGATTTATGAAAGACAAATTTTATTTGATAAATTTGTCAAGAGTCTTTTGAGGTTGTAACTAGCAAGTCGCACAAAGGTGGCAGCTCACCACTGAGTGCAGCGAGACTGAGTGCTTAAATTCTCGAATGCATTAAGTGATTTGTTAAGTATTGGGACCAAATAGCAATCAAGAAGATGGACAACGAGATATGTTTCAAGTGAAGAGAGGAGTATGACAAAGCTGTGTACTGTCGCCAAAATTATTCATTCTGCACACAGAACAAATGTTCAGAGAATTAGATGTACTTCCCGGAGTATAAATTGGAAGCAAGAACATAACAAACTTGTGAAATGCTAACAACACAGTGCTGCTTGCAAAATCAGAAGAGGCCCTATGAAGTATCATAGATCAAGTAAAATCTAGACATTTTTAGCATTGTTTGAGTACAAGCAGCAAAATGACAAAAAATGGTACTCAGAGGGAATACATTAGAAGAAACTAGAGTCAAGATTGAAGTGGATGGTATCACACTGGAACAAATAGTTAGGTTTGTCTATTTAGGACAAATGATGACAGAAGGTGGTAGATGCGATGTCAAAGTCAGAAGGAGGATGGAGATAGCCAGAAGAAATTTCGCGAAGATGAAGGATGTGTTAACAACAAGAAAACTCAAACTTATAACAAGGAAAAAACTCATAAGATGTTACATTCTATCCATTTTCCTGTATGACTTAGAAACTTGGGCAATAAGTAAAGATCTGTGAAAGAAAATAGAGGCCTTTGCAATGTTGACACTAAGACTTCTGGCTAAAATTCTATACGCAGACCATAAGATAAATGAAGACTGCTTGAAATTGCAAGAGCAAAAAGAACTCTAAAAAGTGACATCCAGAAAAGAAAATGTCAGTATTTCAACCATTTGATCAGAGCTGAAAAGCTCCATAGATCTCTGCTAGAGGGCAAAATGGAGGGCAGCAGAAAGAGGGGTTGACATAGGCGTAGTTGGATGACGGACATCGCAGAGTGGTTGCAGACAAACTACAATGGATGTGTGAGGATAATGCAAGACAGACGCACGTGACATAACATGAGAGCAAATCTCCTGGTAGGCGTAGCTACAAACAACAGCAGCAGGTAAGTGAGGGGATTTGGTACAGTAAGGGAAGAGGACCTGTTCTGGTCTTTTACAAAAAGGAATGGTGCAAGAGAGGGAGCTGGAGACATCAAGATCCAAGAGCTGAAGCCTGGAGGCATTAATTAGGTGTACAGGTAGCTAACTAGTAAATTTTAAGTTTTTTTCGCCTGTAAACTGGGACATTAGTTTAAACCGGTACTGGGGAGATTTAAGAATTATATTAAATTCATAGCATAACTAGTTAAAACTCTATAATACAACCAAAGATAATCGTTGAATGATATTCTAAACTTGAAATCTAATTAGTTAAATAAAAACAAAATAAAGATGGTAGGACAGGTGATATGTTGCAGCTGTATCATGTGAAAGGCTGGGGATGGATACCTGTGTGAGCCACGGTGATGACATCTGCAGTAAGTGTCTGCAACTTAAGGAATTTCAGCTCCAAGTTGATGAGCTGGAGTCCAAGCTTCAGACATTGCGATGCATCAGGAAGGGAGAAAGTTATCTGGACACTTGGTTCCGGGAGGCAGTCACACCCCTTAGGCTAGGTACTTCAGATTTGGTCCATGTTCAGGGAGGGGAAGGTTTGACTGAAGGACAGGCAGGAATGGAGATCCAGAAAGTAGCAATGGAGGGCCCTCAACCCTTGCAATTATCCAGCAGAATTGAGGTTCTTGTAGCTTGTGTGGACAAGGGCAGGATCTGCTGAGAGGATGGGCAAACTAACCATGGTACTGTGGTGCAGGAGGCCGTTCAAGTGCAGGGAGCAGAAAGGAATGCAGTTTCAGTAGAGGACAGTATAGTTTGGGGAATAGATTTCTCTGCAGCCAAAGGCTGTGTTGTCTGCCTGGTGCCAGGGTTAAGGACATCTCCTCAGGGTTGAAGGGGAACTTGAGGTGGGAGGTGGAGGATCCACTTGTTGTGGTCCACCTGGGTACCAACAACATAGGTAGGACTAATAAAGAGACCCTGTTGCGGGAGAATGAGCAACTAGGGACTAAATTAAAAAGCAGAACCACAAAGCTAATAATCTCTGGATTACTACCTAGCCATGAGCCAATTGGCATAGGGTAAATTAAATCAGAGAGTTTGAATGCATGGCTCAAAGATTGATGTGGGAGAAATGGGTTTTGATTCATGGGACACCAGCACCAGTACTGAAGAAATAGAAAGATGCACCTTTGGAGTGGCCTTCATGTGTACCACGCAGGGACCAGTGTACTGGCAAATCATATAATGAGGGCAGTGTAGAGAGCTTTAAACTAAATAGTAAGCGGGGGAGCGTGTTCACATGAGCAGAAATTTGGAAAGTTAAAGAGAAAGGACAAGGCAATAGTGCAGGGTAGCAATGTGGATAATGATAACTAGATTGTGACAGGAAGGGATAAAATATACAAACAGAAAAGTGCATCAGCAAATAAGGTCACATTAGGGAAAATGTTAAAAAGACAGAATTAATGCTGTTTATCTGGGTGTGCAGCATTTGTAACAGGATGAATTGATAGCACAAAATAAGTAGATATGATAGCCATTACTGAGACATGGTTGCAAAGTGACCATGGCTGGGACCTGGATAGTCAAGGGTATTTGACATATCAGAAGGACAAGAAGAAAGGAAAAGGAGGTGGTAAAGCTCTCTTAATCAAGTATGAGATAGTACAGTAGTGAGAAATGATCTTGGTTCAGAGGATCAAAATGTAGAATCAGTTTGGGTGGAGTTAAGAAATAGCAAAGGAAATAAGTTACTGGTGAGATTGATTTATAGGCCCCCTTGACAGTAGCCACACTGTAAGACAGAGTATAAATCATGAAATAATAGGGGCTTGTAAGAAAGATACTGTAATAATTGTGGAAAATATTAATCTTCATATGGGTTGGACAAATCAAAATGGCAAAGGTAACCTGGAGGATGAGTTCATAAAGTGTATTCAGGACAGTTTCTTTAAACAATATGTTCTGGAACCAACCAGGAAACAGGCTATTTTAGATCTGGTAGTGTGTAATGAGACAGGATTAATAAATGATCTTATAGTAAAGGATCCTCTAGGTAATAGTGATCATAACATGGTAGAATTTCACATTCAGTTTGCGGGTGAGAAATTTGCATCTGAAACTAGTGTCTGAAACTTAAATAAAAGCAATTACAAGGGTATGAAGACAGTTGGCTAAAGTGGACTAGAAAAATAGGTTAAAAGATAAGATGGTAGAGAAGTAGTAGCAGACATTTAAGGAGATATTTCATAACTCTCAACAAAACATGTTCCATTAAGAAAGAAAGACTCTATGAGAATGATGCACCATCTGTGGCTAACTAAGGAAGTTAAGGATGGTGTCAAATTGAAAAGAATTACAATGCTGCAAAGATTTATGATAGGCCAGAAAATTAGGAAAATTTTGGAAACCAGCAAAGGATGACTAAAAAAAATAGAGTGAGAATTTAGAGTACGAGGGAAAACTAGCAAGAAATATAAAAAGACAATAAAAACTTCTACAAGTATACAAAAAGGAAGAAAGTACAAACAGTGGAGCATTGGTCCCTTAGAGGGTGATACTGGGGAATTAATAATGGGGAAAAAAGGAAATGATGGAGTATTTTCTATCTGTCTTCACAGTAGAAGACACAAGAAGCATCCCAAGAATAATAGAAAAGCAGGGTCAAAAGGGAGAGAGGAACTTAAGACATTCACAATCGCTGGAGAAAATGTGCTAAGAAAACCAAAGGGTTTAAAGGCTGACATCCCTTGGACCTGATGACCTGTATCCTAGTGTCTTAAAGGGAGTGACTGCAGGGATAGTGGATGCTGAAATGGTTCCAGCGGGTTGAAGAGCCACAAATGTAACATCGCTCCTCAAGAAAGGAGGGAAACAGAAAGCAGAAAACTACAGTTGGTAGTTGGTAGAGCAGTTGGTCTAACATTGTCATAGGGAAAATGCTAGAATCCATCATTAAGGAGGTAGTAACAGGACATTTAGAATATTATAGTACAATCGGGCAGAGTCAACATGGTTTTGTGAAAGGGAAATCATGTTTGATAAATTCCTTAGAGGTCTTTGAGGATGTAAAAGGCTGGGTGGATAAAGAGGAACCAGTAGGTGTAGCATATTTAGATTTTGAAAAGACATTCGATAAGGTGTCACATAAAAGGTTACAGCAGAAGATAATAATTCATGGTGTTATATTAGCTTGGATACAGGATTGGCTAATTAACAGGAAATAGAGTCGGGATAAATGGGTCATTTTCAGGTTGGCAAACTGTAGCTAGTGGAGTGTCACGGGGATCAGTGGTGGGGACTTACCTATTTACGATCTATATTAATGAGTTGGATAAAAGGACTGACTTTATGGTAGCCAAATTTGTTGATAATACAAAGGTAGGTAGGAAATTAAGCTGTGAGAGGATGCAAAGAGTCTGCAAAGGGATAGCGTAGGTTAAGTGAGTGGGCAAAAAAATGGCAGATATGGGAAAAGATGAATTTGTCCACTTTGGCAGGAAGAATAGAAAAGCAGAGTATTATCTAAATGGAGACTACAGAATGCTATAGTACTGAGGGATCTGGGTGTAGATGAATCACAAGAAGTTAGCATGCAGGTACGGCAAGTAATTTGGAAGGCAAATAAAATGTTGGCCTTTATCGCAAGGGAAATGGAGTATAAAAGTAGGATAGTCTTGCTACATTGGTGAGACTGCACCTGGAGTACTGTGTGTAGTTTTGGTCTCTTTACTTAAGGAAGGATATACTTATATTAGAAACAGTTCAGAAAAGGTTCATCAGGCTGATTCCTGAGATGAAAGGTTTGTTTTAGGAGGTAAGATTGAATAGCTTGGGTTACTCATTTGGAGTTTACAAGAATGAGAGGTGATCTTATTGAAACATATAAGATTCTGAGGTGGCTTGACAGGATAAATGCTGACAGAATGTTTCTTCTCAAGGAGGAACCTAGAACTACAGGGCACAGTTTAAAAATAAGGGGTCTCCCATTTAAGATGGAGATGAAGAGGAATTTCTTCTCTCAGAGGGTCATTAGTCTTTGGAATTCTCTTCCCCAAAGAGTGGTGGATGCAGGTCATTGAATATATTCAAGGCTGAGTAAGACAGAATTTTGATTGACAAGGGAGTAAAAGGTTATGGAGGACAGGCAAGAAAGTGGAGTTAAGGCCACAATCAGATCAGCCATGATCTTATTGAAGGGCAGAGCAAGCTCAAGGGGCCGAATGGCCCCCTCCCACTCATATTTCTTATGGTCTTATGAAGATAAGGGGAATCTATTGGATGTGGTGTATTTAGATTTTCAAAAGCATTCAATTATGTGTTAAATGAGGTTATTGCACAAAATTAGGGTTTATGGGATTGGGAGAAAATATTAGCATGGATTAAGGATTGGTTAGCGGACAGGAATCAGAGGGTAGGAATAAATGGGTCATTTTCAGGTTGGCAGGCTGTAACTAGCAGAGTACCACAAAGATCAGTGCTTGGGTCTCATCTATTTACAATCTATGTCAATGACTTAGATTAGGATCAAATGTAATGTATTGAAGTTTGTTGATGATACAAAGGCAAGTGGGAAAGTAAGCTGTGAGGAGGATAAAAAGAGGCTACAAAAGGATATAGCCAGGTTAATTGAGTGGGGAAGAACATGGTAGATGGAATACAGTATGGTGAAATGTAAGATCATCCACCTTGGTAGGAAAAATAGAAAAGCAGAATTTTTTTTCAAAAGGTGAGAGACTGGGAAATGTTAATATTCAGAGGGGCCTGGGTATTCTTGTATTTGAATCATAGAAAGTTAATATGCAGGTGCAGCAACCAATTAAGAAAGCAAATGGTATGTTAACCTTTATTACAATGGATTAGAATATAAGAATCAAGAAGTCTTACTGCAATTATATAGGGTCTTAGTGAGACCATAACTGGAGTACTATATACAATTTTGGTCTCTTTACAACAACAACTTGTTATAGCATTGTATATATTATTATACACCTTTTCCAAATCAGAATATATTTAAGTATTTAAGCTGTGAGCAATAAGGAGCCAAACAAGGTTTCCTCGAGTCAAAGAAAGAGCAAATTTATTAACCACTAAACCTGAGAAAAATAATAAAAACGTGATGTCAAGCATTCAGCCCTCATGCAGTCATTAGCGCCCACACACACAGGTATTAGAATTAAGGGGATTAGAGTCCAGTAAAAAGGTAAAAGAATATACAGCTAAGTGTCCTTTGATTGTCTTTGAGGCATAGATTTTGAACATTGCAGTTGATTTAGGTTAGCTGGTTTATTGGATGTGGTCAGAATTAGAAGATGTTGCAATTATTACGAGATCTCGGTTTCCTGGTAGATTTCTGGTAGAGTTGGCTTCTCAAACTCGGCAACACTCTTATTCCAAAAATGAGAGAGGGAGAGAGCGAGCAGGCTTTAGCTTGTTTCCACTGCTGAAGACTTTCTTGACACCATCTGTGTCACTTGCAATCTCTCTCTAGTGAGAGAGGCTTGCAGCTTTGCCTTGAAATATTTCACCCATTGTGTATTTCCAAGAGGTTCTGGGTGTGCCTGTCTGTAGCAGCCATTGTTTCAATATCCAGTACTTGGCGTTTTTAATGTATCTTTCTTAGACAGTTATGAGTTTCAATGAGTGTCTAGATTATAAGAAATGTCTCTGTTTTCACACTGCCCTGAGGGTAATTTGTTGGTTTCTCACCTTCACCTTGGAAAGTGGCCTTGCATTTTTAAGCAGTTTACTCTGTCTCAGTTCACCATGCAAAATTTCCAGTCAGTTGAAAGTAGAAAAATCATATTTTCAAAAATAAAGGGGCATAGCTTTGTAACAAGTCCAAGGATAGATCGTTGGCAGATACCAGATGTAACTGTGCCATTGATGGTGATTCTCTGGCTACAATTAGACATAAAGAATGTCATCAAACGTGTGCATTCCTACGCATCTGGACAATGGTGAAGAGGTGTTGGAAGGGGATGGGTGTGATCAACTGTGCCAAATGGCAGAATCATTCCAGATATGCATTAAGTGTGGTAGCAGGCATGAGAAAAGATGTTTTACCTGCTGGCTGCAATTACAGATTTTTGTGCCATAATTGTCCCCTTTCTGCCTCATAAATTATGCAGTCACAGGAAACATGCTGGATCACTGGCGGCCGGCCTCCAATTGTTCCACCACACCATTACCTCACCGCTTCCTCACGCCAGGCGCCATATTTAAACTGTGGCCACGTGCACAGTTCTCAATGCTTGCGGTCCAGGACTGTTCCATTGAAGGCATGGCCCCAAAAGCCAAGAAGAATGCAGCCCCCTGATTCAGCAACGCATTCCTGAGACCCCTTCTGGATGGTGTGAAGGACTGCCGCGATGTCCTCTACCCCTGCTCTGGCTGCAGGAGGCCCATCAGTCTCACCACTCCACCTTGGGAGGCGGTGGCAGAGGTGGTCAGTGCCAACGCTGCACACAAGAGGTTGGCTATCCAGTGCAGGAAACGGATGAATGATCTCATTCATGCCACCAAGGTAAGTCAACCATCTCATCAATCTCAACTCACCCACTCACAAGCCCATCACACATTCACTGCATCGCACTCACTGCTAGCTCAAAGGTCATCACCACTCACTCTCTCACACACATCCTCACATCTCCACCTGGCCTCATCTCCTCTGGAGATAACCTTCTCATCCCGTCCATAGCTCCACTCAGCACAGACACACGCCTGGCATCCTTCTCATTTGGCCTGGCAGGCGCTTTGCTCACACTCTCTCCATGTGTCTTTATGCAGGACAAGACGACGCACAATCAATGGGAGAGGTCCCAGACTTGGGTGGAGTGCCAGACATGTTGGAGCTGGCTGGAGAGGACGCAGACTGTTCCTGTGACGATGTGAGGTCAGCAGCAAACACCCACGTGAGGATCCTGCACCATATCATCCCTCTCTCAATGCTACTCTAAGTCCACTGTTCTGTGTTCAACACAGCTGTCAAGCACGAATACTCTTTCTGTCCTGGGCACACCTGACATGTTGCCCTCAAGCAACCATGACCCCAGCCCCAGCGCCTCGAATGAGGACCCTGAGGGCAGCACCATTGAAGGCCCATCACGGTGCTCACCCACACCCTTCACCAGCACAGTGGCACACACCTCGGTGGGACCTAGATGTAGAGAACCTCAGGATCACGATCTGGTAAGCACAACACACAATCTGTTCCACAGTAGGCGGAAGCAGGGACAACCTTGGTTGTTGGCACGTGGAGGACTGCTGGAGGCAAGGAATCTGCTGAGTCCGAGTCAGATGGTCCTCAATCAGTTGGTGGTGCTGCAGAGACAATCACAGGAACATTAGGAAAAGATGCCTGATGCACTCCTCAGATTGCAAGGGACGATGGAGGAGCCATCCACCTTCAGTCCGAAGTGATAGTGCCAGCATGCCAATGCACTGAGGTCAACATTGGCAGGATGGTGCCTGCCATGGAGACCTTGGTCCAGGACATCAGTCCTGCACTGCTGCACAGGCTGAACTCCATGCTGACGCCATAGTTAGCCTCCAACAGTGTCAGTGTGAGAGGGGTGAGGGGCATTTCAATCTCACTCCTGCTTCTGCTTCTCCTCAAAGAGTCAACCAGAGGCCATCAAGCACCCATAGGGAGGAGGACCAGCAGCTTGACACCCCGGGGCCATCCACCCAGATGACTCCAGGAATGTCTGGCCGATCCTAATCCCCTCTTCCTGTGATTTCCGCAGCTCCCACCAGGCCGAGGAGGGTGCAGTTGACCCACAGCAGGACACGCAAAGCAGGCCAGGGCCTTCCAGGTCTTGGCCCTCCAGGGGGTGCATGCCAAGGTCTTCACAGACAGGTCGTCTCAGTCAGCAGGCTGCCTCCACCTTCCCTGTGGATGCTAGGAAATACCAAGACACAGCGGCAGGGTTAGGAAGGTTAAGAAGATGTCATTGCACAGTGTGGGCACAGGTGTTAATCACTTGTACATAATGTTCACTATTATTAATAAACTCCCAAGAATGTCTCCTTGCCTATGGCTCCTTGTTACGATGAGCAGTGTTTGTGTCACTCAGATGTGAAACCTTGGTTCCTACACAAGATAAAGGCAGGTGTCTCAGTCCAGGGCCTCTTCCCTGTGCAGTGTGTAACCTTCAGACAAAAGTGATGCTCTGGCTTCACACTCACTGGACACATTAGTGATGCCTGCACCTCGATGGTTCTTGTCATTGCTGCTAGAATGTTGTGGGCAGGCGTCATAGTGTTCCGTCATTCTCTCTGTGTGCTCTCAGCATCTTTGAGGTGGGGCTGGCCCCCCATCTCTTCAGCTTCTGTCACCAGTGATGCTGTGCTCCTGAAGGCTGACAAAGGATCAGGTGCATTTAAAGTTTCACAGCCATATCTCCAATATATGACCCTAATCACAGAGTGCAAGCGAGCTGCCCTCAGGTAGACAGGAATCAATGTTCACAGAGGCAATGTGAAGATCTATGGAGTGTCCTCACTGCATGTCATCATCACCCTCCTGGAATCTTGCGACTATTAGGGCCTTTCGCTACTTTCCCATGACATGACCCTGAGCACTGAGGGTATGTGCGCTGCCATCAGCCACACAGGAGATAAATTTTCACAGATGCAAGGTGAGGATGTCAGGACTGTCCTCACTGCACCTTGTCATCATGCTCCACAACTCTTGCAGCTGTGAGGGTCTCCCCAGCAGACCTGCCATGTCTGACCAGTGCAATGGCCTCATCGCTGACATCCCTACCTTTGAGGACCTCATCACCGTCATCTCCTCATCGGAGGAGACATGCAGCTCTTCCATCTCCTGCTCAACCAGGTCCTCGACCAAGTTGCAGTGCCAGGTTGAGTAGCGTGCAGTAAGCTACGATGATGCGCGACACCCTCAGTGGACTGTATTGCAGTGCTCCACTGGACCTGTCGAGGCACCGGAACTCATTTTCAAGATGCCTATCATTTGGTCCACCAAATTCCAGATAACGACATGAGCCTCGTTATACTGTTGCTCTGCTGCAGTCTGAGGTCGCCACGCGGGCATCATCAGCCACATCCTCTGTGGGTAACCCTTGTCCCCAAGGAGCCAACCCTGCAGCCTCTGTGGACCCTGGAAGAGGTCAGGGATCTGAGACCTGCTAAGGATGTAGGAGTCGTGAGCGCTTCCTGGGAATCATGCACAGACCTGTAGTATGGATTGTGGTGGTCGCAGACCAGCTGAACATTCAGCAAGTGAAAGCCCATGCAGTTGACGCAGTTGACTGCTTGTGGCCAAAGTGATCTAAGTGCCATGTGAGTGCAGTCGATAGTACCCTGAACCTGCGGAAAACCAGAGATCTGCGCAAATCCCAGCGCTCTTGCTTCCTGGCTTTCCAGATCTCAGGCAAAACGCGCTTCGTGAAGATGGTGTTCATGACCTTCTGGATACACTTGTGCATGGAGACTTGCGAGATCCCTCACAGGTCATCTGTGGAGCCCTGCAAGAAGCCACTGGTGTAAAAATTGAGCGTGGAAGTCACTTTCATGGCCATTGGCAGTGGATACCCTACATGGTCCCCATGGTGCCTAATCCTGCAGCAGGTGGCATATGTGACTGACCAGTTCCCTAGACATGCGCAGTCTTTGGTGACACTGGTTCTCAGTCATCTGTGTCGTCTATAGACTCTGGGTCTAGCGAGGCCCCCCACGAGCCATGGCTCTCTGTGGATCTTCAGCTGTGTGCACAACAAGCCCTGCTGCCCCTTCATCTTGAGGGAGGTGCTCCTCCCTTTGCCAAGTCAGGTGCCGCCGCTGCACTCTTCTTCTTCTCTGCTCCCATGAGGCATACCACTAAATCACCAGGCTCCATGATCCTGATGTTCTCCTCCTGCAGAATCAAAGAGAGTGTGAGAGAGAGACGCATGGGTTAGCATATGTGTCCTAAGAACCTCTCTTGTTTAAGTCTGAAGGCCTCTTTACACATGCTGGAGAGTGCTGGCCACCACTTGGATGCCCAGTGTGTAACGCACTTCATGGCTGTCTGAAACCCCACCCACCTCCGCCCCACTCCACTTGACCGATTGGCGGCATCTTCGGCCACTGGACTATATGCTATGCTCTCAGCTCAGAAACAGGCATTCTCCTAGCCCACACTGCAAGGCTGCGCTGTTAGCTTGAACCATGCGGGATACTGGTCCAAACCTTAATAAAGACAATGCAAGTGGCTGTGAGTGCCTCCACTAGTGACTGCATCATGGCCACCTTTTGCAAGGGGATTCTACAACTTGCCCAGTCAGCCAATTGTTCTATTGCCTCCTAAAAAGTACATTAATTTGCAGTCTGCACCCAAGGGTGAAAAGTTCTGGAGTATTTGGTGGCACATTCATGCTTTTGCATTGCTTGAGTGTGCAGCAAAGCTTCAGAGGCCCGACTCCAAGCATGTCAATGGAGCTGCAGCTGAACGGTCCTCAGCTGCGGGAGAAAGCTCACTTTTAACAAGTTTTTCCAAGCACATGGCTGCTTTCCTCAGCCCCCCGCAAACCCACCAGCCACTGCGCCCCCTCCACCCGGCATGTTATTGTGTACTTCCTTCAATCTGTGCTGCCTTCACCACCATATCCCCTGCCTCATCCACACTGGAGCCCTTGCCCCAGCACCGCACAGATAGCAAGTCAGGAAAAAGCAACTTGCCTATGCCCCAACCCCCACCCTCCCCACCCTCCGAAGGCGCAGCGCCTCTTCCTTGATGTCCTGTGGCCGATGCTCATGAGTGCTGCACAAGGTAGTGTGCATTCACCTCTGAGTTCCCATCGGAGTTCGGCTCGTCAGGTGCATACCTTTTAAAGGCAGTCGTGAAGCATGCCGTTCTGAAATCACGCCATCGTGGGCAGTAAATTTGAGGCGGGAAGATGATTCCAGTGTTGGGGCACAATAATGAGATGCAAATGCATTAAAATTCAGTTCCCAACATTGGACAGTGGGAAAGGCAGCCCCCTATTGATGGGCGGAGCAGACGATCGCAAACTGGTTTCATGACATCATGAAACTGATTTTTGGCTTTCTCGTCATTTTGTCCTTTCAGGCCCGCCATGGCACCCACCGCCAATGTGACCGGACGATTCCGCCTTTACTGCAGGCAGGTTGAGAAGATCAAGGAAGGATATTTTGCCTTTGCCACGTTAGATATCATTTGTAATTTTGATAAGAGGCCACCTGATTGGAGGGATTCAAACATATAGACTAGGCTTATGTTGCTTAGAGTTTATAAGACTGAGAGGCGATCTGATTGAACCATATAACATTTTTAAGGGATAGATGCTGGGAGAATGCAAAGGGAGGAGCACCTCCCTCAACATGAAAGGGCAGCAGGGCCTGCTGCGCACACAGCTGAAGATCCACAGAGAGCCGTAGCTCATAGGCGCCGGGATAGACTCAGGGTCTATAGACGGCGCCTGTCATTCCTGCAGATGACTGAGAACCACTGTCGCCAAAGACTGCGCATGTCTAGGGAACTGATCAGTCACATATGCCACCTGCTGCGGGAGTCTCAGGATAAGGAATCAGCCACTTAGGACAGAGCAGAAGAAATTCCTTCACTGATAGGGTGAGAAGTTTTGCAACAGATTTTTGGATACTTAGAAAATCAAGAGACATGAGCACAGGACGGGAAGGTTGTTATGGCACAGCAAACGGGAAATGCCAAGTTGCTCAAATCCCAGAGAGAAACTTGAAACAGCTGCCACAACTGTTTTGCAATTTTCATTTTTATTTTGAGATGCGTGCTTTGAATTCAGTAGTAATAAGTCCACTAAGACTTTAGAGATTTTTACAAAATTAAATTAAACATTTATTAATAGAAGAAAAGATTTTAAGCACACATGTAGGTCTACAAAACACTACTATAATAACTCCTCAATCTCCTAATTAATCTAGCTCCCAGTTATACCTCTGTTAAGGCAACAGTAAAACAAAATAGATTTCAACAGACCCAGGCAAAGTACACCCTGGACAGTGATATTCACAGTGAGTTTTCTTAGCTTCAGTTCCTGTAGACAGCGGCTTGATGCATAGAGGCTAGAGTCTTTTCACGCTTGTTAGATCTTAGAATTCCTTCCTCCTTACACATAACTTCATCTTCTTTATACATGTTTCTCCCTTTTTAATGTAAATTCCATGGTTCCAATATGTCTTTGCAACTTTTTGTCATAATATAAATCTTCCATAATACTCATATTATCAGTTAACTTAAGAAAAAATAAACACATTGTTTGGCTTAGCCTCTGTTGGCTAGGTGTAACATCTTACCATTTCTTTGAAATTCACGACTCTGGTTTATCTAAAAATGCAAATGTTCCTCACACCTCACATTCTAAAATTTCAGCCATGTTTACGTATTTAGCATTTCAAACCCAGCTTCTCTTTTGATAATTCAAAAGCTCCAGACCAGCTGTCTGCAATTCAATTAAAGCCCACACACAGGCACACCTACACACAGAAACTAATCCAAACCCTACTATTAACCGACCTTTACCATAAATCACAACAATATTATGAAAATTATTATATTTCATGACAAGGTGGAGTTGAGATAGATCAGCCATGATCCTGTAGATTGGCCAAACAGGCTCGAGGGACCATATGACCAATTGCTGCTCCTATTTCTTACATGCTAATGAGCTTCTGATGAACTCATACACTACCAACATGTGATTCAATGGGAAGAAAAATGGCACAAAGTTGATAACACGCAATTTCCTGCAGTAAATGCAGAATGGGAATCCTGAGCTTTAAAAACAAAGATTTTAAAATATCACACCTAAGGGCCACAGGACACCATCTGTCACAGAATTGTAGTGAAACGGCTTGGAAATAAAGGAATGAAAATCAGGAGGGTTCTGTGTGGGGCGTGTGATCCACACTGCCAGATTACTACCCTGGCAAAGAAGACAAAATCAATTCCCGGACCTCTCTGTCTGCCTTTCCCTTTACAATCAACAGCATTTTCTCTTATCCATTCTCAGCATGTGGTCTTCAATAGCAACGCCCAGCTCCAATTTCCTTTGAAACTTCTTCTTGAACTATTGCAAACCTTAGGGTGAAGGCACTCACGCTTCCTGGAGTTCCTGGATTTTGACCCAATGATAATAAAGGAGCAGTGATTTACGTCCAAGTCATAGAATACAATCAGGACTGGATTTTACAGGCTCCAGCGGGTGTGTTTTGGTGGGGGGAGAGGGCACATAAAATACAAGGGTTGGCAAGCCCACTGCCTTCCCGTCCACCCCGAAGCTGTCCCCCATAACATGGTAGGTGGGCAGGGGCTGAAATCAGTAGCTCACCTGCCATTTTTAAATAAATAATTAATGGTCAATTGAGATTATTACCAAGCCAATTAACTGCAATAATACACTGTCCAGGCCATTAAATGGTTGCCGTGGGCAGGAGTGGGTAGACTGTTTTTTAAATGGTGGAAAGGAAGGAAGGAAAAAGGGGTAAGTCCTTCGGGAGTAGCCTGTGTGAATTGGGGCACCCACCCTCCCCCCCCAAATGATGATATCTGCCCTTTGTTCCTCCTCGCATGGCCTTCAAAACCCATCCCCTCCCTAGGCTCCCCGATGTCACCCCCACCCCGGTCCAAACTCCTGACTTACCTCTCTCTGGGAACCAAGTACGTCATCCGTGGGCCTCCTTGCAGTCGCAGCAGTGCCCACTACTGAGTTTTGACACTGCTGGGGCTGCTAGAGCTGCTGGCCAAACAGATCGGCTGGCAGCTCTCAAGGGCAGGACTTCCATCACCTGAAGTCCCACTCTCTACTCATTTATCCCCCAGCTGCATGTTATGATTGCGGTGCAGGCTTCTTTCAGGTACGTCGGCTTCTAGCCAATTCTTGCAATGGGGGGAGTGGGGGGAGGGGGGGGTGGTTTTGGGGGGAGTTGCGAACGATAGGCCTCCTCTCCCCATGAAATCTAGCCCATAGAAAGGTTACAGCACAGGCCATTCATCCTGTCGTGTCTCTGCTGGCTCTCTGCCAGACAATTCACCTGGTGCCACTCCCCCACCTTTGACCTGTAGCCCTGCAAATTCTTCCTCTTCAGATAAAGATCCAATTCTCTTTTGAAAGACACAAATTAATCTGTTTTCAGCATATTCTCAGACAGTGCCTCTAGATCATAGCCACTTGCTATGTTTAAAAACTTTTTCCCCATGTCACTGTTGGTTCTTTTACGAATCACCCTAGTGTCCTCTGGTCCTTCATCCTTCCACCAATGGCAATAGCTTCTCCCTATCTACTCTGTCTAGGCCCCTCATTATTTGGAATATCTCTATCAAATCTCCTCTCAGCTTTCTCTTTTTCAAGGGTGGTTTGTGACTTGGAAGGAAATTTGGAAACAGCAGTGTTCCTGTACCTGTTGTCCATTAGGTGTTGAAGATCATGGATTTGAAAGGTGCCACCGAAGAAGCCTTGGTGAGTTGCTGCCATGCACCCTGTAGACAGTACAGACTGCAGCTATGTTGTGCCACTGGTGGAGAGAGTGAGAGTGAACATTTGGGATGGTGGATGGGTTGCCGATCAAGTGAACTGGTTTGTCCTGTATAGTGTCGAGCTTCATAAATTTTGTCACAGCTGCACCCATCCAGGCAAATGGAGAGTATTCCATTACACTCCTGACTTTTGCCGTGTACATTAGGTAGTGGAGAGGCATTGGGCATTCAGGAGGTCAACCAATTGCCACAAAATATCTAACCTCTGGCCTGCTCAAGTAGCCACAGTATTTATTTGGCTGGCTAAAAATCAAGCTTTGTGTCACCAAATTGTTAGTGCTGATTAAAGAAAAGAAGGGAGTGGCTACATTTTTGGGTCATAAGAAGACACCAATTGATTCAAACCCATAGAAGACTGTAAATTGATACAGTCTTCACCAGCATTGCCCAAATGGAGGACAATGAATGAAGGTGAATAAATGAATAATAATGAAAGTGCGCATTCTGTTATCTAGCAGCAATGATTATTAAGTTCAGAAGCAATCTGGCTGGCACAGCTCAAGTTATGGAACCAATTATTTCATTTGCAGCGGGTATTTGTTGGCTGACATTTCCAGTAAAGTTTAAAGGCTGCAACAATGACGGCTGCTGCAGTTGGAGATTTTTTACAATAGTTTATGGTGCCATGTTCTACTTCCTTAGGGTTGTAAGGCAGAGCTTGGGCAAGACTACATGGCATAGAGCAGGAAAGTCTTCAGATTACACTATAGAGAGGCAGCAATCACTAAATTCTGTCATCTCTGAATCAAAATTCTTATTGTAATTTTTTGTTGATATATCGACAACGGTAGACAAAACAGGGTTGTACTGACCTCACAGACACATCATAATGATGTACAAATCTGTTTTCTGTGGCTGGAGGATTTAGAAATGGAGGTCATGGTTTCAAGATAAAGGGACAGTCATTCGTGCTGCAATGAGGAGAATTGTCTTCACTCAGATTCAGAAGCGTCAGTGGCTTCAGGAGAGAAGAACAAAATGTCAAAAAAAATGATATACAAAAGAAAAATAACAAACTACCACATCTCGGTAATTAACATAGCTGATGTCTGTTTTAAAGATGATGACAACCTTACCCATAATTGATAATTGAGGCACATTGTCATCCCATTGGGGAACAAATAACATGAGCAACTCTGTACAGTTTGTAAACATGATCAGCTCCTCTCCTCAAGTTTTTGAAACGTTTAAGAATTGGATTTTCAGACAGAAGCTTCTGTTAAAATTGACAGTTATTACAGAGATTGCAAGTACTGATTTACTGTGAGACTGCACAGCTTTAGCAATTGAACTACAGTCAAGGATTCCTGCTGCTGACTGCACATTCAGAAGTGTTAGTCTGACACAATAAACTGCAGTGCAGAGACCAACTGTTCAACTAACATTTTAATTTATCGCAGCGCTGGTTTACAGGATTCAACAAAACCTGTACCCTGCTGAGTACAGCACAATTTTAATCAAATACACAGTTTTAACACCTACCCTGCTGAATGAACTGTAACTCTATAGATGCGCAGTGAGTGACCCTTACACTACTTAACAGCAACAGTTATTCACAGAGGAGTCTTTAACCTGTTCAGTTAACTACAAGTTTATTATTACACAATGATCAACTCTTATCCTTCTGAATAAAAGCAATTCCATCTAACTTTGATTTCAGCTGAAAGCATGACAATAGGGCAAAGGAACACAATTTCATGGAATTATATAGAATTTACACTAAGCCAGTGATTATGTTCCACACAAGCCTCCTCCCACCTTCACAGAATTGTTACAGCATAGAAGGAGGCCATTTGGCCCATCGCATCTACACCAGCTCTCAGAATAAGCAATTCCCTTAGTGCCTTTCCCCCGCCTTCTCCCATAACCCTTAAAATTCTTCCTTTTCAGATAACAGTCTAATTCCCTTTTGAATGCTTCAGTTGAACCTGCCTCCACCACACTTTCAGGCAGTGCATTCCAGGCCCTAACCACTTGCTGCGTGAAAAAGTTTTTCCTCATATCACTTTTGCTTCTTCTACTATTACTTTAAATCTGTGCCCTCTCGTTCTTAATCCTTTCACGAGTGGGAACAGTTTCTCCCTATCTACTCTGTCCAGACCCCTCACAATTTTGAATAACTCTATCAAAACCCCTCTCAGCCTTTTCTCTAAGGAAAACAATCCTAACTTCTCCAATCTATCTTCATAACTGAAGTGACTTCAGTTCACCCTTTCACTATGTCCTTCTATTTCTTTCTCCCACATGTAGTTATCTAGTTTCTCCTGAAATCCTTCTGTGTGATTAGCCTTAGTCCGTATGGTAGAAGGTTCACAGCAGATTCCAATTTCTTCAAACTAACAAATGACAAATTTAGAACTGGCAGCAGAAGTTATAAAAACAGTGATGAACACCTAGAATGGATTTGCAGGAAGGCCAGTGAAGGTAAAACCCTGGAATCATTTAAGAAGCAATAATGAGGCATAACAGTAGGTTCTTCCTGGATGGATAAGCCGATAGCATTCCTCACCTTGTGACCTCATCTAATCCTCATCTTATCGCGATTGCAAAATTACCAAATGAATAATTCCCGCACAGCATATAACAGCATGGGTTAGTGTGTAAATGTGTTTCCATCTATTCTTCCTTTTAATTTTTTTTATCATATCAGGGCAGAACAAGTGAATCATGCTCATCACCTCGGCTTCTAGTTTTGAAATGTAGTCATGGAGAGGAAGGTGCATTGTGTTTCCTCTCTCAGTCAACGATGCTGCGATGTGCAAGAGAACAGGAACCAAAAGTGAGGAAACAACAAATAATCTGATATTACTGCAGGGGCAACTGTAAAGGTACTCTTTAATTTGGATTAAAATACTATATCTGTTCTCCTGTCATTGACCCAATTTTAGGAATTTTCAATTTAGATTTCCTTAGGGAATTCTTCTTTTGGTGGTGAAATTGAAGAGACCAATTTAAACACTAGCCTCTGAATTTATCCTCAACACTGGTACATGGATTCAACCTTCTCCTCAGAGATTTGACTTCCTCTCCAATTGAGAGAAAATTTGAAATGTAATTCGATGTTAAGGAAACTATACCAAGTATAAATTAACCGTCGCTAATCTCAGTGTGTCAGGTCAGGAGAATTGTACTCACAAGGTATGTGTATGAGAAAAATGGAGCAATTGAATCAGTTAGTAAAAGAAAAGTGTTGCCAATTTCTGCCACTGATAAACATCTTCATCTGAACACAAACTTTATTTATAAAAACTATCACACTTGTGCAAAAATACGATTTTTGTCCCAGTGTCAATGAAAAAATACTCTATGTTTTAGGTGGAGCAAGTGTCTGGATAGTGGCAGGACATTACCTGAAGTGGGATTTTCAGAGTTGGAATGTTAGTTTTTAGTACCACTTAGGCTTATCCCAAATTCTTTGTGCTTCCAGTGTCAGTTTGCCTCAGTTGGTAGTGCACTCGCAAGTCAGAAGATTGTGGGTTGAAACCCCACTACAGATTTGAATACATAATCAAGGTTAATGTTCCAGGACAGCATTGAGGGAATGTTACATCATAAGTGTTTTGGATAAGACATTTAAACAGGTCTTTGTTGGCAGCTCAGGTTTTTCATGACACTATTTGAAGATCATGGAGATTAACAGCCCATTCATTCATTCATTTCCTGTTTGTTGGACTTTTCTCCAGGCAAATTAACTATCATACTTATCAACATAATGTTGGCTGCACTTCAAAAAGTAATTGATTTTCTGTAAACTGCTTTGGAATGTCCTGGAGACATGATAATGTACTAAATAAATACGAAATTGTCCATTTATTCTTTTTCTAAAGGCTGGTATCTATCTAAAAGTCCAATTACATTAGCCTGTAGTAAAAAGGAAATGTTTTAAGATCGTGGAAAGTTAACAATGAATGGCTATTTTTTAAAAAACTTTTTTAAAAATCTTATTATCACTATAGGGCTCATTGGTTCTATATACTGTATATGGGCATGAAAGTGCCATACCTTGGCATGGGGGGCAAAAGAGGGGCCATAGAGGGTGGGTGGGGGGCATATATTGGCATGAGAATCACAAGGAGCCATGGGGGTGGGTGGGGGGCATCCCTTGGCATGGAGGCATATGGAGACATGAGAGGTGGGTGGAGGGCATGAGGTGGCATGGATAATGATTGGAGAGTGTGAAGGAATTTGAGGGGTGAGGGTTGGAGGGCCTTTCTGTTTTTATTATAACTGGGAGGAATTCCCATGCACCAAGGTGGGCCTGATAAACAGCCCACCTTGGCACCCAGCAACACCTGTGGCTTGCCTCCGAACTTTGTCCTGGGTTAACTGGCCCAACTGCAGCCCACACCCACCCCCCAGGAATGAAAATCCCATCTTTCTGGGCACTTTCTCCCAAGGCGGGTGGGCTGAGCCAGGAATTTTCCCAACTTCCACTACTTGCCTCGAAGATGAACATTCGGCCCATCATATCTATGTAAGCTTTGTGCAAAGAGCTTTCCAATTTCTTTCCCTCTCTCTCAATAACCTTGTTTGTTTCCCTCTCATTCAAGTCTTTGTCCAATTCTCCTTTGTAAACTCTGAGTTAAAAAATAATAATAACAATATTATTGACAGAAGTATGCAGTGTCCATGCATAGTATGTGAAAATTAACAAACATGCAGATGATGTCAAGGGCAAGGGCAGAACTTGCAGGCCTCTGGGGGGATATTGCCAGATGGGTAGAAGAGCTAGTGCTAGAGTTCTGTTGGCTGCATTTGGACATATAGAAGCAGAATCATATGAGAGCAATCCCTCAGTGCTGGATACCAAAGGAGACATAATGGAGGAAATGGCATGGCTCATCATATCAAACAGCACTGAAATTTCTGGTGGGATAGCGTACCATAGTCAGAGTCACAGAGGATGTTGTTTCTGACTTTGGTTAGGCAGGTTTAGTGCTGTAAAGAAGAGAGGAAGCGAGGCTGGAAAGAAGGAATGAAGTATTGGATCTTTTATGTCCACCTGAGAGAGCAGAAAGGACCTCGGTTTAAACTCTCAGCCAAAAGTACCTCAGTACTATACCTAAGTCTCTGGAGTGGGAGTTAAACTCACAACCTTCTGATTCAGAGGCAAGAGTGCCCCCACTAATCCATTGATGTCATCATTGTCAGTTTTGGGACAGATGAGCATGAGCAGCGAGAGTGCTACAAACTTAACCTCAGCCCTCTGCTTTAAGGAAGCAGCTCCTCCTTCAATCACGATCCAGTCATCCTATTGGGAAAGGTGTACATGTGGGGGATTGGAGTCAGAAGGAGACAGTGGCATAATGGTAATGTTACTAGCATTAACTAGCAATCAAGAAGCCCAGGCTAATGCTCAAATCCCATCACAACAGCTACTGGAATTTTTTTAAAAGTCTGGAATTGAAAGCTAGTGTTAATAATGGTGACCAAGAAGCTGTCATCAACTGTTGTAAAAACCCATGTGGTTTACTAATACCCTTTTGGAAGGAAATCTGCTGTTTTTACTTGATCTGACCTATATGTGACTCCAGACCCACCGTAATGTGGTTGACTCTTAACTGCCCTCTGAAATGGCCAAGGCAGGCTTGTCCAGACGTTTTGCATGGGAGGCCACACTTCCATTTTTTTCGCACTCAAGTGACAAATGAGCAAATTTCAGGAAGATACATGGATTTTTAAAAAAGGTTGAGTGTGAAGAAAAGAAACAACTTGCTGAGCAAAACTAAAGCAATGTCAAAGCAATAAATTGATAATATTAAAAAAAGAGTAATTAATGAAGAATACCGTTAGAGTGTGTGAGGGTCAGTGTGTGAGTGTCCGGCTCATTGCCAGTCTCAGGGTGTTTACTCATTCATCCTCACCTACTGTGTAATTGGGTGTGAATATCTGTTGGTGTGTGGGAATGAAGTGAGTGAGAATCCTGAGACTTGAAGTGAGCCAGATACACACACACACACACACACACACTCACTTTTTCTCTCACGCTCACTCATTCTCTCTCACACTCACTCTGTCTCAGACACACCAGTCAGCCTCTTCCCCCACCTCTCAACCTCAGGTTCCGCAGTGTCTTGCCATCGGAACTCTGCAGTCTCACCTTCCCCCTTTTCCCCGGCAAGCTCACATCCCCCATGGCCCCGCCAGACTCACCTTCTCCCGTGGCCCCAGCAGACTCTCCTTCTCCCATGACCCTGACAGACTCTCCTTCTGCCATGGCTCCAGCAGCCTCACCTTCCCCGTGACCCCAACAGACTCTCTTTCTCTTACCCTCTCCCCACTCAAAAAACCTGTTTTACCCCAGCGTACTCACCATCGCTGGTGTTCACTGCTCCTCCATTCACAGCCTGCTTCTCTCCCACCTTTGCTGATGATAGGCTCGCCAATGCACCTATCAGCAGCAAACATGGGAGAGGAATGACCTGTTATTGGAGGAGCAGCCCCTTGCAGAATCTCGAACTTCACTTACCTGTCTTATCAGCATTTTGAACAGTGGCTCCGGGGGCCACATAGAATGGCTTTAGGGCCACAACCCAGCCCACAGGCTGCCGGTTGGACAAGCCTGGGCAAGGGCAAT
The DNA here is from genome assembly GCF_964194155.1 of Cetorhinus maximus. Taxonomy (NCBI): domain Eukaryota; kingdom Metazoa; phylum Chordata; class Chondrichthyes; order Lamniformes; family Cetorhinidae; genus Cetorhinus; species Cetorhinus maximus. The sequence goes on from NC_135893.1 coordinate 60,080,428, forward strand.
TACGGATGGGCAACAAAAGCTGGCCTTGCCAGGGATGCCAACATCCCATAAAAGAATAATTTTTTAAAAAGATAGGATTGGTCAGGATATTGGATGTCAGGTTATTGTCTGTGCTATCAGAAGGGCAGAAATAGGACTGTAGATATTCAAACAGGGAATTTTGGGAATTGAGGGCACAGAGCTGGGAAGCAAGGACAAGTTGCAACTGATAGGGATATGAATTGCACAGAGGCAGATTGTGCATGCAGAGAGCCATTCGAACGAGTGACATTAACTGTGCAGGTCTTTATTGTTTACTACATTTCATTGCAGTTTTTAATTAAAGAGGTCATTTCGCTGCTTGATGAAACAGATTAATTCTAATAAGTCTTCTTCTGAATATCAGTCTGAAGAAAGGGCATAAAAAGCATTTGAAATTGAGAGTTGGTGGCTGAGCAAGGCTGAATGCTGCCCTTCCATGTACAAGAACAGAATTTCAGGGATACTTTGTGCCCAGAGTCTGATCAGTTTTAACCTAATTACCTGTGAGCTGGGAGTGAGTTCTGCAAAATACAGCAGCGCCCTAATTCCAGTATCCTACATAGCGAGTTTATGTTGAACTATAAACCAAGACCTATTCTGGGCATCCTGCCTGTTCTCTGAAATCCCTGTGGAACACTGTTCCACACTTGATATTAGCTCTTACACTGTCCTCATTTTCTCCCATCATTGGCGGTTTTAAGCAGGAATGCTGCAACCTTACTTATTCAAACAGGTCAACAGTTAACTTTTTGTGAACTTTTCTCCACAATTTTCTATCCCCTCTCCTGAAGACACTAGCCAGTGATATATAGTTCCAAGGTGCTGGCTGCCCCACAGGCCTGCCTCCACACCCTAACCATAGCACAAAATCACGGCACTTTGCCTTTGGGCAGAAGTAGTAGAAGCTGCCCCATAGTACCTCAGTAAAGCACATTCTTCATTTGTCAGCAGCCTATTCAACCACAGAGGTCATCACAGCTGAAATCAAACCTGCCCTCACCCGATGTCTGCACATATATGCTTTTCCAACGTAAGTTATGGGATAATGATGAGGAGATGGAACCATGGCTGATTTCCCCTTCCCAAACAAAAGGGTGCGGCTGAGGCCAATTGTTGCACTATAACTGCTGTCACAGCTAAATTAGCTCAGCACAAGCCAAGGAATTAATGATAGCTGTCCTCAACACCTGTAACTCAATTCTATATACAAAACTGTTACAGCTGTTACCAGTGGGAGAGGAGGTTCTTATAATGAGCTGCTGAGTATTTCAACAGTCACAGATTGTAACTCTTTCGAGTACATTCACAGTTCTTGGTTTCCGGGAGTGGGACATGAACCCACAACCCTCTGATTCAAAGGCAAGGGTGCTATGAACTGAGCCACAGGAGAGGAGGATGCCACAATCAGGTGGTAATCTGGATGAGGGGAGACATCGGAGTCAAGGGTTAGTATAGATGAAGAAAGGGAATCAGAGCGAGGTCTAAGCCAGGGTTACATAAGATATACAGCACAGAAAGAGGCCATTTGGCTTAATGAGTCCTTGTCAGCATTTGTGCTACACTTGAGCCTTCTCCCATCTTTCCTTATCTAAATCTATCATCATAACCCTCTATTCCCTTCTCCCTCACATGCTCGTCTAGCTTCCCCTTAAATGTATCCAGTGTTACGACCACATCAGGAGGAGTGAAATAGCTCCCCTATTTTCCCTCTCCAGGTCTGACCGTAACAGGGAGCGGAATCGTCCAAGATTTGCACAAAGTGCGGACGCGGCAGAAAAAAGTTGTTTTATCTGTCAGCCGCAATGGTGGGTTTTCACACCATATCGTCCTATTCCCATCTCATTAATCATGCAGCCACAGGAAACATGCCATCTCACTGGCAGGCAGCCTCTGATTTGCCTGCCACACCGTTACCTTGCTGCTTCCTCATGCAGGGTTCCATATTTAAACTGCAGTTGCGTATACATTTCTCAATGCTTGCAGCTAGGAGGGCACCGGTGAAGACTTGGTCCCAAAAGCCAAGATGAGTGCAGCCCTGGGACGTCTTCTGGACACCAGGGAGACCCGCCGCAATGTCCTCTACCCCTCAGAAAGCCCATCAGTCTCTCCACTCCGGCTTGGAAGACGGAGGCAGAGGTAGTCAGTGCTAATGCTGCACACAAGGACAGTGCAGAAAACAGATGATTGATCTCATCTGTGCCACCATGTTTAGGCAACCATCTCATCACTCTAAACTCACACACTCACAAGGCCATCACACATTTACTGGCATCTCACACACTGCCAGCTCAAGAGACATTAGGTTTTTTTTAGATTAAACAAAGAACAAGGTAAGTTTATTGAAATTACTTCCCAAATTAAAAAGGACTAGGTAAATCACAACCTAGGTCAACAATAGGTCGCACATATTCGCCTGGGCCCACACACACACACCAGTACAGATGGAAAAATAACAGGATAGGCTTAAGGATTTTTTACAGTTCATGAAGATAAAAAAAAAGGAGTATACGGTTAGCTGCTCTTTGGCTGGTCACATTATGGCCGTTTTGTTCAGTTGTCTTCCTGGGTACAGTTGTATGCAGCAGATTTCCATGTTTTATTCCCCAAAGATCTCAGTTTTCAGTAGATTTCTCTTCTCCGGATGGTTACTTTGCAAATCCAGGCACAACACTTCACAGAGAGAGAGGGGAAGCGGGGGCAAACAGCTTCAGCTGCCTGTTTCATTGTAGCATTGTCTTGATCTCTCTCCTGCTTGGTAAACAGTCTCTTAAAGTACTCTGCTGGCTGTTTATTCCAGAAAAATTCTATTAGTCCATGTCTGCTGCAGTCATCGTTTTAGATCAGGTAATTGCATTTTGATGTCTCATCTCAGAAACATTTGCAGTTTCAGGATATTGTAAAGCCAACAGGAAATGAGGTCTTTCACGTTCCCCATGGGGTTGAGTGTCTTTTTTTCCCCATTCCACTTGGTGGAATACAAGCTGTATATCGTAGCTGTCGGGCAGTCTCCATTGTCTTTGAGGATTTCAGGGTTTTTTTAAATCCAGCCAGAAAAACAAAAATTAGAAATTGTATCTTTAAAAAAAAGCACATCCTCATAACAATAGTAATCACTTTAACCACTCCCTATGGTAGCAAGTTCCATATTCTCATCATTCTTTGGGTAAAGAAGTTTCTCCTGAATTTCCTATTGGATTTCTCGGTGACAATCTTATGGTCTTTAGTTATGCTTTTCCCCAGAAGTGGAAACATTCTCTGTAACCGCTCCATCAAAACTTTTCATTGTTTTAAAGCTTTCTTTTTTCAAAAGGAGAGACCCATTCTGTTCATATTTTGCTGATATGTATTTCTGGTATCATCCTTGTAAATCTTCTCTGCACCCTCTCCTGTGCCTCTATATCCTTTTCATAATATGTTTGACAAGAACTTAAGTGTGGTTTAACCAAGGTTCCGTACAAGTTTAGCACAACTTCCTTACTTTTCAATTCTATCCCTCTAGAAATAAAGCCTAGAGCTTGCTTTACTTTTGTTATGACTGTGCTAACCTGTGGTGCAACTTTAAGTGATTGCTGTATTTGTACACCAAATTCCTTGGTTCCTCTAATCCACCTTGACTCACACCTTCCAAGTAAGAAGTGATCACAGAATCACACACTGCAGAAGAGGCCCTTCGGCCTATCGAGTCTGCACCTACATGTGAGAAACACCTGACCTACCTACCTAATCCCATTTACCAGTACTTGGCCCATAGCCTTGAATGTTATGACGTGCCGAGTGCTCATCCAGGTACTTTTTAAAGGATGTGAGGCAACCCGCCTCCACTACCCTTCCAGGCAGTGCATTCCAGACCGTCACCACCCTCTGGGAAAAAACGTTTTTCCTCACATTCCCCCAAACCTCCTGCCCCTCACCTTGAACTTGTGTCCCATCGTGACTGACCCTTCAACTAAGGGGAACAGCTGCTCCCTATCCACCCTGTCCATGCCCCTCATAATCTTGTACACCTCGATCAGGTCACCCCTCAGTCTTCTCTGCTCCAACGAAAACAACCCAAGTCTGTCCAACCTCTCTTCATAACTTAAATGTTTCATCCCAGGCAATATCCTGGTGAATCACCTCTGCACCCTCTCCAGTGCAATCACATCCTTCCTATGATGTGGTGACCAGAACTGCACACAGTACTCCAGCTGTGGCCTCACCAAGGTTCTATCCAACTCCAACATGACCTCCCTACTTTTGTAATCTATGCCTCGAATGATAAAGGCAAGTGTCCCATATACCTTTTTCACCACCCCACTAACATGCCCCTCCGCCTTCAGAGATCTATGGACACACACGCCAAGGTCCCTTTGTTCCTCAGAACTTCCTAGTGTCATGCCATTCATTGAATACTTCCTTGTCAAATTACTCCCTATGATCTCCCTATTATACCTAGTAAAATTTACTACCTCACATTTTTGTGTATTGAACTTCATTTACCAATTATTTCCCCATTTTGCAAGTTCATTAATGTCTTCCTGTAGTTTGTTGCAGTCCTCCACAATATTGACTATTCCCTGGCCAGGATTTTACGGCCCCGCTGTGGCGTGTCTCCCCCCCTAGCGGATGTGGCGAGCCATTTAACTCTCCATTCAGTTCGGCGGGACTGTAATATCCTGCTGGGTGGGAGGGGCCATAAAATCCTGGGCCCTCAATTTGGTGTAATCCAAGTTATTCCCTGGAGTTTAGAACAACAAGAGATGATGTCATTGAAACATCTAAGATTCTGTGGAATTTGACAGGATAGATATGCTGAGAGGCTGTTTCACTTTGGCTGGAGAGTGTAGAACATATAGTCATAGTCACAGGAAGAGGGGTCAACCATTTAGGATTGAGATGAGAGAAAGTTCTTATCTCAGGGGTTCTTTATCTTTGGAATTCCCCTCACCAGAAAGGGGTGGATGTTCAGTCATTGAGTATATTCAAGGCTGAGATCGATAGATCTTTGGGCATTAAGAAATATAGGGATAGTGTAGGAAGATGGAATCAAGGGAGAATATCAGTTATGATTTTATTGAATGGTTGAGCAGGCTCGAGGGACCAAATGGCCTCCTCCTGCGTCTGCTGTCTTTGTTAAAACTATTCAAAAATGCAACTCCATGTTTGAATCCCTCCTATCAGGTTTCTTCCCCTACCACAATTCCAAAATAACTCTTATCAAAGTCACAAATGACATCCTGTGTCACTCATGTGACAAAGGTAAACTATCTCTTTTCATCCTTCTCGATCTGTCTGCAGCCTTTGACACAGTTGACCACACTAACCCCCTTCAATGCCTTTCCACTGTTGTCCAGCTGGGTGGGACTACTCTCACCTGGTTTCAATCTTATCCAGAAAGTAGCCAGAAAATCACACGCAGTGGGCTTTTCTTCCCATTTCTGCACCGTTACTTCCGATGTCCCCCAAGAATCTAAGCTTGGCCCCCTCCTTTTTCTCATCTACATGTTACCCCTCAGTGGTATCATCTGAAAACACAGTGTTATTTTTCACTTGTACACTGATGACACCCAGCTCTACGTCACCTCCACCTCTCACGACTCCTCCACTGTTGCTATATTATCAGACTGGTTATCTGACATCCAGGACTGGATGAGCAGAAATTTTCTCCAATTAAATATTGGGAAGACCTGAAGCCATTGTCTTCAGGTCCCTGCCACAAATTCCATTCCCTAGATACTGACTCCATCCCTCTCCCTGACTACTGTCTGAGACTGAACCAAACTGTTCGTAATCTTGGTATCACATGTGACCCTGAAATGAGCTTCTGACCACATATCGCACCATCACTAGGAAAGACAGCCTATTTCTACCTCCATAACATCAGCTGTCTCTGCCCATCTGCTGCTGAAACACTCATCCATACTTTCGTTAGTTTTAGGCTTGACTATTCAAATGCACTCCTGGCCAGTCTCCCACATTCAACCCTCCATAAGCATGAGATCATCCAAAATTTTGCTTCCCCATGTCCTAACTCACACCAAGTCCCATTCACCCATCAGCACCTGTTGCTTGCTGAACTATATTGGCTCCTGGTTCAGCAACACCACCATTTTCAAATTCTCAATTTTGTTTTCAAATCCCTCCATGGCCATCGCCACCACCCCAATCCCTCCCCAATACCTGTATTCTTCTCCAGCCCCAAAACCTTTTGAGATCTCTGTGCCCTTCAATTTTGACCTCTTGGTGCAACCTCAATTTTCAAATTGGGTGGGTTTTTAGCCAGGGGTTAGTCTGGATGAAGGGAAGGGGAAAGAGCCGGGGGTTAGTCTGGATCAGAAGAGGGAATCAGAGCCAGGGGTTTGAATGGATGAGGGGAAAGGATCAGAGACAGGACTAAATTGGATGGAGGAGAGCTAGGGGTTAGTCTGGATGGAGGAGGGTCACAGCCAGGCACTACCCTGCCAAACACACTTACCAATCACCAGTCGGTTTCAACTCAAATATCACTGCAGCACAGTGTGACATTTCTACCATTTGTGTGACCACATCTTTGTACAAGAATGATATCTACTGTTATCCTGATTATAGAGGCATGTGGGAGGGGGTGGTGTAATGGTAATGTCACTGGACTAGTAATCTAGAAACACAGGCTAATGCTCTGGGGACATGGGTTCAAATCCCCCCACAGCTGGTGGAACTTAAATTCAAATTAATAAAAATCTGGAATTAAAAGCTAGTCAAGCACAAATCAAATGTCATATAAACCCATGTGGTTCACTTATGCCCTTAAGGAAGGAAATCTGCCATCCTGGCCTACATGTGACTCCTGACTCACAGCAATGTGGTTGACTCTGGAATGGTCTAGCAAGCCACTCAGTTGTATCAAACCTCTACAAAGCCCAAAAAAAAGGATGAAACTGGATGGACCATCTGGCATCAACCTATCAGCATCTTGGGGGTTACCATTGACCAGAAACTGCACTGGACTTGCCATATAAATACTGTGGATACAAGAGCAGGTCAGAGACTAGGAATCCTGCAGTGAGTAACTCCTGACTCCCCAAAGCCTGTCCACTATCGACAAGACACAAGTCAGGAGTGTGATGGAATACCCTCCACTTGCCTAGATGAGTGCAGCTCCAACATACACTCAAAAAGCTCGACACCATCCAGGACAAAACAGGCCACTTGATTGGCACCCCTTCCGCAAACATTCACTCCCTCTACCACCAATGAACAGTGGCAGCAGTGTGTACCATCTACAAGATTTACTGCAGAGATTCACAAAGGCTCCTTAGGCAACACCTTTCAAACCCACGACTGCTACAATCTAGAAGGACAAGGGCAGCAGACACACGGGAACACCACCACCTGGAAGCTCTCCTCCAAGCCACTCACTATCCTGACTTAGAAATATATCACTGTTCTTTCACTGTGTCTGGGTCAAAATCCTGGAACTGCCTCCTTAACATCACTGTGGGTGTAGTGGTTGAAGAAGGCAGCTCACCACCGCCTTCTCAAGGGCAATTAGGGATGTGCAATAAATGCTGGCCTAGCCAGCGAAGCCCACATCCTGTAAATGAATTTTAAAAATGGACATTGGAAACAACAACAGCAAACCCAGCCCTGTCGATCCTGCAAAGTCTTCCTTAGTAACATCTGGGGGCTTCTGCCAAAATTGAGAGAGCTGTCCCACAGACTAGTCAAGCAACAGCCTGACATAGACTTACTCACAGAATCATACCTTACAGGCAATGTCCCAGACACCACCATCACCATTCTTGGATATGTCTTGTCCCACCGACAGGACAGACCCACCAGAGGTGGCAGCACAGTGGTATACAGTCGGGAGGGAGTTGCCCTGGGAGTCCTTAACATTGACCCCATGAAGTCTCATGGCATCAGGTCAGTCATAGGCAAGAAAACCTTTTGCTGATTACCACCTACCATGCACCCACCCCCTACCATGCACCCACCCCCCCAACTCAGTTGATGAATCAGTACTCCTCCATGCTGAAAGAATCAACTGAAAGAAGCACCGAAGGTGGAAAAAGCACAGAATATACTCAGGGTGGGGGACTTCAATGTCCATCACCAAGAATGGCTTGGTAGCACCACTACTGACTGAAAATGCCAAGTTCTAAAGGACATAGCTGCTAGACTGGGTCTGCGGCAGGTGGTGAGAGAGCCAACTAGAGGGAAAACCTATTTGACCACATTCTCACCAATCCATTGTCGCAGAAGCATCTGTCCATGACAGTATTGGTAGGAGTGACCACCACACAGTCCTTGTGGAGCAGAACGCCCGCCTTCTCATTGAGAATACCCTCTATCATGTGTGACGCTACCACCATGCTAAATGGGATAGACTTTGAACAGATCTAGCAACTCCAAACTGGGCATCCATGAGGCACTGTGGACCATCAGCGGCAGCAGAACTGTACTCAACCACAATCTGTAACCTCATGGTCAAGCATATCCCCCACTCTATCATTACCATCAAGCCAGCGGATCAACCCTGGTTCAATGAAGAGTGCAGGAGGGCATGCCAGGAGCAGCAACAGGCAAAGCTAAAAATGAGATGTCAACCTGGTGAAGCTACAACCCAGGACTACTTGCATGCCAAACAGAGCTAAGCGATCCTACAACCAACAGATCAGACCTAAGCCCTACAGTCCTGCCACATCCAGTCATGAACGGTGGTGGACAATTAACAACTAACAGGAGAAGGGGGCTCCACAAATACCCCCATCCTCAATGATGGGGGAGCCCAGCACATCAGATGCCACTCTTCAGCAAATTCGATTCACTCCATGTGATATCAGGAAATGGTTGAAGGCACTGGATACTGCAAAGGCTATGGGCCCTGACAATATTCTGGCAATAGTACTGAAGACTTGTGCTCCAGAACGAGCTACGCCCCTAGCCAAGCTGTTCCAGTACAGCTACAACACTGGCATCTGCGCAGCAACGTGTAAAATTGCCCAAGCATGTCCTGTCCACAAAAAGCAGAACAAATCCAATGCGGCCAATTACCACCCAATCAGTCTACTCTTGATTATCAGCAAAGTGATGGAAGGTGTTATCGACAGTGCTATCAAGAGGCACTTACTCAGCAATAAGCTGCGCAATGATGCTTAGTTTTTGTTTCACCAAGATCACTCAGCTCCCGACCTCATTACAGCCTTGGTCCAAACATGAACAAAAGAGCTGAACTTAAGAGGTGAGGTGAGAGTGACTACTCCTGACGTCAAGGGAGCGTTTGACTAAGTGTGGCACCAAAGAGCCCTGGCAAAACTGAAGTCAATGGGAATCAGGGGCAAAACTCTCCACTGGTTGGAGTCATACCTAGCACAAAAGAAGATGGTTGTTGCTATTGGAGGTAAATAACCTCAATCCCAGGACGTCGCTGCCGAAGCTCCTCAGGGTAGTGTCCTAGACCCATCCATCTTCAGCTGCTTCATCAATTACCTTCCTTTCATCATAGGATCAGAAGCGGGGATGTTGGCTGATGATTGCACAATGTTCAGCACCATTCGCGACTCCTCAGACACTGAAGTAGTGTGTATCCATATGCACAACCTGGACAATATTCAGGCTCGGGCTGAAAAGTGGCAGGTGACGTTCACACCACACAATTGCCAGGCAATGACCATCTCCAATAAGAGAGAATCTAACCATCTCCCCTTGACATTCAATGGCATTACCATCGCTGAAACCTCCACTATCAACACTTGGGAGTTACCATTGACCAGAAACTCAACTGAACCAGACATATAAATACCGTGGCTACAAAAGCAGGTCACAGGTTGGGAATTCTGCAGAGAGTAACTCACCTCCTGACTCCCAATAGCTGTCCACCATCTACAAGACTCAAGTCAGGAGTGTGATGCAATACTCTCCACTTGCCTGAATGATTACAGCTCCAACAACATTCAAGAAGCTCGACATCATCCAAGAAAAAGCAACCTGCTTGATTAGCACCCCATCCACCACTTTCAACATTCACTCTCTCCACCATCAACGCACAGTGGCAGTAGTGTGTACCATGTACAAGATGCACGGCAGCAACTCACTAAGGCTCCTTCGATAGCACCTTCCAAACCTGTGACCTCTACCACCTAGAAGGACAAGTGTAGCAGATGCATGGGAACACCACCACTTGCAAGTTTCCCCAAAAGTCACACACTTTCCTGACTTGGAACTATATCGTTCACTGTCACTGGGTCAAAATCCTGGAACTCCTTCCCAACAGCCCTGTGGGTGTTCCTACAACACATGGACTGCAGCGGTTCAAGAAGGCAGCTCACCACCTCCTTCTCAAGGGCAATTAGGGATGGGCAATAAATGCTGGCCTAGCCAGCAATGCCCACATCCCAAGAACGGACAATATATAAAAAAATGTGACAACTGTTACCATCACTACAAGAGATTGGCATCTGTTACCAAGACTAACGGAGCATATGTGCCATCTGTTACCTTATAGAGCAATCATTCTCATTAATACAGTTAATTTTGTAACTATTTTTATCATGTAATATACAGGTGGCTGACAAGAGATTTTATTCTGGAAGTTATTTGTGGATAACGTTAAACTTCTCTCAGCATTATATGACATGCTGCTGTTACCATGACTACAGCATAATGTGACGAACGTCTACATTTTTCTATAAAATAAAAGCAAAATATTACGGATGCTGGAAATCTGAAACAAAAACAAAAATAGCTGGACATCCCCACCATCCCCACACTCTTCATCACAACAGTCATACGGACTTGAAATGTTAACTCTGTCTTCCTCTCCACAGATGCTGTCAGACTTGCTGAACTTTTCCAGCTATTTTTGTTTTTGTCTACATTTTTCTATTCATTCTTGGGATGGGAGCATCACTCGCAAGGCCAGTATTTACTGCCAATACCTAATTACCCTCGAGAAAGTGTTGGTGATCCACCCTGCTGCAGTCCATGTGATGTAGGTACATCTACAGTGCTGTTAAGGGGAGAGTTCCAGGATTTTGACCCAGGGACGATGAAGGAACAACAATATATTTCCAAGTCAGGATGTTGCGTGACTTGGAGGGGAACTTGCAGGCGGTGGTGTTCCCATGCCTTTGCTACTCGTGTTCTTCTTGGTGGTAGAGGTTGAGGGTTTGAAAGGTGCTCTCGGAGTAGCCTTGGCAAGTTTCTGCAGTGCATCTTGTTGATGGTACACTGCTGCCTTTGTGTTCTAATGGTGGAGGGAGTGAATGTTTAAGGTGGTGAATGCAGTGCTGATCAAGCAGGTTGCTTCGTCATTGATAGTGTCAAGCCTCTTGACTGTTGTAGGAGCTTCACTCATCCTGGTAAGTGGAGAGTATTCACACTTCTGACTTTTATCTTGTAGTGGCGGACAGGTCTTAGGAAGACAAGAAGTGGGTTACTCACTGCAGATTTTATAGTCTTTGACTCGCTTTTGTAGCTACAGTATTTATATGGCTTGTCCAGTTAAGTTTCTGATCAATGGTAATGTCTAGGATGTTTTAGATGAGGGAACTAAATGTAATATCTCAAAATTTGCAGATGACACAAAGCTGGGTGGGAGGGTGAGCTGTGAGGAGGATGCAGAGATGCTTCAGTGTGATTTGGACAAGCTGAGTGAGTGGGCAAATGCATGGCAGATGAAGTATAATGTGGATAAATGTGAGGTTATCCACTTTGGTAGCAAAAAACAGGAAGGCAGATTATTATCTAAATGGCTATAAATTGAGAGAGGGGAATGTGCAACAAGACCTAGGTGTCTTCATACACCAGTCGCTGAAGGTAAGCATGCAGGTGCAGCAGGTGGTATAGAAGACAAATGGTATGTTGGCCTTCATAGCGAGAGGATTCAAGTGCAGGAGCAGGGATGTCTTGCTGCAATTATACAGGACCTTGGTAAAACCACACTTGGAATATTGCGTGCAGTTTTGGCCTCCTTATCTGAGGAAGGATGTTCTTGCTATAGAGGGAGAGCAGCGAAGGTTTACCAGACTCCTGGGATGGCGGAACTGACATATGAGGAGAAATTGAGTCGGTTAGGATTATATTCGCTGGAGTTCAGAAGAATGAGGGGGGGGATCTCATAGAAACCTTTAAAATTCAAACAGGACTAGACAGGGTAGATGCAGGAAGGATGTTCCCGATGGTGGGGATGTCCAGAACCAGGGGTCACAGTCTGAGGATACAGGGTAGACCATTTAAGTGAGCCTGTGGAATTCGCTATCACAGAAAGTAGTTGAGGCCAAAATATTGTATGTTTTCAAGAAGGAATTAGATATAGCTCTTGGGGTGAAAAGGATCAAAGAATATGGGGAGAAAGCGGGAGCAGGCTATTGAGTTGGATGATCAACCAATGAATGGCAGAGCAGGCTCGAAGGGCTGAGTGGCCTACTGCTGCTGCTATTTTCTATGTTTCTATGTTGGTAGTGGCAGATTCAGTGATAATAATACCATTTAATATCAAAGGGAGATTGTTAGATTCTCTGTTACTGGAGGTGGTATTTGCCTGGCACTTGTGTGGTGCGAATGTTACTTGCCACTTGTCAGCCCAACTCTGAACGTCGCTCAGGTTTCACTACAAGCAGACACGGACTGCATCAATATCCAAGGAGTTACGAGTGGTACTGAACACTGTGAAATCATCAGCAAACACCCAGCTTCTGACTTCATGATGGAGGGAAGATCACTGATGAAGCAGTTGAAAATGGATGGGCCTAGGACACTACCCTGAGAAACCCCTGCAGTGATGTCCTAAGACTGAAACTCCCAACAACCACAATCATCTTCCTTTGTGCTGTTTATGACGCCATTGGAGAACTTTCCCCCTGATTCCCATTGGCTTCAATTTTGCTAGGACTCCTTGATACCACACTCTGTCAAAAGCTGCCTTGATATTAAGGGCAATCACTCTGACCTCACTCTGGAATTCAGCTATTTGGTCATCATTGGTCCTAGGTGTAATTAATTAATGGAACCTAAACTGAGTGTCGGTGGGCAGGCTGTTGCTGAATAAGTGCCACTTATTCACTGATCACTGATAGCACTGTCCCCAGAGAGTGGTCAAAGACAAAGAAAGTCTGAAAATTAGTGGCCAGAAAGGCCTGAAATGTTTTTGTGACAAGGAGTCATGTCATTATGGCATGTAATATAGTGAATACAAATATTTCTAGGTCACTTCAAATGGATGGAGTTATTAGACTTCAAGTGGGTAGAAACATTGGCCCGGATCATCTGTGAAGTGGCAATCGGCATCAGGTTGCCACTCTGCTCGTACTTTTCTGCATCCAGGTTCTGCTCTGTATCCATGGCCAGATCTTCCAAGCTGGGCTTCTTTAAAAATGTAGAGTGTACAGTCCCACAAAGAACTCCGTCACAGCGCTGTAGCATTGGGTGGAAGACAAGACATACCTCTTTTTTATAGCACTAGCTGCCATAAGGTAAATTTAAAGGTCCAGTGTGAATGTTAGTGAATGTGTGAATAGGTGAATGCTAGTAAATGAGTGAATGGATAGATGTGTGAATGGGTAGGGAGGTAGGGTGAGTCGGTGGGTAAGGTAAGTAGGTAGGGTGGGTGAGGTAAGTGGGTAAGGTGGTAGATGGCTAGGGTGGTATGTGGGTAGGTTGGTGGGTAGGGTGGCAGATGGGTAGGGTGATAACTGGGTAGGTGGTAGGTGGGGTAGGATGGCTGGTGGATGAGGTGACAGCTGGGTAAGATGGCAGGTGGGTGGGATGGCAGTGGATAAAGTAGTGGGCCGGAGCAGGAGAGGCAGTAAGGCGGGGGTGTAATCAGGTGGTCGGGAATTAGCATGGTGAGGAGGGCTAGTCAGGTCAGGTTGGGGGTGCTGGTTGGGGTTAGTCGGGTATCAGTGGGGTTAGTCGGGGATCAAGTGGGCAATCGGGTGTTCAGTGTAAGTGATTGGGTGGTCAGTTCTATAGCTAACCAGGAGTTAGACTAGGATTTTACTGTCTGATATTCAGGTAAGTAAATCAAAATTGTCCAAAGTCTCAGACCCTAACCCAGAGTCTGAGACTTTTGCAGAGGATCCCGGGGAGCAGCAGAATTGCCCATCGGAAATTAAAATTTCCCAGGCAATTCCCATGGAGGCCAGTATGTCGGGACTTCCGCAGGATCCCAGAAATCTGGAGACCGACAGACCTGGACTACTAATTTTTACTTTGTTTATCTTCTATTACTGTCAAGACTGTGGACCAATACATTTGTATCAAGGTACCAAAGTGATCTCAGCATTTCAACATATGTACACATTATAGCATATTGGATAACGAATTTTATGAACAACTTCAGGTCAAAAGGGAAATTAGCAAAATTATGAGAAATATTCTTACCTGACTACGTTCCAAGCAAAGGTACCTAGGTGGACTGCTCTAAATACTGGCAGCAATCGTTTAATTACTACTGAAGTTGCTAGTGATTTAATTACTGGATTTGTTCACCTATTAACTACTGTAAACTGGAATCTTTGGACCGACAAACCTTTGAACATCATCTGACGCACCAGGAATTGTACAAGTTCCATGAGATGAATGCAGTCGGGCTCAATTTTGGACTCTAAATCTAACAGCCACCTGATCTGGCCAGGATGCTAACTTTCTAGTTACCTCATTATAAAAGAACAGAATATGAACTCAAAGTACAGTGATACCAGAGTGATGGAAGTGGGTTGTGCCTCCTTCACTCAACAGCCAATATGAACAAATGCTCATGTCAGGCCAGCACATGGCTCTGGGCCATGAAACACTGTCATTGTTGGGGTTGTTTACAAGTTCAGCAGTTTTGTGTTCGGGGTAGGCAGAAACCCTTCATTCAAATCCAGTCACTTGAGTTCAGGACAAAGCAAAAAAGATGAGGGCGGGCTATGCAAAATGGGGTTTGATCCGACAGTTTAATCAATTTCTCCTCACATGGATACTGTTATAACCAGGTGAGGAAGGGTCAAATGGCTCCCCTCTTTGCCCTCTCATTATTTGACTGCATTAGGTTTTTTTGTTGGAGATATACTTGCCAATTCAGTGAGTACTTTACTGTTTACACGCTGTGATCAGAAAAGAATAATAGGACAGGTTTCTTGAGTTTAACAAAGGAAGAGATTAGCTTTATTATGCATAAGCCGATCTAGGTAAAATAATAAAATATGCACCAACTTTCACACATACACACACAAATATAGATTACAGAGTGGGGAAGGATATGTTGGCCAAATTAGAGTCCATAGAAGTTAAAAGGATTTCACAGTCTGTAGTTTGGTGACTCGGCTGGTTTCAGGCTGAATCCAGTGGTCTTGCTGCTTTCATTCGGTGGCTTACTTTCAGCACGAGGTGCTTTGGAATTACAGATTCAAGATTTATCTGTTCTTCTGGAGACAGAGCTGTGCAATTGAGTTCTTTCTTTAAAATCTCTGTCTGCTGCGCATGGAGAGTCAAACAACAGCAGACAGGACCCAAAAGCTTACAAATTGAGTGGAGAGAGAGGAAGGATCTCTCTCAGCTTCTTAGCTGCTTGTCCTTAGTTTTGCTGAGAAAACATGTGCTTAAAGCATACAAATGGTTGGCTTGTCATGTGACTGCCCTCTCCAACTGACCAGCAATTCAAACATGATCTCATGTTCCAATTGCAGCTTGATTAGATCAGGTTTGGAAATTTCCCCTCTTAGCCAAGGTCCCATTGTTCAAGTTTGATGGTTTGTCTCCACCCAGTTGAGTATCTGGAAATTGTGCTAATGGATAGGAAATATGCTCCATTCACATTCCTCTGAGGTCATTGTCTTTTATGGGTTTTTGCAGACATGCTGTCTCCAACTCAATGGGGTTGGAATGTGGAATGTACAATAATGCAAATTAGGAAGCCATCTTGGCTGTGAGTTCAAGTCACTTTAGTCTGTGTTTTAAAAATGCCTGTTTTTTAAAAGTTCAGCTCATGTTTCCAGCTGGTGGATTAAAAATGATTATTTGGCATAAACCATATCTTCATGACAATATTCAAGGCCTTAACTTCAATAATCAGTAAAAACAGTATCATTGCATGATCTGGTAATTAAAACCAGCTTTCAGCATAAAAAGAGCAGAACATTGAACAGATAACAGTGCAAACTGCTACCTGCCAACAGCTCAACAACTGAACACCCCAGCTCTTGGAGCCTCAGAACTAACTCAACAAGAAGGAAGATTTTATGTTTGTACATCTGGCGAGGGAAGAGAGGGGAGGCAGGTGTGGGGCAATGATTCGGTACTCAGGGACAACTCAACTCCAGATGCCTTAGCTGGTAAAGGCAACACATATCTGAACTATCTAGCCTAAGAGGACCCAAAGTTTCAACTGCCCATTTGTACAGAGGTTGATCCCAGAGGTTGACATGCTAAGGTTGATATGTTAGTCCTTTGTACTCAGTTTCAGGACGGTGGGTAGAATCAGCCAATCACAATCACTAATTCGTTTACCCACAGCTGGAAAGTGGATGTGAACCTGTGAAGACAGGATCCCGGTGGATTGCAATGTCCCCCAGCCTAGCTCACCAGTTCATTTTCATGCCATGACCATTTGATGCCTCAGTGTAATCACAGTATTTTACCCCTGCAGCATTTTAAATGCCGCGGTCGCAATTTTCTGTCAATTTCTCTGGCCAGTAACTTAATGCAGAGGCAGGTACTTTACCTTGTCTACCTTGTGCTCCAGATCTGAAGAAAGCGCCTGCTGTGTCCTTCACCTCTACAACAACAAAACCTGCCACTAATGCCCAACAAACAGAACACTCCTCACACAAGGCAAGCAAGAATGGACAGACTGGGGAATTTAGCATGTCCTGTGTAGGTCAAATTCATTGAACACTAATCGCAGTTGTACCCACATAGCCAACAACTGCAGCTGTTCTGGCAGTGTCCAAAGCAACTAAGCAGCAGAGGCAACAGGCGGGATAGGCATGAACAGAACAAAACAAAACCTGTGCTCGATGATGTACATGAGAAGTGAAGCAACAGACAGTGGAGAGGACGGGACAGAGGTCAGAAAAACATTTTAAATAGCAGAATTCCATTATCGAAAAGCTGGAAATCCATCATTTGGCAAACATTTCTCATTCCGGCAACACCTTCCATTACTTTGCTGACAATTGAGAATAGACTAATGGCCAGTTAGATTGATCTTGCTTTTTGTGGGTAATACCTTGGCAATTTTCCACATTGTTAGGTAGATGCCAGTGTGGTAGCTGTACTGGAACAGCTTGGCTAAGAGTGCAAGTCTTTAGTACTATAGCTGTAATTTTGTCAACGACCGTAGCCTTTGGTGTTCAGCCGTCTCTTAATATCGTTTGGATCGAACTGACAGAAGAATTACATCTATGATGGTAGGGACCTCTGGCAAAGGCCGAGATGAATCATTCATTCGGCACTTCTAGCTGAAGGTGGTTGCAAATGCTTCAGCCTTGAATTTGGCACTGACATGCTGGGCTCCTCCATCATGGAGGATGGTGAAGTTTGTGGAGCCTCCTTCTCCTCCTCAGGTTAGTGAATTGACCACCATTATTCACAGTTGAATGTGGCAGGACTGCAAAGCTTTGATCTGATCAGTTGGTTGTTAGATACAAGAACACAAGAAATAGGAGCAGTAGACCATATTGCCTGTCGAGCCTGCTCCACCATTCAATATGACCTTGGGCTTCAATTCCACTTTTCCACCCATTCCCCATGTCCCTTGATTCCCTGAGAGACCAAAAATCTGTCTAGCTCAGCCTTGAACGTATTCAATGATGAAGCATCCACAACCGTCTCAGGTAGAGAATTCCAATGATTTGCAACCCATTGAGTGAGGTAATTTCTCCTCATTTCAGTCCTAAATGATTGGCCCCTTATCCTGAAACTGTGCCCTCATGTTTTAGATTCCCTGACCAGTGGAAACAATTTCTTAGCATCTACCCTCTTAAGGGCCTTCAGAATCTTTTGTGTTTCAATGAGATCACCTCTCATTCTTCTAAACTCAGAGAATATAGGCCCATTTTACTCACCTTTCATCATAGGACAAACTCTTCATCCCAGGGACCAATTTAGTGAACCTTTGCTGTGCCTCCTCCAATGCAAGTACATCCTTCTTTAAATATGGATACCAAAACTGCACACAGTATTCTAGATGTGGTCTCCCCAAAGCCCTGAACAACTGCAGCAAGACTTCTTTATTTCAGTATTCCAATCCCCTTGCAATAAAAGCCAACATGCCATTCGCCTTCCTAATTGCTTGCTGTACCTGCATACTATCTTTCTGCATTCCTTGTACAATTGCTTAGCTCTGTCTATAGCATGCTGCTTCCACATTTTAGCACGCATGTATGTCTATGGATGTGACTGTGTGTGCACATACATGATACATTTGGATACAACTGTGTGCATATATGGGTATGTAAAGGTATGACTGTGATTAGTGTTCAATGAATTTGGCCACATATGGGTGTGGATCAGAGGCTGGGTTTTGCAAGCTAAAATGTCAATTTTTTCAGATTGCAATTTATTCAGGGATATCACAGAAAAATGGGCAGCTCTTCAGATGCTATGGGTGGAATCTTCCTGGTGCTGTGAAGACATGTTTAGAAGTAGCATTGAGAGCACAATTAGGAAATCTCATGTGAAGGAACTACCCCGGTGTGTTCCTGCCTCTGAGCAATCTTGCCAGAGACTGGGTCTATCCAGTGCCAACTACCTACCCAACAGCATTGAGCAGATAATTAACCATCTCCTCTTTACCATGGACATCTAATTTCTATACACTTCCAGCCCCCACAAGAATGTTTGAGGGCTCTCCCATAATGACTCCATTCCATTCTTCCAGTTTCTCCATCTCTGTCACATCTGTTCTGATGAGGCAACCTTCCATATCAGCAGTTCAATGGTTGCCAGGGTCCTAAACTTTGTCTGTCCCATTTCCTGCACTTCTACACTAACCCCTTTCTCACCCTCCCAGAACCATGATAGGGTTCCCCTTGATCTCACTTTCCACCCCACTGGCCTCTGTATTTAACAGATCATTGTCCACCATTTCTGACACCTCTAGTTTGACTCCACCACCAAACACATCTTCCTCTCCCCTCCCCTTTCAGCATCCCATGAGACTGTTCCCTCTGTAACACCCTGATCCACTCCTCAACCAAGCCCAACACTCCCCTCCACGTGGCACCTTTCCATGCAAATGTAGGAGATGCAACCCCTGCCCCTTTAGCTCCTCCCTCCTCACTAATGCCCCAAACATTCCTTCCAGCGATTTACATGTACTTGTTTCAATTTAGTATACTATATACGCTGCTATATTCTCTGCTCACAATGTGGTCTGCTGTCCGTTGGGGAGGCCAAACGCAGATAGGGTAACTGTGAAGATGGATGTTATCATTTTTAATATTTTTGGGAATATTGTGGTATTCTGTACAGAAGGCCGTGTGTGTGTGTCTATGGTTAATTAAACTGGGGTAAGGTTAATAAAGACAGCTTGTCTGTGGGGACTGAGAGATGAAAGGTAAAGGTGCTAGATGCATTAATTTGTAATGAGAGGCTATGGTGAAGTTAGAATTACAAATAAATAAGTTGGGTTTTAAAATTTGCAGGTAAGTGAAGTGTTTTGTCACTTCTTAACAATTAAGGATACGCACACACACACAAAACAGAAGGTTCCTTTATTCCTTATTCTGCACCAGAGGGCAAAACATCCAGGACCTAGTACACCCTACTGTCAGGTCTTTTATACAGCACTTCTTTTTAACTAAAACGTCCTTTTACAAAAAGGCATAAACGTTAAACACAAACATCACATCTCCCACAAGTCACTTCTTGAGGTACGCACCAACCCTTCTGTGTGTACAGGTAAGCGTTTCAAGTCGAATTTGATCCGCTTTAACAGGTAACATATCTAACTGGTTCACATTGAAAGCAGTGACTTCACTTTGGGTTGTGGAGCTGTGGTGTAACAGAAGTCTGGAAAGTGCGTCCACATTTCCACGATTCTCAGTAGAGCAAAATGTAATAAGCAGCTAAGGTCAGTGCCCACCTTTGTAGCCATGCAGCGGCAAGTGTCAGGATTTGTGACTTTGGGCTAAGCAACCAGGTCAAAGGCTTGTGGTCTGTAATTAATGCAAATTTACACCCAAACAAATATTGGTGGAGCTTCTTGACTCCATAGATTAGTCCAAGAGCTTCCTTCTCAATTTGGGCATATTTTTGTTCTGCTTTAGATAATGTGTATGAGGCGTATGCAATGGCCCTTTCACTGCCATCAGGAAATGTGTGGGAGATGACAGCTCCAACACCATATCCAGATGCATCACAAGCCAAGCTGACAGGTAACTTTTCATTGAATTGTGCCAGGAGTTTAGCAGAAGTGAGTTCTTGCTGGAGTTTATTGAAACTTTCCTGACAGGCTTGTGACCAATCCCATTTTGCATTCTTCTTCAGCAGATTATTCAGTGGTGCTGCCTTGGTAGCCAAACTAGAAATGAACTTGCCGTAGTAATTCACAAGTCCCAAAAACGAACAAAGCTCCTTAAGATTTTTGGAGGCTGTGGTGCATTCACCACTGCCTCCACCTTTCTGGATGAGGTTGAGAGGCCAGTTTCGTCGATCACATGTCCCAGGTACTCCACTGAGGGCTTCAGGAACAAGCATTTGGATTTCTTACAGCGCATGCCGTATTTTTCCAGTCTACAAAGGACCCTACCTGGGTTCTCTAAATGAGTTGGGAGGTTTTTCCCAGTGATGAGCATGTCGTCTTGGAAGCAGATTACACCAGGGTGGCCCTGCAGTATTTTGTCAATGGCCTGCTGGAATAAGGCTGCTGCTGATGTGATTCCAAATGGTAGCCGTTTGTATTGATATAGACCTCTCTGTGTGCTGATGGTTGTATACTTCCTGGAATCTTCACTCAGCTGTATTTGCAAAAATGCCTGTGATAGGTCAAGCTTTGTGAATAATCCACCTCCATACAGAGCAGCGAACAGGTCCTCAATTTTCAGTAGCGGGTACTGATGCACTTCCAAGAGAGGATTAATGGTGATTTTATAGTCACCACATATTCTGATAGACTCGTCATCCTTCGCTACTGGGACTATTGGAGCTGCCCACTCTGCATAATCAACTTTCTCAATTATCTGAAGGTCTTCAAGTCGTTCTAGTTCCTGCCTGATTTTCTGTTGCTTTGAGTAGGGAACTGAATGTGGTTTGAAGAACCTTGGAGAAACTTTGGCCTTCACAGCAAGTTTGGCTTCAATGTCTTTAATAACTCCAAGGTCTTCTTTGAAGGCATCAGTATACTTGTCTAACAAGGACTGCAACATGGGGTTGCAATGCACTTTATTTATTTTATTCCAGTCCAGCCAAATTTCTTTTAGCCAGTTCCTGTCCATAAGCGATGGGCGATCCCCTTTCACAATGATAAGTGGCAACCTTACTATTTGATCTCCATATTTAGCTTGAACGGACATTTTTCCACGTATATTCACAGGCTCACCCATGCAGGTGCTAAGCTGGAGGAGGGTTTTCTCCAATGGGCATTTCTTGAAAATTTTCTCCCATGTCTTCTCTGAAGCAATAGAAACAGATGCTCCAGCATCAACCTCCATTTCAACCATTTTACCTTTTAAGGAAATGCCAACTTTTAGCCCTTCATCTAGTTTCAGATGAGACTGAATGCAATACAATAGCTCTTCTGCATTGTTGCTGTTAGTTTCACTTTCTGTCTTGAAGGACTCGCATTACTTTTGTAATTTGTTTCCAAGTAATTGGTCTTTTTAAACTACCTGTTTATTTTCAAGCGCAACTTGTCTGTGTGCTCCTCATGATAACTCTTTTCATGGCAGTATTCCTTTACCGTGGTCAGCCTTTGATCTACATGCACACTGTACGTGTCCTTTTTTTCCCCCCACAGTAGCAACAACCAACGGTTTTTCACTTACAGGATTCTGCATTATGCCATATTCCATTACAGCGGTTACATGTTTGGAAGCGAGTATACCCTGACTTTAGTATTTTAACTTCGGCGTTGTTAGAATGTGCTTTCAAATCTTCAGCTTGTTTCTCTGCCATTTCTATGCTTTGCGCAATCTTGAACATTTTCTTCAGTGTCAACTCTTGCTCCGCTAACAATCTACGCTGAATTCTTTCATTTCTTAGTCCACAAACCAAGCGATCACGCTATGCTTCTTCCAGGTAACCTTTAAAGTCACAATGTTCCGCCAATTTTCTCAACTCAGCCAGGAACTGGGAAACAGACTCACTTTCATGCTGTTCTCTTCGGTGAAACTTGAATCTCTCGACAATAATTGCTGGTCTAAGATCGAAGTGCTTTTTCAAAACGTCTACAAGCTCTTTAAAGCTTTTATCTGCTGGCTTGTCAGGAGCAATGAGATTTCTCAGTAAAGTGAAATTTTTCATTCCGATGACTGTAAGAAACACTGAGGCCTGCTTTTCCTCTTCAATCTCATTCGCAATGAAAAACTGTTCCATTTGCTCAACATAAACTACACAGTCCATAGTAGCTGGATCAAAAGCCTCTAAAGCCCCTAATAATGATGAGCCCATCCTCGGCGCTATTTGAAATATTTTGTCCCTCATTAACAATTAAAAATATACATTCACACACAGCTATCTGCTTCTGAACTCCAGCTTCCAGTGTAAAAAAACAGAAGGTTCCTTTATTCCTTATTTTACACCAGAGGACAATACCTCTGGGATTTAGCACACCCTACTGTCAGGTTCTTTATATAGCATTTCTTTTTAACTAAAATGTCCTTATACAAAAAAAAAGCATAAATGTTAAACACAAGCATCACAGTAAGGACTTGACTTTTCAGCTGCTAAATTTAAAAGGGAGTTTAAGGGACTTTTACAACTTATAAAGATTTCATAAGTAAACAAGGGAAGGTTATTAAATTTTATTTGACCCGAAAGAGGAGGCAATAGGAAGACATGAAAGGTTTTTATATTTTGAAAAAGCTGAGTTCAAGGATGTGCTTAGGACAATGGAGTCTAGAATGAAAGGGGGAAAAAAGATATTTAAGGGAAGGTACTTAGTTGAGTTGAGGTGGCTGTGTCAGGAGATGTCCTGAGACCAGCTCTGTGCCGAGAAAAGTTGTGAATTTGAAGCAGCCATCCATTTTCAAGCCAGGACAGTCTTTGTTTTCAGAAAGCTGTCTGTTTCTGAACTTCCTTCGGATTCCCACAGCAGAGTGGAAGAGAGTGAGCAGTTGTGTGGTATATTTCATTAAAGTAGCGGCAGTTTTTGCCTTGGATAATATTACTAGATTCTTATGGTTAAAAATCTATAAGGGAGCTGTTGCCCATTAGTTTACTTATGTGTTCTGACCAAGTGGTTTTTTTGAGGCTGGGTGGGGGTGATGTTTTGTAAGACTGTTTTAACTGTGTAATTTTAATCTTGTGTGTGTAAGTTTTTTTTCTTGTTAATAAATCTTATAACTTTAAAATCCTAAAAGTGTTACTGGGATTTTATGTTTCTGGGATCAGTAGTTTTCCCCTCATTTTCAAAATATAAAACAAAAAAAAATCATCAGTAAGACAAGTTTCCCTCTGGGATTTGGCTTGCTCAGCAAATAATATCGGCTGCAGCTGTAATAGTAACCGCTTTGCAGAACACCTCCATTCAGTCAGCAAGTGTGACCCCAACTTCTGATCACCTGTCCTTTTAATTCTTCATCTTCCTCCCAGTCAGATCTTTCTATCCTCAGCCTCTTGCAGTGTTCTACTGACGCTCAATGCAAGCTTGACGAACAGCTCGTCATCTTTTGATTAGGCACTTAGCAAGTTGTGGAACTCCGGGTTCACAAGTTCCTGGGTCCTGATGGATTTCATCCTAGCGTTTTCAAAGAAGTGGCTAGTGAGATAGTTGATGCATTGGTTTTAATTTTTCAAAATTCACTAGATTCAGGGAAGGTTCCATTAGTTTGGAGCCCTTCATTCAGAAAGGGAGGGAGACAGAAGGCAGGAAACTATAGACAGTTAGCTTAACATCTGCCATAGGGAAGGTGTGAGAAGCTATTATTAAAGACATTATAACAGGGCACTTAGATAAATTCAAGGTAATCAGGCAGAGTCAATATGACTTTGAGAAAGGTAAGTCATGTTCAACCAATTTATTGGAGTTCTTTGAAGAAGTAACAGGTGCTGTGGATAAAAGGGAACTGGTGGATGTGCTGTACTTAGTTTTTCAGAAGGCATTCGATAAGGTGCCTCATCAAAAGTTATTGTGAAAAATAAAAGCTCATGGTATAGCAGGTAACATATAGGTATAGAAAGAAGATTGGCTAGCTAACAGGAAACAGAGAGTAGGCATAAATAGCTCATTTTCTGGTTAACAGGTTGGTGTGCCACAGGGATCAGTGCTGGGGCCTCAACTCTTTACAATTTATATAAGTGATTTGGATGAAGGGACCGACAGTATGGTTGCCAAATTTGCAGGTGGTACAAAGGTAGGTAGGAGAGTAAGTTGTGAAGAGGACTTAAGGAGGCTACCAAAGGATATAGATAGGTTAAGTGAGTGGGCAAAGATCTGGCAATTGGAGTATAATGTAGGAAAATGTGAGGTTGTCCATTTTGGCAGGATGAATAAAAGAGTGGCATATTATCTAAACGGTGAGAGATTGCAGAGCTCTGGGAAGCAGAGGGATTTGGATGTCCTAGTGCATGAATTGCAAAAGGTTAGTATGCAGGTGCAGCAAGTAATTAGCAAAGCTAATAGAATGTTATCGTTTATTGCTAGGGCAGTCGAATACAAGAGTAGGGAGGTTATGCTTCAGTTATACAAGGCATTGGTGAGGCCACATCTGCAGTACTATGTACAGTATTGGTCTCCTTATTTAAGGAAAGATGTAAATGCATTAGCAGTTCAGAGAAGGTTTACTAGATTAATAGCTGGAATGGACGGGTTATCTTATGAGAAAAGGCTGAACAGGCTAGGCTT
Organism: Cetorhinus maximus; assembly: GCF_964194155.1. NCBI lineage: Eukaryota > Metazoa > Chordata > Chondrichthyes > Lamniformes > Cetorhinidae > Cetorhinus > Cetorhinus maximus. The sequence goes on from NC_135893.1 coordinate 60,105,401, forward strand.
GTATCTGCTGCAGTTTAGAAGAGTAAGAGGCGACTTGATTGAAACATATAAGATCCTGAGGGGACTTGACAAGGTGAATGTGGAAAGGACATTTCCTCTTGTGGGAGAACCTAGAACTCGGAGTCACTGTTTCAAAAGAAGGGGTCGCCCACTTAGGACAGAGATGAAGAGAAATTTTTTCTCTCAAAGGGTTGTAAGACTTTGGAATTCTCTTCCTCAAAAGGTGGTTGAGGCAGGGTCCTTGAATATCTTTAAGACAGAGGTAGATAGATTCTTGATAAGCAAGGGGGTGAAAGGTTATCAGGGGTAGGTATATGAGGTTAAAATCAGATCAGCCATGATCTTATTGAATGGTGGAGCAGGCTTTAAGGGCCAAGTGGCCTACTCCTGCTCCTAATTCGTATGTTTGTATGTTTACAGCCTTCTGGATTCAATACAAAGTTCAACAATTTTAGACTGTAACATCTATCCCCATTTTGTTTCTTTATTCTTTGCTGGTTTTGGTTTTACTAACTTGTTTTTTGCTTTCAGGTTTATCATTCTGCCATTCACACCTCTCTAGACATATCTTTTGTTTCTCGTCCTATTAACAGTCCCTTTGGCCTTGCACCACCAACCCTTTTGTCATTTAATCTCTTCTGCCTCCCACGCTATCACAGACCTTCCCTTTTGTTCTTTTCGCACCCTCCCCCATCACTTGTTTAAAATCTATGACATCTCTAACTTTTCCCAGTTATCATCAAAGTTCATCTACCTGAAATATTGGCCTGAATTTTACATGTTAAGATGTCATGATAAAAAACAGGTCTGGTCAGCATTTGCTGGCAGCAGGACCACCTTGGCAATTTTATCGGAGGTGGCCTCCTAATTGCCTAATTTGTTGCTGAGGTATGCAGGAGACCTTGGAAGCTGGATCAGCTAAGTCTTAAAAAAAAATAAAAAATCATGATGCCAAGTATCGGAGGGGAATCCCTCCTGGTGGATCGTTGGGTTGCCTTCCCTGCCCACAGCTCCCTTTCTGGGCCGGAGCCTGGTTCTCCCCCCGCCACCACTGACCCCCCCGCCCCCCCACCCACAAACTGTCACAGGAGACCATCTCCATTTAAATAGCCGCTTCCCCATGGTGGCACCATAAAATGGCCCCTAACTGGGCCTGTGATTGTAGTAATTGACTGCCTGCTTCCCTGGAGCAAACAACCACCCCACTTCCAGTCCTGCCACTCAGAAAATGTCCTGGCGGTAGGACTGCGTCTGGGAGACGACCCAATGCAGCTCCTCATCCCGCCCAGCCTCCTTAGCCTGCTTCCTGGGGGCCAGTAAAATCCTGGCCATTCACTCTGTTTCTCTCTCCACATTTGCTGCCTGACTTGCTGAGTATCTCCAGCATATTTTGATTTTTATTTGTATCCATCCTACTTTACAGTTTTTGATCCATTGCCTTGTAGGTTATGGCACTTCAATTACATATCCAAGTGCTTTTCAAATGCGACTAGGGTTCCTGCCTTTACCACACTTTCAGGCATTGAGTTCCAGACCCCCACCATGCACTGGATGGAACAATTTCTCCTCAACTCCTTTCCATTCATTCTGCCAATTACTTTAAATCCATGCCCCTGGTTATTGATCTCTCTTAAGGTAAAATCCTGACCATTCAATATCCTTCCTATCCAACCTTACCAGGCCACTCATAATTTTATACATCACAATTCAAACAACTGTCAGCCATTTCAGTTGTCAGGGGTCTAAAACCTCACGCTGTATTTGTTGTAATATATCATGGCTACTTTATAAAACATTTAAAAAACTAGACCAAAGCTTTAAAATGACTGAAGGCTAACTGGCTCTAACTCAAACAAAAGGAACATTCTGGCATTCAGAGAAGCTGGTATCTCAATTATCTGTAAAAGAGATGCTAGTGACCCCTGTGACTGCAGAGATCAAATCCAAAGGTATTGTACAAAGGCCATTTACATTTTGAAGGCCAGGTCCGGATAGGACAAAGGACCCTGAAACATGTTTTGAAATTTCTGATTTTCGAAACATCACCAATCTCAAGAATCCAGACTAAGGAATCCTTTGTCCAAGCTAATGTGGAGAGGTGGGAGTCACATAACTACCCACTGCACCACCTCCCCCCCTCCCCCCCTCCCCCCCTCCCCACCAACTCCCCACACCCCCCCACCACCCTCCCCACCACCACCCCGCAAAGCAGGTGGAACCTGTAATATTGCCTTGTGGAGCTGCAAAGCTCAGACTGCTATTTTCCATCCAGCAAGCAGCAGCTCAGAAAAAGGGCTCTGTCCAGGTTTGAATACCTGGCTTCCCACCTACACTGTTTTTGATGGAACTTCCATACCAGTGCCTACGTGACTAATTCATCTCTACGTGTCTATCCCATCGTGAAAGTTTTCTCTGCTGGAAAAGCAAATTATTCAGCATCAGTCTTCAACTTGCCAATTCTATGAAAGGATGCACCATTGAACTTTGATTCTGGACTCTGGACTCACATGAAACAATCATTCTTATTTTGTCTGTGGTATTTGCCTTGTACCTCTTTCTTTTCTCTATCCTACCTTTATTATATGAATGAAAAGGAGGCCACAATGCTGCCCTCCTCTCACGTTCAAGTGTGTGCAAATATGAACATACAAATATATAAACAAGGAGCAGGAGTAGGCCATGTACCCCCTTGAGCCTGCTCCGTCATTTAATAAGGCTGATCTGATAGTAAACTAAAATCTGCATTCCGCCTACCCCCGATAACCTATCACCCCCTTGGTTACCAAGACCCTATCCACCTCTGCCTTAAAAATATTCATAGACTCTGCTTCCACCACCTTTTCAGGAAGAGAGTCCCAAAGACTCACGACCTTCTGAGAGAAAAAAATTACACCTCACCTCCATTTTAAATGGTCAACCCTTTATTTTTAAACAGTGACCCCTAGTTCTAGATTCTCACACAAGAGGAAACATCCTCTCCACATCCAACCTGTCAAGGTCCCTCAGGATCTTACGGCCAGAATTTTCCCCTCTTACTATCTGTTTTTATATTTCTAGCTAGCTTTTTTTAATTGTTCAAGGGATGTGGGCGTCCCTTGAACATTTATTGCCTTTATTGCCCATCCCTTGTTCAGAGGGCATTTTTAAGAGTCAACCACATTATTGTCACATGTAGGCTAGACCAGGCAAGGGCGGCTGATTTCCTTCCCTAAAAGACATTAGTAAACCAGATGGGTTTTTACCAGTCAGCAATGGTCATCATTAGGCTTTAATTCCAGATTTTTATTGAATTCAAATTTCACCATCTGCCATGGTGGGATTCAAACCCGGGTCCCCAGAGCATTACCCTGGGTCTCTGGATTACCAGTGACGATACCACTATACCACCGCCTCCCCGTACTCTAATTTTTCCCTCCTTATTAATCTTTTAGTCATCCTTTGCTGTTCCTTATATTCTGTCCAATGTTCTGGCCTTCCACCTATCTTTGCACAGTTATATACTTTGTCTTTAGGTTTAATACTGTCTTTAACCTTTCTAGTTAACCATGGATGGTGTGTCCGTCCCTTGGACTTTTTCTTACTTGTTGGAATGCATCTATTCTGTGTATTCTGAAATATCCCCTTAAATGTTTGCCACTGCATCTCTATTGACCTATCCCTTAACCTAATTTGCCAATTCACTTTAGCTAGCTCTGCTTTCATGCCCTCATAATTGCCCTTATTTAAATTTAAAAACATAGTCTCGGACTGATACCTCTCTCCCTCAGCCCAAATGTAAAATTCAATCATATTATGGTCACTGCTACCTAGGGACGCCTTCACTGTGAGGTCATAAATTAATCCCATCTCGTTGCACAATACCAGGTCTAGTATAGCCTGCTCTCTGGTTGGCTCCAGAACGTGCTGTTCTAAGAAACTGTCCCAGAAACATTCTGTGGTCTCCTCATCTAGGCTACCTTTGCCCATTTGACTTTTTCCAGTCTATACGTAGATTAAAATCTCCCATGATTATCGCTGTGCCTCTCTGACAAGCCCCCATTATTTTTTCCTTTATGCTCCGTCCTATCATGTGGTTATTATTAGGGGGCCTGTACACGACTCCCACAAGTGACTTCTTGCCTTTACCACTTCTCAAACCGTTTCCAAATCCTGGTTTCCTGAACTTTAGGTCATCCCCCTCTATTGAGCTAATACCATCATTAATTAACAGAGCCATCCCTCCACCTTGTTCCTTGCTTCCTGTTCTTCCTAAATATCCTATACCCTTTAATATTCAGGTCCCAATCCATGTCCTCCTGCAGTCATGTCTCTGCAATGGCTATCAAATCATACTTACTTATTTCTACGTGCACTCTCAATTCATCTGTTTTGTTTTGATTCGAATGCTTTGTGCATTCAGATACAGAGCCTTTAGTTTTATCCTTTTATTCTTTTTATAACCTCTAGTTTCATCTGTTGATTTACTGTTAGATTTGTACTCTCTATTCCTTCCTGTCAAGGTCTGTTTTCATTTCCTGTAATAATACCTTTCTCTTTTGCCTGGTCTCTACTCTTTGATTTACCACAGCTTTCCAAATTTGTACCCTTGCCCCCACTACTTAGTTTAAAGTCCTCTCTACATCCCTGGTTATGCAGCTCGCAAGAACACCGGTCCCAGCACAGTTCAGGTATAGACTGTCCCACTGGTACAGATCCCACTTTCCCCAGTATTGGTGCCAGTGCCCCACAAACCGGAACCCACTTCTCCCACATCAAGCTTTGAGCCTCGCATTCATCTCCCTAATTTGATTTGTTCTATGCTAATTTGCATGTGGCTCAGGTAATAATCCAGAGATTATGACCTTTGAGGTTCTGCTTCTTAATTTGGTGCTAAACTCCTCATACTGACTATGCAGAACCTCCTTCTTTGTCCTGCCTATGTTGTTGGTACCAAATGGATCATGACAACTGGGTCTTCCCCTTCCCACTGCAAGTTCCTCTCCAGCCCCGAGCAAATGTCCTGAACCCTGGCAACACAGCCATCTGGACTCTCACTCTTTGCTGCAGAGAACAGTGTCAATCCATCTGACTACACTGTCCCCCTACTACCACTACTTTCCTTGTAACACCCCGCGCTTGAATGGCTTTCTATGTCACAGTGCCATGGCCAGTTAGATTATCCACCCTGCAGCCCCCCCACTCTTATACAAACAAGCTGAAAAAACCTCAAACCTGTTGGACAATTACAAGTGCCGAGGCTCCTGCACTCCGCCCTCTGGGTCCTCTTACCTGCCTCACTTGCAGTCACATGCTCCTGTACCTGACCACTGAACAAATCAGAAGACTCTATCCTAAGGGGTGTGACTGCCTCCTGGAATAAAATGTCCAGGTAACTTTTCCCCTCCTTGATATGCTGCAATGTCTGCAGTTTGGCCTCCAGCTCAATAACTCGGAGCCGAAGTTCCCGCAGCCACAAACACTTACTACAGATGTGTTTGACTTGGATCAATATCCAGATGCTCTCACATCCTGCAATCGCAGCACATCACCAACCTTGCCATCTCCAATACGTGTTAATTAATTAATAATTGCTAATTAATTACAATTAATAAAACCTACATCTCCCAATAGGTTTCAGCACTGCCAGTAAACTTTACAATACTGATAAAACAATACAGTACTTACAATACTGATAAAACTAATAATATCAGTTACTGGTTTACCTGTTTCTTCTGCTGCAAAGTGGAAATCAAATACTGGAGGCTGAAAAAGAGAAGAAAAAAAAGCACCTCCTACCCATCCTTCACCTGAACTCTCCACTCGGCACACTTTACTTCTTGCAGTAAACCTTACCTAAAGCTTTATTAAAGGCAGTTAGTTCTAGGTCAGAATCTGACTCTTACTCTAAAATTGAACTTGAAAAGGATTCACCAGTTAAATACCCACTTTGAACCAAATTCCAAAATAAACTCACTTGGTCTCTGTCTCACTCAGGCTGAAGTCTTCCGTCACTGACCGTGCGCCTCTTACTAACCCTTTTAGTTTATCATATCTTGAATTTGCTGTGAGATTATTAATAGAGAATTGGATCACACCAAAACTGAGGGGTTGGGAAATACGCCACTGCTTATAAAAGGGGGAAATCAAAAATCAAAAAACACTTTTCCATCTATGGATGGGTGATGAGAGGAGAAATCAGAGCTGTTTAAATTAAACCCCCTCCTGTCCGTAACACTGTGCCAAAGTAAACAAGCCCAGCGTTTCCAGCCTTTGCTCATAGCTAAATTTCTCCAGTCCTGGCCCCATCCTGGTAAACCTCATCTACAATCACATTTGGTCACTGTAAAACAGTGACCAAGATTATACACAGTGCTCTAGCTACATAACTAATGTTTTACATAGGTCTCCCATATTCTTCCTGCTCTTATATTCTATGCCTCAGCTAATAAAGGAAAGTATCTCCTATGCCTTCATAACCACCTTTTCTACTTGTCCTGCCAACCTTCAGGGGTCTGTGGACAAGCACTTCAAGGTCCCTCTCTTCCTCTACACTTCCAAGTATCCTACCATTTATTATGTATCCCTTGCCTTGTTTTCCTTCCACAAAAGCATTACCTCACATTTCTCCAGATTGAATTCCATTTCCCACTTTTCCTTTCAACAGACCATTACACTGATATTTCCTGTAGCCTACAGCTTCCTTCCTCACTATTAACCATATGGCCAATTTTTGTACCATCTGCAAATTAATGGCCAGAATTTTTCATTGAGCGAGCGGGCGCATGCGAGCGTCCCATCATCGTGCATTCACACGATATTTCAGTCGGCAGGCGCATGCTAAATTCGGAAGTGCGCCCGCTGATGTTTAAGAGGGCTATTAAGCACATTAACGGTGCAACTAACTGGGATTTTTCGCTGCCCGTCCAACGTTATGGTTGGCGGGCGGGCGAATTGGCCAGTTGGCCTTTGCATTTTTCAGGAAACCTCTTAAAAGGGCGGGATAAGGTTTCTGTCATTAATTTTTTTTAAATTAAAATCTATGCACAGAATTTTTATAATGTCTATGCTCAGGTGACTGCTTGTGTCGCGTGGACATTTTTTTCCAGATTTAAAAATCTTTATTTGATACTTTTGAAGTTTTCAGCTCCCTGAGGCAGCTCTCTGCCTTCAAAGAGCTGTGAGCGCTCCACTATGCCCGTGCTGACTTCAGTGCATTAATTGGCCAGCCAGCGTGAAATCACGGTCGGGGGCCGATCACGGGCAGCAGTCTGTTCCCCGGCCGCTCCCGGACCCGCCGATTGCGCCCACACGCCGACCTAAAAATCCTGCCCAATGATTTCTGTAAGTTGGTTGAGCATATACATAGGGCACTTCCTCCCTCAGGTACCATGACAATAATACTCAATGGTCACAGAAATCCTTCCAACCTCACACCCACAATCAGCATAGAGATTGCCAAACCCAACTCATGCTTAATCCATTTAGCCCAATAAAGGCCACTCATAATCACATTAACACTGTTTAGCACACTAAAATCTTCACATATCAATACCACGTAACATGCTGAATTACCCTCTGGTCACACTAACATGGCAACTATTCAGTGTACTTGCATACTACTGTCACGACATACATAGATGATTTCACAGCACTGAGATATAACACATTAAAACATCCTTACCCTTTACACAGCTACCAGCTGGACATGAAACACCCAGAATGTTGAACATTACATGGAAAATCATCTCCCAATGTTCAAAGGGCTTGTGGATCAATTACAGACTGAGCACGGCTGTCAGAATGTCTGCTGCGAACTTAATCTAGCTCCTGTAACATAATAACCCATTCAATAATAAGCAAGGTCCCACATCCTGCAATTCATCAACCGACCCAATACACTCACTGTTACAATAATACCTCTGCTAGATAGAGACTCTGCTAAAACCCAGCTAAACAAAACAGCACTGACTGCCCCAACACTGACTCAATGTCTGTCCCTGACTGTCCAAGGATTGCCTTTGTATATAAGGAAAGACAGACTTGCATTTATATAACGCTTTAATGACTGTTGGATGTTTCAAAGTGCTTTACAGCCAATTGAGTATTTTTGAAGTGTAGTCACTGTTGTAATGTAGGAAACGCAGCTGCCAAATTGAGCAAATTCTCACAAACAGCAATGTAATAATGACCAAATAATGTGTTTTGGTGATGTTTATTGAGGGATAGTGTGAGATAGGCAAGAGTGCTATCAACTGAGCCATGGCTGACATATGAAACAGGACAGACTGCCCCATCACTGTTGTAGCTTCAAGAACTCCTGGAGTAAAGTGACAGTTCCTAGCAAATTTCCTTTGTTTATACTCATACACACTCATTTTCTCCTGATAAGCAGAGAAAGGATTCTCTGTAAAAAAACCAGAAAATACTGGAAAAACTCAGCAGGTCTAGCAGCATCTGTGGAGAGAGAAATAGAGTTAACGTTCTGAGTCTGTATGACCCTTCTTCAGAGCTGAAGAGAAGTGGAAATGTGATGAAATTTATACTGTTTAAGGGGGGTGGGGCAGGTGGAGCTGGATAGAAGGCCAGTGATAGGTGGGGACAATGGAGGGATTGACAAAGATGTCATGAACAAAAGGACAAACGGAGTGTTAATGATAGTGGTCAGCGCTAAAAAACAGTGCTAATAGTGGCATAACGGTAAGAAAGCAGTATGTGATAATAGCAGAACAAGGCTAGCATTGTGTGAAAGAACATCATGGAACAAGTAAAAGATGGCCCTATAGAGAATGGGGTGGGGTGATGGGTCAGTGGTGGGGAAAAAAGGGATAGAAATTGGGAAAGAAGGGGGATAAAAAAAAGGAGATAAAACCACAGATAAACGAATAAAAATTAAAATTAAAATGGATAAAAAATAAAAATGAATGTAATAAAAGGGATTAAAAAAAGGGTAAAAGCAAAAAACTGCAGATGCTGGAAATCCAAAACAAAATCAAAAATATCTGGAAAAACTCAGCAGATCTGGCAGCATCTGCGGAGAGGAACACAGTTAACGTTTTGAGTCCGAATGACCCTTCAACAGAACTAAGTAAAAATAGAACAGAGGTGAAATATAAGCTGGTTTAAGGGCGGGGGGAGGGAGGGGTGGGACAAGTAGAGCTGGATAAAGGGCCAGTGATAGGTGGAGATAACCAAAAGATGTCACAGACAAAAGGTCAAAGAGGTGTTGAAGGTGGTGATATTATCTAAGGAATGTGCTAATTAAGGGTAGAAAGCAGGACAAGCAAGGTACAGATAGCCCTAGTGGGGGTGGGGTGGAGTGAAGGAATAGAAAAAGGCTAAAAGGTAGAGATAAAACAATGGATGGAAATACATTTAAAAATAATGGAAATAGGTGGGAAAAGAAAAATCTATATAAATTATTAGGAAAAAAGGGGGGGGGATCGGAAAGGGGGTGGGGATGGAGGACAGAGTTCATGATCTAAAATTGTTGAACTCAACATTCAGTCCGGAAGGCTGTAAAGTGCCTAGTCGGAAGATTAGGTGCTGTTCCTCCAGTTTGCGTTGAGCTTCACTGGAACAATGCAGCAAGCCAAGGACAGACATGTGGGAATGAGAGCAGGGTGGAGTGTTGAAATGGCAAGCGACAGGGAGGTCTGGGTAATGTCTGTCCGCAAGCCTTGATTCCCATTTGGTGCTTGGAGGCTCCGATGCTGCCATCCAAAAGGTGCCAAATATTGAGTTGCTGTGGTGTGTGTATGTGTGTGAATGAGGGGCGAGCAATGCGAGTGAGGGGCGTGGCGTGCACGTGTGTGAGAGGGGCTTGTGGGTGTGTGTGTGTGTGTGAGGGGGGCGTGTGTGTGTGCGTGTTTGTGTGTGAGGGGGGGGGTGTGTGTGTGTGAGGGGTGTGTGTGTGTGTGTGTGTGAGGAGGACGTGTGTGTGTGTGTGAGGGGGGCATGTGTGTGTGTGTGTGTGTGTGTGAGGGGGGCGTGTGTGTGGGGGGCATGTGTGTGTGTGTGTGTGTGTTTGTGAGGGGGGCGTGTGGGTGTGTGTGTGAGGGGGGCGTGTGTGTGCGTGAGGGGGCGTGTGTGAGTGTGTGTGTGTGAGGGGGGCATGTGTGTGAGGGGGCGCGTGTGTGTGTGTGTGTGCAAGGGGGGCGTGTGTGTGTGCGAGGGGGCGTGTGTGTGTGCGAGGGGGACGTGTGCGTGTGCGAGGGGGGCGTGTGTGTGTGCGAGGGGGCGTGTGTGTGTGCGAGGGGGCGTGTGTGTGTGCGAGGGGGGCGTGTGTGTGCAAGGGGGCATGTGTGTGCGAGGGGGGCGTGTGTGCGCGAGGGGGGCGTGTGTGTGTGCGAGGGGGCATGTGTGTGTGCGAAGGGGTGTGTGTTTGCGAGGGGGGCGTGTGTGTGTGCGAATGGGTGTGTGTTTGCGAGGGGGGCGTGTGTGTGTGTGAGGGGGGGCGTGTGTGTGTGCGAGGGGGGCGTGTGTGTGTGCAAGAGGGGCGTGTGTGTGTGCGAGGGGGGCGTGTGTGTGTGCGAGGGGGGCGTGTGTGTGTGCGAGGGGGCGTGTGTGCGCGAGGGGGGCGTGTGTGTGTGCGAGGGGGGCGTGTGTGTGTGCGAGGGGGGCGTGTGTGTGTGCGAGGGGGGCGTGTGTGTGTGCGAGGGGGGCGTGTGTGTGTGCGAGGGGGGCGTGTGTGTGTGCGAGGGGGGCGTGTGTGTGTGCGAGGGGGGCGTGTGTGTGTGCGAGGGGGGCGTGTGTGTGTGCGAGGGGGGCGTGTGTGTGTGCGAGGGGGGCGTGTGTGTGTGCGAGGGGGGCGTGTGTGTGTGCGAGGAGGGCGTGTGTGAATGCGAGGGGGGCGTGTGTGTGTGCGAGGGGGGCGTGTGTGTGTGTGTGGGTGGTATGTGTGAGAAGTGTGTGAGAGGGTGTGGGGTGTGAGAGAGGGTGTGTGTGTGTGTGTTTGTGTGTGTGTGAGAGGGTGTGTATGTGGGTGTGGGGGGTGTGTGGGGTGTGTGATTATGGGGAGTTTGTGTGTGTTTGTGGAGTGTGTGGGGTGAGCATGTGAGTGTGTGTGAGGGGTGAGCGTGTGTGTGTGAGGGATGGTGGTGCGTGTTCTTGTGTGAGGTGTGTGTATGTGTGAGAGGTGTGCATGTGTGTGAGGGGGTGTGAGTGTGGGGCGTGTGACGGGTGAGCGTGTGTGTGTGTGTGTGTTTGAGGGGCGAGCATGTGTGTGTGTGAGGGGCAGGCATGTGTGTGTGCGTGAGGGGTGAGCATGTATGTGCGTGTGTGTGAGGGTTGAGCACGTGTGTGTGTGTGAGGGGTCAGCGTGTGTGTGTGAGGGGTGAGCTTGTGAGTGTGTGAGGGCTGAGCGTGCGTGTGTGAGGGGTGAGCGTGTGTGTGTGAGGGGTGAGCGTGCGTGTGTGAGGGGTGAGCATGTGTGTGTGAGGGGTGAGCATGCGTGTGTGTGAGGGGAGCTTGTGAGTGTGTGAGGGGTGAGCGTGTGTGTGTGAGGGGTGAGCGTGTGTGTGAGGGGTGAGCGTGTGTGTGTGTGTGTGTGAGGGGGATATGTGTGTGTGTGTGTGGGGTATGTGAGAGAAGTGTGTGTGTGTGTGTGAGAGAGGGTGTGTATGTGGGTGTGGGGGGTGCATGTTTATCGGGAGATTGTGTGTGTGCGGTGTGTGTGAGGGGTGATCGTGCGTGTGTGAGGGGTGAGCGTGCGTGTGTGAGGGGTGAGCGTGCGTGTGTGAGGGGTGAGCGTGCGTGTGTGAGGGGTGAGCGTACGTGTGTGAGGGGTGAGCGTACGTGTGTGAGGGGTGAGCGTGCGTGTGTGAGGGGTGAGCGTGTGTGTGTGAGGGGTGAGCGTGCGTGTTTGAGGGGTGAGCGTGCGTGTGTGAGGGGTGAGCTTGTGAGTGTGTGTGTGTGTGTGTGTGTGTGTGTGAGGGGTGAGCGTGCGTGTGTGAGGGGTGAGCGTGCGTGTGTGAGGGGTGAGCGTGCGTGTGTGAGGGGTGAGCGTGCGTGTGTGAGGGGTGAGCGTGCGTGTGTGAGGGGTGAGCGTGCGTGTGTGAGGGGTGAGCGTGCGTGTGTGAGGGGTGAGCGTGCGTGTGTGAGGGGTGAGCGTGCGTGTGTGAGGGGTGAGCGTGCGTGTGTGAGGGGTTAGCGTGCGTGTGTGAGGTGTGAGCGTGTGTGTGTGAGGGGTGAGCGTGCGTGTGTGTGAGGGGTGAGCTTGTGAGCGTGCGTGTGTGAGGGGTGAGCGTGCGTGTGTGAGGGGTGAGCGTGCGTGTGTGAGGGGTGAGCGTGCGTGTGTGAGGGGTGAGCGTGCGTGTGTGAGGGGTGAGCGTGCGTGAGGGGTGAGCGTGTGTGTGTGTGTGTGAGAGAGAGAGGGGTGAGCGCGCACGCGTGTGTGTGTGTGTGTGTGTGTGTGTGAGAGGGGTGAGCGCGTGTGTGTGTGTGTGAGAGAGGGGTGAGCGCGTGTGTGTGTGAGAGAGGGGTGAGCGCGTGTGTGTGTGAGAGAGGGGTGAGCGTGTGTGTGTGTGAGAGAGGGGTGAGCGTGCGTGAGGGGTGAGCGATCGTGTGTGCGTGAGGGGTGAGCGATCGTGTGTGCGTGAGGGGTGAGCGATCGTGTGTGCGCGAGGGGTGAGCGATCGTGTGTGCGCGCGAGGGGTGAGCGTGCGCGCGAGGGGTGAGCGTGCGCGCGAGGGGTGAGCGTGCGCGCGAGGGGTGAGCGTGCGCGCGAGGGGTGAGCGTGCGCGCGAGGGGTGAGCGTGCGCGCGAGGGGTGAGCGTGCGCGCGAGGGGTCAGCGTGCGCGCGAGGGGTCAGCGTGCGCGCGAGGGGTCAGCGTGCGCGCGAGGGGTCAGCGTGCGCGCGAGGGGTCAGCGTGCGCGCGCCTCTGCGCGCGAGGCGTCAGCGTGCACGCGAGGGGTCAGCATGCGCGAGAGGGGTCAGCGTGCGCGCGCCTCTGCGTGCGAGGGGTCAGCGTGCGCACGAGGGGTGAGCGTGCACGCGAGGGGTGAGCGTGCGCGCGAGGGGTCAGCGTGCACGCAAGGGGTCAGCGTGCACGCAAGGGGTCAGCGTGCGCGCGCCTCTGCGCGCGTGGGGTCAGCGTGCGCGCGAGGGGTGAGCGTGCACGCGAGGGGTCAGCGTGCACGCGAGGGGTCAGCGTGCACGCGAGGGGTCAGCGTGCACGCGAGGGGTCAGCGTGCGCGCGCCTCAGCGTGCGAGGGGTGAGCATGCGCGTGAGGGGTCAGCGTGCGCGCACCTCTGCGCGCGAGGGGTCAGCGTGTGTATGTGGGGTGAGCGTGTGTGTGTGTGTGTGTGTGAGGTGAGAGCGTGTGTGTGTGTGTGTGGGGTGAGCATGTGTGTGTGTGTGTGTGAGGTGTGAGCGTGTGTGTGTCTGTGTGTAGGGGTGAGCGTGCGTGTGTGAGGGGTGAGCGTGCGTGTGTGAGGGGTGAGCGTGCGTGTGTGAGGGGTGAGCGTGCGTGTGTGTGAGGGGTGAGCTTGTGAGTGTGTGTGTGAGGTGTGAGCGTGTGTATGTGTGTGAGGTGTGAGCGTGTGTGTGAGGTGTGAGCGTGTGTGTGAGGTGTGAGCGTGTGTGTGGTGTGCGCGTGTGTGTGGTGTGCGTGTGTGCGGGTGTGCGTGTGGGCTGTGTGTGCACGTGTGAGAGGGGTGAGCGTGTATGTGTGTGTGTGAGGAATGAGCGTGTGTTTGTGTGTGAGGCGTGAGTGTGTGTGTGTCTGTGTGTAGGGGTGAGCGTGCGTGTGTGAGGGGTGAGCGTGCGTGTGTGAGGGGTGAGCGTGCGTGTGTGAGGGGTGAGCGTGCGTGTGTGAGGGGTGAGCGTGCGTGTGTGTGAGGGGTGAGCTTGTGAGTGTGTGTGTGTGTGTGTGAGGGGTGAGCGTGTGTATCTGTGTGTGAGGGGTGAGCGTGTGTATCTGTGTGTGAGGGGTGAGCGTGTGTATCTGTATGTGAAGGGGGAGCGTGTGTACCTGTGTGTGAGGGGTGAGCGTGTGTACCTGTGTGTGAGGGGTGAGCGTCTGTATGTGTGTGTGAGGGGTGAGCGTGTGTGAGGGGTGAGCATGTGTGTGTGTGTGATGGGTGTGTGTGTGAGGGGTGAGCGTGTGTGAGGGGTGAGCATGTGTGTGTGTGTGTGTGTGTTTGTGTGTGAGGGGTGAGCACGTCTGTGTGTGTGAGGGGTGAGCGTGTGTGTGTGAGGGGTGAGCGTGCGTGTGAGGGGTGAGCGTGTGTGTGTGAGGGGTGAGCGTGCGTGTGTGAGGGGTGAGCGTGCGTGTGTGAGGGGTGAGCGTGCGTGTGTCTGAGGGGTGAGCTTGTGAGTGTGTGTGTGTGTGTGTGTGTGAGGGGTGAGCGTGCGTGTGTGAGGGGTGAGCGTGCGTGTGTGAGGGGATGAGCGTGCGTGTGTGAGGGGATGAGCGTGCGTGTGTGAGGGGATGAGCGTGCGTGTGTGAGGGGTGAGCGTGTGCGTGTGAGGGGTGAGCGTGCGTGTGTGAGGGGTGTGTGTGTGTGTGTGAGGGGTGAGCGTGCGTGTGTGAGGGGTGAGCGTGTGTGTGTGAGGGGTGAGCGTGCGTGTGTGAGGGGTGAGCGTGCGTGTGTGTGTGTGTGTGTGTGAGGGGTGAGCGTGCGTGTGTGAGGGGTGAGCGTGCGTGTGTGAGGGGTGAGCGTGCGTGTGTGTGAGGGGTGATCTTGTGAGTGTGTGTGTGTGAGGGGTGAGCGTGCGTGTGTGAGGGGTGAGCATGCGTGTGTGAGGGGTGAGCGAACGTGTGTGAGGGGTGAGCGTGCGTGTGTGAGGGGTGAGCGTGCGTGTGTGAGGGGTGAGCGTGCGTGTGTGTGAGGGGTGAGCTTGTGAGCGTGTGTGTGAGGGGTGAGCGTGTGTATCTGTATGTGAGGGGTGAGCGTGTGTATCTGTGTGTGAGGGGTGAGCGTGTGTATCTGTGTGTGAGGGGTGAGCGTGTGTATCTGTGTGTGAGGGGTGAGCGTGTGTACCTGTGTGTGAGGGGTGAGCGTGTGTATCTGTGTGTGAGGGGTGAGCGTGTGTACCTGTGTGTGAGGGGTGAGCGTGTGTACCTGTGTGTGAGGGGTGAGCGTGTGTACGTGTGTGTGAAGGGTGAGCGTGTGTGAGGGGTGAGCATGTGTGTGTGTGTGATGGGTGTGTGTGTGAGGGGTGAGCGTGTGTGAGGGATGAGCATGTGTGTGTGTGTGTTTGTGTGTGAGGGGTGAGCATGTCTTTGTGTGAGGGGTGAGCGTGCGTGTGTGTAAGGGGTAAACGTGCGTGTGTATGTGTGTGTGAGCGGCTAGCGAGTGTGTGTGTGTGCGCGCGTGGTGAGCCTGTGTGTCTGTGTGTGTGGGTTGTGTGTATGGGGTGTGTGTGTGTGAGGGGTGAGCGTGCGTGTGTGTGTGTGAGGGGAGAGCGTATGTGGGTGTGTGTGAGGGGTGAGCATGCATGTCTGTGTGTGTGGGGTGTGTGTGTGTATGAGTGGTGAGTATGTGTGTGTGAAGGATGAGCCTGTGTGTCTGTGTGGGGTGTGTGTGTGTCTGTGTGTGAGGGGTGAGCGTGTGTGTGTGTGTGTGAGAGAGGGGTGAGTGCGCGCGTGTGTGTGTGTGTGTGTGTGTGACAGGGGTGAGCGCGTGTGTGTGTGTGTGTGTGAGAGAGGAGTGAGCGCGTGTGTGTGTGTGTGAGAGAGAGAGGGGTGCGCGTGTGTGTGTGTGTGTGAGAGAGAGGGGTGAGCGTGTGTGTGTGTGAGAGAGGGGTGAGCGTGAGTGAGGGGTGAGCGATCGTGTGTGCGTGAGGGGTGAGCGATCGTGTGTGCGTGAGGGGTGAGCGATCGTGTGTGCGTGAGGGGTGAGCGATCGTGTGTGCGTGAGGGGTCAGCGATCGTGTGTGCGTGAGGGGTGAGCGATCGTGTGTGCGTGAGGGGTCAGCGATCGTGTGTGCGTGAGGGGTGAGCGATTGTGTGTGCGTGAGGGGTGAGCGATCGTGTGTGCGTGAGGGGTGAGCGATCGTGTGTGCGTGAGGGGTGAGCGATCGTGTGTGCGTGAGGGGTGAGCGATCGTGTGTGCGTGAGGGGTGAGCGAGCGCGCGAGGGGTGAGCGTGCGCGCGAGGGGTGAGCGTGCGCGCGAGGGGTGAGCGTGCGCACGAGGGGTGAGCGTGCGTGCGCCTCTGCGTGCGAGGGGTCAGCGTGCGCACGAGGGGTGAGCGTGCGCGCGAGGGGTGAGCGTGCCGCGAGGAGTGAGCGTGCGCGCGAGGAGTGAGCATGCGCGCGAGGTGTCAGCGTGCGCGCGAAGGGTCAGCATGCGCGCGAGGGGTCAGCATGCGCGCGAGGGGTCAGCGTGCGCGTGCCTCTGCGTGCGAGGTGTCAGCATGCGCGCGAGTGGTCAGCGTGCGCGCGAGGGGTCAGCGTGCGCGTGCCTCTGCGTGCGAGGTGTAAGCATGCGCGCGAGGGGTCAGCGTGCGCGTGAGGGGTCAGCGTGCGCGCGAGGCGTCAGCCTGCGCGCGAGGGGTCAGCGTGCGCACGCCTCTGCGCGCGAGGGGTCAGCATACGCGCGAGGGGTGAGCGTGCGCATGCCTCTGCGTGCGAGGGGTCAGCGTGCACGCGAGCGGTGAGCGTGCGCGCGAGGGGTCAGCGTGCACGCAAGGGGTCAGCGTGCGCGCGAGGGGTCAGCGTGCGCGCGAGGGGTCAGCGTGCGCGCGAGGGGTCAGCGTGCGCGCGAGAGGTCAGCGTGCACGCGAGGGGTGAGCGTGCGCGCGAGGGGTGAGCGTGCGCGCAAGGGGTGAGCGTGCGCGCAAGGGGTGAGCGTGCGCGCAAGGGGTCAGCGTGCGCGCGCCTCAGCGTGCGAGGGGTCAGCGTGTGTGTGTGGGGTGAGCGTGTGTGTGTGTGTGTGTGTGAGGTGTGAGCGTGTGTGTGTGTGGGGTGAGCATGTGTGTGTGTGTGTGAGGTGTGAGCGTGTGTGTGAGGTGTGAGCGTGTGTGTGTCTGTGTGTAGGGATGAGCGTGCGTGTGTGAGGGGTGAGCGTGCGTGTGTGAGGGGTGAGCGTGCGTGTGTGAGGGGTGAGCGTGCGTGTGTGTGTGAGGGGTGAGCTTGTGAGTGTGTGTGTGTGTGTGAGGTGTGAGCGTGTGTATGTGTGTGAGGTGTGAGCGTGTGTGTGAGGTGTGAGCATGTGTGTGGTGTGCGTGTGTGTGTGTGGGCTGTGTGTGCACGTGTGTGAGGAATGAGCGTGTGTGTCTGTGTGTGAGGGGTGAGCGTGTATGTGTGTGTGTGAGGGATGAGCGTGTGTTTGTGTGTGAGGCGTGAGTGTGTGTGTGTCTGTGTGTAGGGGTGAGCGTGCGTGTGTGAGGGGTGAGCGTGCGTGTGTGTGAGGGGTGAGCTTGTGAGTGTGTGTGTGTGTGTGAGGGGTGAGCGTGTGTATCTGTGTGTGAGGGGTGAGCATGTGTATCTGTGTGTGAGGGGTGAGCGTGTGTATCTGTATGTGAAGGGGGAGCGTGTGTACCTGTGTGTGAGGGGTGAGCATGTGTACCTGTGTGTGAGGGGTGAGCGTCTGTATGTGTGTGTGAGGGGTGAGCGTGTGTGAGGGGTGAGCATGTGTGTGTGTGTGATGGGTGTGTGTGTGAGGGGTGAGCGTGTGTGAGGGGTGAGCATGTGTGTGTGTGTGTGTTTGTGTGTGAGGGGTGAGCACGTCTGTGTGTGAGGGGTGAGCGTGTGTGTGTGAGGGGTGAGCGTGCGTGTGAGGGGTGAGCGTGTGTGTGTGAGGTGTGAGCGTGCGTGTGTGAGGGGTGAGCGTGCGTGTGTCTGAGGGGTGAGCTTGTGAGTGTGTGTGTGTGTGTGTGAGGGGTGAGCGTGCGTGTGTGAGGGGTGAGCGTGCGTGTGTGAGGGGTGAGCGTGCGTGTGTGAGGGGATGAGCGTGCGTGTGTGAGGGGATGAGCGTGCGTGTGTGAGGGGTGAGCGTGCGTGTGTGAGGGGTGAGCGTGCGTGTGTGAGGGGTGTGTGTGTGTGTGTGTGAGGGGTGAGCGTGCGTGTGTGAGGGGTGTGTGTGTGTGTGTGTGAGGGGTGAGCGTGCGTGTGCGAGGGGTGAGCGTGCGTGTGTGTGAGGGGTGATCTTGTGAGTGTGTGTGTGTGAGGGGTGAGCATGCGTGTGTGAGGGGTGAGCGTGCGTGTGTGAGGGGAGGCGTGCGTGTGTGAGGGGTGAGCGTGCGTGTGTGTGAGGGGTGAGCTTGTGAGCGTGTGTGTGAGGGGTGAGCGTGTGTATCTGTGTGTGAGGGGTGAGTGTGTGTATCTGTGTGTGAGGGGTGAGCGTGTGTATCTGTGTGTGAGGGGTGAGCGTGTGTACCTGTGTGTGAGGGGTGAGCGTGTGTACCTGTGTGTGAGGGGTGAGCGTGTGTATCTGTGTGTGAGGGGTGAGCGTGTGTACCTGTGTGTGAGGGGTGAGCGTGTGTATCTGTGTGAGGGGTGAGCGTGTGTATCTGTGTGTGAGGGGTGAGCGTGTGTACCTGTGTGTGAGGGGTGAGCGTGTGTACCTGTGTGTGAGGGGTGAGCGTGTGTATGTGTGTGTGAGGGGTGAGCGTGTGTGAGGGGTGAGCATGTGTGTGTGTGTGATGGGTGTGTGTGTGAGGGGTGAGCGTGTGTGAGGGGTGAGCATGTGTGTGTGTGTGTTTGTGTGTGAGGGGTGAGCATGTCTGTGTGAGGGGTGAGCGTGCGTGTGTGAGGGGTGAGCGTGCGTGTGTGAGGGGTGAGCGTGCGTGTCTGAGGGGTGAGCGTGCGTGTGTCTGAGGGGTGAGCGTGCGTGTGTGAGGGGTGAGCGTGCGTGTGTGGGGTGAGCGTGCGTGTGTGTGAGGGGTGAGCTTGTGAGTGTGTGTGTGTGTGTGAGGGGTGAGCGTGTGTATCTGTGTGTGAGGGGTGAGCGTGTGTATCTGTGTGTGAGGGGTGAGCGTGTGTATCTGTGTGTGAGGGGTGAGCGTGTGTATCTGTATGTGAAGGGGGAGCGTGTGTATCTGTATGTGAAGGGGGAGCGTGTGTACCTGTGTGTGAGGGGTGAGCGTGTGTACCTGTGTGTGAGGGGTGAGCGTCTGTATGTGTGTGTGAGGGGTGAGCGTGTGTGAGGGGTGAGCATGTGTGTGTGTGTGATGGATGTGTGTGTGAGGGGTGAGCGTGTGTGAGGGATGAGCATGTGTGTGTGTGTGTTTGTGTGTGAGGGGTGAGCATGTCTGTGTGAGGGGTGAGGGTGCGTGTGTGTAAGGGGTAAGCGTGCGTGTGTATATGTGTGTGAGCGGCTAGCGAGTGTGTGTGTGTGTGCGTGGTGAGCCTGTGTGTCTGTGTGTGTGGGTTGTGTGTATGGGGTGTGTGTGTGTGTGTGTGTGTGTGAGGGGTGAGCGTGCGTGTGTGTGTGTGAGGGGAGAGCGTATGTGGGTGTGTGTGAGGGGTGAGCATGCATGTCTGTGTGTGTGGGGTGTGTGTGTGTATGAGTGGTGAGTATGTGTGTGTGAAGGGTGAGCCTGTGTGTCTGTGTGGGGTGTGTGTGTGTCTGTGTGTGAGGGGTGAGCGTGTGTGTGTGTGTGAGAGAGAGAGAGGGGTGAGTGCGCGCGTGTGTGTGTGTGAGAGGGGTGAGTGCGCGCGTGTGTGTGTGTGTGTGAGAGAGGTGAGCGCGTGTGTGTGTGTGTGAGAGAGAGAGAGGAGTGAGCGTGTGTGTGTGTGTGTGTGTGTGTGAGAGAGGGGGTGAGCGTGTGTGTGTGTGAGAGAGGGGTGAGCGTGAGAGAGGGGTGAGCGTGAGTGAGGGGTGAGCGATCGTGTGTGCGTGAGGGGTGAGCGATCGTGTGTGCGTGAGGGGTGAGCGATCGTGTGTGCGTGAGGGGTAAGCGAGCGCGCGAGGGGTGAGCGTGCGCGCGAGGGGTGAGCGTGCGCGCGAGGGGTGAGCGTGCGCGCGAGGGGTGAGCGTGCGCGCGAGGGGTGAACGTGCGCGCGCCTCTGCATGCGAGGGGTCAGCGTGCGCGCGAGGGGTCAGCGTGCGCGCGCCTCTGTGCGCGAGGCGTCAGCATGCGCGCGCCTCTGTGCGTGCGAGGGGTCAGCGTGCGCGCGAGGGGTCACCGTGCGCGCGCCTCTGCGCGCGAGGGGTCAGCGTGTGTGTGTGTGTGGGGTGAGCGTGTGTGTGTGTGTGTGTGAGGTGTGAGCGTGTGTGTGTGTGTGTGAGGTGTGAGCGTGTGTGTGTGTGTGAGGTGTGAGCGTGTGTGTGGTGAGCGTGTGTGTGAGGTGTGAGCGTGTGTGTGGTGAGCGTGTGTGTGTGTGTGTGTGAGGTGTGAGCGCGTGTGTGTGTGAGGTGTGAGCGTGTGTGTGAGGTATGAGCGTGTGTATGAGGTGTGAGCGTGTGTGTGGTGTGCGCGTGTGTGTGGTGTGCGGGTGTGTGTGTGGGCTGTGTGTGCACGTGTGTGAGGAATGAGCGTGTGTGTCTATGTGTGAGGGGTGAGCGTGTATGTGTGTGTGTGTGAGGGATGAGCGTGTGTTTGTGTGTGAGGCGTGAGTGTGTGTGTGTCTGTGTGTGGGGGTGAGCGTGTGTGTGTGAGAGGAGTGAGCATGTGTGTGTAAGGGGCGAGCGTGCGTGTGTGTGGGAGGGGCAAGCATGTGTGTGTGTGTGAAGGACAAGCATGTATGTGTGAGGGGCGAGCGTGTGTGTGTGTGTGTGTGTGTGTATAACGGGTAAGAGTGTGTGTGTGTGTGCAACGGGTAAGAGTGTGTGTGTGTATATATGTGTGTGTAACGGGTGAGAGTGTGTGTGTAACGGGTGAGAGTGTGTGCGTTTAACGGGTGAGAGTGTGTGCGTTTAACAGGTAAGAGTGTGTGCGTGTAACGGGTAAGAGTGTGTGCATGTAACGGGTAAGAGTGTGTGTGTGTATATGTGTGTGTAACGGGTGAGTGTGTGTGTGTGTAACGGGTGAGAGTGTGTGTGTGTGTGTGTGTAATGGGTGAGTGTGTGTGTAAAATGGGTGAGAGTGTGTGAGAGTGTAACGGGTGAGAGTGTGTGTGTGTGTAACGGGTGAGTGTGTGTGTGTGTGTAACGGGTGAGTGTGTGTGTGTGTGCAACGGGTGAGTGTGTGTGTGTAACGGGTGAGAGTGTGTGTGTAACGGGTGAGAGTGTGTGTGTGTGTGTGTGTAACGGGTGAGTGTGTGTGTGTGTAACGGGTGAGTGGGTGTGTGTGTGCGCGTGTGTGTGTAACGGGTGAGAGTGTGTGTGTGTAACGGGTGAGAGTGTGTGTGTGTGTAAAACGGGTGAGTGGGTGTGAGAGATAGAGAAATGCACTTCCTCACTCTCAGAGGGCTTCAAGACAGCCCACATGGAGAAAGAAGAAAGAGTAGCGCCAAGGAGATGAATATCATGTTCATCCACCCAGCAAGAAGCGATTGAAAGTAACAGCAACCATGGATCAACACAACAGACAAACTGACCAGACATGAGTCAACACTAAGCAATGGAAGAAAAGAATGAAAGAATACCCAAATGCCAGTCCAACCTTCAAACCAACAACAAGAACCAGAACCAACAGAGCCTGCCACTCTTCCGACAGAAAGGTGAAAGAAATGTGGAAGGGTTGTAAAGCCTCCAGACTGCCTGAACCTCTAACTTCAAGGACTTGAAGGGGGGGGGCGAGGTGGGATAGTAAGAAAGTTATTAAGGCTAATACAGTAATAGGAATAATGCTGGAATCGCATTAAGGTTGTAACAGTAAGGTAAATGCATAAGACTTATAACAATATAAGACTTGAAGTAAACTAATGTAACTCTACATCCATGGTGGTGAGGGGGGGTGGGTAGTCTACAGGCCTGGTATATACAGGGTTAATGTGGGACTGAGTACAGTACTGCCCACACAGTGATGTAAGAAGGCACATGACCCAGGGCTAGGATCAGTAAGGTGTTGGCCAGAGATGTGTTAAGACTTAGACATGAAGATAGCTCCTTGCCTCAACCCTTTACTGTATATACGTATAATAGTTACAAGTAGTTAATAAAGACTTGCTATTAACATACCGAAGACTTCCTGACAGACACGTTCTGTAACCAACCAATCATTACAACAGATTCACTGAGAGATCAAACATTTATCAATCTCAGTCTTGAATATATTCAACAATGGACCATCTACAACCCTCTGGGGTAGACAATTCCAAAGATTCACAATTTCTCCTAATCTGAGTCCTAAATGATCAACACCTTATCCTGAGACTGTCCCCGCCCCGATATCCTAGATACCACACAACCAGGGGAAACAACCTCTCAACATCTATCCTGTCAAGCTCCTTCTGAATCTTGTACATTTCAATGAGACCACCTATTATTATTCTGAACTCGAGAGAGTACAGGCCCATTTATGCAGCTTCTCATCATAGGATAACCCTCTCATTCCAGGAACCAATCTAGTAAACCTTCACTGAACTACATCCAAGACAAGTATATCCTTCCTCAGGTATGGATACCAAAACTGCTCACTATACTCCAGGTGTGGTGTCACCTTTACAAGTGTTGCTAGATTTCCATACTCTTGTACACCCCTTGCAATAAAGGCCAACATGCCATTTGCCTTCCCAATTGCTTGCTGTACCTGCACACTAACTTTCTGTGTTCCTTGTGTGAGTAGATTCAATGTCTCTCTGAACATCAACATTTACAAGTTTCATGGGCAGGATCTTCCGGTCGGAAAGCAGGGGCGGGGCCCGTTCGCCGACACATAAAATGACGCGGGATGACGTCAGGTGGAACTCCCGATGTCACCCCGCATCATTTCCATTTTCAGGTCGGCGGGAGTGCAGCCAAGTCAGATGCGCGCCCACCGACCTGTCAACGGCCTATTAAGGCCATTAGAAAACCAATTCAGCTCGTTAATGGACCTACCTGTCCAACCTTAAGGTTGACAGGCAGGCCAGGAGCCCAGGCGGGCTTGTGAAAAACCATGAAACCTCATCCACTGGCAGGATGAGATTTCATGAGGGTATTTAAATTTTAATGAAAGGTTTAAATAAAAGTTATGGACATGTCCCAACTCATGTGACAGTGTCACATGAGGGGACATGGCAGGGAAAATTTTTAAACTCCTTTATTAAAAGTTGAAAATCTGAGCCGATCTCCCTGAGGCAGCACTTAGCCTCAGGGAGATCTGTGTACTATTTCGTGCACATGCGTGAAAGAGCGCGCTCCTGGCTGAGGGAATTTCCCCGCCCACACAGGCAGCGCATAGCGCTTCCTGGTGGATGCCACGCTGGGCGGGCCTTAATTGGCCTGCCCAGGTAAAATGGCAGCACGCCCCCAATTGGGGGCGCCAATCGGGAACCCGCCCGCTTCAGCTCTTGACCCCTGGTGGGGGGAAAATTTTGCCCTATATCTTTTTAAAAAACTCTTGCTTTTCTCTTCTTACTACTAAAGTGAATAACCTCACACTTCCACATATTATACTCCATCTCCACCTTGTTGTCCATTCACTTAACCTGTCAATATTTCGTCAGCCTCTTTGTGTCCTCAGTTTACATTCCCACCTAAATGTTTGCAGGAAAAAAAGAGACGCATGATCGCAGGGATCCTGAGAAAGCGCAGAAAACATACAGCGACAGGGCCTCCGGCTGCAGACAGCCTCCAAAGTTCCAAATATACAGGACATGCAGGGTTCAAAAAGACACAGAGAGAAGAATGTGCTGCAGTTTTAAAAACTCATAGAAAGGAAAGATCCATGATCACTGCAGAGCTTGCCAAAAACCTGAAAAGCACGAGAAACACCACAGAGACATAACCGGCAGCTGCTTTTTTTTTATTCATTCGTGGGATGTGGGCTTTGCAGGCTGGGCCAGCATTTATTGCCATCCCTAGTTGCTCTTGAGAAGGTGGTGGTGAGTTGTCTTCTTGAACCGCTGTAGTCCATGTGGTGTAGGTACACCCACAGTGCTGTCAGGGAGGGAGTTCCAGGATTTTGACCCAACGACAGTGAAGGAATGGCAATGTGTTTCCAAGTAAGGATGGTGAGTGGCTTGGAGGGGAACTTTCAGGTGGTGGTGTTCCCATGTGTCTGCTGCCCTTGTCCTTCTAGATGGTAGTGGTCATGGGTTTAGAAGATGCTGTCTAAGGAGCCTTGGTGAAGTCCTGCAGCTGACAGCCTGAGTTAAAGAAAACAGTTGCTGTCTTAAAGCAGCAACAGCATTTAAAGTGGTAACTTTAAAAAAAAGGAAATGACAGTAAACAGAAAGTAACTGACAAAGAAGAGAAAATAAAACGGCAGAAAATGACTACACCTACCTATGAGACTGGAACAGAGGAGCTCCTATGCTGAACGCTTTGAGTTTTTTGTCCTTGCAAATGGAATTGAAAATGATAGAAAGGTGGCAACTTTCTTAAGTGTGATGGGAGGTAAACTTTGGCTTATTAAGAATTTTGGTGCAGAGATCTCGAATACCGTCAGTATGGCAAGAAGGGACACACTGAGCGTGCCGGTAAGAACAAAAAAGTATCAGTGAATCAGAAAGGCAAACCAGAGAAAAATGAATCTGCCATCTGGTGTAACAAGAAGAAAAATCTTCATGTTACACAGCAGGAACGGGTGGACCAGAGTGACACCGAGTCCAAAGAAGTAGGGCGCCTCCACATCTTGTCAGTGGCAGGTGGTTCAGAGGGCTACTGGGTAACACCGCTGCTGGAGGACCAACCAATACATATGGAACTGGATACAGGGGCAGCAGTTTCTCTGGTCCCAGATGCTGTGCATAAGGAGAAGCTTAAACATTTTTCTTTGACGCCTGCAAAAATCGTTCTGAAAACATATACAGGGGCATCTGCACCTATGATGGGCAGAACGGAAGTTAAAGTGGAACTAAATGGACAGGCTGCTAAGCTACCACTGTTTGTGGTGAAAGGCAATTCCCCAGCTTCAGTTGGAAGATCCAGTTAAACTGGGCAGAAATACACAGCATTGCAAAAGAAGAAACTGATCTGGCAGTTGTTATAAAAACACATGCTGTTGTTTTCAAAGGAGATTTGGGAAGCATGAAAGGGATCACCACAAAATTGAATGTCATAGGTGACTCTCAACCAAAATTTCTGAAGGCCAGAACCATGCCTTATGACATACGACCAAAAGTCAAAGCTAACCTGAAGCGTCTGGTCAAGATAGGAGTCTTGGTACCTGTCTCCCATGGCAAATGGGCAACACCCATTGTTCCAGTGCTCAAGAAAGACGGCTCCATATGCATCTGTGGAGATTTCAAAGTTACTGTTAACCCCGTGTTGTGTGCTGAACAATATCCACTTCCCTATATTGAAGACCTTTTTGCTGGCCTGGCTGGTGGACAGAAATTCTGCAAAATAGATCTATTCTATGCCTACTTACAAATTCATGTTGATGAGAAGTCACAAGAATATTTTACCATCACAACACACAAGGGACTATACCAATATTGTTGTTTGCCTTTTGGAACATCAACTCCAGCCTTGTTTCAGAGGGCATGGACCAGATCCTGAGTGGCTTGCCTGAAGTTCAGTGCTACCTTAATGACATCTTGGTAACGGGCAGGACTGATAAGGTTCATCTTAAGAGCTTGGATGCCACCCTACAAAGGCTAGAGGAGTATGGCCTTAGGGTTCACAAAGACAAATCTGAGTTTTTTCAGCCCCTGCGGAATAGTTGGGGCACGTCATTGATGCTGCTGGGCTTCACAAAGCATCCAAAGTCAAGGCTATTGTGAGTGCTCCAGCTCCTCCAAATGCAGCCAGCTTCGCTCGTTCTTGAGACTACTGAATTATTACGGGAGATTTATTCCAAAGCTGCCAATCCTGCTGAAACCACTGCATGAGCTTCTATGTCAGAACAAAGCCTGGCAATGGACAAAAGCCTGTGACGCTGTGTTCAAAAAGACTAAAACAGCGCTAACAGATTCCAAGGTACTGACGCACTTTGACCCCTCCTTACCTCTACAATTTGCATGTGATGCATTGCCTTACGGAGTTGGGGCCGTTGTTTCACACAATTCCCTCAGGTGTGGAGAGGCCCAAAGCATTTGTTTCACGGACTTTCAGCAAAGCAGAGAGCCAATACGCTCAAATCGAACGCGAAGCACTGGGAATCCTTTTCGGAATCCGGAAATTTCGCCAGTACCTGTTTGGATGGAAATTCACGCTGCTGACTGATCATGGACCACTCACCTCAATATTCGGTCCACATACAGGCATCCCTTCTTTAGCTGCAAGCAAAATGCAGCGTTGGGCATTGATGTTGAGTGCTCACACACATGACATCAAATATCAAAAATCTACTTTGCATGGCAATGTGAATGGCTTTTTGAGGCTGCCGCTGCTAGTCAGCCACGTGGATACTGCTCAGCAAGACATTTTTACATTGCACACGTGGAGAACACACCCATCACTTCAGTTCGAATCAAGAAGAGCATTTGAGCGGACCCAACATTGTCCAAAGCTGTGGATCTTGTGATCCATGGCAACTCTTCCCTGAACTTCCGAATCTCTCCTCACCTTCATCCTTCTGTTTCCAGTCACTTCAGGGTGTTTGCTTTGGGGCATGAGTTATTATTCCACCAACATTAAGGAAACCAATGTTGGACCAACTGCATTCTGGACACTGTGGAATAGTTCACTTGAAAGAGATTGCAAGATGCTACTTTTGGTGGCCTGGCCTGGACCAAGACATTGAAGCCTAGGCAAGACCCTGTCCTTCATGTCAGAGTGTGAGAAACATGCCTCAATTGGCACCCCTCCAACCATAGGATTGGCCGGGAAACCCTTGGCAGCGCAGCCACACCAATTTCGCTCAACCATTTGAACGAACAATGATCATGGTGGTTGTGGATGCTCATTCCAAATGCCAGAAGTTTCAGTGATGACCTCGACCACAGCTGAAAGTACAATTCAAAGGCTAAGAGAAATGTTCAGTCATTATGGGTTACCAGAACAACTTACGACTGACAATGGACCTCAGTTTGTCTCGCAGGAGTTTGAGAATTTTTTGAGAAATAATGTAATTCATCACATCGCTTCAGCACCATACCGCCCATCCACAATGGATTAGCTGATAGATTTGTTCAAACCATGAAATGTGCTTTCAGTTCGGCACAAGGACATTCCTCCATTCAAAAGCACCTAGACACATTTCTGCTGACATACTGAAACACGCCACAATCTATGACTAAAGCATCTCCAATATTCCGAATAATGGGATGGCAACTGCACACTTGCTTTGATCTGCTGACACCAACAAAAACACGACAAGTTGTGCAAGATTAACAGCACAACCAAGTGGAAAGAAGAGCACAAAGATCAAAGCCAAGAATTTTCTATTCTGGATAAAAAGTTCTAACTTGTAATCACGCTACCAGAGCTAAAAAAAATTCTGCTACGGTAATTGCTCAGACAGGACCTGTTTCACAAACAGTCCAAATTGTGAATGATCTCACCTATCAGAGACATGCTGACCAACTGCTGCCAAGTCAAGCACCATCTAAGGATACACCTCTTGTGGAATAGCCACCTCCAAGTCAAGGAAAAAAGCAAAAAACTGCAGATGCTGGAAATCCAAAATAAAAATAAAAATACCTGGAAAAACTCAGCAGGTCTGGCAGCATCTGCGGAGAGGAACACAGTTAACGTTTCGAGTTCGTATGACTCTTCAACAGAACTAAGTAAAACTAGAAAAGAGGTGAAATATAAGCTGGTTTATTATATTTCACCTCTTTTCTATCTTTACTTAGTTCTGTTGAAGAGCCATACGGACTCAAAACGTTAACTGTGTTCCTCTCCGCAGATGCTGCCAGACCTGCTGAGTTTTTCCAGGTATTTTTATTTTTGTTTCCAAGTCAAGGAATGCTGACTCCAGTCCCACCTCCTCAGTCTAGCTCGACTGAAGTTGAAGTCATCTCACGTTCGTCTGCATTAGACACAACTTCAGATTCCGCTACAAATCCCAAATTGCCATTAGTCTCTGATGAACATGACCCTGTAAAAGCACTAGAAGACCACCATAAACCACACTAAGAGAGAAGACCTCATGAGCATCTGAATTTATAAAGTCAGAGTCTTGAGACAGGCTCAGTGGAAATAGAGACAGTCTACCCTCTTTCCCTTGTTCAGAAAATGTTTTGTTAAACTGACATTTCCAATAAAGGGGGAGGAATATGTTATATATTGAATGTCTTGCTTAGCTTGCTGCACTTTGCAAGCCAGTGCATTACGAGATTGCAGAATCCATGCTGTTTTGTTAGTTCTGTTACTGCAGAAGAATAAACCAGAGCTGCAATGTTCAATCGCCTCCACGCCTCCGTGAGTATCGATTAGTCTTTAAAAAGTTATCGGTGGTACCAATATTAAAACATAACAGTAAGGGTAACGCTGTTGTTCTACAGTCGCCCAGCAAATATAATCGAAATAAGTGCCTCATTTCCCATGTCAACAGTGACAACACTTAAAAAGTGTTTAATTGGCTGTAAAGCACCTTGAGACACCCAATAGTCTTCACTGAACGGTGCAATATAAATGCAAGTATTTTTCCTCAAGCAGGTTGGTCAACTTCTGAGGTCAGGTTAGCTCTTATTGGGTAATTATTGGTACTTAATAAGATACGTAGTCTTCCACTGGGGAATTTTCACGGGAGGTGCAAAATTAGTGCAATTGGCCACAGTAACTTTAATAAGTTCAAAGGACTTTCCTTAAATTAATCTTGAGTGGGCATGGAGATAATTGTACAGATTTTCGTCAATACCTGACAATATGAGGCACAAACATTGCTTCAAGTGTTTTTTTGCTCCGTGAGGCTCCACTAAAGACAGACTCGAGCTGCTGTTTGCAGGCGGCTTTTCTCTGGTCGCCTCTCGGCCGCAGGGTTTCCGTTGCCTGGTTACCGCCCGAGGGCGTCTTCATCCTTCGCGCATGCGCAGAGATTGCGTTGCTGTTAAGCCCCGACGCCCGAGGAGCAGCCAATCAGCGGGCCGGAACTGTGATCACCATGGAGACCATTTGAGTGACACTCTTAGCATTTCCGGCACAGCTGCCAATTTAGAATCACAGGTTCCTGAGGAACATTAGCAGGTAAAGAACTCAGGAGAGTGAAGATGCCTGGGGGAGGAACGCGGAGAGGGTGTGCGGGGCGGGGAGGGGGCTGGGCCAGGGGAAACGGGAGACTAATAGGGATGGGGCAAATGGCGACGGGGCTGGGTTAACAGGGTGAGGTTAAACTGGAGGAATGTGGCGGTACGGGCTAGAGAGGGGGACAGGGTGGAGCTGGGCTGTGGATGAGGTGAGATGGGGCCTGATGGTCGACACTGTAGGCCTCTAAAAGAGATAGCTGCATAGATAGTGGATGCATTGGTAATGATTTGCCTAAATTACATAGATTTTGGTGCAGTCCAGCAGATTGGAAGTTAGCAAATGTAACACTGTTATTCAAGAAAGGAGAGAGAGAAAATAGAGAACTGTGGGCCAGTTGGCATAATATCAGTCATTGGAAAAGTGCTAGAATCCATTATTAACAAAGTCTTAACGCACTTAGAAAGTCATAGTATGATGAAAGTCAACATAGTTTTATGAAAAGGAACGAAAACAAAAAATGCTGATAAAACTCAGCAGATCTGACAGCATTTGTGGAGAGAGAGAGACAGAGATAATGTTTCAAGTCCATACTCCCTTTAGATCTGAAGAAGTCATACGGACTCGAAACGTTATCTCTGTCTCTCTCTCCACAGATGCTGTCAGACCTGGTGAGTTTTAGCATTTTTTGTTTTCGTTTCAGATTTCCAGCATCCGCAGTATTTTGCCTTTATTTTCATGAAAAGGAAATTGTGCTTGACAAATTTATTAGAGTATTTTGAGGATGTAACTAGTAGGTTAGATAAAGGGGAATCAGTACATGTAGTATACCTGGCCCAAAAAACATTCGATAAGGTGCTGCATAAAAGGTTAATAGGCAAGCTAAGGGCTCATGAAGTTGTGGGTAATATATTAGCATGGATAAAGGGTTGATTAACAGACAAGAAGCAAAGAGTAGGCATAAATGGGGCATTTTCAAGTTGGTAGGCTGTGCCTAATGGAGGGCTGCAAGAATCAGTGCTGGGGCCTCCGCTATTTACAATCTACATTAATGACTTAGACGAAGATACGGAGTGTAATGTATCTAAGTGTGCTAATGATACAAAGTTAGGTGGAAATATAAGCTGTGAGGAAGACATAGAGTGCAAAGAGATGTAGACAGGTTAAGTAAATGGGCAAGAAGATTGCAGATGAAGTATAATTTGGGGAAGTGTGAGGTTATTCACTTTGGTCATAAGAATGGAAAAGCAGAATATTTTTTAAAAGGTGTGAAACTTGTATACATTGATGTTCAGAGAGACTTGGGTGTGCTAGTATACAAAGTTAGCATGCAGGTACAGCAAGCAATTAGGAAGACAAATGGCATGTTGGCCTTTGTTGCAAGGGGACTGGAATACAGAAATAAAGAAGTCTTATTGCAGTTGTACAAGACTTTGGTGAGACCATATCTGGAATACCGTGTGCAATTTTGGTTTCCATATTTAAGGAAGAATATAATTGCATTGGACACAGTACATCAAAGGTTCACTACATTGGGCCCTGGAATGAGAGGGTTGTCCTATGATGAGAGGCTGAGTAAATTGGGCCTGAATTCTCTGCAGTGTGGAAGGATGAGGTAAAACATACTACATTCTGAAGGGGCTTGACAGGGTGGATACTGAGAGGTTGTTTCCACTAGCTGGGAGCATGGTTTCAGGATAAGGGGCCGATCATTTAGGACTGAGATAGGGAGAAATTACTTCACTCAAAGGGTTGTGAATCTTTGGAATTCTCTACTCCAAAGGGTTGTGCATACTCCATCATTGAATATATTTAAGGCAGGGATGGTCACATTTTTTGTCATGAGGAATATGGGGAGAGGGTAGGAAAGTGGAATTGAAGTCCAGGATCAACAATGCTCGTATTGAATGGCGGAGCAGGCTTGAGGGGCTGTATGATCTACTCCTCCTACCTCTTGCGTTTTTTGAGAGCAGAAGGGATATGGTTGGACAAAAGGAGAGGGCAGGGATACTGGGGATGTAGGGGGGGGTGTGGGGATGCAAGGGAGACTGTGGGGATACTGGGGGAGTGGGGCTAAAGAGTGTGGGGATACTTTGTGGGGGGAAAGTGCAGGCATACTTGGGGTGGGGAGGGGGAAGTGCGGGCATACTGGTGGGAGGGGGAAGTGCGGGCATACTGGTGGGAGGGGGAAGTGCGGGCATACTGGTGGGAGGGGGAAGTGCGGGCATACTGGTGGGAGGGGGAAGTGCGGGCATACTGGTGGGAGGGGGAAGTGCGGGCATACTGGTGGGAGGGGGAAGTGCGGGCATACTGGTGGGAGGGGGAAGTGCGGGCATACTGGTGGGAGGGGGAAGTGCGGGCATACTGGTGGGAGGGGGAAGTGCGGGCATACTGGTGGGAGGGGGAAGTGCGGGCATACTGGTGGGAGGGGGAAGTGCGGGCATACTGGTGGGAGGGGGAAGTGCGGGCATACTGGTGGGAGGGGGAAGTGCGGGCATACTGGTGGGAGGGGGAAGTGCGGGCATACTGGTGGGAGGGGGAAGTGCGGGCATACTTGGTGGTGGGGGGGGAAGTGCGGGGATACTTGGTGGGGGGGGGAAGTGCGGGGATACTTGGTGGGGGGGGAAGTGTGGGGATATTTTGGGGGGGGGAGTGTTGGGGGGCGGAAGTGCGGGGATACTTGGTGGGGGGAGGGAAGTGCGGGGATACTTGGTGGGGGGGGGGAAGTGCGGGGATACTTGGTGGGGGGGGAAGTGTGGGGATATTTTGGGGGGGGGAGTGTTGGGGGGCGGAAGTGCGGGGATACTTGGTGGGGGGAGGGAAGTGCGGGGATACTTGGTGGGGGGGGGGAAGTGCGGGGATACTTGGTGGGGGGGGAAGTGTGGGGATATTTTGGGGGGGGGGAGTGTTGGGGGGCGGAAGTGCGGGGATACTTGGTGGGGGGAGGGAAGTGCGGGGATACTTGGTGGGGGTGGGGGAAGTGTGGGGATACTTGGTGGGGGGGGGGAAGTGCGGGGATACTTGGTGGGGGGGGGGGGAGTGCGGGGATACTTGGTGGGGGGGGAAGTGCGGGGATACTTGGTGGGGGGGGATGGAAGTGCGGGGATACTTGGTGGGGGGGATGGAAGTGCGGGGATACTTGGTGGGGGGGATGGAAGTGCGGGGATACTTGGTGTGGGGGGGGAAGTGCGGGGATACTTGGTGGGGGGGGGAAGTGCGGGGATACTTGGTGGGGTGGGGGGAAGTGCGGGGATACTTGGTGGTGGTGGGGGGAAGTGCGGGGATACTTGGTGGTGGGGGGGGAAGTGCGAGGGTGGTGGGGGGGGAAGTGCGAGGGTGGTGGGGGGGGAAGTGCGAGGGCGGTGGGGGGGGAAGTGCGAGGGCGGTGGGGGGGGAAGTGCGAGGGCGGTGGGGGGGGAAGTGCGAGGGCGGTGGGGGGGGAAGTGCGAGGGCGGTGGGGGGGGCGGAAGTGCGAGGGCGGTGGGGGGGGGAAGTGCGAGGGCGGTGGGGGGGGGGGAAGTGCGAGGGCGGTGGGGGGGGGGGGAAGGGCGGTGGGGGGGGGGGGGCGGAAGTGCGAGGGCGGTGGGTGGGGGGCGGAAGTGCGAGGGCGGTGGGTGGGGGGCGGAAGTGCGAGGGCGGTGGGTGGGGGGCGGAAGTGCGAGGGCGGTGGGTGGGGGGCGGAAGTGCGAGGGCGGTGGGTGGGGGGCGGAAGTGCGAGGGCGGTGGGTGGGGGGCGGAAGTGCGAGGGCGGTGGGTGGGGGGCGGAAGTGCGAGGGCGGTGGGTGGGGGGCGGAAGTGCGAGGGCGGTGGGTGGGGCGCGGAAGTGCGAGGGCGGTGGGTGGAAGTGCGTGGGCGGTGGGGGGGGGCGGAAGTGCGAGGGCGGTGGGGGGGGGGCGGAAGTGCGAGGGCGGTGGGGGGGGGCGGAAGTGCGAGGGCGGTGGGGGGGTGCGGAAGTGCGAGGGCGGTGGGGGAGGGTGCGGAAGTGCGAGGGCGGTGGGGGAGGGGGCGGAAGTGCGAGGGCGGTGGGGGGGGGCGGAAGTGCGAGTGGGGTGGGGTGGTGGGGGGGGGGGGGGCGGAAGTGCGAGGACACTTGGGGGGGAGGGGGGAGTGCAGGGATACTGGGGGGTTGGGGTTGGGGAAGAGTGCGGGGATACCGGGGGCGGTGGGGGTTGGGGAAGGGTGCAGGGGAATTGGGGGGGGGTGGGGGTTTGGGAAGGGCGCGGGGGATACTGGGGCAAGGGGTTGGGGAAGAGTGTGGGGATACTGGGGGCAAGGTTGGGGAAGAGTGTGGGGTGACGGGGTTGGAGAGTGGTGGAGAGTGCAGGGCTGGGGGAAGGCAGTGCGGGTAGGACAGAAGTGGGCGAAGGGGATAGATTGCAGGAAGAATGGAGTGTGTACTGATGGCAGGGAACAGTGCGAGGATGTCATAGTGCTGAGCCTTGAGGGAGACAGAGTGCAGAAGGGGGGACTGTGCTGGTTTGGTGCAGAAAGGGAGCGGTAAACAAAAATATCTGGTGCTCAGTTGGCACCAAGATCACATAGAAAATTGTAACCAAGTCATCTCAGTGCAGCAGGCTCAATAAGCCAATAACTGAAACAGGAAGGTCTGCCACCATAATCCAGGGCTCTGCTGATGATTGACCAGCCAGCATGGCACATGGATGGAACACCAAAGTGTAAATCTGTCACTTGGGGCCAGGATTCTTCCATTCCGCTCCAGAAATTTTTCCTTGTAAAAGAGCAGCCTATCTCCTAATAGGAAAATTGATTCTAGGTGACAAACACTGGAAAGCTTAGCAACGTTATAGAATTATAAACCACCGGTAGCAGCCATCTGGCCCATGTATCACTGCCAGCTCTTTGAAAGAACTGTCCAATTAGACCCACTCCCCTGCTGCATAGCCCTGCAAATTTCTCCTTTTCTGTACTGGTGAAAATGTGGTTTTAATTCTTAATCTTTAGCAGTCTCGCTGTTTAGCCATGCCAACTTGCACCTGAACTGTCCATATTTGCATGAATGTGATGTATCCTCCAGGAGCTATAATGTTTGCTCCACATTAAGCAAACAGCAATCCTCAGTATGGCTTTCTAGTAGCTTGGTCCGTAGACTTTTAGAACGTATCAATGGCTTGTGTGTCAGTCACCTAGCTCACTCAGCATAGACCTCTGAAGCTCTGAAATTGTCCCACACGGCACCTAGATCATAGCATAACTCCCTTTCAGCTCCTGTATCTAATGCAATATTATTCCAAACCGCTGATATCTTAAAGGTGCTTTAAGTGAATGCATTTGTCATTCCTCTGAAACTTGAATTTTTGATGTTTTATGTTATTAAA
Organism: Cetorhinus maximus; assembly: GCF_964194155.1. NCBI lineage: Eukaryota > Metazoa > Chordata > Chondrichthyes > Lamniformes > Cetorhinidae > Cetorhinus > Cetorhinus maximus. The sequence continues at coordinate 60,139,764 of NC_135893.1, forward strand.
ATTTATGTTGGCAAGATAAGACAATTTCAAGTGACAGAGACTGGAGTGAGAATTCCAACATTGGTTCCCCTCTCAGTTATTCCTAACTTATTCCCTTTTCTTGGCTCAAATTCTGATTGTAACGCAAGATACACTTTGTGAACCTACTGCCCTAACATTCAAAGGTACTAGTAAAATGCAATAGTAAACTCAACTATTTTGATGTGATTTCTTCTGTCTCTCAGGTGCTGACTTCAACAGTTGCACAGGTCCTGGCCGTGATACTGAGCTATATTTTTAGGCACGGTGATGGATTTCCTTATTCTGTTCCTCATTTACTTGGCCATTTGCATCTCCTGCATGGTGGTCGCCATCAAATTCTCAAGGCAAAGCCAGGAATGTTTTGCAAGGATCTCACACCATGTGACTCGGGTAACTGCAATTTAATAGGAACGTGTTTCCATCCCAGATCTGTGTTGAACCAGCTGTTCTCACCAATAGCAGTAGAAGTGCTAAAATTGGGCTCAATGTCCCAGGGTTGGTAAAGGGAAAAGCAGCCAGGGTTCTTGCTCCTCATCGCTACTGAGTGACCTTTGCTGAAAAGTAAAATTAGAAAATGCTGGAATACTCAGGTCTGGCAGTATCTGTGGAGAGAGAAAAACAGAGTTACTGTTTCAGGTTGATAACCTTTCATCAGAATCCTTAGAAGAAACTGCTTGGCTGTGATGTCATCTATAACTAAGTGACTTGCTGAACTGAAATGAATGCTCTGAAACAGTGAATAGAGACTCTTGAGTAAAATTGGAGACCTTGGCCTGAGCTAGTGCGAGATCCACCCAATTGCTTTTTATTGGCCAAACAGCAAAACAGTGCCTGGAAATTTGTCATCAAATGAGTGCAATTTTTTGCTTAAATGCTGCTCTGCAAGTTGCCTGTGGGCAGATTTTCTAACTGGTTTTATATGTTGTTGATATACTGATTTTTTTTCTCAGACTTTTTTGTTTCTATCAATCATTTATGTTTCTTCCTTGTTTTGTCCTTCTCTCTAGAAATTCCTATGATTCTACTCACGATTTCTGAAACAGATGCAATCACTATATTTAAAGGTGAACAGGATAAATACCATATAACAAAGCACAGAAACAAGACATTTGGCACAACTGGTCCATGTTCCACATGAGCTTCCTCCCACAGCTCATTATCTAACCCCATCAGCATATCCTTCTAGCATCTGGGTGTCTTTGTGCATGAATTACAAAAAAGTTAGCATGCAGGTACAGAGGATATTTAGGAAGGGAAATGGAATGTTGGCCTTTATTGCAAAGAGGATACGGTATAAAAGTAGCGAAGTCTTGCTACAACTGTACAGGGCATTAGTGAGACCGCACCAGCAGTACTGTGTACAGTTTTGGTCTCCTTACTTAAGGAAGGATATACTTGTAGGCAGCTCAGAGAAGGCTCACTAGACTGATTCCTGGGATGAAGCAGCGGTAGTCTTGTGCAGAAAGGTTTAACAGGTTAGGCCTATACTCATTGGAGTTTAGAAGAATGAGAGGTGATCGTATTGAAACATGAGATTCAGAGGGGACTTGACAGGGTAAATGCTGAAAGGTTGTTTCCCTTTGAGGGGGAATCTAGAACAAGGGGGCATAGTTTAAAAGTAAGGGGTCTCCCATTTAAGATGGAGATGAGGAGGAATTTCTTCTCTGAGGATCATTAGTCTTTGGAATTCTCTTCCACAGAGAGCAATGGAGACTGGATCACTGAATATATTCAAGGCTGAGTTAGACAGATTTTTGATCAACAAGGGAGTTAAGGGTTTTAGGGAACAGGTAGGAAAGTGGAATTAAGGCCACAATCGGATCAGCCATGATCTTATCAAATGGTGGAGCAGGCTCAATGGCCAAATGACCTACTCCTTCTATTTCTTATGTTATCACACTTTACACGTGAAAAGTCTTTGGTTTGTTCCCAGGCAAAAGATCATGCAGTGTCAGCTGTAGCTCAGTTGGTAACATTCTCTCGTTTCTGAGTCAGAAGGTTTTGCGTTCAAGTCCAACTCCAGGACTTAATCACAAAAAGCTGACACTCCAATGCAATACTGAGGGAGTTCTGTACTGTTGGAGTTGCCATCATTCAGATGAGACATTAAACTGAGGCTCCAAGTGACCCTCAGTCACATGTTTAAGATCCTATGACACTATTTTGAAAAAGAGCTGAGGAATTATCCCTGGTGCCCTGGCCAATATAAGTCCCTTGATCAACATTTGAAAAACAAACTATCTGGTCATTATCACTTTGGTCTATGTGGGAGATTGCTGTGTGCAAATTGGTTGCTGGGTTCCCTACAACAGTGACACACTTCAAGACTACTTCATTGGCTGTTAAGCACTTTGGAGCATCCAGTGGTTATGAAAGGTGCTATATAAATGCAAGTCTTTGTTCTTATTACCTGCCACAGACCCAGTCAGGAAATTATGCCTTTCAGGAATCAGCCAGTTTGGTCAGTACTGGTGTTACAGTTCCACTCTTGGTGATGGACATTGAAGTTCCCCATCCAGAGAACATTCTGTGCCCTTGCTACCCTCAATGCTTCTTCTAAGTGGTGTTCATACAAAGAAGTATCGATCCATCAGCTGAGGGAGGATGGTAGTTGGTATAACAGCAGGAGGTTTATTTATCCATGTTTGACTTGATGCTATCAAACTCTAATGTTCAGGGTCAATGTTGAGAACTCCAAGAGCCATGCCCTCGCTCTGCTGTCACCTCTGGTGGTTATATCCTGCCAATAGGACAGATATACCCAGGGGTGGTGATGATGGAGTTTGGGACATTGGCTAAAAGGTGAGTGTTAGGCTTTTGCTTGACTAGTGTGAGAGACAGATCTTTCAATTTTACAAGCAATTTCCCAATAGGCAGTATCCAAAGCCTGGGAGGTTTTAGAAAGTGATTTTTTTTTTTACTTAATGTCACTGAAATTGACTGGGCTGCAATTAGGGTGGTAATTGTATTGCCTCTTGTTCAATATATGTTAGTACCTTGGTCCTGTCGAAGGCAGAGAATGGTGAGTGCTGTATGGATCTAGGGTTTGTCACAAAGAAGAGGTTTGTGATTTTTTTTATAACCTATGATACAGGTGAGGGAGCTGTGTTGCCAAGAAAATGGGTTGCTTTCATGGAGTAATTGATAAGGATTAGTAACATTTTAATACAAGAATATATAATTGGTCCATTTCAATTCACCATTGAGCTTGCACAATAATACTTTTGACCCGTTTATAGAAAAATATTGGAATCACTAGACAAAAAATGACCAAGGTCCATCTAGTCAACTTTCCACCACAGGTAGAATGACAGTCGCATGATACAAGATAATGGCATTTTTAACAAATTGTAGCAATCAATCTCTATCAATTAGTCTACAACCAACCCAGATGTGAAACAAGGAAAACCGCAGTAATGGAGAGGTTTGGGAACCGTAGGTTCAAAGCCTCCTGTACCTCCCAAGACATACTACACTCACCACACATCGTGTCTCAAATTATACATATACCGTATCCCAAAATATTATTCCGTATTTATTCTGCTTTTTATTCGTATTTATGCATGACACAGCAAAGCCACATCCCTAGTAAGCCTAATAACCCTGATTTCCATTGCCCTTCCTGCATCCCTATTTGAATCTCCTTATAGTTTCTCGTTCTGCCATCCTTGCTGATTGTTTGTTCCAGATCTTTACTACTTTTTTATTGAAAAAAATTACCTTGATTTCCTATTTTTGTTTTGCCACGCTTCATTTGAATTTGTTGCTAAATTTTGTATGCAGCTGAAAATATGCTTGGATCTAAATACTCCAAACTCACAATAAACAAGCTGAAATGGTGCAATGGGCATGAGAAGGGCCACCTCATCGTGCTGGTTATCAGGAGGAACTATGTTTGTGTTCCATTTTCATAACAGTGCCATTGCTTTTCTCAGCCTTTGTTCAGTGGCTAGTGTATTCTTTTGTGTCATTAGGTCATGGGCTCAAGACCCTGTCAGAAACTTGAGCACATAATCTAGGCTGACACTCCATTGCAGTACTGACGAAATGGTACACTGTTGGGGGTATCGCCTTTTGGACAAGAAGTTAAATCAACGTCTTGCCCTCTTGGGTGAATATGAAAGATTGCAAGGCATTAATCAAAAAAGAACAGGGGCGTTTTCCTTGGTGGCCTGGTCAATACTTGGCCTCCATTCAACATTACTAAAACAAAATGGACCATCTAGTCATTATCGCATTGTTGTTTGCAAGAGCTTGATGTGTGCAAATTGTCTGCCAGATTTCCCACATGACAATAGTGCCTATACTTCACAATAATCTAATTAGTTGTAAAGTGCATCAGGATGCTCCATGGTCACAAAAGGCACTAAATAAATAAATGCCAGTCCTTTCTTCCTTTTTCACATCTCCATTTTATTTCTGTTACTAACAGGTGATTGGGCCAGTGATTCCTCAATGGCTGCAGTTAGTAATGCAGCTTGCTTTACATAGGCTCATCCACCAGAGGTAAGTGTGGACATTCTGAAATCACCTGTGCATATCTATGCTCAATCAGTTTGTACAGACAGAGCGAGCAACCGTCTATTCGCCACAATACTGCATTCAACTGAGGTTGGGAAAAGTCCTGGTTGGCTGAATCAGTTGGGTATCAAACCACTTAAGAATTTTAGGTGCTTCTATCAGATCCCACATTTACCTTGTCTAATGAATAGTTTTCCAATGAATAGTGTCAGCTGTGGCTCAGTTCATGGAACTCTCGCCTCTAAATCGCAAGATTCCAAATTCAAGTCCCACTCCAGGGCTTGAGCAGAAAAATCAAGGCTGACACTCCAGTGCAGTACTGAGGGAGTGCTGCACTGTTGAGGGTGACTTTGTTGAGCCGTTAAACAAAGGCCCCATATGCTTGCTTGGTGGATATAAGAGATCCCATGGCACTATTTTGAAGAAGAGCAGGGGAGTTATTCCTTGTGTCTTGGCCAACATTTATCCCTTAATCAACATCACAACAACAGATTATCCGGTCATTATTAACTTGATGTTTGTGGGAAATTGGCTGCTACTTTTCCTACTTAACAAGTACTTCAGAAGTACTTCATTGGCTGTAAAGCGCTTTGAGATGTCAGGTGGTCATAAAAAGGTGCTACACAAATGCCAATCATTATTTTTCAAGCCTCATTATATTTTTCCATTCAAGTTTTGTCCTATTTAATCTACAATGCATCTTTTTTATGTTTCCAAAATCCTTTGTATCCCAAAGTGCACGGTATTCCCAAATGAATAATCAGTGCCCAAGAGATTCTTTGTCACCCACACGGTTTTATATTCAAGAGCCTACTTATAAAAGTCAGGATATAATTTTGGTCTCCTGGCATTGCACTTGGGATCCTGTATATCTGCATCCTTCAATCCCATTGAGCATTTCGTCATTTATAGTCATTTGCTAGTACAGAACTTTAGTATTAAGAGACTTTTTTTTTGTCGAAGCTTTTCGTGTTTCACTCATCAGGACAATTCGCAAGAAAATAGAGTCAATGTCAGTAGAAACAACATATTTATACTCCATGAGAGTGTTGATTGGTTGGCAAGTGGACTCTGGTAGAGGCGTTGCTATGGAGTGTATGATTAACAGTATAAATATGTTGTTTCCCCTGACATTGGTATTTTCTTGTGAATTGTCCTGATGAGTACAAGACAAAAAACTTTGACAAAAAGTCTTTTTTCAGCAATATTCATCATTTATCTTTCTATTCTCTGTTCCAAAATGTGCCATATTACATTTATCTACATTTGCCACATATCTACCCACTTCCCTAAAGTTCCTGCATTCTACTTCAGTTTGCCACAATTCCTAATTTCGTATTGTTGACAAATATTGTTTATTTCCTCTTGGTTCCAAGTTCAAATCATTTCTGTACGTGGAAAATGTTAAGGCCTGACATAAATATGTGTTCCTGGAATTTCATTCCAAAGTCTGTATTAGTTTGTGCAAATGGGGGCCAGGTAGCTACGACAATGATATGGAATTGTCCACAGAGAAGACAGAAGTTGTTGAACCAATGGATTTGCACAATGTAAAAGTGAAATTACCCTGAGCAAAGACTTAACTGGTAAATAGACAGGATAATTCCTTATGAATACAAGAATGTATTAACTTTGAAGTACTGAGGGAATATTAGGCACAATAAAGCAAATCAAGAATCTGATATTTCACTTTTTTCTTTTAACAGAAGCTCCTTTTTCCTGGTCCTGCATCTTGTGTTAGAAGTAGCTGTGTATGGAGAGTATTCATGGGAAGTGTTTCCTTACAGCTTGGAGCTGGGATTCAGACGAAGTATTCTGCTGCTGCCTTACATCCTGGTGCTTGGGAAGATGTACTTTTTCTATCAATGCTGCACCAAAGACCCTGGTAAGAAACAGACTATTAAAGCAATTAGGCAGACAGATGTCTCACCCTAATCTGCTGTCACCCTTTCTCAGCTGACCGAGGCCATTCCTCAATGTTACCTGCAGCTCTTAACCGGCTGCTGTTGGTAGCACTCTTGCCACTGAGACAAAGGTTTGGATTCAAATCCCACTCCAGAAACTTGAGCACATATCTAGACCAGCATTCCAGTGCGGTTCTGAATGAGAGCTGCACTGTCGGATTTGCCCTCTTTGGATGAGACCTTAAACCAAAGCCCTATCTGTCTTCTCTGATGGACGTACAATATTCCATGGCATTATTTTGGAGAATAGCAGGGGAGTTCTCTCCTGTTGTCCTGACCAATATTTATTCTTCAAACATCATTACTGAAGATTTTCTGGTCATTAACTCATTGCTGTTTATGAGACCTTGTTGTGCACAATTGGCTGCCATATCTCCAAAATACAATGGTAACTCCACTTCAAAAGAGTACTTAATTGGCTGTAAAGCGCTTTGGATCATCCTGAGGTTATGAAACGTGTTTTAGAAATTAAGTTTCTTCTTTAAGACAACTCTGCCTGCCTTTTGCCTCTGGACAAATTAGTTTTTCTTTTATTCTTTCATGGAATTTGGGTATCACTGGCAAGGCCAACATTTGTTGCCCATCCCTCATTGCCCTTGAACTGTTTCAGAGGGCAGTTAAGAGTCAACTGTATTACCATGGGTCTGGAGTCACAGGTAGGCCAGACCAAGGAAGGATGGCAGATTTCCTTCCCTAAAGGACATCAGTAGGCCAATGTTTTTTTTTGGTAACAATCTATGATAGTTTTATGGTCATTACTGAGATTAGCTTTCAATTCCAGATTTTTATTAATTGAATTAAAATTTCACCAGCTGCCATGGTGGGATTTGAACACATGCCCCTAAAGCATTAGGATGGGACTCTGGATTACTAGTCCAGTAATAATATCACTACACCACCATCTCTCCTAGCATAGTCTTTGATTACAATGTACAAATTAAACATAATTGAATGGTGCTGCATCATCTCTGCTGTTTGTTTAAAATTTTCTAAACTGGAGGCAGTGCATTGAGCCAGATCTCTTCTAGGAACTTGCTGCAGAAATGCTGCCTGTATTTCCAATCTCATCCTGGTTGCCAGATGGAACAAGCAGGTAAAAGCCTAGTGCTTCCCCCAAGAAAGGAGAGGAACGTAGAACATTGATCAATTGTTTACTTGGAGCACGCAGCACCCTTAACAGACTGGACAGAAGTCATGGAGTTACAGGAATTATTACAAATCAGATCAAAGAATTTTAGACACTAAAACAAAAGTGGATGCTGGAAATTTGAAATTAAAAACCGAAAATGCTGGAAACACTCAGCAGGTCAGGTAGCATCAATGGAGAGAGAAACAGAGTTAACATTTCAGGTTTACCTTTCATGAGAACTTAGTTTCAGACACTTTCAATTTGTGGCTGTGATTGCTTCAACTGATTCACAGGATTTGCAACAGTTAAATTATTTGAGCTTAATGTGTATTTCTTGTTTGTTTCTCAAAGGTATGATTTCTCCTTCAAACCATAAGCAGCTGCTGAAAGTGTATATGTATGACGGAATTTTGTATCAACAATCCCACATCTGCCCTACGTGTGAACTTGCAAAGCCAGCACGGTCAAAGCACTGCCGTAAGAAACTTACAACAGTTCTGATAAACAGACAATGATTTTCAAATTCTGATGGACTTGCTGTGTATTTGCAGAAATGTTTTGTGAATTCTCCTCTCCAGCCAGGGAAAGCACATGGCCAGTCAGGTCTTTTGTGTGAGACTGCAGATGATTTGGGTTCTGCACTCTTATTCTTTACAAACAGTGTCTACCAACTTCTGATAATTGTAGAAAATTCACAAGAATGAGTGAATTTGCAGGAATTACTCTTTTTGAGCCATATATAAAACATGCAACTATTTTTTAAAAACTCAATTGCAGATTAAAAATGGTAAAACCCAGTCGACAGCACAATCAGTGGGGTGGATGGGGTTGGAGAAATAGTAGGCTTTTGCATATTGTACTATAGAAAACTAAAGGGACCAAGAGCAACTCAGCTATTAATGGCCACTAACATAAATTAACAAGTCCCTGGTGCTCCACAGGGTTGAGCAGAGCATATGGGCATTAATGGTGCACTGGTTCTGCCAGCTGAGATACGAAAACCAAAACATGGTTTCTTTCCTAAAGGTCCCGACTCGTCTTGGCCACAGAGCCACATGTGGCATCCGGTACTTCACCTGAGCAGCCACACAAGCACATGTTCTAATACTATTTCCTAAAATCCAAAGGCGCCTCAAAGATTTTGGCAGATACAGTCCTTTCTAGTGGATCAATTGTCCTCTGGGAATTCTCTCATTTTAATCAGGATTTATAGAATAGCAGCGAGAAAGGACTTCTGTCTCTCCTACTTGGGCTGGATTTGGTGCTGGGCATCGGGGATGAAAGGACAGTGCCTAACCCCTGGCACCACAGTCATCTGCTAATGATTTCCTCTTCTCCTCAGGTGTGTGTAACCGGTGCGTCCATCGATTTGACCATCATTGTGTCTGGGTGAATAACTGCATAGGGGCATTAAACATACGCTACTTCCTGTTGTACCTGGTGACCCTGTCAGGGATGGCAGCTGCTGTGGGAACCGTGACTGTGAGATTCCTTATCCAGGTGGCACTGATGTCTAACCTACATCAGGCAATGTATGTAAATACTGATGGTGAACACGTGCCTGTTGGCATCCTGTATATAGTCCAGGTAGAGTTATTTATGATTCTTTAAGTCTGTGGCCAATCTATATTGTTTGTTCAGGATTTTGTAAAAAATTAAGTTGCTGTTGGATAATCTTCCAGAATCCTTGTACTATATAAAGGTTGTTAGTTCCACATAATTGGCAGCCAAGCCAAGCCATTTACTAGGAAATAGAATTTAGCTTGTAAGTGTAGTACCTGCTTTTAAAAAAGTAAAATATCAATTAAATGCCAGATGCAACTCTGAAAAATGTTCCATCTTTCCCTCGAATGGGCAAGCCCAGGAATTAAACTGTAACTGCCCCGTTTCATCATTTCAGAAACTTGTTTTATCACACGATTTCACATGATCTTTTTTGTCTTTGGCAGAACAATGCTATGCTTTGACAGGCTTCAACTGCTATACACATTTATTAAACAATAGAAAAATAATGACAACGTAATTTTACATTAACTAATGCCAGTTCATCTTGTTTTGCTATTTTGTATTTTATTTCGAGATGCATGCCTTGAATTCAGTAGTAATAAGTCCACCGAGGCTGAGGTTTTTTTACAAAACTAAATTAAACATTTATTAATAGAAAAGATTTTAAGCACATACATAGGTCTGCAAATTACTACTATAATAACTCCTAAATACCCTAACTAATCTGGCTCCCAGTTACACCTCTGTTAAGGCAACAGTAAAAAAAATAATAAGTTTCAACAGACCCAGGCAAAGCACACAATACCTTGGACAGTGATATTCAAAGTGATTTTCTTAGCTTCGATTTCTGTAGACAGCAACTTGATGCACATAGGCTGGAGGCTTTTCACACTTATGTTAGATCTTAGAATTCCTTCACCTTTACACATAACTTCATCTCCTTTATACATGTTTCTCCCTTTTTAATGTAAATTCCATTGTTCCAATATGTCTTTGCAACTTTACTTTCCCCATTATATAAATCATTCATAGTACTCATTATTAGTAACCTTTGGAAAAAATAAACACACTGCTTGGCTTAGCTTTTTTTAGCTAGGTGTAATATCCTACCATCTCTTTGAAATTCAAACTACTCTAATTTATCTAAAAATGCAAATTTTCCTCACATTTTGAAACTTCAACCATGTTTATGCTTTTAGCATTTCAAACCTAGCTTCCCTTTTGGTAACTCAAAGGCTCCAGACCAGCTGTCTCCAATTCAATTAAATCCCCCCCACACACACAAACTAATCCAAACCCCACTATTTACCTACCTTTACAACAAATCACAATATTATGAAAATTATTATATTTTCATGATAATTCCAATAATTGACAGCAAGGTTGTCTAACATACTGGGCCACAATCTGGGCTGCTGTATCTCTCTATCCAGTCCATGGACTCACTGTTAAAGATATAGGTACTTCCAAGTGAAAGATCTGCAAGGAGTGGCTCCTCCAATCATGCTGTTTCTCTCCTGTGTTTGCTGTGCACCAGTGAACCTATCAGCAGCATATGTGGGAGAGTCACAGTTTGTGATTGGGGGAGCAGTGCGAAGGTAAGTAGCCAAGGTCTATTCTCTCTCACCTTCCTGTACAGGCACTGGCCTCATAAAGGAACACAGAGGTCAAGAATGGAGAGCAGACCACGGTGACCACAAGGAACAGCAGTTGCAGAAACAGCACCCACCAGGCCCCCCCAGAGCAGTTGGAATCTCAGACAGGGCAGAGTGCAGAAGTGCACCTTGACACTATCACAGCCATCCTGAATTCCTCCTTGGCAGTAAAGTGTCCAAACCTTATGGGTCCCATATAGGGAGTGAGAGATTCTGCATGAATGTGAGCGAGACAGCGAGAGCCCTGAGACTTGGAGTGAGTCAGACACACGCCCTTCCCGTCCTCCCTCCCCAAAAACCTATCCACAAAGCAGGCAGGGAGAGGAGGCAACCCACTTCTGACACCCACTTCACATGACTCCCACCGAGACCAGCTCGGAGTGTATGCTGCCAGAGGCAAACACAAGGTCAGCTTAAGTTAAACACAACTCCTTAGCTCAACCCCAATCTCCATCCTTCCGTGGTGCCAGGGCTTGGGGTCCAGTCTGTCTCCAGCTCTGCTTCTGAAGCAAAAAGGCAAAAATGTTTTTATGGTTAGCTCTGCTGCTTGGCACTTTTTAGTAATGTTTATTTATTTTTTTTAAATTATCAATTTATTGCTTTGACATTGCTTTCATGTTGAATGTTGTGCCAAACTTTATCTTTCCAAAATTTGCTCATTGGCCCCTTGAGTAAGAAAAAAATTGGTGTGGTCAACCCTAATCTACAGGTTTTTTAAAGCCCAAGCCCCTCAATTTATTCACTGCACACTGATTATGTCTTCTCTCCTAGCAGGTGTCCTGAACTGAGTATTACTTAGGTCTCAATGTTATAAAATAACTAATTTGCTGAACTGATATGATGAAGCATCTAATGTGAAATCTGTACCTTACCCTCTGGTTTCCAGGTTGCTCTCTGCTTCTGCAGTCACTAGGGTTAAAATCGCTGAGACATCTATGCTGGGCTCTGACTACACCATTGTACAAGCCATCAACATAGGTAACACTCTAGCCCAAGTCAGTAGGTCTTGGGTTCACGTCTCACTCTAGAGACACGAGCACAAAATCTAGGCTGATACTTCAATGCAGCACTATCTAATGAGATATTAAAATCAAGATCCCAGCATGATTCAAAGAGGGGCAGGGCCTGGCCAATGTTTGCCCCTCATATCACCAAATCAGATTGAGTCATTACATCAATGCTGTTTGCAAAATCTTGCTTTATGCAAATTGACTGCCACATTTCCTACATTAAAGCTGCACTTCAAAAGCAATATGGAACATCCTGAGGATGGGAAAGGTGTGATATCCGTTGAAAAAAATTTGATTGTAACAGTAACTAAGTACAAATAACTGCATAGGAGGAATAGGATGGACTGGTTCTTATTGCTATCTGAGTTACTGATGCTTTCTCTTATTCCATTTCTTTAATTACTAACACATTGTCCTTTTTGCAGAAACTGTTCCTGACCTTTCCTCGGATTTTTTTCATGCTGGGCTTCACGCTCCTCACCTTCTTTCTGCTGGCAGGCTACACTGCTTTTCACTTCTACCTGGTGATGACCAATCAGACTTCAAATGAGTGGTACAAACTTAAGAACAGTTGCCAGTGCCACATAGACAACAGCCGGCCAGACAAACGCATATGGGGCAACATCTATCATAGAGGGATCATCACAAATGTGAAAGAAATCATCAGCCCTGAGACAGAACAGAAAAAAATCAGATAAGAGACAGAAACTGACATTTTTGTTCACTTTCACCGAAAGATCCTCTGTTCAATGGTGAAATATTTGTACATTTTTTAAAAATTTATAGTTTCCACCAACTATTTTTTTTTACTGTGTCTAACAGATTAAAATCGAGAATGGGTTGATTACTCCTTAGCCTCATTCCTCCACTCCATTGTGCAAATTGTACAGAGAGTCAGCATCACTTGGACTAGTTCAGGCACTTTGTCCACAACATCCATGACTTTCTTCACTTTGTGCTCAATTCCCCTGACATGAGAGGTTAAGGAGGACCATTTTTTCTGAGAAGGTGAGGAAATTAGTTTGATTTCAACAAGAGTTTGACACTGTTACAGTGGGCCTGAATCTGCAACACTAGTGAAATGAGAGAACAGGTTAAATTAAATCTGGAGTGGTAGAGAATTGCACAATCAGGAAGCAGGGACAGTGATGGATGTGACGGCATGATGTGGAAATTTAGATGTCTATGTGCATGAATTGCCAAAGCTGTGCACACACAAGAGAAATCTGAAGCTCGTGGACCAATTGGGTACACTGCAATGGATGTGGTGAGGAAAGGTTTCTGTAGGGATCACACCTGAGAGAGAAAGTGAAACAGGAGGAAAAGGAGTGATTAGCTTCTGGGTGAGGACAGAATACAGGAAGCATCAGAAGAAAACTGAGTAATTAATAAGTTGAGATTCAATGTTTCTTCGTTGTTGGAATTTCACAACTCTCTTACCACGTGGGTGAAATGTTCTGCCCAGCTTCTCTAACATTAACATTTCTGATTGATGCCTTTTAGTCAGAATTTGTATATTCAAAAAGATTGGTCTGGTGAAACAGTGTTTTGGGATGGATTGGGCTGTTGGTCAAAGAAGTAGCAGAGGCCCAATGAGGCCTTTGGGCCAGAACGCTGGAACTAGATGAAGTGGCAAAGGGTGGTTAGAAGTGTCGCAGATATAGATGGGCAGGAATGAAAGGTTATCAACCTGCAATGTAAACTCCGGTTTTTCTCTCCACAGATGCTGCCTGCCAGATTTTCCCAGCATTTTCTATTTTCGTACTACATCATGCCCCTAAGTATGAACTTATCTGTATCAGGTTGACGGTTCTTTTCACAACCTTATTTTAATTAGATCTTAAACTTTAACCCTTGAAGAAAAGAAACCCAACCTTGCTTAGCCTTTCCTCAACTCACACATATCAACTTAATGCTCATCTCAGTACCGGCTCAAGGGCAAAAGAGGGTTATTGTTTAGTGCCTAGAACTGTATGGGTAAACACCAAACAGATTATTTGACAATTAAATGGTACACAAAGGAGTGATGTTCAAACTCCACCTTTATTTGCGGTCAACCAGGTCACATAGTGAGGTGCCAGTGAGGATCAGCAAAGTAGTTATCTTGACACATGCCTTGAATACACTGAAAATAAAACATTAAATTAATATAAAAGGATGAAATTCTCATACAGAACCACATGGCATATTCATTCATAAAATACATCCGTTCCACAGAGCATGTCCCATGTCCAGGACACCGTAATGCAGCAGCCCTTGCTGGTGGGAATGCCCCAATGCAGCAGTTAGCCATTGCACTCACAAACAAGAGTGAAAAAAAATGTCCGTCAGCAGGAAGATCCTGCAGTAGAGTTAAGCACATCTGTGCCTATTCTAAACTCTGCTACCCATATTGAGTTTTAGTTCCTGAAACAGTGACCCTGTGAATGGGCAATTATCTGTACTCCAGGCACACAGTTCATTACCAAGTAGCAAAAGCACTGTTGGCAATATCTAAAAGGAATACTTTACAATCTATACAATGCTAACATAATCTTTCTGCTATGAAAAGCTTGACAGGTAATCTCTGAAGGGACACATACCTTGCATCACGTTGATCTGTCACATGCAATTTGTTTTTTTGTCACAATCCAGTTAGTTTTGTTCATACTTAAGGCCACTTTCTGCAGATATACCCGTCTGTTTTCCAAAATAAGTTTAAAAGTCCTCCACATTTGTGAAAAACGTCCCTGAAACAACTACCTAAATATTATTCATAAATGCATTATTTGATTAAATGAACTGTTAAATGGGGTAGAAAACATGCTGTTATAGAGAATCGGTTTAAAAAATCCTGCATTTTTATTTACAGCGAGATAGGCAACTCTCGAATCTTATTTACAACAGAGGCAGTTAGCGGTGGATGGCCTGGAAAAGTACAAGTAAGCTCATTATGTACATGCAACAAACTATCACACAATATAAAAACAGCACTCCATCATGAAGAGTCCTGTACATATAACGGAAGTAGAAGTACCACATCCAGTTTAACAGTCTCAAGGAAAGCAGAATCACTGTCAGGGCCATTGGCTCATATGTTGCAATAACCAATATTCCATTTTTATTACAAAGGGTTCTGAGGTCTTTAACCAAGATATTGGGGATCAAATTCTTGAATTCTAGTTTCCCGTGGCTCTGTTCACTATACTTCACATTCCTGGCGCAGAAATGAAAATAAATTCTTGTCCTTTTAAGAGATGAAACGAGAGGGTGCAGGATTCTCTTCAGGATTCCAACAGAGTTCAGAGGTGAGTGCCACAAGGTATCATTTATCAAAGGAATGAGTAATCCAATGATACTTAATGCACAGAGCTACTCTTTGCCAAGATTGTTACTCCAAGTTCCCATCACTGCAGCTGAAATAGCAAGACAGAAACTTGTCACAACTATTTCATGAATCGTTTTTTAAATAAATGAGTCGACAAAGGTTGCATCAAATCAAGTGTCCTGCTGGGAACAGCTCTGAACTACATTTGGTTTCTTGCATTTGAATTCTTCCATTAAAAGAATAGAGTTTTCAGTTTCACCATTACGTGAACATGAGCTGTGATTGGGAATGAAACCCACGCTGGAGGGGCCCTAGAGATCTTTTAATCAAATCTGTTTCTCAATTTCTTTTTACTACCAATCATAAATGTCAGTTTCTCACAATTGCCTGCCTGGTGCCACCCTCCCCTCCTAGACTAGTGTTTTATTTTCCAGTCCTTACTGATACCTCATTGATTTAATATCTAAACAACCCTTGATAAAGCAATTGAATCTTAAATAAGGCAGAATAACTAGAGCATTAAACTCAGCTCCACGTGTGTAATAGAAGGGAAGGGGCCTGTTTTCATCACAAGGTATGTATTTACAGAAAACAAGGGGGTGAGGTAGGAGAAAGCAAAGAATCGGACACACAGAGTAACTGCGAGGAGAAGCTCAGCTGTTGGTCAACACTAATCCAGTTTATCAGCCCATCACATTGTCTCTTCCTGCCCTGCTCTCACCATCAGCAGACTACCTGTGGGCACAGACCCATCACTGATGTCACTGCCCAGTAACTGGGTCACATATCAACTCCATCCCCTGGGTACAAGTGCTAAATAGACTGCTCAGTCACAGTACGAAGTAACTGGATATCTCAGCACAATCAGTTGCAAACTGGCTCACAGCTTGAGTGATGCAGGAAGACCTTAAGCTCAAGTTTCATTAATATAATTTAATACAATCAATATTGACACGCATCAATCTGTGGCTTGGAAAGCGACCTTTACATGGAGCTACCAGGCATCGAGTTCCTGGCGTGAAGCATTGACCCGTAGTGCAGTATTCAGGGTTCTTGCATCCACCCTATGAATTATTTCTTTTCCCTGAGTAGTGATGTGGGGAGGGTCAGTAAGAGCTCCCGTCATTCATTCATTCACCCACCACCACTGTTTGTATTTCCACATCTCCATCCTGGGTAGCAATCATGTATTCATCAGCGTGTTCCAGCATCTCAATGTCATCAGCTCCCACCATAGTGACAGTGTCGTGGCTGGTCTCCAGGCTGCTATTGGTCGTCAAGGCCTCTCCTTCCTCGATGCTGGAGGCCAGAGTCATTGCAACCTGCTCGGTGAGGCTATCAGGGGTTGCTATGGTGATTGCATCCGCTATTTCCTCATTGCTGTCTTCCATGGAAACATTTTGGACAATGATCTGATGGCCAGAGTTGGCCTGGTTCACGATTTGCTGCACAACTTTCATGATCTGGTTGTCAACCTGAAAAGAAAGTCAAGAAAGCAGAACACCAGAAACATTAATGCCAGAGAGGCCAAATAGAAATATTTAAATAATAAGTAGTAAAATCAAAACTGTAAACCCGGGAAATGACCGATTCTCTCTCTTCTGGAGTCAAAGAGCAACCAGAAACCACCAACCTGGTGCTTAGAGCCTTGGATCAGAGTGCCCATATCACTGCTTCCAGCAACTTCAGCAGGACCCTGGCAAAGAAACACAAAAATAAAAGGAATGTTGAATATGACAGCTTTACAAAAGTTACCACCAGCTCAGAAGACATACACATTGCTGCCCAAATGCAAATCACACCTACATCACTGCCTCAATGCAATTAACATGTACCCACAGCTATCCTCACACACACACATTACATGTGGACTGATAATCCGCACACAACTCTTATGCACAGTAATAACCACACACATGCAATTCACATGTACAGTAATAACCCACACATAACATGTACACTAACCCACAAGCAACTGATGCAAACTAATAACAAATGTTCCCTCAAATTTCACTTTGCTGTGCACAGCCATTTGTTGCGCTTTGTAGTTCCTTTACAATTGGTGTGCAGTTGTACTTGGGCACATCTTCAAGGGACCGCTTCACGTGCGTCGTCTGTTTGCCCTTGCACAGCCAGGGGTCCATGCAGCTCAGTGGGAATGTTGCTAATAACACACAAGCTATCAAGTACACCAATGTTGTCACAACTCACGTGTACACTGACACATAGATCATGTACACTAATAACCTACGCAGAGATGTGTACTGCTGCCCCATGCAACACATCATGCTCGGCTACACTTGAGGGAGATCAATGGCTGTACCACTGCTACCATTCTTCAGAAGTGTGGTGAAACCCAGTGTTTTTGAATGTTGCGAGTGCCCCAAGTACCTCAATAATATACTCCTGTGTATTGGCCACCACCGAAGAGAACTCCACCAGCACCGTATGGGGGTCATCAGTGATGATAGTTGCAGCAACGCTATCTGTGGACTGGTCTGGTGACACCTCCAACTGGTCCAGTTCTTTACACCCAACATGACAACCTCCTCCAGAGAGAAGAAAAACACATTAATTTCAGACAGATTACATTCAGTAATTCAGCCCTTGAGCCTGCTCAGTTAGATTATGGCCGATATTTATCTTAACTTGGTTCTGTAATCCTTAATACACTCCTCTAACAAAATCTATCAACCGCAATTTTTGGGGGGGGAAAGTGTGTTCCAGATTTCCACTATCCTCTGTGTGAAGTAGTGCTTCCCGACTTCACCTAAGATTGGCCTGGCTCTAATTATAAGATTATGCCCCCTTGGTTCAGTACTCAGAATCACAGAATTGTGACAGCGCAGAAGGAGGCCATCCGGCCCATCAGGTCTGCTCCAGCTCTCCGAATGAGTATTATGACTTAAGAACATAAGGAGGAGGAGGCCATTTGGCCCCTCAAGCCTGCCCCGCCATTCAATAAGATATGGCTGATCTGCCCCAGGCCTCAACTCCTCTTTCACGCCAGCTCCTCATAGCCCTCATCTCCCCGATATTTCAAGAATCTATCTACCTCCTCTTTAAATACTTTGTGATCTAGCCTCCACAACTCTCTGGGGTAGAGAATTCCAGATATTCACTACCCTCTGAGAAAAGAAATTCCTTCGCATCTCAGTTTTAAATGAGTGTCCCCTCATTCTGCAATTATGTCCCCTAGTTTGAGGTTCCCCCACGAGTAGAAACATCTCAACATCTACCCTGTCAAGCCCCTTTAGAATCTTGTACATTTCAATAAGATCACCGTTCATTCTTCTGAACTCTAATGAATAAAGGCCTAACCTGTTTAGCCGTTCTTGATAAGTCAACCCCTTCATCCCAGGAATCAGCCTAGTGAATCTCTTTTGAACTACCTCCAATGCCAGTATATCCTTTCTTAAATAAGGGGACAAAAATGTACACAGTGCTCCAGGTGCGGCCTCACCAAAACCCATTCTCCTGCCTTTTCCCCGTACTGTTGCACATTTGTTTCTATGCAAATAATCATCTAATGCCTTGAATGACTCAACTGAACCTGCCTCCACCACACTTCCAAGCAGTGCCACTCACTGCGTGAACAAGTTGTTCCCCCCCATCACATTTGCTTCTTTTGCTAATCAATTTAAATCTGTGCGCTCTCGTTCTCGATCCTTTTACAAGCGGGAACAGTTTCTCCCCATGGGCCTAAGTGCTGGAAAATGGGATTAGAATAGTTAGTTACTTGTTTGACCGGCAAAGACTCGATGGGCCGAAGGGCCTTTTTCTGTGCTGTAAACCTCTATGACTATGAGGGAAATTTTTTTACTCTGAGTGGTTAGGATCTGGAATGCACTGCCTAGGGATGTGGTTGTCGTAGATTCTAATACGGCTTTCAACAGGGTATTGGATAATTATCTGAAGGAAAATAATTTGCAAAGCTCTGGAGAAGGCAGGGGAGTGGGAATAGCTGAATTGCTCTTAGAGAGCCAGCATGGATACAATGGGCCAAAGGGCCTGTTTCAGTGCTGTAACTATTCGCAGATTCTAATAACCAGGGAGTTTTTGCAGCTCCCAGCAAAACCATTAGATTTCAGCTGTCTATGCTTTAGAGTCTTGAGTTTCCTCCCAAAATTTCCCCAATTCTCTACCTCTCTCTGCTTCTTTAAGGTCTCCTTAAAACCCACCTCTTTGACCAAATGTTTGGTCATTTGTCCTAAAATCACCGTGTCAACTTTTGCCTGATTATTCTCCTGTAAAGCACATTGGAACATTTCATTACATTAGAAGGACCATATAAATGCAAGTTTCTGTTATTAAAAATAGTGACTGGATCTTAAGACCAATTTAAGCAAATGGCAGACGCAAATTGTTAAATTCCAATCCCACCCAGTGATGCCCTCCATCCCTACCAGGTGCCCACCTGATTTCACACCCACCTTTGGCACGTAAATGTCGATTGAGGGTCCCATGTTCAGCAAAGCCTCGACCACATTTGTAGCACGTGAATGGCTTCTCTCCTGTGTGGAGTCGCACATGTCGGATGAGGGAGCCCTTTTCTCGAAATGCCCGGGTACAGTAGTCACAAGCAAACGGCTTGTCCTCGGAGTGTGTCCTCAAGTGAACTTGCTGTGCATTCTGGGAAAAGAGATATAACCATTAGTAAACAGATCTCTCTGCATTGCATAGAGTCACCACTGAATGTACAAAGAAAATAAACTTGAATTTATATAGTGCCTTTCACAACCTTAAGCCATCCCAAAATGCACTTCAGCCAGAATTGTAGTCACTGTAGTAAACACACAATCAATTTGCGCACAGCATGCTCCCACAGTGTGTTAAGGAACAGATAATTTTTTTAATTACATTGAATGAGGAATAAATATTGGCCAGGATACTGGGGATAAATCCCCTGCTCTTCTCTGTAATAGTGCCAGAGATTACATCCACTTGATTATAATCAGAACATAGAGAGATAACAATCCAAACACAAAGTCAGAGCTATAATCGGAGTATGGACAGAGATTGGGATACAATTAATTGTAAACAAGCAAAATTACAATGTAACTTAAAAGAGACTAGTACGATTTTGACCTACGGACAGAAAGGACTAAATCCAAATTAGAGAGGTGAGTAGCTACAACTGGAATGCAGAGATGCAAAGTTACAACTAGAACATAGCTGTAATCAGAAGTTGCTTTGATGCAATCAGAATGTCAGAGTGTGCTATGATTGCACCGATTGCACTATAATCAGAAACTAGAGATACAATAAGGCTACAACTAAACATGCACAGACAGGTCTGTGACAGGAATGTACAAGAAGAACGGGTGACAGTCAAAGCACAGAAATACGCTAGCCACAGGACAGCCAGTCTAAGCTATGATCAAACGGAGAGCAAGACTGGGCTACAATCAAATGTGCAGACAGACAGGTCTACTCCAATGCTGCACTCATTAAGTCTCAGTGACACGGTGTATAAGATTTCTCAAATTCTTTTAAGATGGTGCTTCTACAATGCTAATCATCAGATTATTCACAATGATTATCCAGGGATTATACAAGGAAAGTAGGCCATTCGGCCTATCTAGCTGACAGTTCCATATAAGCGTTTGATCACTGATTACACCATCTAACTGCCACTCGCATGACTTCAAAGATGTTGCCTTCAGTATCCCATCCAGAGGCTGAAACTTACATTCCACATGGCTGCTCTCACACAAAATATCAAATCCGAAGCAAATCATTAATGCATATGGAATTCCCCAATGTTCTCATATAAAGTGGATGATCGGAGTCAAGCCAGTTCTGAAACAGCCTTGGTCATCTTATCAGGTGCCTATATAGGTGGCAATTCTGTTTCAGAGGGTAGCACTCTCATTCTGAATCTGAAGTTTCTGGTTTTAAGACGGAGTCCTGAGACTTGGGCACAAAAGTCTCTCTGATACACCCAGTGCAGTGCTGCACTATCATAGGTACCATCTTTCCAATAAGACATAAAAGATTCCATTACTATTTTGAGCAGTGGAGTTCACTCCAGTGTCCTGGCCAATAGTTATCCCTTAACTAGCATCACTTAAACAGATTATGCAGTTATCATCACATGGCTGCTTATGGGATCTTGCTGTGTGCAACTGACTGCCATGTTTTCTAATTACAAATGACTACACTTCAAAAGGACTTTTATTGGGTGTGAAGTGCTTTTGGACATCCCAAGTCAAGACAGTCACTATAAGAATGCAAGTCTTTCTTTCGCACAGTTAAACATGTCATGGTACTGGTTTACATGTCATCCTGTTATTGTGCTGTCTCTCTGACCTTGGTCTTGTATCTTTTGCCACATTTTGGGCATGGGTATGGCCGATCATCCGAATGTGCCCTCATGTGTTCCTTTACATGGGCAATGCTCTTGTACAGTTTGCCACACTCCCCACATTTGAAGCGCCGCTCATTGTAGTGAGACTCCAAGTGCTTCCTCAGAATGTAGGCCGTCATAAACTCCTTCTCACACAGCTCACACCTGTGGGGCTTGTAACCTGGAAAAACATAGGTCAGGCTTAGCAAATATCTATTAGTCATGCTGCACAGCCCGATAATGGAGACCACGGAAGCTTGGGCTCTCCCTCAACTCTTTCTACTCATGGTCACAGCAGAAAGTCAACTTCAGGGGCTGACCCACATCTCCTATGATTTCAAACTGAAAATTATCAATGGGACTGTGCGCTAGAGACTAATTCCCCCTTTAACCCTGTGTTAAACTCACCCTATCCATACTGAAAGACAACATGTTCCAGAATGTCGTCTGCGTAGGGTCATTGATCTCTCACTATCTCTATACTGCATCTTTACAGATCAGTGCATTGATCCTCCACCATCCTGTCCAGCCTTCATTATCCAAATATACAAAAATAGGTGGCCAGAGATCCAGTGAAGTAAATGCACAGCATCAGAACTGAGCAGCCAATGCAGTAAATGCACAGTAGCAAGCAGTTGGGAAGCTACTGTGGTAAGAGAACAGCTGTGGCTGCATCAGTATCCAGTGCAGCATATTCCATTCCTGGCATTAGGGAATCTTAATTTAACAATAACATGCATTTGTAAAATACTTTTACCAGAGTAAAGCATTCTAAGGCACTTCACAGGAGCAATTATTTGACCTTGAGCCACATAAAGAGATATGAGGACCTGCCAATAAGGTATGTTTTAAGGAGCGTTAAAAAGGAGGAAATAGAGCCAGTGAGATTTAGAGGGAATTCCAGAGCTTTGAGCCTCAGTAGCTGAGGGCACTACCACCAATGGTGGAGCAAGAAAATCAGGGATGCGCAAAAGGCCAGAATTGAACTGAGTGCAGAGGTCTCACAGGGTTGTAGGAGGTTATAGAGAAGTGACTGTATGTCAGGGGACTAAATTGACTTTTACCACCATGTTAAATTTGGTAAGAACACATGCTGAAAGGCAACAATAAAACAACATTGTGACCCCCATATGTCAGTGCTCAGTTAGTGTTCCATTTATTCTCTACACTTTCTCTCATGTAGGGTCAATGCATTGTGATCTTGTTAAACACAAGACCAATAAGGCAGCATAACCTAACAATCATATTCACGATCATGGTTAATACAGGACTGAAGCACTCACTTATATCATACCTCAGGTATGAAGCATGGAATCTGGCTGCAAAGGGAGTGCTATGAGCAAAGTAGATAACCTGGATTTGCAGACAAACTGAATCAGAGGGCGACAGCAACACCCTACTCCTTCAATGTCCAGACCAGCACATATGGTAAAGGCAGCATCCACACATTGACCAGCAGAGAGCTGCATTGATGGGCTCATCGAGAGAGAAGGGACTGAAAGACACGGTGATAAGTTGGGATTGATCAATGAAGAACGAACAGAATTATTGGAACTAATTGTCTTGTTTAATTCCTAAAATTTCTACTGAGTATCTGAAGATATGTTTAATTGAGTGACCCTCTGTGATCTCTACACTCCTCCCAACTCTGGCCTCTTGCATATCCCCAATTTCCTTCCCTCCACCATTGACCTTCAGCCATCCCAGCCCCAAAATCTAAAATTACCTTCCTAAACCTCCCTGCCTCTCTCCCCTACAACCACAGAAAAGTTAGGACACAGAAAGAGGCCATTCAGACCATGGTGTCTGCACCAGCCAAAAAAGAGAAAAAAAAACCAGCCATTCATTTTTAATCCCACTTTCCAACACCTGGTCCGTAGCCTTGCAGGTTACAGCACTTCAGGTGCAGATCCAGATACTTTTAAATGAGTTGGGTGCTTCAGCCTTAACCACCAATTTAGGCAGTGAATTCCAGATGCCCACCACCCTCTGGGTGAAAAAGCTTTTCCTCATGTCCCCTCTAATCCTTCTACCAATCACCTTAAATCTATGCCCCCACCCCCCCCGACCCCTCAGCTAGGGAAACAGATCTTTCCTGTCTACCCTTTCTAGGCCCCTCATAATTTTGTACACCTCAATTAGGTCACCCCTCAGCCTCCTCTGTTCTAAGGAAAACAACCGAAGCCTATCCAATCTTTTCTTATAGCAGCAATTTCCAAGCCTTGGCAACATTCTTGTAAATCTCCTCTGTACTGTCACCAGAGCAATTATGTCCTTCCTGTAACGTGGTGACCAGAACTGTCCAAAACTCCAGCTGTGGCCTAACCAGCATTTTATACAATTCCATCATGACATCCCTGCTTTTGTCTTCAATAACTCACCCAATAAAGGAAAGCATTCCATATGCTTTATTTACCACCTTATCCACCTGCCCTGCCAACTTCAGGAACTTGTGGACATGCACTCCAAGGTCCCACACTCAAACCCTCTCAATATCCTCCTGTTTATTGAGTATTCCCTTGCTTTGGTTACGCTCCCCAAATGCATTACCTCACATTTTTCCAGATTGAATTCCATTTGCCACTTCCCTGTCCACTCAACCAAACCATTAATATCTTTCTGGAGACAACAGCTATCCTCTTCAGTATCAACTACACAGCCAATTTTTGTGTCATCTGCAAATTTGTGTCATCTGCAAATTTTCCAATCATGCCTTTCACATTTAAGTCCAAATCATTAATATATACGGCAAACAGCAAGAACCTCAACACTGAGCCCTACGGAATGCCACGAAAAACCACTTTCCATTCACAAAAACATCCATCAACCAGAACCATTTGTTTCCTGTTGCTGAGCCAATTTTGGATCCAACTCTCCGCCTTTCTCTGTATCCCATGGGATCTCACTTTTCTGACCGGTCTGCCATGTGGGACCTTGTCAAGTGTCTTAATAAAATCCATCTAGACAACATCCACTGCACTACCCTCATCAATCCTCCTTGTTACTTCCTCAAAAAATTCTATTAAGTTAGTAGGACACAATCTTCCGCTAACAAAACCATGCTGACTCTCCCTGATAAATTTGTGCCTTTCTAAGTGATAGTTTATCCTGTCTCTCAGAATTGATTCCAATAATTTGCCCACCACTGAAATCAGACTGGCCGGCCTATAATTTTCTGGCTTGTCCCTCGCATCCTTATTAAATATTGGTACAACGCTTGCAGACCTCCAATCCTCTGGTACCTCGCCTGCATCTAGTGAGGATTATAAAATGATCCTCAGAGCATCTGCTATTTCTTCCCTGGCTTCCTTTAACAACCTAGGAGACAAACCATCTGGCCCTGGTGATTTATCCACCTTCAAGGATGCCAGTCCCTCCAGTACTTCTCCTCTCATTATGCTTATTGTATCTAATATTTCATACTCCTCCTCAACTAGAATGTCTGCATCATCCCTCTCCTTAGTGAGGATAGAGGCAAAGTACTCAATGCCCACTGCCCACATCTTCAGCATCAACACACAAGTTACCATGTACATCTCTGATAGGCCCTACTCTTTTTTAGTTATTCTCTTGCTCTTAATGTACTTCTAAAACATCTTAGGGTTTTCTTTGATTATGCCTTCCAATATTGTTTTGTATCCTCTCTTTGCTTTTCTAATTTCCTTTTTTACTTCACCCCTGTACTTTCTAGGCTCCTCTACGTTTTCTATAGCATTAAGCTTTTTATGACTGTCATAAGCTCTCTTTTTTTTTTGCTTTATCTTACCCTGTATGCTTCTCGATAACCAGGGGGCTCTAGATTTGGCAGTACCACCCTTTTTCTTTGTGGGGACGTGTCTACATTGTGCCCATAGAATCTCACTTTTGAATACCTCAAACTGATTTGACACCGTTTTCCCTTGCAGTAGCTGTATCTAATCCATTTTTGCCAGTTCACCTCTCAGCTTTGTAAAATTTGTCTTCCCCAAATTTAGAACTTTTGCTCCTGTTCTATCTTTGTCCTCTTTCATAATGATACTAAATCTAACTATTATAGTCACTATCTCCAAAATGGTCACCCAATGCTACTTCATCCACTTGTCCAGCTTCACTTCCTAAGACTAAATCTAGAATTGTATCCACTCTCATTGGACTTGTTACATGCTGGCTGAAAAAGTTCTTTTGAATGCAGTTCAAGAATTTTTGTGCCCTCTGTGCCCTTCACACTGTTTGTATCTCAATTGGTATTAGGGTAGTTGAAGTCTCCAACTATCATTGCCCTGCTGATTTTGTACTCCGAAATCTGCCTACATATTTGTGCTTCTAACTTCCTTCTACTGTTTGGGGGTCTACAGTAGAGTCCTAGCAATGTGGCTGCCCCTTTTTTATTTTTCAACTCAACCTATATGGCCTCATTTGATGCTTCATTTAGTATATCATTCCTTCTCACAGTGGTTTCCTTAACCAATAATGCTACACCCCCACCTTTTTTATCCCACCCACTATCCTGCCTGAAAACTCTACATCCAGAGATGTTGAGCTGCCATTTTTGACCCTCTTTAAGCCAAGTTTCCGTTATAGCTATGATATCATGCTGCCATGTATCTATTTGTGCCTACAGCTCACTGGCTTTATTTGCTATATTCCTTGCATTTGAATATACACCTTTTAACAATGCCAAATTCTTGTGCTGCACACTTTTTAACTGGTGCTTCTTTCTGTCTTTCAGAGTCACTCGCTAATTCTCCATCTCCCGTTCCCTGCTCTGAATTTGCCCATGGGTTCCCAGCCTCTGCCAATCTAGTTTAAATCCTCTCTAGACAGCACTAGCAAATCTCCCTGTGAAGATATTCACCCAGTCCTGTTCAAGTGTAGACCGTCCGGCTTGTAAAGGTCCCACCTTCCCCAGAACCTGTCCCAATGCCTCAGAAATCTGATGCCCTCCCTCTTACGCCAGCCACGTCTTCAATCGCTCAATTCTCCTATTTCGATACTCACTTGCACATGGCACTGGGAATAATCCTGAGATTACTGCTTTAGAGATCCTGCTTTTCAATCTCCTTCCTACCTCC
The DNA here is from genome assembly GCF_964194155.1 of Cetorhinus maximus. Lineage (NCBI taxonomy): Eukaryota > Metazoa > Chordata > Chondrichthyes > Lamniformes > Cetorhinidae > Cetorhinus > Cetorhinus maximus. The sequence goes on from NC_135893.1 coordinate 60,166,277, forward strand.
TTAAAAACTGCTTTCAGGACCTCATCCCTTTTCTTACTTAAGTCATTGGTACCAACATGCACCACGGCCTCTGGCTGATCACCCTCCCCCAGATGAACGTCCTGCAGCCACTCCGTGACATCCTTGACCCTGGCACCAGGGAAGCAACATACCATCCTGGAGTCACGCCTACAGCCATAGAAGCGCCTGTCTGTTGTTACTCACAATAAGTGCTTACCTTGGAAGAAATGAGTCCAAAGCTCGTCTTTTATTTCAAGACAGCTCTGCATGTAGCAGGCTCTCCCAGTCCCTTCCACACCATGGTGTTGCAGATTTTTATTGATTTCAAATTCCACCATGGTAGGATTTGAACCCAGGTCCCCAGAGCATTATCTTGGGTCTTTGGTCCAGTGACAATACCACTACACCATCACCTCCCCACCATGGTGTTGCAGCTGTACCCATTTATAGATGAGCCAATGCCCATCACCTTTTTTAACAATGCAATTGTCTTAACAATGTAATTGCCAGTCAACAAGATGATTGTTATTGGACAATGTAATTACTGACACACTGACATTTGTTCCCTTAACTAACAGATCCCTCGCGGCCGGGTGTCCCTGGATAGGGAGCACGTGGTGTCTGCCGGCACCGTCAAGGCCTTCCGTGCCCGGTGGGCACCGCAGGGTCTGGGGTGCTTTATCGACCCCCTTAAGCACATTTTGATTTGATGTTTGTAAGTTTTCTTTAAACTTTGTCTTTGGTTTTACAACTAACCTAACTTAGGGGCTGTGTTTACTTTATCCCTCATTTTGTTGATTTAGTTTATTAGGTTGGCTTTAAAAGAGCTAACTAACAGATCCCCTATCACTACTGGTCTTCCCCTCTTCTTCCTTCCCTTCTGTACAGCAGAACTGCCTGTGGTGCCATAAACCTGGCTCTGACTGCACTCCTCTGAGGAACCAACACCCTTACCAGTACCCAAAACGGAAAACCAATTGGCGAGCGGGACCCATGCACTACCTGCCTAGTGGTCACCCATTGCCTTTCTGCCTTCAAGCTCCTAAGCTGCAGTGTGACTATCTCTCTGAACATACTATCCACGTAGCGGTCAGCCTCACAGATGCACCACATTGACTCCAGCCATCACTTGGACTCCAAAACCCGGAGCTCAAGGTTCTGTGGCTTGTGACGCTTCTGGCACATGTGGTCGTCTAGGACAGCAGCAGCATCCAGGACTTCCCACGTGTTACAGGTCATACATTCCACACAACTGAGCTGTCCTGCCATGATAAAAGCAAAAAACTGCACTTCCCTTATGTTAACTTTACTTTGTTTTGCTTATTCTATTTTATTTTCCCTGGCCTTGACTTAACTTTACTTCCCTATTGCTTGTGTTTCTTACTGAAATCTAAGCAGCTTCTTCTTTTAAAAATAATGTGTTTTTCTAATTTTCAGCAATTGAAGACCCTCCCTAATTGCAGTTTCTCACCAACCGACGAAGTTATGTTTTTCCTGTGATGTCACTCTTGTTGTATGTTTTCAAAACTCAGCCCTCTCGTGCAGCTTTTCAATTCCTGGTCTCCAGCAGGCTGAGAAAGATAAAGGAAAAGAGAAAGCACCTCCCTCCCCTCCTCACCAAACTTCCAGTGATTCCAGTCTGTACCAATGCACTCCGTGACAGGGCACTTAACCTCTCTTATTTATATTACTGAGATTCAGATGAATCTGGCAGTTACAGAACCAGATTAGGCCAGGTTCTTAGTTTGCTGATCTCACCTGCTCTGCAGCAGAGGTCTTGATTTGCTTGATTAGCCCTGCCCAAGCCTCTAAGAAACTTAAAAACAGTAAATTTAAGTCAAATGCTAAATTGCAAGCAAGCTGTACTAGATTTTATAAAAGATTAACCCTTAAAATTTAAAATTTCACTCCCTTCTCACCAAACTTGCAGTAATTCCACTCTGTACCAGTGCACTCCTCTTTAAAGATGCTCCTTAAAACCTACCTCTTTGATCAAACTGTCCTAATATCCTTTTAATGTGACTCGATGTCAAACTTTGTCTGCTAATTGATCCTGTGAAGCAATTGGGACATTTTACTATTGTGAAGGTACTATATAAATGCACGTTGTTGTTGAAGTGAAGAAGGAACTATAACCCACATCACTCTCAATAAATATTTGAGCACAAGAGGCAGGAACACAAGTGTGTGGCTCATTTGCCGTGTGTACTTACCTAAATGTGCTTTAATGTGCAGACGTAGGTAGCTGGACCCTCGGAACACTCGACTGCAGTGAGGGCACTGGAAGCCATTGTAGCTGCTCTCGCTTTTTGAGTTTATCTATATATATTAAAAAAGTGCAATACACATTTAAATGGAAGTGAAAGTGCCATAAAAAGTACTAAACCATCAGATCCTTCCGCACAGCCCAATCCTTGGGGAAGGTGCTAGGCGGAGGACATGGCTCCCTCTCGTCAATTCATGATTTGTGTGTCCTCCTAGGGGTGACACACAGCTTAGAAGGAACTTGGCAGGGGACTTCCCCAGCCCCAGGATCTACGATCAGATTAAAACACACAGACATGAGAAAGAAAGTCTTACTGATTCAGAGACATTCAAGGCAGGTGATCAGATGAAATATGGATCCCCCACTGAGCTTCTTGCTCAAAACTCATGGTCAAGATCTGGAAGGAGACAGATTTCCCTGTGTGGCACAAGGCTGATATCAGGGATCAGAGAATATAATTAGGAGTGACATGAGAAACTGGGACTAGTTCCACTGCAGTACACAAGGCTAAGAGGAAATTTAAATATTTTTTAAAGTCCTGAATGGCTTAGATGCAGCGAATAGAGAAAAACTATTTCTATTGGTAGGAAGTGAGTTATGAGATAATTTAAAATTATTAGGGAATGAGGAGGAGGAGGACTAGGCAAATTTCCTTATGCACAAGCTTGTTTGAAGTTTGACATGCTTTGCCAGAGAGATTAATTGAGTCAAACATCATTGTATCTTATCATAGCAAAGCAAATAAACATTTGAATCAGAGTATTATCACTCATTATTTATTCTCCAGATGTGGGTGTTGCTGACATGGCCAACATTTATTAGCCATCTCCAGCTGTCCCTGGAGAAGGTGGCAGTGAGCCTTCTTGAACCGCTGCAATCCATGTGGTGAAGATGCTCACACAGTGCTACTAAGTTGGAGGTTAGAGGATAGGGGTGAGGGGGGTGTGGGGTTCCAGGATCTTGACACAGCAGAAGTCAGGATGACGTGTGACTTGGAGGTGGTGATGTTCCCAAGCACATGTTGCCCTTGTACTTTTGGTGGTGAAGGCTGTGGGTTTGAAAGGAGCTGCAGATGAAGCCTTGGTGAGATGCTGCAGTACACCTTAGACAATGTACACTGCAGCCAAGGTGTGAGATCTTCTCTTGTGCAATGAACTTTCATGAGAATGAAGAAAGTTGAGGGAGATGGAAATACCATTGAAATGTAAAAGATAAATAATTAAAAAGAAAAGTTAGGATTTATATCAAACCTTTCCAATCCTTATGATACCCTAAAACATTTCATTCATTGCCCATTAATTAGACTTGAAGTGTCATCTCTGTTGTTAAGAAGGCAAAAACAGCAGTCAATTTGTGCACAGCAAGATCCCACAAACACCCAACAAGATCATTCATCAATTAATCTCTGATTGATACTGTTGTTTGAAGGGTGGAAGTTAACACAGAGGGAATTGTTATTTATATTAATTGTGCTTAACTGTATGCAAATGCTAGACATTAAATGGGGATTCGGGTGTGTCCTATAAATAGATACAGACTGAAACTATGGTTGTTGGGTTAGGTGGTGTATGTTTGTTATGTGTAACTATAAATAAATGCTTATAAAAGTGTGTACAGATTGGATTCAATTTTATCCTTCACCAAATGGCTTTCTGGATTATAACATGGTATCAGAGGATGGTTGCCTAAAGGCGAAAGTTTGAAACTAAGAAGAGATTTTTTAGACAGAAAATACAGTGGCCATTCTGGAAAACAGGAGAAAGTAATTGCAAATTGTCGGGGTATGATTACCCTCCAATGTTATTGAAGTCTGAATCATATGAACAGTGGAAGAATGAAATGGTCATGTGAACACTGATTAGGCCCTCTCAAAAGGAAACAAAGTATGACCTTGGCAATGTTGATTCCTACAAGAAATAAAATTAAAAGTGGTGTGAATGCCAATCAGTTGGAAAGCGATAAAGATTTAGACCTTCTAGAGTTCTTGGATAAAATCTACAAGGAAGATGACCTGTTAAATGTCTGAGGTGTGGTCAGACTTTGATAAGATTTCAGAAAACAGATGGTCATTCCATGGAAGAATCTAACTTTAACAGATTGCAAAGAAGAGTGATGAAATTCAGTTTGGGGATTTTTGGATTTTAAATTGCTGGATTGCAAGGAGAACAACAAAAAAAAACATGAGCACCCTCCAAGACACAGATATGCCAAGTATAGAGGCCATGATAATCTCACATGAGCTGAGATGGATGGGACATGCTGTCAGAATGTCTGACTCAAGACTGCCCAAACAGGTGCTCTATTCAGAGCTACACCAGGGAGCCTGCTCACATGAGAGCCAAAAGAAATGTTTTGAAAACAATCTCAAAGCCTCCATAAAGGTCTGATCTACTAATATCAACACATGGGAAGGAGATGCCCAATTGTGACCAAAATAACTATTCATTAATTAAAAATGGTGTTAAGGCTGTCCAATCAACAAGAGTAGCCATTAAAAGAAAATGGCAAGAGAGAGACAGAAAGGGGAGCTGCTTAAACTAAAAATCTGCCACCAGTTCTGCTGACCAATAACCAATGCCCGCACTGTGGAAAAGCCTCCAAAGCTCATAAGCCATCAGTGAAACCACAGTCAACACTAACAACTCACTTCCACCCAGTCTTCTGCAAGGAAGAATCATCCTCGACATGAGGGATTGCCGTGATGAATGAGAGTGATCATGACACAGGAAAAAGCTAAAACATCCAAAGGCCAATTGCCTAGAGTGGGTACTTGGGTGATAAATATTCCAGAGGGGTCTTGTGAATGTAAGGATGTGGCAATTGTAGGACATGCAGGAAAATGTACAGGTAAGTTTAAATGTTGGTTGAATGAAGGATGATGGCCAAGAAGCGAGATCCATGGGCTAGCAGAATGGGATGAAAAAGTGGAGTATGAAAGTATATTGCAAGTACTGATAGAGTGTCCGGAAGTGACTTGTGTCAAAAAATAATCACATACTGGAGAAACATCCTCTGATAGCACAAGAGGGAGATATCACAAGAATAGACCTGACAAGATAAAAGTGTAAGTAGATGCTGTGCTTGAATAGATTAGGCAATAAAATAAAGGCCGTAGAACATTTTCAGAACAGAACGAGAAGCAGAAATCCTTGTGGCTGTCAAGTTTTGGTGGCTGCCAATAAATTTGAGGATAAACTAATAAAATAGGCAAAACAAAGCAAATTAGATATTTGGTGGGAGTTCGAAGTATTATTCTGAGGTACTAGATAAAGGACAATCAGCTTTGTCACACAGATGGATTTGTACTGAAAATGTCCTTGCAAATGGGGCATAAGGTCAAAGGGAGTCTGATTACTAGGGGATTTGAAGAGTGACAGTGATACAGATGTTAGTGGACTCTCTCACAAATGGAAAAGTAATCTTGAAAGTCATTTTAGCTCTTTTAGCCATATATTCATGAAAACGTAGATCAATCGACATAAGAGCCGAATTTCTGCAGGGTGATATTTTTCAGAGAGGAGTGTTTCTGAAATCATGTAAAGAAGAAGCAGATGCAAAAGGAAACAATGGAAACGAAAGAAATGTGTCTACGGTCTGAATGATTCTTCCAGCATGTGGTATTTTCAATTAGATCTGTTTTGCTGAAAATAGTTCTGTTCAACTAAAAACAGATTCCACAGATTGGAGGGTCCACATCTCATGTTATGCTTGAATCAACATTGGGTAAAATAGTGCACTAGAGATACCATATCATCTTCCTCCATCTCAATGCAATCGTCCTCTATGACATCCTCCTCAATGCCTCCCTCGACAGTCAATGGAGAATCTTCTGCGGATTTCTCAGAATCTCCAATCGTTACAGTTTCTATGACAATCCCAGAATTCCTCATGGCCTGACAGATCAGGTTCTCATTGCCAGTCTCCCCCTCTGGAGGCAGCTCAGTGGAAGCAGGTGACTGTAGAATAAAGAAAAATATTGATCATCATCTCTTCAATAATTAAATAAGTACACATCCTTTGGGTAAAAGTATTCTTCTATAACACAGCTTTAGAATCATGCCTCACATATACACAGATTTCCCTAAATGGGACTGATCAATACTTCCAAGATTAAAAGATGATAGTGGATGAGGAAGGCCGTTTGGCCCATCTTAGTCTGTTCAACCATCCAAATAGACCCCACATTCCATCATTAGAACATCTAATTGTTTCTTCAATAATTCCAGCACTTTCAGTTCCCCTGCTCTATCCGGAAGCCCGTTCCTGTTATCAGCTCTACCTATACTAATCTGAACCTTTGTCCTACCACACAATTTAATTTCAAGTAATATTCCACATTTACTTTGAATATCCTTTCGTCAAAACGAAACAGAATGTTGAACGAGATAGGCAGAATGGTAGAACATAAGATCAGAATAAGCCACAGTCAAACTGCACTTTGAACACTTTATCCATTTCTGGGTGATAAGACATGAGGAAGATATTTGAGCATTGGAGGTAGTATAGGGGTGAAGCATGAGACTGGTGGCCGGTGTCAGAGGCCTGAGGTATGAGAAAAGACAGGAACAACTCCCAGACTTTTCAGCCTTGAAAGGAGACATTTGAGGGGTGACACCCAATTTGACAGAGTCGGGGCAGCCAATAATTCTCAAGGTGTATGCATATAAAGAATAAAGAGTTTGTTTAAAAAGAAAGGGACCATTTTGTACTTTTTGTTTTTTTAACTTACATAGCACCATTCATAACCTCAGGATACCCCAAAGTACTTTACGGCCAAGAAAATATTATTGATATGTAGCCACTATTGCGACAAAAGAAAAATGGCAGTTTACACACCTTAAACATTCACTCCCTCCACCACTGGCGCACCATGTCTGCAGTGTGCACCATCTACAAGATCCACTGCAGCGACTCACCATATCTCCTTCGACAGCTTCCAAGTCCTCAACCTCTACCATCTATAAAACAAGGTCAGCAAGCGCGTGGGAATGTCACCATCTCCAAGGATCTCTCCAAGTCACACATTATCCTGACTTGGAAATATATCGTTAGTCCTTCATTATCTCTGGGTCAATATCCTAGAACTCCCTAACAGCATTGCACAAGTACCTTCACCACACAAACTGCGGTGCTTCAAAACAAGTGGCTCACCATCACCTACTCAAGGGCAATTAGGGATGGGCAATAAATGCTGACCTTGCCAGCAACACCCACATCCCATGAATGAATTGAAAAAAGCGAATTTATACACAAGCTTCCACAACAGCAATATGATAATAACCAGATTATATGTTTTCTTGATGTTTGTGATGAATAAGTATGAGCTGTGACATCTGTTAAGATCCAGTTAGGGACCAGTAACTTTTGTTTGAAAATAGACAAAATTAGCAATTCTAGTTACTGACTAAGAGAATAAAGCCACATGATTCCACAGTTTCAAGCAAACAGTAGAAATTTTGTTTCTAAACAAACAGTCAATACTAACTGTGTTATACTCTAACATATAGAATTAACAGGCAAACTGTGGTCCAACACACCACAAACTGCACATTAAATGGCGGACCCAACCAAGACAGGTCCCATGAGTTTCTCAACAACCTCCCATACATCAGTCATCACTAAGAGTCACAAAAATTCTTTAAAACTCTGTCTTCCTCGTGAGGAATTTCAGCTCCCCTCCTTCAAAGAGCTTGTCTGATTCCCAGCTGACAGTAGCTCTACTCCACCCAAGTTTCACAGGTACAATGCTCACCCAAAAGGCACGCCATTCCAGATCTCTCTCAAATCTGCTCTCTCACACTGAGCAAATGGTGTTCCTGGGCTTCCCTAAGCCCCAGCCCCTTCAGCAGCACAGAACAAATGGCAGCACTTCAGATGCATGGAGCTGACTCTCCTCACCGTCTGCTCCTGACGCCCGTCACATGAGCTTGTTTCTGTGCTGTAAAACCCCAGTCCCAAAATTCGGTTTTCGCACTGTCTCAAAGCGGGTTGTCCTTGTGCATGTGTCAGTGTCAGCCCTCATCTCCAAGGCAACAAGCCCCAGAAGCACCGACAACAGGAGACGCTCTCACTGTCGGCCCTCACTCCACTCTGCACATGCGCCAGAGCCCTGGTCATGAAGGGAGTTGTAGTCCTCAACCTCTGCCCTGAAAACCCACAAACCCAACAATACAGATTCCCGTACACACCCCGGAGGAACTTCCTTGTCCTTTTTTGAAATAGTGCACTTCCTCAGTACTGCACTGGAGTGCCAGCTTAGAATTTTGTGTTCAAGGTTCTCGGGTAGAAATTGAACTCACAACCTTCAACTCAGAGGTGAGCGTTCCACCCAAGAAATAATGAAGCTGTTATTAAGTATTTTGCTTCAGTTTTCAACGGATGAAGGTGAAAGGGGCTGGTAGAGCTACCTGATGAGGAACCGTAACTAATGTAAATATCCAAAAGAAAACAGCTTTCAAAAATTACTGGGAACAAAAACAAAAAAGTCAATCAGTGGAAGTCTTAAATACTGAAGGAGTTTGGCAGGGAGATAACAGAAGCACTAACCAAAATTTTCTAACATTCTTTGGAAATGGGAATTGGCCCAAAGGATTGAAGAATGGCAAATGTTATAATCCCTGTTCAAGGGATTTTTAAAAATTCATTTATGGGATGTTGGTGTCGCTGGCTAGGCCAACATTTATTGCCCACCCCTAATTGCCTTTGAGAAGGTGGTGTGATCTGCCTTCTTGAACCGCTGCAGTCCATGTGGTGTAGGTACACCTACAGTGCTGTTAGGGAGGGAGTTCCAAGATTTTGACCCAGCAACAGTGAAGGAATGGCGATTTATTTCCAAGTCAGGATGGTGAGTGGCTTGGAGGGGAACTTCCAGGGGTTCCCATGTGTCTGCTGCCCTTTTCCTTCTAGATGGTAGTGGTTGTGGAAGGTGCTGTCTAAGAAGTCTTGGTGAATTGCTGCAGTGCATCTTGTAGATGGTACACACTGCTGCTACTGTGTGTTGGTGGTGGAGGGAGTGAAAGTTTGTAGATGCGGTGCCAATCAAGCGGGCTGCTTTGTCCTGGATGGTGCCAAGCTTCTTGAGAGTTGCTGGAGCTGCACCCATCCAGGCAAGTAGAGAGTATTCCATCACACTCCTGACTTTTAGGGAATCAGGAGGTGAGTTACTCGCAGCAGGATTGCTAGCCTCTGATCTGCTCTTGTAGTCACAGTATTTATATGGCTAGTCCAGTTCAGTTTCTGGTCAAAGGTAACCCCCAAGATGTTGATAGTGGGGGATTCAGCGATGGTCATCATGCCATTGCCTGTAGGTGAACGGAATTATAAAATTGTAAGGTTCCACTTAATAATGGAGATAAATCATATCTTGTACAAATGATAAGTTTCTTTGTGTATTATCTCCTTCTTAATTTAACATGAAAGGGGATGACATTTTAAACAGAAGATATCAGAGCGTGTTGGTAAGGTTTACCTCTGGTTTTTGTTCAACCTCAGGATCCAGATCGTGGCTCACATTATGGACCTGCACCTCCTCGATATTTCCTTCAGAATTCGTCAGCACATTGATCATTGCTGTCGTTTCTGGGGAATTCGGTGTTGCCAGTTCTTCAATCTGTTTGTTTACTGGAAGTTAAAAAATAAGGATCGGGGAGCAGGAAGTGAGAAAACACTTGCTGAGTGTTACATCACTTGAACTCTCAGCTGCTTTTACCAAATACAAGGCTCACCATAGCATTTGGCTCAATACAATAAACACATAGCAACGGCTGGTGATGTAAAGCGGCTCTGGGCACCTGTGGCAGAGAACATAGGACCACCAATGATCTCTCTCTCTCCTCCAGACAACAAGAGTGAGTTTCTAATACAATATTAATCAACTCCATATATATGCTGTCTAACCATTTTAATGGGCATCTTGGTAAATTTGCCAGTTATTTTTGTATTTTTAATCAACTTTTCCTTCAACTGCTTGACCACAGCTGAAGAGGGTGGCCATTTCGCACGTTCAACCAAGTGGTCTCAACAGCCTACCTCATTCTTTCCCTCCCTTTTTTGAGGACATTTGAACCTCTGCTTAGCATTGCTCAGGCCGGAATATAAGAAGGAACATAGGAACAGCAGGAGGTCATTCAGCCATTTGAGCCTATTCTGCCATTCAATTCGATCACCCAACAACATCCACAACATTTTGGAAGAGAAAACTCAGGTTTCCACTACCCTTTGTGTGAAGAAGTCCATTCTGATAACATCAGAATCAGTTTTGCCCCCTTATTTTAGATTCCTAGTTTCTCTTTCTACCCTACAATTTCCTTTAATCATTTTAAACACCTCAATTTAGATCACCCCTTAATCTTCTCTACTCAAAGGGATACAAGTCTAGTCTATACACTCTGTCCTCAAATTTAATCCTTTCAGCCACAGTTACATTCTGGTAATTTACTCTGAACCTTCTCCAAGGCCTCTATACCTTTTCCCAGAACTGAACTACATTCTCCATTTGGGGTCTAATCAGAGCTCTGAATGACTATTTAAATAAAGAACTTCCCTTTGTACTCCACTCCCTTGAGATAAGAGCAAACCCTCCTATAGCCTTTGTAATTGGGAACTGACATGAGCCTGCTTCTATGATTACTCTAAGTCTCAATCTGCTACAATCCACATTTAAAACCGCCTCAATCCAACATGTTAAGCATGACCAGAGTTTCTAATGGATCAACATGTTGCAGAACATGTGGTCAGTGTAGTACCTTCCTGAATCTCAGGTTTATTCACTGGCTCAGGCTCCTCCTGGTATGGTGTCGAAACAAGTTTCATTTGCTGGAACTTTACTTTCTCTGTACAAGGAGTGATGGCCTTCATATGGCGAGTGAGGGCTCCAGATTCTCGGAAACTCATTCCACACATTCGGCATTTGTAAGGCCGCTCATCTGAGGAGACACCGTGACAGTTGTTAAACCTCCAGTCTAAACTCTGACAAACCTCCCAACACAGGTCAAGTATGCTGGACATTTACAGCCCCTCCTGAGAGATCAGTGATTTTATACCTATACTGAGCTGCTGAACAATGAAACATCTTTAAGGACTAATCAACAGATAGATTGATCAAATAAAACTCATTTTTACAAAGGGGACACCACCTCGGAATTCACTGGAAATCTGAATGAGATTATTCCAGATTTATGACATGTGTGGAGCACAAACACTAGCACAAACCAGATGGACCAATTGGCCTGTTTCTGTGCTATAATTTCTATGTAAAGTAATAAAGTTTTCCTTAAAATAGACATAGGGTTAGAATTACACTGAGGAATTTGCATTTGTCAACAGGGTGTGTGCAAAAGTACACAGGTGAAAAGCAACAGAGAGTGGGGAAAGGGAAGCACAAAGTAACAATTGGGGTAAATCTGTCTGGAAGGAGATGCTGAGCCTCACACTGTCAGGGGGCTTGATTGATATCAAAGAAAGGCAGTCAGCAGCATTGGGAGCTCTTCAATTTGTGAAAGATGTGAAATGTCGGATGCCCCAGAGCCCACTGGGGGGAAATGAGGGGATTGTAGGATCACTCAGATCACAGATGGCCTCAACAAGGAACAGAGTGGACACAGGGAAAAGTGCCAAAGGCAGCCAGCGAACCAGCGGCTTTAAAAAGGCCCAATATCTGTATGGAGAAAGAAAGACAGAGGCTAAGAAAGCACTCACTGCTCACTGAAATGTAAACTGTGTTACAACCAGACCTGGTCACCTTGCCTGGTTTTCTCACCTGTGTGCCGTCGGTTGTGTCGAACTAAAGATCCCTTTGTTCTAAATGCCATCCCACAAATCTTGCATTTGAAAGCCTTCTTGTCACTATGGGTAACCATGTGAGCCTTTAGGATGACAGCCTGCAAGTACAGCATCAGACCCTCTGAAAACAGGCGCAGGACTGGCAGATTCAAGTTACTGTCATACACACAACAAACAAACAAACACACACACATCTTTCTAGAGGCATTTCTTGTAATCATGTCAAATTATCAGGATATCTTGAACTTCTGAGCTGATATTTCTGACACTGTAGCAATTAACTCCATTTAGCACGTCAATGAGTTACTAATCAGTTCTTTATTAATGGACAGTATTGTGCCTCCAAATAGGGAAGTGGGGTGGGGATGTGGTTCCACAACTGTAACTTTTGCACACCCCACTTTTCAAGGCATCCAAGCTGCTCAGGGCTCGCAAGTACCTGGGACACCCCTGGATAGGGACACCCCTAGCTACAAAAGGTCAACAGCTCTTACAAGTGTTGTACATGGAGGATGTATATATTTTTTGAATTACAACATTTTGCTTGTTTATTTTTTAAAATTCTTCCATCTATTTCTCCTCAACCACCCCCAACCTTGCACAGCATACTATTCCTAAGGCAAGACACAATCTGCCATTATCACTCAGCCAACAGTTAAATGATGCATTAGTGCTGCGCAGAACAACTCTCTTACACCAGTCCCAAAGGTTTACTGAACCCAAATGGAGACTGAATTAGGAAAGAAAAAACTGGGTTAAAACCCTATGTGTCCACTCACCTAACACTAGCAGAGGGGCAGTTCCATTTCATTCACTCCTCACAATTTACTCATGCTAGCAGTTTTTCAACCATACAGTCTGTAATTACAATCCGTCCCCAAAGTCCAGGTGATTTAACTGACCGTTTTGAAAGTCTTTTCGCAGACCTGACACACGAATCGCCCTTCATCAGTTAGAATCATCTCAAATCTCTTCTTTTCAGTCCCACTCTCTTCCTCCGTGCTTTTCTGACAACTGTGGCCATCAGCTCCATCATTGGTGGGATGTTCATTCTGCTGTAGCTGAGGGTATTCACACAATTGTTCCTCTGAGATCTGGCATGTCTTGTTGCTCCCATCAACTGGAAAAAAGATTATAAATTAGGAGATGAAGCTCAGCACTGCACTGATCCAAGGCAAGGCACAGCTACCCATCCTAAAAGAGGACCCAGACAACAGTAACTCTTAGGTTACTGCAGCGTTTAAAGCTACAGCATCATCCAAATTTCTCAAGGTTTTAGCTCCTCATAAAACCCTAAATTTGAAAAACAGAAAATTGCATGGGGCAGAGAATTTGATCTGGAACCTGCGTTCAAATTCCACCTGAGCTAATGGGCTCTGTCTGCTTGTTCTAAGTGAAATGAGCTTGGCCAGTCTCAACCCAGTTCTCGTGCATCGCGAGCCACATTACAAGGCTGCACTTAATTAGCCAAATCATTCACAAAGGCACAGGATAGCTACAGTCCAGAGCATTCTTCTGTTGGGATTGAGAAACATTAAAGGTACACCGTAATGCGAGTAAAACTCTGCACCTGAAACATGTCATACCTGACCTGGGAGTGCTTAGTGTCAGCACTGGATGCCTGAAATGGCAATTGTTCTAAATCCCAGAACTGAAACCTCTCACCTGTGATAAACTTCACAAAAATAAAGTAAATCTTTCCCGGAATTCCTCACCTGAGTGCGATTTACTGTTTGCTTCGGGCTGTGATAGGGAAGCCACAACCAACTGCGTGAGAGTGATTGCCGAGTCCAAGGACACTGACTCCTGGAAGCAGAGAGGGAAAGAGATTTAAGAGGCATATGGGTCTCCAAGCTGACAGAACCTGCCTCAGTTCCACAAATATTCCACCTTCCACCAGAAAGGCAATTCAAACAAAAGGAGTTTCTGCTGTCCCATCAAATTTAAACAGGAGCTCTCTCTACCAGCTAAACCCCTTCCCAAAATAGGAACCTTACCACCCAGGTCCCTTTCAAATGATCTTCACCCATATCATCTATAGAGAATCAAAATCCTGTTTTAGTTTTTTTGGTTACCTCTAAATTTGGTATGGGGAGGTGGGTGGTAGGTAAAAGGAGGAGGAAGGGGAGAGACAGAGAAATTGCGAGAGAGAAAGAAAAAGAAGAAAATAGAGAGGGAATGAGGGAGGGAACAAGAGCCAGAAAGGGAAAAAGAAGAAAGAGAGAAAGATAAAAAGATTATATAGCACTCTTCACAACCTCAGGACATCACAAAGTGCTTCACAGTCAATAAAGTACTTTGAACTGTAGTCACTGGTAATGTAAAAAATAATAACAGCAAGGTGCAGATGATGGAGATGCAGGCAGGAAGATGAAGAATGAATAGCGAAGGAACTAAAAAAAAGAGAAGTGGGCAAGAAAAACAAAAGCAAAGAGCAGAGTAAATACAGAAATAGATCACAGATGAACCTCCAACACATGAAATTGGAAGCACCAATTACCTTGGGAGTTGCCTGGTAGATATGCAGATGGTCAGAGTCACCAGTGGACAGCGCCTGGATCCGCTGGCATGCTTTCTGTAGTTTGTGGGTAATGAAAGCCTCCAGGTTGCAAAACTCTGTCTGACAACGGCCACACTTGTGAACATCATGCTCTTCTACAAGGAAGATCCCAGAGTTAGTGCAGCAAATATATCACTCCCACCATCCCACCCAGAGACAATACAACAAATATTATTCGACTGAGACACTGATAAATTTTTGTTAAACAATTATATCAAAAGTTACAGAATAAAGGCAGGTAAATGGAGCTGAGGTACAGATCACTTATTATCTAAATAGGCAGAACATGCTGGAGGACCAGCTAGTCTAACTTCAGCTTTTACTGCATTGTGCGTTAGATCAGGACTAGTCAGCACTTGTGTCCTAAAACGTTTGACTACCTTTAAATAATTCTTTGAAGAATCAAAAGGGCAGACTAGATAAATACATTGGAAATTGCTGATATAAAAATAATGATTGAAAATCCACATGATAACATACAAGAGACTTATGGCAAAAGTAATGTCACAAACAATTAAGGGAATATGGCCACCTAGATGGACAAATGGTCAAGGGATAAAAAACAACGGATAGTGGTAAAATGAAGTCTTGGACCGGAAATATATCGTATGTGATGTTTCACAAAAGTTGAGTAAGACTCTTATTTATTTTATATACAAACATGTTCTGAACTTGGGGATTCATGAACAAAACTGAAATAAGCTGATGCCTGCAAATTGGGAGGCATTGCAAATTATGAAGATTGTAAAAGACTACAGGGCATTGATGGGCAACCAGGAGGAGTAGGTAGGTGCCAAATGCAGTTCAATGTGGAAAGTATTGAAGTAAATCATTTTGAAAGTGCTTATAGATAAAGGAAACAAAGTTTTAAAAGGCACGATTTTAACTGGCATACTGGAACAAAAGATTTTGATAATTAGATACACCTAAAACAAAAATGATGTAATCTTTCATTCATTCACTGCTTGGGGGACCCGAGTTTAGGATAAACTGGCAACTACTTCTGTTACACTTCTAAATATACTTCCATTGGTCATAAAGCACTTTGGGATGTTCCAAGATCTCCCGTAGCTTTGCTTCTGATGAGTGAGAGGTTACTTTATAGCAATGGCAGAGGCTGTTAACAAAGTGTGACCAGCAGATATAACAGGAAGTGTGACATTTGCTGTATGTGCAACATTAAAATTGCTGAGACAGCAAAGAGTGGACATAGGAGTTACTTTAGACTAGTTTCCTGGAACATTCACCCTAATTCTTTTATGATCTCAAGGGAGACCATTGACTTTTTAAAAGAAATTTGAACGCCCAGTTACAAACTGAAAGAATTTTGCCACAAGGTTTCACATTTTAAACAAAAACCTTTACTGTACAAGGTTAAACAATGTAAGGACTACTAACTTAACATTATACATTTAAATCCAAAAATCTCAACAATACAATCCTTGTTCCACTGTTATTTCCACCCATTAGTTCCCCTATACTTTACAGGATCTTGAGGATTCCTTCATTTGTGCCAGGTGTGCTACAGCTCTCAGGAGTTCTCTTTGATTCTCCTTAGTGTTCCCGTCATTCTCCAAGGTATGAGATTTCTTGGGGTCCTTCCATTAGCATCTGGCTAGGTGACCCTTCATATCTCTTTAAGCAGCTTATGATTCTGGACACCCAAGGTCAAGCATGGGCCTCACTGCTTTCTTGCTCAGTGACTCCAAAATCGGAAAACACCCTTGGTTTTTGATAGCCCTTTTACTACTGATCTAGAGCTTCTAGCAAATTCTCTCCCTGCTTCTCAAAACTGCTCCCAGGACCC
This sequence comes from Cetorhinus maximus, assembly GCF_964194155.1. Taxonomy (NCBI): domain Eukaryota; kingdom Metazoa; phylum Chordata; class Chondrichthyes; order Lamniformes; family Cetorhinidae; genus Cetorhinus; species Cetorhinus maximus. The sequence goes on from NC_135893.1 coordinate 60,182,690, forward strand.
AACTGTAACTGCTGGAAGCTTTCTCTCTCTGTTTCTGAGCTGTTCCTGCTCCAGTCATGAACTCTGTGTCTGAAAAATCGCACAGGTAAACCCAAAACAAAATAGTACACCCCTGCAACTTATCTCCACGTGACTTGGCACCCCAGGATGAACCAGATAGAGATTTCAACTAATTAACTTCATCTTCCAAAACATATACTTTGATCTGAAAAGTCTATAGATTCTGAAAAGTATATGGATTCTTTATGAGTTTACCTTATTTACCAGTTGCTTTCCAATCTTTCTTTGATGCAAGAAATTACATGATTAACTTAAACCACTTACGAAGACAACTGTAGACATCTTGTGTCCACCAAGACTCAGAAAGGACCCCCCGGCATTATTCAGCGTTTTCCCACTTCAGACTTGCCCGGATTAAATAAATACAGGCCACCCTTTGAGCTGCAATCACTTTAAGTCTGTTTACCAACCTCCCAAACCAGGTGCTTCCATTATCTTAGTTTTAAAAACTTCAATCCCCAAGCTAAAAGTTATATTTCTAAAACATATGAATCATGAAATTAGACATTTTCATAACTCTGTCCCATGCCCTCCCATTGTAACCTTTGTCACTTGCTTCAAAAACTTTGTCAAAAGCTACTTCACAAAACTCAGTTGATTACAATTCCAATCCGTATCAATCTACATCTTGGCTCTTGTTATCTTCACTGCTGTGAAGCAATTTGGAGCATTTTGTTACATTAAAAGGCACTAAAAGTAAAAATTATGCATAAACATAACATTTTCCATCTGTGGAGCGGTTCACAGGAAAATTAACAAACAAAATTTGACAGCAAGTCACACAAGGAGATATGAAGGTGACCAAAAGCTTGATTTTAAGGAGCATTTTAAAGGAGAAGAAAGAGACAGACAGGTTTAGGAAGGAAATTCGAGAGCTTAGGGTCTAGGCAACTGAAGACACGTTCACCAATGGTGGGGTGAAGGAAGTGGGAAATGCCAAGCAGGCTACAATTAGGAACGCTGAGATCTTCAAGGGTGGTAGAAATGGAGGTGAGAGAGGTTGGGGTGAGGCTACAGAGAGAATTGAAAGCAAGGATATTAATTATAAGGCCTTGAGAGACAGGGAGTTAATGTAGGTCAGCTGAGAAATAACTACTAATTCTTGATTAGAACCACAAAGCAATTGGTGGCAACAGATGATGGATGGCTGCCAATATGTGATACCACCCTCTGAAAACTGCCATCTTTTAAGGGTGGCTCCAGTGACTCACCTGAAAAAAACACCATTCAGCAGTACAAAGTAAGCACATGCCTCAGTATAGAATAAACTATCTTTGAAGGACAGTAAAACAAATCAGACAGCAGCCACCAACAAGGTGAATTGACTGGTTACTTATGGCATGTTTGCTGTTGTTTGTTAGCTGCCTTTTAGCGACTGAAAATATAGGTCTCCTTTGCTTATGGGAGAATAGACTCAATGTTTTACACTCTACAGATGTGCAGAAATGTCCCCATGCTTTGCAAATGTGCCTCATACACAAACTACCTTTACATATATGTCCTTACAGGTCTCCTGTGGCATTGCTCGTGTTAAACCGTGGATACATTAATTTTGAAGAACTTGAATTTTCTATAGCGTTTTTCATCGAATCCAGACATACTAAATGCTTCAGAGCCATTGAATTATTTTGAAGTCTTATAATGTAGACAAATGCAACAGATAAATGTTGGTTCTGATGAAAGGTCATCAACCTGAAACATTAACTCTGTTTCTCTCCACTGATGCTCCCTGACGTGCTGAGTATTCCCAGCATTTTCTGTTTTTATTTATGATAAATTTTGCTATTGTTGATTGAGGGATAAATGTTGGCCCAACTTCTTCAATTTATGCTGTTACATTGTTCACATTGACGAGAACTGGCAGAGGGGTCTTTGAATTAATGACTATTCTAAAAGACAGCATCTGACAATGCAGCACTCCTTAGTACAGCACGAAAATGTCAACCTAGATAATGCACTCAAGTCTCCGGAGTGTTGCTCAAACTCACAACAGTCCGGCTTAGGGGTTATATACTACCACTGAGCCAAGACTGACACATTACAGGACTATTGTGTGAATTAATGCAAAGCCAAAAAAGGACATGCATTTCCACAGCACCTTTCACAGCCCTAGGAATTCCAAAATGCTTTACAGTCAGTTAAGTACTTCTGAAATGCTGTCTCTGTTGTAGTGTAAGAAATGCAAGAGCCAATTTGTACACAAGGTCCCACAAACAACAATCTGATCATTACCAGATACATTGCTTTTGTAGCGATATTGTTGGCCAGAAAACTGGGAAGAACTCCCCTGCTCTTCTTCAAGATAGAGTCATGGGATCTTTTATGTCCGGCTGGAAGTGAAGGTGTGAACTCAGATTTGCTTTTCATCCAAAACATAGCACCTCTGACAGTACTTCATTCCCTCAGTACTGTACTGGAGTATCAGCCTGTATAATAGACTCGAGTCTATGGGATAGAATTTAAGCCTATGACCTTCAGACTCAGAGGCAAGTGTGCTCCCAATAAGCCAGCAGACACCTACAATATTGCTGTGCGCGCCTAGGTCCGTTCCTTTAAGGCCACACAGTTTACCTGCCATAAACTGGCACAACCAGCGATCAGAGGGTAATTATTTATCTGAAAATCCATGACCTCTGCCTCAAGGTCAGAAAAAATAGCAGAAAATGACTGGTTGGCTTTTTGTTTTAAAAGAAAGATATGACCCAGAATAAAGCATGATGTATTCAAACTTTTAAAGACATTCATGGTCCTCAGTCATTGTACTGCTCAAATGAAGTTAGCTGGTGCATGCAGACAGGATCATTCTATAAGATAAATGTTATTCTGATGAGGTAAATCTATGTCTCTTTGAAGCCACAAAGTTGAATTACTGTTAAGTCAATAGTTGGTGAGGAATTATGGTTTAGGTTACAGGCCTGATGCTACAATGAAATGCTTGGTTTACTTTCTAATAACAAACGTTGTTTGAAAAATCAGTCACCTCCTGTGTGAATAAGGCATTTTGAATTAGTGGACAGCTCATCTGTACATTGTAAATAATTGTCTTGCTTTCTTTACACCTTCTTCGTACTTTCTTTGCATTCAGGGATTCAAAACTAAGGTCTTCAGGTGAAGTGGAGTAAGAAGGTTGGAATAGTTAGACCATAGCACGCGATTCCATCCCCATTTTCAAATTTACATTTTGTTTCTATTTTGATATATTATCTTTGTTTGATTTGACATTGTATGTATTTAAATACAAAACCTTTAGGCATCTGGAAGATCTAAGTGGCTAGGAGATTCAAAACTGAGGTGCTCTAGCTCCACCACTGGGGGTAGGGTGTAATTACAGAATGACATGTTGGCATTTTTCATTATAAGAGAGACAGATTTGCATTTACATAGCCCTTTTCATGATCACCAGACAGCTCAAATTAATTACAGCCAATTAATTACTTTTGGAAGTGCAGTCACTGTTGTAATGTAGGAAGCACAGCAGCTAATTTCCGCTCAGCAAACTTCCACAAACAGTAATGTGATATGGATCATATTTGTGATGTTGATTGAAGGAAAAATATTGGCCTGAACACCAGGGTAACTCCCTGCTCTTTTTTGAGATTGTGCCAACGGCATCTTTCACATTCACCTGAACAGACAGGCCTCAGTTTAACATCCTATCTGAAAGGCGACAGCTCTAACAGTGCAAAGCTCCCCATTATATATACAGGTATTGGCATTTTTATTGAAAAAATTGAGAGTGACATGGAAAGTAAGGTTTTATAGATAGGAATTTTGCACAGATACAAGATCTTTTTAAAATATATCATGGTTATTGCCCCACCACCCTCATCTTAGTCAAGCTGTTGCTAGTGTAGATTGGGTCTGGGAGGTTTTGTCTTCAGTTGTATTTCCAGTGACCATGTGCCATGATCCAGGCCTGAGGCTGTGGCCACTATGTCTGTGCTCAGTGTCAAAGCACTTAATGAACATGGTGGATTGCACAGGTTAGAGCTAAGAGAGGGGAGCAGAGATAAGAGATGAAGGTATTTTTACAATCGAAGCTATGATGTGCTGGAACTTATAAATACTAGAGTGTTCCTGTAGGTTCAAATGTGGAGTAGTGCAACTAGAATTTCAACAGTCGGTTAAAAAGCCAATGTACCCACCGTTCATGACTGCATGTACTGTATGTGTGAACTGCACTTACTTTAGAACATCAATGGGGCATGAAGATAGGAAAAGGGGAGAGAGTGCGATGGAGGTTGGCATAGGGGAGAAGAGAGGAGAGTGAGCACAGAGGTCAGAGGTAGAAGTGGGCAGAGATTGAGTGGGTGCAGGGGGCACAGGTAGGGCGGGGGGGGGTGGATGTGGACAGGGGCAGGGGGCGGATGCGGGTGGGGCCGGGCACACCAGGTAGATGCGGGCGCAGGGGGCGGGCACAGGGAGCAGATATGGGCGGGCAGATATAGACGGGCAGATATACAGGCAGACACAGGGGTAAAAGAGGGCACAGCAGGCAGAGTCTATAGGAGAGGTGGACACAGATAGCAGAGAGAGGGCAGCTAGACACAGGGGCTGAGTTGGTACGAAGTGGAAACGGGGGCGGCGGTGCAGAATAGGCTCGAGGACTGTTAATGGAGACCCAGGGCTAAGTATCAACCGGTAACGTGGTGCAGCGGGTCTTGCTTGAAAAGACGACCCTTCAGTCTCCGGCCTGGCCTGACTGACCGACCGACCCTGGCCTTTACTAAGGCCTGGCCGCCTCCGGCCCAGATTTTCCAAGAAAACGCTAAAGCCGGGGTCGGGGCCTGAGCCAGGGCATCACGTTACCTTCCTCCCCGACACCGCTCGGGGCCACCACAGGCTGCCTCTCTGCCGTATTCTCGGAATTCATCGGGACTTCCTCTCCCTTGTCGCAAGGAGCACAAAATGGCGGGTTTACGACCTGCCGCCAAGGGTGGAGCCAGCAGCGGAGCGTGCGCGCGTTACTGCGGCTGCGCGGTGCAGGGCGAGCTGGGAAATGTAGTCCACTAATTTGTTGCGTAACGTGGTTCAAGCTACCACTTTAAACCCGGTTTAAAATTAGATGGTAACTAGGTGGAGATGGGATCTCAGCTGAGTTCTCATGTTTGTTTTGCACCTGATCAAAATAAATTAAAAACGAATGGGATAGTGCCAATTGTAGAAATGGTTGTACAGTACAATTGTTCAGTTTACTCCTGAATATCATGTGTGGTCCAGGTCTCAACACAGTAGTGTGCTGAGTTGCAGTTTAACGTTCTAAACAATGACCCTAACAACATATGCTGGGCAGGAGAAAAGGCTGAACAGTTTTCATCTTCGCTGTCAGATGTATCCTCAGCTCTCATAGTAGGGCAAGATCACCAACTCAGAGGTCCTAGAGTGCACTAATTCCATCAGCATGCACTCATTGCTAAGCCAATGAAGTCTGTGCTGGCTCAGCCATGTTAGTCAGGCTCACAGTTAGTGTTATACCTGCCACATTGCTGTTTTTCACATTTTTCACATTCTCTTACTCAAATTGGGCATAACAGCTGCAACTTTTGCAATGTGCATCTTGTTTTTAGCATCACATGGCAGATTGGTTGTAATTATGGGGCCTAGATATGTGAAGCTATCAAAACCTCCAGCATCACACTATCAATGACAATGGCAGTATGGCAACATGCTGGACCACAGCATTCACCTCCTTGATGCTGATAGTCAAACCAAATTCTTTATAAACATAATTCTTTAAAAGTGTCCACTTGCCCATGAAGGTGTTCCTCAAGAATGGAATGCTGGTTGGCAAATAGTGACAATCTAGTGATCTATTAGAAATATTGGCTTTTCTGTCGTTTGCAATTATACTTTAGAAATAATCTATCCACGGTCCTGACACAGATGTTAATTCATTTCAAATGGGTAATACATCATGTAAAATAGCAGATAACAACTGTATAACTATCGTTTGTATATACAGGGGGGTGTGGTTTGGGGAAATGGTGTTGAGGGTGTGGTTTGGGGGGAAATGGTGTTGAGGATGTGGTTTGGGGGGGGAAATGGTGCTGAGGGTGTGGTTTGGGGGGAAATAGTGTTGAGGGTGTGGTTTGGGGGAAATGGTGTCGAGGAAGGTTTGGGGGAATGTGTGGAGAAGGTTGGGATCAGTCTGGCTGTCTTCCTAGTTGAGGGACGGGGTGGACATTGGAAAAGGGGCGGGACCAGACCAGTTCTTTTGCCGGTTCCGCATTGGGCGACCTCTGCATTTGGCCATGGCTGCTGGTTGTGTTCAGTTGTCTCGGCCTCTTTGCTCACAGATTCTAGCATCGGTCGATACGCTGCTGTTTGACTGCGATGGGGTGTTGTGGAGAGGGGAAAGCCCGATCCCCGGGGCGGTACAGCTGATTAACCGTCTGCAGGAGCAGGGGAAGCGGGTTTTCTTCCTGACCAACAACAGCACCAAGAGCCGGCAGATGTACGGGGAGAAGCTGCGGGCTCTGGGCTTTCAGGCTCGGCCTGAGCAGGTCTTTGGCACCGCACCCTGCAGCGCGCTCTACCTGCGGCAAGAGGCCAGGCTCCAAGCATCCGTCTACCTGATCGGCGGCGCGACCCTCCGCGGGGAACTGCAGACCCAGGGCATCGCCTGCTCCGGCTCCGGCCCGGGACCTGAGCTCACTCCCGGGCCTGGACCCATGCAGGTTTGGGCGGCCGAGCCCCTCGACCCCGCTGTGGGCGCCGTGCTGGTCGGCTTCGACGAGCATTTCACTTACATGAAGTTGTGCCGGGCCACCCGCTACCTGCAGAATCCCGCCTGCATCTTCCTGGCCACAAATACCGACACCTTGCTCCCACTGGAGGGAGGCGGGGTCCCGGGTAAGAACTGGTAGAAAGAGGGAGAGGAGCATTGACAGAGAGTGGAGAGGATGCTTCGAGTCATGTTTGGTGAAGTATTGCACAAGGGTACTAGTTTCCAGGAAATAAGTCAGATTCTGTTGTTGCACACAGTTATTTCGTGGTAGTTTGGAGATTGGATTGTATAATTCGGATTTAATCCTGAATCAAAAACAGTGGCATAGAATGAACAGAAAAATTGGTGTATGCTGCAGTCAGTCAGCCGGATTATTTAATCCTTTGGTTTGCCTAAATAAGAGAAAGTACACCAGTATTAGGAGCATCTATGTGTTTTATACTGGGAAATTAAAATGTGATAAGTGCATTATTATGCTCCATTCTTCCAACAGGAAGTTGGAACCAACAGCTGATGTTTGTCCGACTCGGGGTTCATTTGTGCCCAGTTACAATGGCCTTGTCAGTCACTGCTTGCTCGGTTATCATGTACCATTGTATTGAAGTTCATAAATCAGTAGAGTTTGGGACTATAGATGGATATACTGTGAAATTGACAGCAGGAAAAGACCAGCTGATCCTTCAAGTCTGCCCCACACTCACGATGGTTGGAACATGGTTGATTAGACACTTCCTGCCCTCACCCTGCAACCATGTCTCCTGGGAGAGGCAAAAACAAAAAATCTCAATAAGGGAGAAAAATTAATCTGGGAAATTTCGCTCTGACCCCCTTGCATCAACAACCAGTTCAGGGCCCTGGATCAAGTGTTAGTTATATAGCCACTCACCTTCTAAATGATGAATTAATTCTGACACATGAGAGGAGAAGTTGAAGCAGTGTGCATATTTCTTATATGATGCTTTTAAACCACGATGTTTGAGTCAGAAAATAGCCATGGAAGAGTAAGCAAAATGAGCAGAGCTGGACCCCATTACTAAGCCTCCTCCAGTGTAAGTCATTCATTTACAGCCTCAACAATAAAACAGTTATGTTGGGAATGTCCGGTCTGTCCGCAAGCATGATCCAGACCTCCCTGTCGCTTGCCATTTCAACACTCCACCCTGCTGTCATACCCACATGTCCGTCCTTGGCCTGCTGCATTGTTCCAGTGAAGCTCAACGCAAACTGAAGGAACAGCACCTCATCTTCTGACTAGGCACTTTACAGCCTTCCGGACTGAATATTGAGTTCAACAATTTTAGGTCATGAACTCTCTCCTCCATCCCACCCCATTTCCGATCCCCCCCTTTTTTTTCCAATAATTTATACAGATTTTTCTTTCCCCACCTATTTCCATTATTTTTAAATGTATTTCCATCCATTGTTTCACCTCTACCTTTTAGCCTATTTCGATCCCTTCCCTTCACCCCACCCCCACCAGGGCTATCTGTACCTTGCTTGTCCTGCTTTCTACCCTTAATTAGCACATTCCTTAGATAATAACACCACCTTCAACACCTCTTTGTTCTTTTGTCTATGACATCTTTTGGCTATCTCCACCTATCACTGGCCCTCTATCCAGCGCTACCCGTCCCACCACGCCTCCCAACCCCCTCCCTTAAACCAGCTTATATTTCACCTCTTTTCTAATTTTACTTAGTTCTGTTGAAGAGTCATACGGACTCGAAACATTAACTGTGTTTCTCTCCGCAGATGCCACCAGAACTGCTGAGTTTTTCCAGGTATTTTTATTTATATTGGGAATGTGATGAGCATTTGCCAGGTGTGACAGTCTTATTCAAGCCAATTCTTAGGGTGGGGTGAAGATTTTTTCCATGGTAATTTTAACCCCTCTTTTCACTGACCACCTAATTGTGTCCCCCACAATTTGTACTAAAGCTGCAGCCCTTCCAAAATTATCCTTTTAACTAGCGTAATACATGATTACAATACCTTGACACTAACTCTTTTCTTTCCTTCTCTCTTCACAGGCACAGGCTGCTTGGTGAAGGCCATCGAAGCAGCATCGAATCGCACCGCTCATGTCATCGGCAAGCCCAGCAGCTTTATGTTCGAGTGTATGGTGAAAGAGCATGGCATCAATCCAAGCAGGACGGTTATGGTGGGAGATCGGCTGGACACTGACATCCTCATGGGGTCTAACTGTGGACTCCGCACCATCCTGACCCTGACTGGTGTTTCCACCCTGGAAGAGGCGAGGGCCCATCAGGAAAGTAACTCCCCTGACCGCCACAAGCTGGTTCCCAGCTTTTATGTGGAAAGTATAGCTGACTTGCTTCCAGCACTTGATTGACAAAAGCAGAGCATCCTGTTGCTTTTATGAATGGATTTTAATTTATCCTGAGTTATTGTGTGTACTGTACGATCACTGTAAGATTCTGAATACCTCTGCAAAAACAAAAATAAAAATACCTGGAAAAACTCAGCAGGTCTGACAGCATCTGCGGAGAGGAACACAGTCACCGTTTCGAGTCCGTATGACTCAGCAGGTCAACGTTCCTCTCCGCAGATGCTGTTAGACCTGCTGAGTTTTTCCAGGTATTTTTATTTTTGTTTTGGATTTCCAGCATCCGCAGTTTTTAGCTTTTATCTGAATACCTCTGTATTGACAAGTGTTAAATGTTCTTGTGTAAAGTTTTTTTAATAACTGCCTGTAACAATGCCGATGCTTGTTCTGAATGAAGCTGAAACAAAGTTGTGTTTCAGTGACAGATCAGGTGCACTTCACTGTGATATGGCAGCATAGTGCCCACATGAAGGGGAGGTGGTTGACACCATATCTGTTAATGACACTGTCTGCTAGGGTACGGTAATGCTGGTCTTTCTGTATCCTACGAGATGCATTTTGACACAATGAATCAAAATAAAATGTTATTGTTCTTTAGTTGTAGTGTTTGATTACTTCCAAGGGTGGATTGTGCTTTACTGTTGAAATTTATTGGATCATAGCTTTGGTCAATTTTGTCATTTCTGTCTATCAAAATGTGCCAGTGCTACATCATCAATGGCACGTCAATACTGTAGGCCTAGTTCAGTAACTGACCTTCACCAGTACTAAATACTGTCAATCCTGGAATAGTAACAGGAGCTTTAGCTCTGCTTCAAATCTGCACCTGGTGACCTTAGCAGGGATGATAAGAAATGGGCCTTGTTCCAAGGCTGGATGTTAATTCCTCATCTTGGCTGCATTGCTAAGGTTGTTCCTCACTTTACATAGCTCCTAATCATACACCATGTGGTTAATTGCACTAGGAAAGATGAACCATAAGTGAAAGCAGTTTCTGCACACCCCTGCATCAAAACACTGAATGGACCCAGCTCTCTGTTTATTTCTCAGTTTCTATTTTATCAAGATCCTAAATGGGGTTTGGGCACTCCCCTTTCCACAGTATCCCATTGCAGTCAAACAGTAACACATGGACTGATGCCAGAATCTGTGGGTATCTCTGTTCACAATCAGTTACTGTGACATTGACCTGATCTTGTGATTATGGACTGATATTTGATTTGGTCTTTAAAGTCCAGATCTGTTGGGTGAAATCTGACTACCCTAGTTTCAAAACGAACAGCAGGTCTATTTGTGGATCATGAGCACAACCTCCTGAATAGTAGACCTGTCGGTTGCTCTTTCCCAGAGCCAATCAATTAAGAGCCCACCTCTGGGTTGCTGTCCATTAAGGGGGAGGGGAAGAAATGTCTGAAACATTAATGAAGGATATCTATCTAAAAGGATCACATACTCAGTGCGATTCGCTTACTAAGAGACGGGGGAAAATGGATGGAAGGTGTGGGATGGCTGCCACTATTCTCCCCACCCCCCCTCCCCCCCCCCACCCCGAGTTCACGGATATGATCCTAGAGGTAATACTGAAAGCAGTCAGGGCACAGAAAGAAGTCCTCTTTCCTGGGGGTGGCAGGAGGAGACCAAACAACCTCATCAAAAAGCTTGACTTGAGGTTGCAAAGGAAGTGAGCAGCTGGAGTGTAGTGTGTCCTAAATATTTCGGTGAGCTCCTGAGGTCCAGCAAGGTGAATGCCCTGCAACTCTCAGGCGGTAGCTGTAGCCATCACTCACTTCCTTAGCAATCTTCTGCACAATTATCATCTCAATCACACACTCTGCTGACACAATCATTTCTCGACCTCAACAGTCCCTGGCCTGGAGCATTGCACTCATCCTATCAAAGACTCCTACGGAAGTTAGCTCTGCGCCCCTCACCCCATGGGAAGAGTCCATTTCTACCATGAGTGCCATGATGTCTCAGGCATTTGTGCTCATGATCACCCTTCCCTCATTGATAAACAAGGCAACCTCACGGAGAATCATACGTGGCAAGTCACCACAATGAGGACCCATGACAATGACCTGCACACTATGGCAGCAACCTTGCAAAGCTTTCAGCCATCATGGCTCTTGTTTAGCAGGGAACTACCGGCGGTGGGCCCTGAGAGGAAAGAGGAAGGCAGGGATAGTGACAGTGAGGGATGTTCTAAAGATCCCTCCAGATCACGACCCTTCCCCCTCTGACAGTCTGCCCTGCATAGATGCAGATGGTGCAGTGACAGGCTCCAAAACTCAGAGGATGTTTGCCATGGGCATCTTGTGTCAGAGCAGGGGAATGAGCAGCCTGCCCCCAGGCTTAGTCTGGCTGCATAAATTGTCTCAGCTGCACAAAGGGAGTCATTTGGGTGCTTATTACACTGTTACTGCCACATGGATTATATGTATTTCAATTAAGGCAATGATAATAAGTGACCTGATAAGTGTCATGGGATCATTTGTGTTCCACGCCACATTGAGCCTGAGTAGGTACATGATGGTGAATTGGAATGAGGATTGATGTGGATCCAAGGCTTAAATAGAACATATTGGGTTGATGCGTGTTTGTACCAAGCAGGTTAGTTACAGGGGGAGCGGGGGGGGGGGGAGGGGGCGGTGGTGCGGGGGGAAGCTAGCTTCCACAGGAGTCGTGACAGGACAAGTGCAATACCCCAAGCACAGCACTCAGCTGAAGCATGTCTGGATGAGGGCATTGTGAACTTCGTGGGTCTTTAACCACAGGCACCAACAGCATTTCAGGCTGTTACTGTGGCTACTCCCTCTCAACCTCCTCCCAAGGACACCGGCATTCTCCAACATCCTCTGGTGTCAGTATCAGTGTTTTCTGAAGTGCTAAATTATGCAGGGTGCAGCACTACTATCCAGAATACCCTTGCTAGGCCATATTGAATGGTGGCCCCTGATTGGTCAAGGCATTGGAACCCCATTTTGAGCAAGCCAATGGTTTGCTCTTTTGTGGCCCTGGTAGTAAGATGGCTCTGGTTGTACCTCTGCTGTGCCTCTGTGCTGGGGTTCCTCACTGGGGCCATCAGCCAGCTCCTGAGCAGGTACCGCTTGTTCCCCAGGAACCATCCACTGAGGCCATTCAGTAGAAAGAAGACCTAAGTGAATAAAAAATAAAAATGAATGTAGAAAAAAGGGATTTAAAAAGGGGTGAGGGAGAGAGTTCATGGTCTGAAGCTGTTGAACTTAAAATGTTAAATCCGGAAGGCTGTAAAGTGCCTAATCGGAAGATGAGGTGCTGTTCTTCCAGTTTGTGTTGGGCTTCACTGGAATATCGCAGCAGGCCAAGAACGGACATGTGGGCATGAAAGCAGGATGGTGTGTTGAAATGGCAAGCGACAGGAAGGTCTGGGTCATGCTTGCAGACAGACTGAAGGTGTTCTGCAAAGTGGTCACCCAGTTTGTATTTGGTCTCGCCACTGTAGAGGAGACCGCATTGGGAGCAGTGAATGTAGTAGACCAAATTGAAGGAGGTGCAAATGAAGCGCTGCTTCACCTGAAAGGAGTGTTTGGGCCCTTGGATGGTTAGGAGGGAGGAGGTAAAGGGGCAGGTATTGCACCTTCTGCAATTGCATGGGAAGGTGCTGTGGGAAGGGGATGAGGTGTTGGGGTGATGGAGGAGTGGACTGGGATGTCCCAGAGGGAATGGTCCCTACGGAACGCGGACAGTTGGTGGGGGGGGGCGCGGCGGGTGGCGGCGGGGGGGTGCAAAGGGAAGATGTGTTTGGTGGTGGCATCATGCTGGAGTTGGTGGAAATAGCGGAGGATGATGCTTTGAATGCGGAGGTTGGTGGGGTGAAAAGTGAGGACAAGGGGGACCCGATCAAGATTCTTTGCAGGACACCGCCTTCCTGTCGCTTGCCGTTTCAAAACACCATCCTGCTCTTATGCCCACATGGCCGTCCTTGGCCTGCTGCAATGTTTCAGTCAAGCCCAACACAAACTGGAGGACAGCACCTCATCTTCCAATTAGGTATTTTACAGCCTTCCAGACTTAACATTGAGTTCAACAACTTCAGACCATAAACTCTCTCCTCTAACCTCATCCCTTTATAAATCCTTTTTCTACATTTATTTTTTTTTATCCACTTATTTTTATTTATTTTTATTCATTTATTGTTTTATCCTCCTTTTTATTCCCCCTTTTATCCCATTTTCCCACCACCTTCCCTCCCCCACCACTTGTTCCGTATTGTTCTTTCACATAGTGCTTTGTTCTGCTATTATTACATTCTGCTTTCTTACCTTAACGCCACTATGAGCACCTTTTTTTGCCCTTAACACTACCATTAACACTCCCTTTGTCCATGACATCGTTGGCAATCTCTTCTATCCAGCTTCAGCTCCATCCCCCTTAAACAGTATAAATTTTATCACGTTTCTACTTCTCTTTAGCTCTTAGGTGTCATAAGGACTCGAAACGTTAACTCTGTTTCTCTTTCCACAGGTGCTGCTAGAGCTGCTGAGTTTTTCCAGCATTTTCTGTTTTTGTTGTAGCTGACCTCAGCCAGTTTCACCCTTTGTAAGGCTGAGATCATGTCAATTTCAGTGACTTTTGGCTGTGCACTCGCCTTCTCCAACCCGACTTGCAGAGACAGCATGTAACCCAGGCCTTCTTAGGGAAAAACCATTCCATTCCTAAAATAGCTTTAATTGCCTTTTTAAGTGCCTCAATTGGCTTCTCACTGGAGCCATGTGGGTTCTCCGCTGCACTCGCAACCCACCCATGGGAAAGCAGAAGTGGGATCACGTCAGGATCTCAACCCAACACATTTTGTACAATTTTCCTACCTCGGCTGCTCTCAATCCCACCTCCAACTGTCTGGAAACGCTCCCCTGATTATGTTCCTCATTTGCTTCCACTTTTTCACTCCCTATGCTTGGTGTTATTCTCTTCTTCATCCTTTGTGAGACCTGTGTTCTCTTGCTGCCACCACCCCTCATTCTAATTGCTCTGGTGATTGTTAAGTCAATTGTCTTCTTTTTGTTACGTTTATTCAATTTCCGCTCCTCTGTGCTCCGGCCCACCCCAAAAGGTGCCGACACCATAGTGCAATACAATTCTCCAAGTGCTGGCTGAACACCAGTGCCTATTCTAATATAGGGATCTGTTCAGTGAGCTTTTGGCAGGCTACTCCATCATAGAGGCATCATAGCCAAGCCAAACATGTCTTCCCCAATGCCTCAAGCACACACTTTACAGCAAGGAGTTGGAACCTGAATGACACTGGCCCAACACTTCGAGGTCAATTACAGAGGGCATTTTAATAATATTACATCATCTACAGCAACTTACATTTATACAGTACCTTTATTGGGAAAAAAATCCCAACGCACCTCAGGGGCATAACAAGACGAAAATGGATGCTGAGACACAGAAGGAGATATTCAGAGTGGTGACCACTGGCTTGGTCACAGTTGGTTTTAAGGAATGCATTAAAGAAGGAGAAGCGAGTTAATGGAGGGAAGTTCAGAGCAGGGGCATAGATAGCTGAAGACATGACTGTCATGGGTGAATTGGGGAGTGGGGTGCACAAAAGGCCGGGTCAGGAACACAGAGTTCCAGTGTTGCAGGGATGAGGAAGGGGATTGGGGAGGAGGGAGGGATGGTTGAGTTGTGAGGTGGGAGGAGGTCACAGAGATAGGGAGGTGCAAGGCCATGAAGACATTTTAATATGAGGATGAAGGAGAGGATACAAGCAACAGAGTTTTCAAAAAGATTAAGTTTATGGAAAGCAGAGAATGGGGAGGTTGGATAGGAGAGCATAGGAATAGTTGAGACTGGAAGTAACAAAGGCATGGAGAAAGCCAGGGTGCTAATTTGATTGGACGGATATGAAGATGTGGGAAGAACTTACATTTGCATACTGTCTTTCACAACTTCAGGACTTGCCAAGGTGCTATTTAGCCAGTGAAGGAATAAGTAGTCACTAATGTAGAAATAGCCTGAGTGCAGTTCACATGGGCTGGTTTCTTTATCTCTTTTAGTATCTCAGTCTTTTTTGAAGTGTTTAACATTCTTATTTCTTCAGCTTTCCCTGGAGATTACACCTGTGTTTTAGAAATTAAGCTCATGATTTCCTGTGAAAATCAATGCAAAGAAGCCACTTAGAAAGGAAATGCATATGCACTTGAGAGGGAAAGATTTGTAGGGCTATCAGGAAAAAGCAAGGGAGTGGAACTAATTGGATAGCCCTTTCAAGGAATGAGTACAGGGACAATGGGCTGAATGGCTTCCTTCTGTGGGGTATGACTCTAGAATATTGTTGCACAACACCCACCCCATCACTAATATCATGTCTTTAAATATTAATATCACCATTTGGATCTCTTAGGGTTCCCAACATTCCCCTGAAAAGAGTAAGTATATAACTCATGAAGATTAAATATCAACGTAAAATATATGTCAATCCTTAAAATGGATAAATGAGTAACTGAAAGGCAAAAAAAAACCAAACTGCACAAAGCATGTGGTAAGAGGAGAGATTCTCTGGGAGGAGTGTGGAGTTTACTGAAACAGGTGAAAGAAAATATATTAAAGAAGATATAAAAGAGCCCAAGAGAAGGGTTGAACAACAGATATTAAACACAGTACTAAACAATCTTCCAGTATTACGAGACAAACAGAACAATTAGAGAGGAAATGAGAATTCTAAATTATATATGTCATTGAATATGAAGAAACTACTTGTCAGAATTAATGTGGCATTGAGCTGACCTTTGACACAAACTGTGACTCAGCTCAGAGCTGTTGCGTCCCTCACTTACATCCTCTTTTTCATTTTCTGTTACTTGATATAATTCTCCTCCTCATCTCTTTGCCGCCTTCTGTCGCTGTCATTTGTCTTATTCCTGCTGCTTTGCAGATTGTTAGTTTTCTCTGTTTTGTTTTTATGTTCCAAAGTTTCATCCCTCTTTTCCCAGCACTCCTCAGATACATTGGAACATACATTAACCAACCTCAGATATATGAAACATATTAAAGCTCCCCTTAGATATACCTGAACATGTTCCAACTCCCTTCAAATACATCAAAACATTCTCTTACCTTAGATTTTAAGCTCCCTCTAATATACCTGAACATATTCTAATTGCTATCAATGACTGTATATCATTGTGCACCCGAATAGACTTTAACTCCCCTCACATTCCTGAACATGCTCTTGCCGTCTCAGGGACTCTCTGGCACCAGCTTCTCTCTTGCTCCTGCCTTGTAATACTGGCATTCTTCAGTCCTCTACTTTCTGTTGTTCAATCAGACCTGGCATCAGGTTGCAGCCCTTGGCTCCAACAAGCTGAGGCTCAGGAAAGGGAGTTCATACACACAAGTTTCGGCTCCATCAATGAACAGTGTCGATATCCACAGCAGCAGCAGGAGCCAGACAGGAAAGGGGAATTGCAGGCAGCATTCTCAGAGTATGGAGAGAAGCAGAAGGATTGCAAATACCCTGAAGGGTGTTTTCCCATTTGTAAGTATAAGGTATCGGTGACATTCTAGGATCCACTGTTACCTTTAATTGGTTGTGGGGGGTGGGGGGGGGGGGTTGGGTGCAGGGGGGATTTTCTTCACATTCAGCATGCAGTATATGACCAGCAACACCTTGGGTTGGCTGAGCTGGAGAGAAATCGCTTAGTGCTAGTGACTAGTCTTTTTGACAGCTGCCAGTTTTATTATTTCAGAACCCTGGACTTTAATGTCAAGCAGAATTGGGCTGAATGCTCAGTCAGACAGGACTGCAGCAGGTTTCTAAGAAGCTGATGCTCCACAATGAGCTCAGTCAATGGGCCCTTAGTTACTCTTAGTATTTGATTCTGATTGAGACTCGAGTTTGTCTTGTACCAAGGAAGACTTCCTTTCTGAGCAGTTCATCCCACAGAACTAAGATAAACCTCACTTCCTCTTCATTCCTGCAATTTAGAAAAGAATTCCATCTCATTCAACTAAAAGTGAATGAAAGTTGTGCCTATTCTGCAGACCCAACACTCGAACTTTTTCCTTACACTGTCCCCATTGCAGGTACAAGCAGATCGCTTGGGAGCCGAAGCCAGGACTGGGCTGCGCATCTTGTGGGGAGCTTTACTTTTTCTGGTCATGGCAGCAGTTATCGGGGTCTCAGCCATGGGAATACTGAATCTGAGAGAAAGCAACCGGCAGGTAAGTTAAACTCTCAGCTTTGTCCCCTGCCTGCCCTCCAGGCTCAGGGCAATGGGCAGTTCAGGAACGGTTATTGAAAGTGAAAAGTTGTTGGAAACTGAACAGGAATTGGCCAGTTTGTAAATTTGAGACACCATGGTTCAGGGACCTTTACAACAAACTGGGAATTTTAGAAACAGTCAGGAACTGAACACGGGGACCAGCCTAGAATCTTTAAAAGTTTACAAGAAGCTGGGTATTTTACAGACTCTGACCTGTTTGCTGTGTGTTTCCTGGAGTTTCTGGTTCTATCTCTGCCACACGTTTGTGGCTCTGGCTTAACGTTTTACCCAAGTTACTCATCTCCATCAGAAACACTGCATTTCATTTCAATTAATGGTTCATTTGGCTAATTTTAAAACACTTTGGACTATTGTGAGATTTTTGATCCATAGAATCATATAGCACAGGTGGTCATACTAAGAGGACTTCCAGATAGTGCACTTTGAGTGTGATGGTTCCTGATTGTATGTTTTCTGTAAATTTCAGCTCCTTGGACATATTCTGTGCTGTTTCTAAGTGACTCAAGTTGCTTCTTTTATTTCCAGAGTTAACTCTGTAGAATGTAATAAAGATGCACAGTTAATGCACTGATTTTCCAGATTTTTGAAACTGATTTCATATTAATTGTTTAGTGGTACAGAACTTCAGTATTGCTGAAAAAAGGAGACATGCTGTCTAAGTTTTTCATCTTGCACTCATCAGGACAGTTCACAAGAATAACAACAGGAAAGGAAACAACAATTTATACTGCTGATTGGTTAGCAACTGGACTCTGGTAGAGGCGTTGCCATGGAGAATGCAGCAGGGAACAGTTAATGGCCAAACTTTTCAAATTCAAACCAGACAGGTGAATCTGACTGGTCAAGGCATTGCCATGGGGAATGAACCAGGAAATGGCAGTCCCCCAAGCTTTTGTTTAGTTGAAAAAGGCACAATCCGTGGGCATGCTCCTTCTGTCTGTGCGTGAATATATGTGACTTTTAGCATGCGTAAGTGAGCCACACTGTGAGCCAGACTAATAATCTCAAATTGGTTTTCAATGTCATTCTTAGCAACAGGCAAAGTGCTGATGGTACCCAACCAGCCCATGCTTGCAAAACTCAAAACATAGTGTCCAACATCAGATGTGATTCCACAATCGGACAACGCTTGCTAAACATTCCTGATTGTGCTTGAGTCAACCTACTGGTCTTGTGATCTGTCCTGACGCGTGTAAGACAAAAAGGTTGAATTCAAATTGTCAAAGTTTGAGGGGATTTAAACTCTCATTCCCTGGATTGGTCCAGGCCTCTGAAGTAGTGCTCCAATAAAGAAAGAACTTTCATTTATGTGAAGCTTTTATATCTTAAAGCACTTTACAGCCAATAAAGTATGTAATGTAGGAAATTCAACAGTGAATTTGCATACAGCAAGCACTTACAAATAGCAATGAGATAAATGGCCAGGTAATCTGTTTTTAGTGATGTTGGCTAAGGGATAAATATTGGCTAGGCCACCAGGAGAATTCCAAGCTTTTCAAAACACTGCAGTGGGATCTTTTATGTCTACCCTTGCTTTAAAATCTCAGCTGAAAGTCAGCACCTCCAACAGTGCCACACTCTCTTGGTACTGGAGTGCCAGTCTACATTTAACATTAAGATCTCTGCTGTGGGACTTAAATCCACAACATACTGTGTGAGATGTAACCCATTGAACCACCACTGCCACCTTGCTTTCCCAGGTAAGCTCACCAGCTAGGTTGATCGTCTCACCGTAATCCTGCTCATGCTGTAAACTCATCTCCAAGGGAAGACAAATGCATTTTTCATGTACAAATGCATACACATGTTTTTTCTATCTGTATGCATCTGTATTGTCCAGTCTGCCTTTTTTCTCTAATAAGGTCTGTGTTGCCATGTTTGTTGCAATTCTGTAAAACCAAGATTGAGGAGACCACAGCCACAGATTTGAGGTTTTCTCTGGTTTTAATATTTGAGTTTCTACTCTCCCCAGGTTGTTCAGATAACATTTCACGATGTGCAGGGTGCCATGGTCAGTCAGTCAGTGGTTGTGAACAAAGAGGAGGATCTGGTAACTTACCACATAATGGACAGGAACCACACAACAGTGGTGCTGTTTGACAGTAAGAATGTAAGTAAAGGGCTGAAGTGGCTCCATTGATGAAGAATGTTTTATGTATTCAGTTACGACTTGCTGCTCAGATCTTTCTCAGAAGGATCCTCAGACTATAACTGGAGGAGTCTCAGTCTCAGTTACATAGAATTTATCGCACGACAACGGGCCAATTAGTTCAACTGGTCTATTCCAATGTTTATGCTTCACATAATCCTCCTTCCACCTTACTTCATCTAACCCTATCAGCATGTCCTTCCATTCCTTTCTTCCTCATGTATTTAACTAGCTGCTCCCTATACTATATGCATCTATTCTATTTGCTTCAAGAACACTATGTGGTAGCGAGTTCAACATTCTAAGCACTTCCTAGGTAAAGAATCACAGAATCACACAGTGCAGAAGAGGCCCTTCGGCCTATTGAGTCCGCACAGACACATGAGAAACACCTGACCTACCTGCCTAATCCCATTTACCATCACTTGGCCCATAGCCATGAATGTGATGACGTGCCAAGTGCTCATCCAGGTACTTTTTAAAGGATGTGAGGCAGCCCGCCACCATCACCCTCCCAGGCAGCGCATTCCAGGCTGTCACCACCCTCTGGGTAAAAAAGTTTTTCCTCACATCCCCCCTAAACTTCCTGCCCCTCACCTTGAACTTGTGTCCCCTTGTGACTGACCCTTCAACTAAGGGGAACAGCTGCTCCCTATCCACCCTGTCCATGCCCCTCATAATCTTGTACACCTCGATCAGGTCGCCCCTCAGTCTTCTCTGCTCCAACAAAAACAACCCAAGTCTAACCAACCTCTCTTCATAACTTAAATGTTTCATCCCAGGCAACATCCTGGTGAACCTCCTCTGCACCCCCTCCAGTGCAATCACATCCTTCCTATAATGTGGCGACCAGAACTGCACACAGTACTCCAGCTGTGGCCTCACCAAGGTTCTATACGACTCCAACATGACCTCCCTACTTTTGTAATGTATGCCTCGATTGATAAAGGCAAGTGTCCCATATGCCTTTTTCACCACCCCACTAACATGCCCCTCCACCTGAATTCGCTATTGGATTTCTTTTGTGACTGTTGCATACTTATTGACCCCTAGTTTGGACTCCCCCACAAGTGGAAACATCTTTCAGGTAGAAAACTTGGAAATCCAGGTTTTCCTGTATTCTGTGGAGTTTTAGCCCAGAGGTCAGCCTGAGTGACAGGCTTGGTTTTCACTTGGGCAGGGAAAACTCCAGAGCAGGTGACAGGAGCAGGTAGGAAGTATTTTGCTGTTGCTACTGGGAGTCTGGCAGGGTTGGGTGTCTAATGCATGACCCCGAGATGGCTGCCTGACCGCTTACACCACTAAAATTTGTATGTGGGGAGGGGGAAAAAGAGAATTTGGGGAGCTGGGGAAGCACTCCTGCTCCACCTAGCCTACAGACAGAGCTGTAAGGGCACTTCTCCCCAAATCTGTCCTTGCCTCAGCTAATCAGGCCTCAACCAGCCTCATTAAAATATTTAAATTGCCAACCCGGCTCCTGAGAGCAGGTTGTCTGCCCACCCTTTCTCCTTCTTCTGCTAAACCCAGAAATGGGTGGGTCGAGGTCAGGTTTGAGACTTTTAAAATTTTAAATATAACCCGCTCCAACCCACCCATTTTTGGGTGTTAAAATTCATCCCATAATTTTCAGACTCATAACTTTGACTCACCACAAGACTAGAGTGACCAACTGTCCTGTATTTTAAGGGACTGTCCCTTATTTTGTCTGTTTGTCCTGTGTCCCTTAAGGGACGCCTTTTGTCCCTTATTTCTAGGACAGTCTGTAGGAGACTGGTCCTGGGAGTTTCCAGTGTAACTTTGAGTGACTTGATCAGGACTACAGGTAAGTGAGTAGGCCAGCAGAGAGATGATACTGTTGTGACTCAACAAGACAAGTTTTGGATCATTTAACCCCCCCCACTCCCCTGCTCTCACACATATGAAACCCCCTCCCCCCTTTGCCCCACTCTCATGGTCACAAACAAAACTCAACCCCTCATTCCATGGTTAAAGTGTCTGCTATTTAAATTCATAAGAACTGGTCACCCTACATGAGTTATCTGCTCGTATTACAAAATTCACTAATTCAAGCAATACTTTTGCAACACATTTGAAAAAGATAAAGTCACTTAGTGACTAACGTCCCCAGCAACAGGATATTACCAAACCCTCAGGTCCTTGATTTCTCAAACATTCTGTTACTGCTCAGCTAAAACCTCCTTAAGGGGTGCAGTGGAAGCTCAATTTCTGTGCATAAATTGAGCCTGAAGTAATATATGATTTTCTTGCTTTAACTGAGGGGTGCAGAGGTAAATTATCGGGTCTCATATGTACACAGACTGAACAATATTTTTCCCCTTGGCAGGGTTTAGTTTGTTACCAGCCTGGAGGGAGTAACATCTGTCTGGTTCGAAAAATGCTGGCTGCCGACCAGGAGAATATTCACACTGTTATCACTGCCCAGAAGCAGAAGGTAAGGCAATGTTAGCACCTCTTAGAGGCAGAGTCCAAATTGGAATATAGCTTCAAGGGGCTACACAAACCAGGTGTTCCAGCTGCCATTTCCCAGACATGCCCAGGTGCAGTTATGATAAAACTGCATGGACAAAGGGAGCAGAGAAATTGTCTAGGTTTGGTCAGCTGATAACATTGGTTCTTCAGCTGCAATGAGTGATATCAGTAATGAAATGGATCTGGTACTTGTGATAGTGAGTTGTGGTGAGTTACACAAAAGTCCAGTTGCAATGAGTGAAATGAGTCAGCTATCATGAGTGACCTCACTTATTTCCTCCAGATAAAAGTTGTTATTCATGGGTTACACCTATACATCTTTGTGAGATCGGCGGGACACTGGGTACCATTCCTAATTGGGCTCCCTTCCTGATCTCTTCCTTAGACTTTGTTGACGTTGCTTCTGACCCTCTCCCTGATCTTGAGAATTTCATTTATATTTCTGATTCCTCACTTTTACATGACCTATTTCTGGCTCTTCTCTTCCCTTTCTGGACTCTATCGCTCTATCTCTGGCAATAGGCTTAATTGACTTAAAATTTAAAAGTTAGTAGTATCAATAGGTCCACATTCCAGAATAGTAAGAAAAATTAATGATGAAACAGCAGAGATACTGACCATAATTTTCCAAAAAAAAACGTCTTTGGAAACAGGAATTGTAAGGCAGCAAATGTGGTAAAAAAAAGAGAATGAACTTAATTCCCTAGAGCAAAATTGAAGTAAACTGAACTGTTAATGTGCCTCACCTGCTTTAACATAAAGACAAGCAGGATAATTAACAAGGTATCAAACACAAGGCAGTTTAAAGGGTAAGATGGTAGGTAAGCTATGGCAGCCATTTAAGGAGCTCTTTCATATCTCACAGAAGATATAGTTTATTGAGAAAAAAGACTCTGAGAAGGATGAACCATCCATGGCTAACCAAGGAAGTTAAGAATGGTATCAAATTGGAAAAAAAAAGGCTACAATGCTGCAAAGATTAGTGGTAGGCCAGGAGACTGGGGAAATTTTAGAAACCAGCAAAAAGATGACTAAAGAAATAATGAGGGAAAATTACAATATGAGAGTAACCTAACAAGAAATAGAAAAACAGATGATAAGAGTTTCTACAAGTATAAAAAAGGACGAGTAGCTAAAGTAAACTTAGAGGATGAGACTAGGAAATTAATCATGGACAACAAGGAAAAGGCAGAGACTTTGACCAAGTATTTTGTATCTGTTTCCATAGTAGAAGACACCAAAAGCATCCTGATTATAGTAGAAAGTCAAGTAGTAAAAGGGAGGGAGGAACCTAAAACAATCACTATCACTAGAGAAAAAGTATTAGGAAAGCTAACGGGAAAGGCTGACAAGTCCCCTGGACTCGAAGGATTTCATCCTAGGATATTAAAGAAGTGGCTGCAGAGATAATGGATGCATTGGTTGTAATCTTCCAAAATACCCTGCATCTGGAAAGGTCCCAGCTGATTGGAAAACTGCAAATGTAGCACCTCTACTCAAGAAAGGAGGGAGACAGAAAACAGGAAAGTATAGGCCTGTTATTCTAACATCCGTCATTTAGAAAATGCTGGAATCCATAATTAAGAGAGTAGTAGCAGGACATTTAGAAAATCAAGTAGAGTCAACATGGTTTTATGGAAGGGAAATCATGTTTAACAGATTTGTTAGAATTTTTTGAGGCATAACAAACAGGGTGGATAAAGGGGAACCAGTAGATGTAGTTTATTTGGATTTCCAAAGGCATTTGATAAGGTACTTCATTAAAGATTACTACAGAAGATAAGAACCCATGGTGTTGGGGGTAATATATTAGCATGGATAAAGAATTGGCTAATTAGAAAACAGAAAGTCAGGATAAATGGGTCATAATCTAGTTGGCAAACTGTAACTAGGGGGGTGCCACAGGAATCGATGTTGGGGCTTCAAATATTTACAATCTGTACAATGACTTGGATGAAGGGACAGAGTGTATTATAGCCAAATTTGCTGATGATACAAAGATAGGTAGGAAAGTAAGTTGTGGGGAGGATACAAAGAGTCTGAAAATGTACAAACATAAGAATTAGGAGCAGAGTAGGACATTCGGCAGGGAGCGTGTGTAGGGGAAGCAGGAAAGTGAAGTTGAGGCCATAATCAGATCGGCCATGATCGAATTGAATGGCAGAGCAGGCTCAAGGGACTGAAATGTCGATTCCTGCTCCTATTTTTTTGTTATGCTCTGAAATTCAAACTCTGAAATTATTAGTGCAATGCAGTTACAGTGGATATTTTTTGAAGACTATGTTGAAGCAGAAACCCTGTCCTGTAGCCTTGCAGCTTGCTTGAATCCCAGTGAAATTTACTGTATTTCATTTTCACTCATTGGCAGGAAATGTAAGTAACTCACTACAAGCCAGTAATGTTTTTGAAATCCAACTTCAGTTTGAAGTGAAACCATGACTAATGACTGAGTGGGCTTATGGGGGTTTCTACTTGGACATCTACAGCACAGAAGGATTTACAGAGGTGAGGCAGGTGCAGCCTATTTACAAATATTCAAAGGCAGTTCTCATATTAAATAGAATAACTAATTAAGAAATACACTAATCTTCTCATATGCCTGGACATTGAATTCATTAAAAATTACAATATGCTACAGGCATATTTTTCATGGATATTAGCACATTAATACAAGCCATTGCACCAGCAAACAGAGTTCACCTGTGTATTTTGGCAGTGTGCTGTTGTCCAGAATGAAATGCATCCCTTGATGAGTGGCCATTGATTTAACACAGAGCCTGCTTTGTTTCACTCTCGCTGTAGAAGTTGTAACATTAATGTGGAATGCTGTGCTGAAACATCATCTCAGCTCTGTCTTCAAGTCAATTCCAATCAAGGAACTCATCGTTGAGGAGAACTAGAATTCAGTGAAATTTAGGGCACTCATTTGAATCTGTAGTGGCTACAAAAGGTCCTCCCTTCTTCTTCTAATGGCACTGACCAAGGCTGGGATACAGTTCCACGGGCTCCAGTAACCTCCCCCCCAAGCAGCTATTCTTCATGTGCAAGCCCAAACAGTGAGCTGGTCAACTGCAAGGAGAAGTCATAGAGTGTGAGACCAAAGCATCGCCTGATACCCACTTTCCAGCAGAGGCCAGTGTACAGTAATCAGAATGTGATTTTCACCTGCCTAATCAAAGCTCGCTAAAGCCAATTGTGCCACCTGCATTCTCTTGGCTAATTTCAGTTAACTCAGCACTAATATGAAATCAGACCTTCTGTTCTGTATGGCTCATTACTGCTCTAAGCAATTAATTTACCTAATGGTAGGTTTGTCACTCATTTATAAAAGATGCTTTGCTGTTAAAAAAGACAGCCATAATTGCAGTGTTTGTAATCATACATCTTATGGGAATTTCATTTCTTCAGTATTTCATTTGCTATATAAAACAACTTATTTGTTTCTCCCTGACTCTGTGTCAGGAATTCCTTTCTCTAATGACCTTGCCCATTACAGTCTCAGTCTGTTGCCTCATGCAGAGGAAGCTGTGTAGTAGATAAGTCTGGCTTCTGGCCTGGCAGTGGTGCAAGAGGATGTTGGTCAGGGTAGGCAAGATCCTGAAGTAAAAATCAAGATTGTAATTTAAGAACTGTCTCAAATTCTACATTGTATTTGCAGCACAGAGCAGGCCTTTCAGCCCAACTGCTCTGCACCAGTTTTTATGCTGCACATAAGCATCCTTCCTCCATTACTTTATTAAATCCTATCAGCATAATTCCTTTCTCCCTCATGTACTTATCTAAATTCCTTTTAAATGTTTGGTTTGTTTTTAAACTCTTAGGTTTCATCTTTGCCCACTTTACATCCCATGTTATTATCTGATTAGTTACTTTCCTTAGCAGACATGTTCCCCAATTTTTGATGCTCTTTCTGTACAGGTCCTTCCAGTCCTATCCTACAGATATCTATCAATCTTTCTGTTCTTGAAAATATTTGTTCAATTTTCCTTGTAAAGATGTAATGATCTCTGCCTCAAATGCTCCTGGCAAAATGTTCCAAAATCCAACAACCCTACATATAAAGGAGTGTCTCCTAACATCTCTTCACTCTTTAAGGGATAACTTTAAATTAATGACCCCTTATTGGCTCCCTAGTTAAAATAAGCACTCTATCAAATTCTTTCATAATTTTAAACACATTTATTAGATCTTCTCTTGCCTTTTGTGTTTCAGTTTAAACAATCCCAGTTTCTCAACTCTCTTCTAGGGAGTCTAGAACTGTGTGTCACAGTCTCATAATAAGGGGTCAGCCATTTAGATTTGTGTTCCTGCCCTCTGTGAGTTCTGCTCTCACCGTTGTTTCTCCATTGCTCCTGCTCTCCTCTCTGCTCTAAAAGCAATTTCTCTGTCCTCTGGTTTCCCAGAGCTACTGCCAAGGGTAGACAAGCTCTGCAGTAAGAAGCAAGAATACTCATCTTACTGATATCAAGTAAATGCCTGTTCTTGTAAATAACATTATTAAAACATGTTTTATAGGCAGCATTTTCATAGTGTTCTATATTATAATTTAGATGGCGGAGGGGTCTGTGATTGCTAATCAATTTCAAAATAGGTCTTTCAACCAAAAAGGTGCAAGAAACACTGGTCTATGCTGTACATTTTATATGGTGTATAAATGCAAGTTCCATTTTGCAAGCCTTTAATATCCTTCCTGTAAGAGGATGGCTGAAGCTGCACATATTACTCTAATCATGGAGCATTTTGGCAGAGGAGCCTTTGAGGCAGGGAACAATACACTGTTTAAGGGAAAACTGGATAAATATGTTGAAGCAAAGAAAGATGGTCAAATATCTATAGAATGGGACTGAGGACTGTAAGGATCAATACCGAGAGATCCAATTGGATCTGCCACCTGCCTACCCAATTATTAATCCATGTCTTCCTAAAACCTTTTGCAGTCTGCTTGGTGTTTATTAATTCCTCTACTTCTGTGTTGTTGGCAAACTGCAAGATTACATTCCCTGTATTCAAATACATATACCAAGTTGTAGTTTTTTAAAATTCATTCATGGGATGTGGGTGTCGCTGACTAGGCTAGCATTTATTGACCATCCCTAATCACCCTTGAGAAGGTGGTGGTGAGCTGCCTTCTTGAACCACTGCAATCCATGTGGTGCAGGTACACCCACAGTGCTGTTAGGGAGTTCCAAGATTTTTGGTTCAAACATGGACAAAAGAGCTGAACTCCCGAGGTGAGGTGAGAGTGGCTGCCCTTGATATCAAGGCAGCATTTGACAGAGTGTGGTATCAAGGAGGCCTAGCAAAACTGGAGTCAATGGGAATCAGAGGGAAATCTCTCCACTGGTTGCAGTCATACCTAGCACAAAGGAAGATGGTTGTGGTTGTTGGAGGTCAGTCATCTCAGCTCCAGGACATCACTGCAGGAGTTCCTCAGGGTAGTGTCCTCGGTCCAACCATCTTCAGCTGCTTCATCAATGACCTTCCTTCGATCATGAGGTCAGAAGTGGGGATGTTCACTGATGATTGCACAATATTCAGCAACATTCATAACTCCTCAGATACTGAAGCAGTCTATGTCCAAATGCAGCAAGACCTGCACAATATTCAGGTTTGGGCTGACAAGTGGCAAGTAACATTCCGCACCACACAAGTGTCAGGCAATGACCATCTCCAACAAGAGAGAATCCAACCATCGCCACTTGATGTTCAATGGCATTACCATCACTGAATCCCCCATCATCAACACCCTGGGGGTGACCAGAAACTGGACTGGACTAGCCATATAAATACTGTGGCTACAAGGGCAAGTCAGAAACTAGGAATAGTGTGACAAGTAACCCACCTCCTGACTCCCAAAAGCCTGTCCACCATCTACAAGGCACAAGTCAGGAGTCTGATGGAATACTGCACTGGATGAGTGCAGCTCCAACAACACTCAAGAAGCTTGACACCATCCAGGACAAAACAGCCCATTTGATTGGCACCACATCCACAAATATTCACTCCCTCCACCACCGACACACAGTAGCAGCAGTGTGTACCATCTACAAGATGCACTGCAGGAATTCACCTTCGACAGCACCTTCCAAACCCATGACCACTACCATCTAGAAGGATAAGGGCAGCAGATAGATGGGAAGACCACCACCTAGAAGTTCCCCTCCAAGTTACTCACTGTCCTGACTTGGAAATATATCGCTGTTCCTTCACCGTCGCTGGGTCAAAATCCTGGAACTCCATTCCTAATGGCACTGTGGGTATACCCACACCACATGGACTGCAGCGGTTCAAGAAGGCAGCTCACCACCACCTTCTCAAAGGCAACTAGGGATGGGCAATAAATGCTGGCCCAACCAGCGAAGCCCACATCCCATGAATTAATTTTTAAAAAATTTTGACCCAGCGACAGTGAAGTTGAAATTCAGTTTGATACAGAGACAACAATCTACAATCCTGACAGAGGAAAACAGAAGGAAACATAGAGACATAATAATTAGCAATATATATTTAATATGTTGTTCCCACTGAGCTATTGTAATCAGATTGCTCAGGAGTTGGAAACAGTGAGATTAGTGATAACCAAGATCAGCCAGGCCGAGAATGAAGTTTAACAAGGCAGCATTCACATTTCACCATTCCTGGAGATCATGCTTAGCTGAGCCCACCCTTTGATATTTAAACATAATGATGATTTGGTTCCAGCTTATCTGCAGTTTAGGAAAGAGGGCTGTGAAGAGATTGTTGGGTTTTGCTGAACTAGAATAAGGGATCAGTTTAGTATTGTTTACAAATTTATAAAAAGTTAGAGATCATTGCTTACTCCCAGCTACATGCTCATTTTACACAGCAGTCACGTTGTAGCCCAAGTGGGATTGCACAATTAGTGCTGAACAAGGGGCACATTTGTACAGTACAGTTATAGCCTCCAAACTCACCACAAAGATACAAGCATTTTTTCCCACTCAAATGGTAATAAATGTTTGGAATAATCTATCAAGATAAGAGGCAAAGACTTTGAAGTTATCCAAGGTATAATTGGATCCCATAATGAGAATGAGAATATTAATATAACTGAGGGATGAACTTCAGTAGGACAGTTAACAGGCAATAGAGATGAACTTGAGTGAGTTGATAAACAACAGGGATTTTCTTCAGAGAGGTGATATACTAGAGACATGAGTTTCCATGGGGTGTATAGCATTGACAGCTTGTGCTTCAATGGTATATTTAGTCTGCTGGAATAATGGGTTGTGATTAGTAGAGTTATGAAAGGAATTCCATATCCTGGGGATATGGAGGATGAAGGCTCATCTGGCCATGGTGGACTTTGGGTGGGGGGGAATGGACATGGACAGCGTTGTTATTACAAAACAATTCAGAGTCCAAGAGCTGAGATGCCAGATGGGAAAATTGGGTGGTGGAGTGGCATTGAAGAAATGGGAAGCTGAGGCTGTGGAGGGATTTTGAAATCAATACATGGCAGGCAAGGAACCAGTGGAGGTTTGTGAAGGTATGGGGCGATATATGAATAACACTTAAATAATATATATTTATATACCAACTTTGACGTCAAGGTAAGCCACAGGAGTATTGTAAAAAAGTATGCCACCAAGCCACGAGGAAATATTAGGTCAGATGACCAAAAGTTTGATTAATGAGGTTGATTTTATCTTAAAGGAAGGAAGCGAGGAAGAGAGGTGGGGAGGGAATTCCAGAGCTTAGGGCATAGGCAACTGAAGGCATAGTGGTGGAGCAATTATTATTGGGAATGCACAAGAGACCAGGATTAGAGGAGTGCAGAGATCTCAGAGGGCTGTGAGGCTGGAGGAGATTAGAGAGATAGGGAGGGACAAGGCCATGGAGCGATTTGAAAACAAGGGCATGAATTCAGGATGTACAAAGTATAAGCAGCAAATTTATCGTTTGGAAAACCATAAGAATTATACAGAGAAAACATTGCTTATTTTAGTTCAACCAATTGTTGCTGCTGAGAAATGAAACCCAATTCTCCAGGGAGTATCTCGGAATTCTGAGTAGAAACAAAGTGGATCCGCTGGCTCTGGGACAGCACATTGACAGTCTCTGCAATCACATCCCTGTTTACTGGCTCCAGAAAAGTAACAGTAAGTACTATACTTAAAACAAAAAAAAATCAATGATTGCACAATGTTATCTTATAAAACAGCAAGCCTCAGGTTAGGAATAACGTCCTTTCACTTATTTCATTTATATCTGGCAAAATTCAAAAGGTCAGATGTATAATTTCCTTCTTCTGCTCTACAATAAACCCCATTTGTCTATTGCTAGGATTCTTAGACAGGCAAGAACATGATGCAAAATGTTTACCACAAGGCTCTGTGGTTTAACAAGTGACGTTATAGCCTCAGACGTTTACAGCACAGAAGGAGGCCATTCGGCCTATCATGTCCACGTCAGTCAACAAAGATCTGACTACACTAATCCCATTTACCAGCAGTTGGTCCATAGCCCCGGAGGCTTTGGCAACACAAGTGAATATCTAAATACTTCTCAAATGTTACAAAAGTCTCTGACTCAACCACCTTTTCAGGCAGTGAGTTCCTGACTCCCACCACCCTCTGGGGTGAAAAAAATTCTCCTCCACTCCCCCCTTATCCTTCTACCTCTTACCTTAAATCTATGCCCCTTGGTTATTGACCCCTCGACTAATGGAAAAAGTGCCTTCCTATCCGTCCTATCCATGCCCCTCATAATCTTATACACCTCTATCAGGTCCCTTCTCAACCTTCGCCACTCCAAGGAAAACAACCCCAGCCTATCCAACTTTCCTCATAGCTCAGACCCTCCAGCCATCCTGGTAAATCTCCTCTGCACTCTCTCTAGTGCAATCACATCCTTCCTATAATGTGGTGACCAGAACTGCATGCAATACTCCAGTTGTGGCTTTACCAGCGTTTTATACAGTTCCAGCATAACCTCCCTGCTCTTGTATTTTATGCCTCGGCTAATAAAGGCAAGTATCCCATATGCCTTCTTAACCATCTTATCTACCTGCCCTGCTACCTTCAGGGATCTGTGGATTTGCACACCAAGGTCCTTCTGATCTTCAGTACTTTCCATGGTCCTACCATTCATAGTGTAATCCCTTGCCTTGTTAGCCCTCCCCAAGTGCATTACCTCACACTTTTCCAAGGTTGAATTCCACTTGCCACTGCTCTACCCACCTGACCAGTCCATCAATAGTCTCCTACAGTTTACGGCTAGGATACCACCCTACCAATTTTCATGTCATCCGTGAACTTCTTGATTATATCCCCTACATTTAAGTCCAAATCATTTATGTACACCACAAACAGCAAAGGCCCCAGCACCGAGCCCTGCAGAATCCCACTGGAAACAGACTTCCAGTCACAGAAACATCCCTCTACCATCACCCTCTGCTTCCTGCCTCTCAGCCAATTTTGGATCCAGCGTGCCACTTTGCCTTGGATCCCATAGGCTCTTACTTTTTTGACCAGTCTGCCATGAGGGACCTTATCAAAAGTCTTGCTAAAGTCCATGTAGACCACATCAAGAATTGCCTTCATCAACACTCCTAGTTACCTCCTCAAAAAATTCGATCAAATTTGTCAAACATGACCTTCCCTTAACAAATCCATGCTGACTATCCCCGATTAATCCATGTCTCTCCAAGTGCAGATATAGTCTGTCCCTCAGAATTCTTTCTTGTAACTTCCCCATCAGAGGTTAGACTGACCGGTCTGTAATTTCCTGGTCTATTCCTTCCTCCTTTTCTAAATAATGGGACAACATTAGCAGTCCTCCAGGCCTCTGGCACCTCACCTGTGGCCAGAGAGGATTTGAAAATTACTGCCAGGGCCCCCGATATCTCTCCCCTTGCCTCCCTCATCAGCCTGGGATACATCACATCCGGGCCTGCAGATTTATCTACTTTTAAGGCTGCTAAACCTACTAGTACCTCCTCTCTCTCCAATGTTAATTTCCTCTAATATTTCACAGTCCTCCACCCTGATGCCTATACCTGCATCATCCTTTTCCATTGTGAAGACCGATGCAAGGTATTCATTGAGGACTGTACCCACGTCTTCCAGGTCCACACACATTACCTCTATGGTCCCTAATTAGCCCATCTCTTTCCCACTCTTTCCCTAGTTATTCACTTGCTCATTATAAATTTTTAAAAAACCTTTGGGTTTTCCTTTATTCTACCCACCAAGGCTTTCTCATGCACTCTCTTAGCTTTCCTAATTTCCTTTTTAAGTTCCCCCTGCACTTTTTATACTCCTCTACAGACTCTGCCATATTGAGCCCTTTGTATCTGCCATAAGATCCTCTTTTTCTCTTAATCGTAACCTTTATGTCCCTTGACATCCAGGGTTCTCCAGACTTGGTCCCGGCCTTTGTCTTTACAGGAACATATTTGCCCTGTACTCTCGCTATTACCTCCTTGAATGCCTCCCACTGCTCTGACAGTTTTATCTGCAAGTAGCTGCTCCCAGTCCACTTGGGCCAAATCGTATCTCATCTTAGTAAAATTAGCATTACCCCAGTTTAGAACTTTTATTCCTGGCCCAACCTTATCTTTTTCCATAACTATCCTAAATCTAACTGTGTTAACTAACTGCAATTTGCACAAGTCCCACTCATGGAGCTCGTTGCACTCACAACCTAAACAATATTGTGCCATCTGGCCCATGAGTCAGCTCTAAGAGGGTGCGGCTATGCTGTGAATTCAGTCAGTAATTAAATGCATGCTAGTGATCCTAATGGCTGAATTCCATTTGGCTGCTGATTTTTCTCACAATGCTACCTTTCTGCTTCAACAGGGCCTGGGATGCAACGGCTGATCTACTTCTGCATCGATATCTGTTTTCCAAACAACGTCTGTGTCTCCGTGTGTTTTTACTATCTGCCAGATTAAACACCCCTTGCTGCATCTTTCCTTCATGTTAGTCTTTACGATGACAGAACATAGCCGATTGTTAAAAAACAGAATTTAATGTACAATTCTCAGTCTTTCCTTTACTTTGACAATTCCGATTCCCTTCTTTCCCAGTTCTTATTCAGCATTCTAGCAATTGGTTACTGAACCTCAATGCAAGGACATGTAGCAACCTATGCAGAGAGAGGGAGGAAGGGGAATTAAGTTATTTTCGATGGTCTGGTTGGTCTGTTGAAAAAAAAAGTCACTTTTTGCCCCTTTTTCAGAATGAAGATCTTTCCTTTTTATTAGTGCTAAAAATTAGCAAAATTCAAGATTTTACAATGGCATCAGAGAACTAGTTTCTTTACCACTGCTTTATGCACTGTTCTGGTTTGTGTGACCGAGATGTATACCATCCATATATCTGTTTTTGAGCTTTTCAGAGAAACAATAAAATTGATCAAGTCAACATGGATAAACTTCTGCCATAGTCTGTAACATCCAGACATTGAAACACACATCACTCATCACAACTTCAAAACTACACTCATTCCATAGAATGGGGAAATGGGAGTTCTGGAAGAGTGAGGCCACTCATTGCAGAGTGAAATATACAAACTGAGTACTGACAGGAGAGAAAGGGGTCACTTAATGCAGAGTGGCAGAAGGACGTGCACAAAAAGAGTGAGATGGAAGAAAGAACTTGCATTTTTTCAGTGCCTTCCATGATCTCAGGGCGTCCCAAAGTGTTTTACAGCCAAAGTACACTTGAGGTGTAGTCACTATTGTAATATGTGAAACATGGCATCAAATTTGCACACAGTAAGTTCTCACAAACAGCAATGTAATAACGGCCAGATAATCTGTTTTAATAATGCTGGTTGATGGATCAATATTGGCCAAGACATTGGAAGAACTCCCTTACTCTTTGAATAGTGCCATAGATCTTTTATGTCCACTTGAGAGGCTAGACACAACCTTAATTTAATGTCTCATCTGAAGGATAGCCTCTCCAACAGTGCAACACTCTGTGCTGCACTGAAGTGTCAATCTAAATTACAGGCTCAAGTCTTTGAATGGGGCTTGAAACCAGAATCTTCTGACTCAGAGGTGAGAGTTCTATCCCTGAGCCACAGCTGACAACCAAGACATACCAACAAAGGGAGGTCACTCAATGCAAAGCACAA
The DNA here is from genome assembly GCF_964194155.1 of Cetorhinus maximus. Classification (NCBI taxonomy): domain Eukaryota; kingdom Metazoa; phylum Chordata; class Chondrichthyes; order Lamniformes; family Cetorhinidae; genus Cetorhinus; species Cetorhinus maximus. The sequence continues at coordinate 60,216,847 of NC_135893.1, forward strand.
AAAGGAGCTGCTGCACAATTGTATGTAACGGATATAAAGAGTGTAAGGGATAGAGAAGCCATGCAAAGCACAGTTTGAGATGAGAGAGATGACTCAATGCAAACAGAATGCAAGGGATAGAGAGGACCATAGGTACTGGAGTAGGCTATTTAGACTCTCCAGCCTGTTCTGCCATTCAATGAGGTCATGGCTGATCTGCGACCTAACTACATCTATCCACGTTTGCCACATATCCCTTAATGTGTTTGGTTAACAATACACTATCAATCTTAGAGTTAAAATTAGCAACTGACTCTGTGAAAAGTGTTCCAAATTTCTAACACCCTTTTCATGTAGAATTGTTTCCTAATTTTAAGTCCTGAAAAGTCTGGTTTTAATCTTTAGACTATACCCACTAGTCATAGACCCAACCAGTGGGAACAAGAAAAATTGCATTTATATAGCATCTTTCATGACCCAGGATGTCCCAATGCTTTACAGCCAATTAAAAACAAAATAAGAAATGGAGAAAGAGATGAAGGGAGAGACAGACAGATAGATATAAAAAGAAACAGACACCACTTAAAAGCCAATGACCACAGCAAAGACCACAGTAGTGTGAAACATAAAATTGGAACTTCAAGAGTAGGTAAGATGTTGCAAGACAGATGGACAAACGCCCACTCACACACACACACACAATGAGATCTGTATCAAATTCAATAACAGACTGAAATGAATTCCATCTGCTTTGCACTTTTGCCCTGGTGTTGATTATACATAGGATTTAATATTTCAATAAAAATTTGTTTAAAAGTACTTAAATGGCTCTCCCTTACCTGAACTTAATTTTAATATTCAATCCAAAAAAGTCTGAACTGGGAGGGAAGAAATGCCCCATACTGTTTATCAGGGTCCATGTGCTCTATGGCACCATGTCCATTGAGGTGAGCAGATCCCAGATTCAAGCAGTTGGTTAAAGGTCAACAACCCAAAACGTTAATTCTGTCTCTCTCCATAGATGCTGCCTGACCCGCTGAGTATTTCCAACACTTTCTGTTTTTATTTCAAATTTCCAGTATTTTGTTTTTGTAAATGTGCAGCGACACAAGCGGGTTCTAAAACTACACCAGCTATTCAGAGCCAAAAGAGGAAAATTACTTGCATTTATATAGTTCCTTTTGTCTCCACACGGCACCCCAAAGATGGCAGCTTACTGATAGTATCTTATAATACCCTTATCCTCTTGCACAAAGAACGAAAGCAGCATCCAGTCAGGTGTAGAAATAATTTATATTTGTGTGCAATTTTAATGATTTTACTCAGATTAATGATTCAGGCACTCACTGACTGCATTGTAAAATCATTGGTCCATATTGTCTCACTGTGCAAATTGTTATGTGGTTGTGGCGCTGGCACAAACGTTCTCCTGGATCAATACTAGTACATAGCAGGAAAAGTAACAACAGAGAGCTTACACTTTAACATCGCTCAAGATATCCTTAACTTATAACCTCAAAATAGTCACATCGTCGCCACCAGCAATAAACTTGTACTTACCAATACCTCACTCCAATATTAGAAAGTTCATAGTATACTTCAGATGGTCCAAGTTTGGAAGTACAGAATCTAGAATTATGCTGCTGGGCATTTTTTCCACAGTTCAGGTGGACAAGATATGAAAATTTCACCCAGCTGTGTGCTTTACTGAAATCTTGGTGTCAGAACTGAGGCTTACCAGGCCATTAGTTACAACCTCACATGTCATGTGATGGTTGAGCCTGCCAAATGTCCACAAAGAAATGTTCCAGCCCTCAGCAACTTGGATTGATTTCGTCTTTTCATAGAGGCTTCCAAAAAACTAATCTGGCTGGGAGCTATTTCAACAAGAGCTTGGAATGGGAAAGGGAATGGGGCGAAGAGAGGGATGGAAGGGTGAAAGAGCAGAGGGGCAAGCTTCCTATGGAAATCTTCAGCCCAGCACACTGTCATTGAAGGCCAGGCACACGACTGCTTTCTGATGGCCACTGTACTCCCGTTTAATTTCACCAGTCTCCACACACCACAACCGCGCAAGGTTATCTGAAGAGGCTGCAAGTGGAAAGGAGAATGTTATCCATCAATATGCAAAGAACTTCCATAATTCAGACTTATGGATTAAAATAATTTTAACATACTTTATAAATGGCTTGAGGTAATTCAAGTGCAAAACCCCCACAAGCAGCCTCACCTAGTTGATAAAATAAGCGCTATCTAAATGGCTTCTTCAGGCTAATGTACTTTTAGACAAGAATCATCTGCATTTATATAACATCTCTCACAACCTCGGGATGTTCCAATGCTTTTTACAGCTAATCAAGAACTTTTGAAGTGTGATCATTGTTGTAGTGTAATAAACAAAGCAGCCAATTTACTGACAGGAGGCCCCACAAACAGCAGAGAGATACATAACCAGTCCGTTTCAGTGATGTTGGTTGAGGGATAAATAGTTGGCCAGGACACTAGGAGAACTTGCTAGTTTTCGAAATATACCATGGTATCTTTTACATCCACCCAAGGGATCAGTTGGGGCCTCAGTATAACTACTCATCCTAAAGGCAGCAGCTCCAACAGCATAGCACTCTCTCAGTACTAGTCTGGAATGTCAGCTTAGATTATGCGCTCAAGTCCCGGAGTGGGGCTTGACCTCACAACCTTCTGATTCAGGGCCACTGAGCCAAAGTTCGACTTGCCAAGCAGAGCATGTAAAGTATTGCAAACCCAATACATTTCCAAACTGTCATTTCCATTACCTTAGCCCTTGAGACCTTTGCTTTGGCATCATGATGTAAAGCAAGAAATCAATGAAACTTTTCAGAGATCCAAATCATAAATTCTTCCTGGAACACAATTGTAACCTAGAGCACCTCATCATCAGTCTTTGTGAAACCTGGTGATAATACTAGAGCAGTTCTGGGCACAAGCGTAAACAGTGCTAAAATGGAACCAGTTCCTTATTTTTATGGTAGACATCTTACCTGTGACAATATATTGTGAATCGCCAGAGAATGCACAGTCCCACATCCAGCCTCGTGACGTCTCTCCTGGATTGTTGCTCTTGATGCTAAGCTCTGTCATCAGTGAGAAGTTTGACGTCCTCCATATCTTACAGGTCTGGTCAGCTGAGCATGTAGCAAGAAGTCTGTCGGGAAAGAGTAACAGGCCTTATAGTGGGACTGTAATATAATGCACATTAGCAGGCTGGCTTAAAGTGTGATTGTTCTAGAATACGTATGATGATGATTTCAAGCAGGATTGTTATTAAAATGCTGCAAATGGTGCGTTTTAAGTGAAATCAACCCACAATAATGGGGGAGTTAAAGAGGGCTTGTTCTAAAATACACGTCAGGCTTCTTTAGTCTCAACCTTCTTAGTGGCAGCCTTTCTGACACTCCGGTGTTTTGATGTTGATGTTGGTGATATATCCATTAGAAGGGTAATTCCCAGCACAGGTGATTCGGCTTTGATAAGGCCTTCTTTCAATGGATTGTACTCTTCCAGGTCCATTTGGACATTGGTCCCATGTTCCCACTGAATTGAACAAAAAAAACTTGGGAGCAGGGGGAACATTTAAATCAGCAACACGACCGGTAGAGGCACAATAGCTCTCACCAGGAAAATTGATACTCCAAAAGAAAGGACAAAGGACAAAGAAACTATAAGCAGCATAAAGCACTGCTAACTGATGGATACACACCAGCTATCTATAGTGGCAGGTGGCAGCTGGTGCACCTCAGTACCTTATTCTGCCAGCTGTCATCGCAGTTCTCTCACCAGCTTTTATTACAATAGATTCTTGTGCAAATCCAGGTGAAACATTAAACAGGATTTTGTGCAATGTTTTTGGCTTGACTACTAACAAGCAATTAACAACCACAAATAACTGGTGTGTACGCATACACACACACTAATATCCATACTGAATGAATTCAGGAGTTAAGAATCCCACATATTCATAAATTCTATAAACAGAGTGTGGGGCAAAGGTTTTTTACAGCCAAATCAGATGATAAGCACTTTTTTGAGACAAATTGTTATACACTTTTACTTTTAGTGCCAAATTAAGATTACTTTCTTCTCAGTTGGCTGTTGCACTGACAATTCATGATTTAAATAGAGGAAAGACTTGTGTTTATAAGACACCATACCATACCTCCAGAAACATCTCAAAGGGCTTAATACACAACTAATTATTTTGAAATGTAGCAACTGTCATGTAGGGAGACTTGGCAGCCATCTGCAAACAACAGGATGCCTTCAACAGCAACGAAGGATATAAAGGTCCTTGGGATGGCGCAAAGAAGATTTACCCAAATGGTCCCAAAAAGAGGCTACAAGGTTAGGTTGGAGCAGAGGAGATTGAGGGGAGATCTAGTAGAGGTTTACAAGATCATGTCAGGTTTGGATAAAGGTAGACAAAGAAAAGCTGTTCCCATTAGCTAAAGGTACAAGGACCAGAGGACACAGATTTAACGTTCTGGACAAGAGATACAGGGGGAAGGGTTGCAAGGAAGAATTTTTTTATGCATCAAATGCTGATGGCCTGGAACTTGCTGCCTACAAGGGTAGTGGAAGTGGAGGCAACAAATTATTTCAAAAGGAAACTAGATAGACACTTGAGGGAAATTAACTTACAGGGCTACAAGGATAGAGGGGAAGAAAGGGGCTGAGAGCCAGCATGGACTCAATGGGCTGAATGGCCTCCTTCTCTGCTGGAATCACTCTATGAGATGAATCATCTGCTAATTTGTTTTGGGGGTATTGACTAATGGAGGAATGTCAGCAGGAAAACCACCTGCTCCAAGAAGGACAAGCATTAGCAGAAGCACACGGAGGCTGAATGTCAATGTGACAAGCAGAGAAACATCACTGGTAGTCCTACATAAAGTTTGAAGGACAAGGAAAAGAAGCATCAGTGTCATCATGTTATTAAATTAGTGGACCAAGGCATATTGACAGCAAGTACTGTAAGAGAGAGTCCACCAATTCAGTACAATGCTCGGAGCAGAGACATTTCACCAAGTCTAGTCTTACACTATACTTTATAGGAAACATAATAGATGGATTAATCAAATTACAAAGTTTTCAGATATGTATTACTTTGAAACAGTTTTAAAGTATTGGTGACAAATCAAGTCTTTTAGCATAATAATCTGGTGAAGTCTGCTAATGGTTTTGTTTAATTTTGCCTCTAATAATCTTGACTGTACATACACTATCAGGATACTACTTGCCCATGTATGGATTTACTGGTTCTACTGCACACTTCCACAGGAAGCAGAGTAATTGATTGCCTAAACTATGCTCTCTTGCAGAATAATTTGTAAATATGTCATGTTTGTGGCACATTGCAGCAGCCACAAGTTGAAGTATCTTCTCCCGACACCCTTCACAGTCACTTCACATACTGACCAGTGAGAGTGTGGTAGTGGTTAGTGCATCACATGAACTAAAGGACCTACGTGGAATCAGGGCTGAACTTGCAGCGCAGAGCATAGCGTTTGTGAGCTGGGATTTTGGTCTTGGGAATAAGCTGGGTGACGTCGTCGCCAATCCCTCCTGTCAGGTTCCACACATAGCAATTACCCTGGAGAGGAAAAAAAAGCAGAGAAACATGGTGCGATGCAGGCAGCAACATCAGTTGGACCATTGGTTGCGCAGCTACCACCCACCAGCACAGACCCCGCAGCTCCCCCACCCCACCCTACCCTCACCCCAGCACAGGCCCTTCAGCTCCCACACTCCCAGCCCCCAGCATAGACCCTGCAGCTCCCACCTCCCCCAGCACAGGCCCTGCAGCTCCCATCATCCAGCACAGATCCTGCAGGTCTCATCCATGCTGCTACCTATGAAAATCTATGCTACTCATGGTTCCAAGTCACTTACTGAACTATTGATTGCTGCCATGTAGCTTGCATCTGGATCAATGTGCACTGCATTGACTGAAACATCTGGTTCAGGAATCAGCTGCTCGTTGTGGTCAGTTTTCAGGTCCCAGATGTGAATGGCTCCACTCTGATCACCAACAATCAGCTCCGCCTGCAAAATAATCCACATGGTTCAGAGTCCAAAGCAGAGTTTTACACTTCACAATGAGGATAGGAGGGTGAACACTTGAAGATTCCTAGAACTTCTTTTGGTTATCTCCACCTATCACTGGCCCTTTATCCAGCTCTACTTGTCCCACCCCCCTTAAACCAGCTTATATTTCACTATTTTTACTTAGTTCTGTTGAAGGTTCATTCGGACCAGCTTATATTTCACTATTTTAACTTAGTTCTGTTGAAGGGTCATTCGGACTCGAAACGTTAACTGTGCTCCTCTCCGCAGATGCTGCCAGACCTGCTGAGTTTTTCCAGGTATTTTTGTTTTTGTTTAAGATTCCTAGAACTGTTGCTGTTAATGTTCTTGAGTGCTGTGCCTGATAATTCTACAATGACATTCAGACATTTGACATCTCTAGGAATGAGGGACTTATCGAGAATCTGGGGTTATTCTCCTTAAAGCAGAGAAGTTTAAAGGTAGATTTAATAGGAGTTTTGATAGATTAGATAAGGTAAAACTGTTTCTACCAGGAGGAGGATCAGAAACCAGAGGATACAGATTTAAACGCCTTTGGCAAAGAAACAGGGGAGATTAGGGGAATTTTTCTTTTACAAAGCGAGTTACGATTTGGAACGCACTACCAAAAAGGATAGTGGAAGCAGACTCTATATTAATTTTCAAAAAGAAATTGGATATATATTTGAAAAGAAAAAAATTAGCAGGCTATGAGGAAAGAGTGGAGCTAGTTGGATAGCTCTTTCAAAGACCAGCATTGACATAATGGGCTGAATGGCCTCCCTCTGTGCAGTCAGATTCTATCATTAACCCAATCTTTAAAAGAACATTCTATTTTCCTCATATCCCAAGATATGGAGATATGGTTAGTTATTGAGGTATACATCAGCATCAGAACTCAGGTCACGAGCTGCCCTGCCATGCTCTGACCACTACTATCCAACCATTGTCCGACTTTAGCATTGCTATCTCCTTTCCAGTATTAAGATTTATTAGGAGTAACAAGGTTATTAACTAATAGAGAAATGGCAGGGCTGCTCCAACCTCTAGAGGGCACATCCTTTGCTATGTGGGAACTCTAGGACACTTCCCGTGTCCTGGATAACCATTTCTGCAGGAAGTGTCGTCAGTTGCAGCAGCTGGAGCTCCAGCTTTCGGAACTTGAGCAGAAGTTGGCGTCACTGCAATGCATCCATGAGGCTGAGCTTCGTGGGTAGCACGTTTATAGATGTGCTCACCCTCCAGCTTAAGAGTTTGCAAGGAGAGAGCGAATGGGTGAGCACCAAACAGTCAAAAAGCAAGTGGCAGGTAGTGCAGGAGTCTCCTGGTTGCATCCCACTCTGTAACCAATATTCAGTTCTGAACTGATGAGAGTGATAGTTCATCTGGGGAGTGCAGCCAGAGCCAAGCCCATGGCACCACAGGTGGCTCAGCTGTACAGGGTGGTACAAGAAAGACCGGAAGAGCAATCGTGAAGGCAAGCTGATAGTTAAGAGAATAGATAGGTGTTTCTGTGGCCACAGACATGAATCCAGGATGGTATGTTGCCTCCTTGATGCCAGGGTCAAGGGTGTCACTGAGCAGCTACAGAGCATCTTGAGGGAGGAGGGTAAAGACCCAGCAATCGTGGTCCACATGAGTACACGTGACATAGGCAGAAATAGCATAGTGGTCCTGCAGTCAGAATTTAGGAAGCTAGGTCGGAAATTAGCCAGCAGGGCCTTAAAAGTAGCAATCTCTGGATTACTCCCAGTACCATGTACAAGTGAGTATCAAAATAGGAGGATAAATCAAATGAATGTGTGGCTGGAAAGATAGTGCAAGAGGGGAGGGCTTTAGGTTCTTGGAACATTGGGACCGGCTCTGGGGAGATGGGACCTGTACAGGCCAGACGGGTTACACCTAAATAGAGTGGTACTGGAGTTCCTTGTAGGGCATTTTCCTTATGCTATTGGGGGGTTTAAGCTAACTTGGTAGGGGTGTGGGAACCAGGAGATAATATCAGAGAGGAATACTAGGGTGCACAGAATACTGGGAGAGATAGATCGCACTAGAATAAAAAATAAGTAGTTAATAGGTGGGGTCAGAGTAAGGGAGTAGGTAATAATGTCTAAATCAAGTTTACTGTGCTGTATGTGAATGCATAGAGTGTGGTAAATAAGATTGGTAAATTACAGGCAGGTTGCCATATGGAAATACAATGTTGTGGCTATAACAGAGACCTGGCTCAAAGAAGGGCAGGATTGGGCATTAAATATTCCTGGATACAAGGTGTTCAGGAAAGATAGAAAAGGAAAAAAAAGGGGGAAGGAGTGGCAGTATTCATAAGGAGAGCATCAAGTGCTGGAGAAAGAGGATGTCTTAGATGAGCGTCGAGGACAGAATCTATTTGGCTAGCGCTATGGAACAAAAATGGTACAATTACATTGCTCGGTGTAATCTATAGGCCATCAACTAATGGGAAGGATGTAGGGGGACAAATTTTCAAGGAAATTACAGAGAGGTGCAAAAATTATAGAGTGGCTCTAAGGGGGGACTTTAATTATCCGAATATAGACTGGGCTAGTAGTAATGTAAAGGGTAGAGAGGGGCAAAAGTTCCTAGAGTGTGTGTTCAGGAAAATTTTCTACAACAGTATGTTTCCAGTCCAATGAGAAAGGAGGCACTGCTAGACCTGGTTCTTAGGAATGAGGTGGATCAAGTGTCAGTAGGAGAACATTTAGGGGACAATGATTATTGTATCATAAGGTTTAGGCTGATGATGGAAAAGGACAAAGAACAGTCTCAAGAAAGAATACTTAACTGGGGGAAAGCCGACTTCAATGGGATAAGAACGAATCTGGGCCGAATTAATTGAAATCAAAGATTGGCAGGGAAAACGGTAGCTGATCAATGGGCTACCTTCAAAGAAGAAATAGTTCAGGCACAGTCCAGGTATATTCCCTCGAAAGGGAAAGGTAGGGTAAACAAAGCCAGAGCTCCCTTTATGACAAAAGAAATAGAAATTAAGACAAAGGAGAAAAAAGTATGCTTATGACAGGTGTAAGGTAGAAAACACAAATTGAGAACCAGGCTGAAAATAGAAGGTTCTGAGGGGAGGTGAAAAAGCAAATAAGAGAAGCAAAGGGGACATATGAAAAAAGACCGGCATATAAATGGTAAAGGGAGAAGTAGAGCCGATTAGGGACCAAAAAGGGAATTTATACATGGAGGTAGATGGCATAGCTGAGGTATTAAATGAATACTTTACATTTGTCTTTACCCAGGTCATGGTTAAGGACAAGGTAATTCAGACACTAGAAGGGTTTTAAATTGATAAAGAGGCAGTATTGGACAGGCTATCTGTACTTACAAGTTGATAAGGCACCAGGAGCGGATGAGTTGCATCCAAGAATATTGAGAGAAGTGAGAATGGAAATTGCAGAGGCACTGGCCATAATTTTTCAGTCTTCCTTAGACTCTGGTGCCAAGGACTGAAGAATTGCAAACCCTTGTTCAAAAAAGGGTGTACAGATAAGTCCGGCAACTACAAACCAGTCACAGAATCACAGTGCAGAAGAGCCCTTCGGCCTATCGAGTCTGCACCGACACATGAGAAACACCTGACCTACCTGCCTAATCCCATTTACCATCACTTGGCCCATAGCCATGAATGTGATGACGTGCCAAGTGCTCATCCAGGTACTTTTTAAAGGATGTGAAGCAACCCGCCTCCACCACCCTCCCAAGCAGTGCATTCCAGACTGTCACCACCCTCTGGGTAAAAATGTTTTTCCTCACATCCCCCCTAAACCTCCTGCCCCTCACCTTGAACTTATGCCCCCTTGTGACTGATCCTTCAACTAAGGGGAACAGTTGCTCCCTATCCACCCTGTCCATGCCCCTCATAATCTTGTACACCTTGATCAGGTCGCCCCTCAGTCTTCTCTGCTCCAACAAAAACAACCCAAGTCTATCCAACCTCTCTTCATAACTTAAATGTTTCATCCCAGGCAACATCCTGGTGAACCTCCTCTGCACCCACTCCAGTGCAATCACATCCTTCCTATAATGTGGCGACCAGAACTGCACACAGGACTCCAGCTGTGGCCTCATCAAGGTTCTATACAACATGACCTCCCTACTTTTGTAATCTATGCCTCGATTGATAAAGGCAAGTGTCCCATAAACCTTTTTCACCACACCACTAACATGCCCCTCCGCCTTCAGAGATCTATGGACACACACACCAAGGTCCCTTTGTTCCTCAGAACTTCTTAGTATCATGCCGTTCATTGAATATTTCCTTGTCAAATTACTCCTTCCAAAGTGTATCACCTCACACTTCTCAGGTTTAAATTCCATCTGCCACTTATCTGCCCATTTGACCATCCCGTCTATATCTTCCTGTAGCCCAAGGCACTCAACCTCACTGTTAACCACCTGGCCAATCTCTGTGTCAACCGCAAACTTACTAATCCTACCCCCCACATAGTCATCTATGTCGTTTATATAAATGACAAATAATAGGGGACCAAACACAGATCCCTGTGGTACGCCACTGGACACTGGCTTCCAGTCACTAAAGCATCCTTCTGTCATCACCCTGTGCCTCCTACAACTAAGCCAATTTTGAATCCACCTTATCAAATTACCCTGTATCCCATGTGCATTTGCCTTCCTTATAAGTTTCCCATGTGGGACCTTGTCAAAGGCTTTGCTGAAATCCATATAAATTACATACACTGCACTACCCTTATCTACACATCTGGTCACCTCCTCAAAAAATTCAGTCAAATTTGTTAGGCATGACCTCCTTCTGACAAAGCCATGCTGACTATCCTTGATCAAACCTTGCCTCTCCAAGTGGAGATAGATACTCTCGCTCAGAACTTTCTCCAATAGTTTCCCTACCATTGACGTGAGACTCACTGGCCCACAGTTCCCTGGCTTATCTCTATAACCCTTCTTAAATAGCGGAACCACATTAGCTGTTCTCCAGTCCTCTGGCACCTCCCCCGTGGCCAGAGAGGAATTAAAAATTTGGGTCAGAGCCCCTGCGATCTCCTCCGTTGCCTCCCTCAGCAGTCTGGGACACAAATCAGTTTAGTAATTAGTCAGTTTAACTTCGGTGGTGAGGAAACTTCTAGAAATGATAATCCAGGACAAAATTGTCAAATGGACAAATGTAAGTTAATTAAGGAAAGCCAGCATGGATTTCTTAAGGGAAAATTATGTTTAACTAACTTGTTGGAGTTTTTTGATGAGGTAACAGAGAGGATTGATGAGGGCAATGCTGTTGATGTGGTATGCATGAACTTCCAAAAGGCATAGATACAGTGCCACACAATAAACTCATGAACAAAAAGGTATAGCTCATGGAATAAAAGGGGGTAGGAACATGGATAGGGAATTGACTGAGTGACAAGAAACAAAGAATAATGGTTAATGGATGTTTTTCAGGCTGGAGGGAGGTTTGTAGTGGAGTTCCCCAGGAGGCAGTGTTAGGATTCTTGATTTTCCTAATATATATTAATGACCTAGGCCTTGGTGTACAGGGTACTACTTCAACGTTTGCAGATGATATGAAACTTGGAAGCATTGTGAGGAAGATAGCGAAGAACTTCCAAAAGACATAGACAAGTTGGTGGAATGGGCAAACAGGTGGCAGATGAAGTTCAATTTCATGCAATGCGAAGTGATTCATTTTGGCAGGAAGAACATGGAGAGACAATATAAAATAAACAGTACGATTCTAAAGGGGGTGCAAGAGCAGAGGCATCTGGGTGTACATGTATATCAGTCATTCAAGATGGCAGGACAGGTTGAGAGAGTGGTTAATAAAGCATATTGTATCCTAGGCTTTCTTAAAGCAGCATAGAGTACTAGAGCAAGGAGATTATGTTGAACTTGTATAAGATACTAGTTTGGCCTCAGCTGGAATATTGCGTCCACTTCTGGGCGCTGCACTTCAGGGAGGATGTGAAGGCATTAAGTGCAGAAAAGATTCATGCGAATGGTTTCAGGGATAAGGAACTTCACTTGTGAAGATAGACTGGTGAGGTTAGGACAGTTTTCCTTGGAGAAAAGAAGCCTGAGAGGAAATTTGATGGAGGTATTCAAAATCATGAGCGGTCTGGACAGAGTAGATAGGGAGAAACTGTTCCCACTGGTGGAAGGATTGAGAACGAGAGGGAACAGATTTGAAGTAATTGACAAAAGAGGCAAAAGCGATATCAGAAAAAACTTTTTCATGCAGTGATTGGTTAAGGTCTGGAATGCGCTGCCTGAGATTATGGTGGAAGCAGGTTCAACTGAAGCATTCTAAAGGGAATTAGACTTTTATCTGAAAAGGGAGAATGTGCAGGATTATGGGGAGAAGGCGGGAGAATGGCACTAAGGGAATTGTTCATTCAGAGTGTTGGTGCAGACACAATGGGCTGAATGGCCTTCTTCTGCACATTAACAAATCTGTGATTCATTCACTTCCTTACATTTCATTTCCTCAAGAGATGGGGTTAATGTCAATTAGGCTGCACTTTTCGCTCATTCTTTCTGTCCTGAAGTAGTTATGATATAGTGATACTTTTAGAGCTGAATAATTCGCCAGAATTCAGAGAGCAGAGTCACCTAAGTAATGTAGATCTGACATCACTTTTAGATCAGATTGTGAGGGTTGGTGTGCGGGGAGCACGGCTTCCCTTTCCTGCTAGATGTTAGTGAATTGGGCTCTTCGTGGTCATTTTTAATGGTGCAAGCCCATGATTGATCAGATTTATTGAATTCAGCTTTCTACAACTAAAGGTGATCCTCTCCTCAACATGCGTACGACTTCCAGCACTTAAAAACTTTGGTGTAGCATCATAACCATTACCAGAGCATTCAATCCTATTCAACACCTTCATTTTCATATAGTTCAAAGAAAGTTTTAGCCCTTAGACTGTGATCTTGTGAGTCAGCAGGTGCTGAGACAGGGCAGGTGAGGTCAGGCTGGATCAGATCACAGGTTCATTAAGTACTGACAAGCTATGAAGAGACTGCAAAGTGCAACAGCGCCACACACTGGCAGGCAATGCATACTGTGGGCAGCTTGAACGACTGATTTCCAGCTTCAACTCTTTTCATGTCTCCATTAGAGAACAAACACAGGGCTTCTCAGCATGTCCTGCAGTTTAGGTATTGGGTAATGTTCCCTCTTACCTGATTGGGATGCAGGCAGACACAATTGATAGGAGCGTTGACCTGGAAGATTCTTTGACACTGCAGGTTACGTGACCTGTCAAGAGAGGATTTCAGTCTAAGTTTCAGATGGACAATAACTTGCATTTAAATAGCACCTTTAATATCATAAAACGTCCCAAGACACTTCATAGGAGCATTTGCTAGGAAATAGAGATAGCTTAAGTTAGTTATATGTGTATTTGGGTGTGTTAAGAATAAAGATATATCTTTAATGTTTAAGTTTGGTCTATATTTCTGTATTTGTCTGTTAAGAAGAGAAGCTGAGTTTTAGTTTCACTTTAAAAAGTACCTGAATTCTAATGAGATTTTTATGATTCTTGAAGAGAGTAAAGCAAACAAGGTTAGAAAAACTGCTGTTGCCAAGCAACTGGAGGCCCCAAAGAGAAAGAAGGGTAGTTTTGAGTTCAGATGAAAGCAGTTTGAGTTCAGTTGGAAGCAGGTGCCAGAGAGACTGGACAACAGAAGGACAGATAGCAAGTCCTAAACTGAAGTTGAAGCCAGGACCCCAGAGAGACTGGATACTGGGAGAGGGAATTGCAGAGAGGACAGATTTCCCAAAAGAACTGAAAGGTCTTAAAGCTAAGGAGTGAGACAGAAAAGAGGGGTCCCAAGAGGAGCTTCAGGTTAAAGGAAGAACAGGAGACCATAAGAAAATGTCCTGTTCTGTGGAAGTGACAGTAAGGAGCAGAGAGGAAGGCTCCAAGCTTCAAGCTAACAGGGAGAAAGTTGCAGGAAGTAGATTTAAAGCGATATAGGCATGCGAGTAGTCAGGAGGTCCAAGGAGACAGTTGAAGATCCGTAACTCTTTACTATGGGCATGTGAAGCAGTAGTGTACTGTTGACGGCTGAGTCAGTGAGAGAGAGTGTGTGAAAGAAAGCTTGAAAGCATGCAGCGATCCAGGGAAGAGGAACATTGGAAGGAGAGTTCAAAACCCTGGAGGTGGACCCTTGTGGAAGGCGTCTGAGAGAAAGCGTTGGTTTGGGAGAAGATTCCAAAGCAAGTTCTTGGAGAGTGGAGACTGGAAACCCTCATGTGAAAGACAGAGTTCAATGGGACTGGTTGGCTCACGGTGTGACAAGCATCTGCGGGGAGCTGAGAGATCCATAGCATCTGTTTGGGGTGGCATCTGTCACTTGGTTTCAGAGTGTGGCGTGTCTGACTACAGGTCGCCTATTAGTTTACATGGATTGTGGACTTACCATGAACATTAGAGTATAAGATAGCTTTTGTAACTTGTGTTACAAAATCTGTATACATCTGTAAAGGTACAGTTGTGGATGAAGGAGTATTGTAACACAGTTCATCTTTTCTTATTCAATAAATGTTTTATTCTTTTGTTAAAAGTTCATCAGCTGACTCTGTTCTGTAGCCACTCTCCACATATCTAAACAAAAGATAAAAGTTAGGATCTATCAAATCACCCAGGGATTTGGCTCATCCAGTAGTAACATCAGCTGGGATATAAATATAAAGCAAAATATGACACTGAGTAATATAAGGAGAAATTAGGGCAGGTGTTCAAAAGCTTGGTCAAAGAGGTAGGTTTTAAGGAGCATCTTAACGGAGGAATGTAAGGTAGAGGTTTAGGAAGGGAATTCCAAGCTTAGGGTCCAGACAGCTGAAGGCACGTACACCAAAGGTGCAGCGATTGAAATTGGGGATGCTCAAGAAAGCCAGAACTACAGGAGTGCAGAAATCTTGTTAGGTTGTGGGGCCAGAGGGGGTTACAAAATTTGGAAGGGTAAAGGCCATGGAGGATTGTCTGAACTTGAAAAAACATGGTGGATAGATCTGAAGATTCAAGAGAGAAATAAAAGTGGATTCAACAGCAAATATACCTCTAGAGAGCTAATACAAAAACAAAAAACTGTGAATGCTGGAAATCTGACAAGAACAGAAAATGCTGGAACACCCAGCAGATCAGACAGCATCTGTGGAAAGAGAAACAGAGTTAACGTTTCAAGACTTATGATAAAAGATCATCAACCTGAAATGTTAACTTTGTCTCTGTCTTCACAAAGGCTGCTTAACCTGCTGAGTATTTCCAGCATTTTCTATTTTTATATCTATAGAAGGATATACTGTGGAGACCTTTTGCTGGATGCATGGCACTAGTTTCTTATGTGAATAAAGACGATTAAGTGAAGTCATTGTGAAACTAAAATCCAGATGGAAAAGGAGGAGGCAAGTGAAGTGATTGGAGATGGACCTGGGGGTGAAGTGGGGGATCTGGAGGCAGTGAGTCAAATAAAATATATTTGGGAGCTCAATAGTGAGAAATATGATTAGTGAGCTTTATAGCTAATGAGCAGAATTTTAATCACTGGAACCACTCGTTTTGGCAGCAGGGCCCAAAAGACAGTAAAGTGGGTTTTGCCATGGCTCTTTAGTTCAGCCACAGAATTAGCATCCCACCTTTGGGATTCCCAACCAATTGGAGTGGATAGTGGAGTGGGTAGATCTGCATCTGAGTATTAAAACATCAATATTTAAAAGACAATGCCTTGACCAGTGTCGACCTGCCTAGTTTTGAATTTAAATAAAAGCTTGGCAGTTAACTGTTCCCTGGTGTATTCTCCTTGGCAACGACTCTATCAGCGTCTACTTGCCAACCAATCAGCAACCTTTTCTCATGCAATATAAATTGTTATTCCCTTTGAAATTTGGTATTCCTGTGAATCTGTCCTAAAGCAGCAGCTGTTCTGGTTGAGTTTTTAAAGGATTTCTAGGCAGTCATTTTCACAGGCCCATCAATCTCCATTGTACTCTCAACCCTGTTAACCCTCTAAGTTTCAGAGTGCATGGGAAACCCGCATGCTGGCAGTTAAAGCCAGAAGGAGGGTTAAATCTTCAGATAATTTCCTTTCTGAATATCTAAATCACTGACTTACCAGTCCCACGGGGGTTTTTCACACACTTCGAATTGCGCACCAATTATATGTGGAGGTGGGCAGGTTCATATTGACTTCCATGACATTTTCTCCTTCTTTAATGCCTTCTCCACATGTACATACATATGTGCCCCCTCTTGTAAGTTAAAATTCACCCCAATGTCACTAAGGCTGTGCACTATTTTCCAGGGCAATTGGAAGAGATTTTTTTTTAAATCATTATTTAATGAGGGGGAAGGAGTCAAACTACTGGTGATACTATGTTAGGACATTGGTGAGAGTCACTGCTGCAAATCCATTTCCTACTAGTTATGTATCTCAGGGTTTTCTTTCATTTATAAATTAACAATCCTTCTGCCTTTTCTAAACAGTTCATTCAAACTGCAGATATACTACAACTTTCATAGCACTGCAGCACAATTCATGTATTTCAGTGATGGAAAAAGTGGCAGTATAGCTCTGGGGTCATATCATCAATCCTTAGTAGTTGTAGGTTTTGAAATTTTCAGTGGTAGTAAAACTTTGGTTTTATGAAATTCTAACAGCTGGTTATCAGATGAATGCATTGTGTCATGATGTCAAGAATGACAGCATGAAGACTGCAAAACCATTCCTCAGCAAAATTGTTTGCTATATGTTGAGTAAAAATGTCACTTTAAACACATGCATGTGATATGATGTGCATATAAAAGGGGGTACATTAACATTCAGACATCCATAGGATATGTCTGCTTAAAGGTTAGACACAGCTTCAGAATTCAAATGTGAATACGAGAATAATCTGTATCCATGGCTGTGACAAAAGTTTAAAGAGGTTGTGGGCTCAAGCCCCACTCCTGACACTCGAACACAAATCCAGGCAGACACTCCAGTGCAGTACTGAGGAAGCATTGCACTATCAGAGGTGCCGTCTTTCAGGTGAGATGTTAAAACTGAAGCCTCATCTCACCTCTTGAGTGGTCATAAAAAATCCCATGGCAATATTTTGAGGAAGAGTAGGAGAGTTCTCCCTGGCAAATATTGATCCCTAATTCATTTCACAAAGGAAAAAAGATGTGTTAACACATTGCTATTTGTGGAACCTTGATGTATGTAAATTGGCTGCTGCATTTTTTAAATTAGAAGAGATTATATTTCAAAAAGTTCTTCACTGCTTGTGAAGTGCTAAGGATCATCCCAACGTCGTGAACAACAACTGGTATTTATGTAGTGCCTTTAGTGTAATAAAATGTCCCAAGGCATTTCACAGGGGCAACAAAATATGACATCAGGCCATACAAGGGTATATTAGGGCTTTCACTTGCTGGGGCAGCAAACTTACTCAAGCGAAAGGCTGGTTAGGATTGTGGCCTTTGATTAGTGTGTGACAGTCCATTACTGTAGTATTCATTTCTGACCACAACGGTTATCTCCTTGGTTAGGGAAACCCTAAGGATTGTTGCAGGTTTTTTTAAGTTTATTTTTTTAAAGAAGGCTCCTCCAATCTGAATTTTAAAATTTATACAACACTTTCACTTCCTCAAAATGTCCCAAAAAGCCTCACAATTAAGTACTTTTTGAAGAACACTCACTTCTGAAACATAGAAAACGCAGCAGCCAAGTTGTGCACAGCAAGATCCTACAATGGTAATACAGGAACCTATTTTAGAGACATTGTTGAGGGAAGATATATTGGACAGAACATTGAGAAGAAACACACTATTCTTCATCAGGACAATGCTGTAGGATCTTTTACATACACCTGAGAGGGCAAACATGGCGTCTGTTTAATTTTGCACTCAAAAGACAGCTCCCCAACAGTACTAAGGGAAGGCTACACTATCAGCCTAGACTATGTACTCTCAAGTCTCTGGAGTGGTAACTCTTTTGTTAAGATGATGTAACTCTTTTACTTGAACCTACAACTTTCTGACTCAAATGTGAGAATGCTACCAAGTGACCCACAGCTGACTTGTTGTTAATCTCTTGATAAATACCTGAGGTCCCAGATCCGGGCCATGCAGTCCTCCCCACCAGTGTACATCCAACGCCCGTCCTCATGGAACCCCACTGAGGTGATGTTTTTGCTGACCCCATCGTAGTTGATGACTGGGTTTGGGTTGTTGGAATTCAGGTCATACATTCGGATATGTTGGTACCCTACAAGGTGAGACAAAAAAAGTAAGCGTCATTACGTCAGATGACACTTGCAACAGGAGAACCATTTAAACTGCATAACTTGACTCAAGTTGTGCTCCATGCTGCAAGACTAAGCAGCAACATGGTCAAAAATGAAGTCCCTGCTCTTCTAAAAAGTGGGCATAAAACTACACAAATTAAGATGCATCAGACCTTTCCCTGGTGGGCACTCACTTTCACCTTTCAGGAAAATTAAGTGTTTCAGGGCACAAGTAAAAAATTCACCAACCTTGAGCAAGATTAGAGAGTTTAAAAAAACATTCCCTCCTTCCTTCCTTCCTTCCCTCCCTTTCCCATAGGGGGTGGATGTATGAACCTTAGTAATGTTAGGCATACTTCATATGGGTATGCTTCAGATACTAACTCCATTTCAACTACACAGGAGTTGTGTGTCAAATTGTGCTCAGACCTTCATTATTATTAATAATAATACCATTCAATAATCACACATTTCAGTGTGGAGTTTGGTACAAGGATCATGGCCCACAGGGCTGACTAAAAAACATCATGATGAATGGAGTGCACAAGTGCTTGCTATTCTGCTTACCCGCCGCTGCGATCATACTGCGGTCCGGGGTGATTTCCAAGGCATTCACCTGCTGAGAACTTTGTTAAGGAAGCAGAAAGAATGAAGCAGAGATTTACAGTAATTCATAGACCCAGCTCCTAGCACAAGTAACACACAAGGTTTCACTGGTGCCTGCTCTTCACCAGGTGACCACAGGTAGTGGAAAAGCGGGTGGGCAGGGGTCGCCTCAGTCACTCCACACAATGCAGCTGAGCACAACATCACTAAGCAATCAGAGACAGATTAACAGTCACAAGTTGTTACAGGATGTGAACCCAGCCAATGACACCAAGAGGAAGGCATGCTCAAGGCATTGCACAGCTTTAGCTCCATTCTCACCATAAGATGAGTGCTCAAATGATGCAAAATTACAAAGGACAAGAGAATGCAGAAAGAGAGGGTAAATGTTGCAAATCTGAGATAGGAATAAGGAATGCTGGAAATTGACTATAAAT
Source organism: Cetorhinus maximus (assembly GCF_964194155.1). Taxonomy (NCBI): domain Eukaryota; kingdom Metazoa; phylum Chordata; class Chondrichthyes; order Lamniformes; family Cetorhinidae; genus Cetorhinus; species Cetorhinus maximus. Next base: position 60,236,239 of record NC_135893.1, read on the forward strand.
TCAGTTCAGTTAGATGGAGACAATGCTTCAAAACCTGCTTCTATTTCAGTTTTTCAGCACAGTTTTTCTTTCTACCTATTTTATATTCTATATTTCTACATACATTCCTATGCTCTTATTGTTTGAACACAGAATGAACTTGTTTTGTTTCACTTAAAAGCAGTGTTCATCCTCAAGAAGCCTCATACAGGAAGCCCCCATGAATTTTAATATCATAATGAGTGCTGAATTCTGCATATTTCTGACATTTCAGGAAGTACACAACCAAGCACAATGTCCACTGTAAATAAAAAATGATGCATCAACTACTGCTTATTGCTGTATAACTGTAATCATGTTTACAAAGCAGGATAGTGTCACCGACTGTGTAACTGTATTAAATTGCTATTTATCTGATCACTATGTATATGCACAGTGATGTTGTTTATGCAACAAGGTGACGGTAATTTACAGTCTTTATAAATCAGTGCTTTATAAACTGGAATCCACGGATCTCTGGGGATCCATAGGGACTTTTCGGGGACTGTGCACAATGGTTGAATGGCATGTGAATGAGCAACAGCCAGAGGCAGGCGTGGTGAGAATCAAGAGATGGGAAAGGGATGCAGCCACCACAAGTGCAGCATAGAGTGGGCAGGCTCTCTCACCTTGGGCAGTGTGCACAGAGGGGTACTCACAGCTGCAGGAAGATCATCAGTTAGACCTGCAGTTACTGAGGCTAGGTGTTGAGGGTTCAGCCTTGTTCAAAGGAGGGAGAATTTAAAAGAAAATATTTAATTTGGATGCATTGGTTTTTATTTTCCAGAGCTCCTTAGATTTTAGAAGAGTTCCCAAGGATTGGACAGGGGCAAACATAACCTTGCTGTTTAAAAAGGAGGAAGAGACAAAACAGAGAATGATAGGCCAGTTAGCCTAACAACAGTAGTAGGCAAAATCCTGGAACTTATTGTTGGGATGGGGTAACAGGGCACTTAGAAAATTATAATATGATTAAGTAGAGTCAACATGGATTTATGACTGACCAATCTGTTTTTTGAGGTTGTAACTAGCAGGATGGATAAAAGGGGAACCAATGGATATAGTATATTTGAATTTTCAAAAACCATTCGATAATTTGTAACACAAAATTAGGACTCATGGGATTTGGAATAATATATTTGTATGAGGTGAGGATTGCTTAAAAGACAGAAAACAAGAAAGTAAGAATAAAAGTAATATTTTCATGTTGGCAGGCTGCAACTAACGGGTTATGGCGGGAATCAGTACTTGGGCCTCAGCTATTTACAAGCCATCTTAATGACTTAGATGAGGGGACTGGGTGCAATATATCCTAATTTGTACATAATGCAAAGTTAGGTGGGAAAGTTAGCAGTGAGGAGCACGCAAAGAGGCTGTAGGGGGATATAGGCAAGTTGGGTGAGTGGGCAAGGACGTGGCAGAGAGAATACATGTGATGAAGTGTGAAGTTATCCACTTTGGTAGAGAAAATAAAAAAGCAGAATATTTTTTGAATGGTGAGAATGTGTGAAATTTTTGCATTCAGAGCGACCTGGTGTCTTTGTACATGAATCACAGAAATATATAGGTACAATCATACCTTAAAGCCAATGTCCCAGACTCCTCCATCACCATCCCAGGAAACATGCCATCTCACCAGCAGGGCCAGAGGTGCCAGCACATTGGTATAGTCAGGAGGGAGTAGCCCTGGGAGCCCCAACATTGGCTCCAAACCCCACGAAGTTTGATCGCATTAGGTCAAATATGGACAAGGAAACCTCCTGCTGATTAGCACTGATTGCTCCTCCATGTTGAACTCCACTTGGAAGAAGCGGAGTAGCAAGGACACTTCAATAACCATCACCAAGAGTGGCTCAGTAGCACCACTACCGACCAGGTTGGCTGAATCCTGAAGGGAATATCTGCCAGACTTGGCCTGCGGCAGGTGGTGAGAGAACAAACATGAGGGAAAAACCTATTTGACATCTTTCTCATCAATCTACCTGGCGAAGGTTTCACCTTTCTATGACTATATATAGGTAGGAGTGACCACCGCACAGTCCTTGTGGGGACAAAGTCCCACCTTCACACTGAGGACACCGTCCATCATGTTGTATCATTATACCGTTTTAAATGGGATAGATTCAGAACAGATCTAGCAGCTCAAAACTGGACATCCATCAGCACTGTGGGCCTTAGCAGCAGCAGAATGGAATTCCACCATAATTTGTAACATCTTGACTCAACATATCCCTCACTCTAGCATTACTATCAAGCCAAACCAACCATAGTTCAATGAGTGTACATGAGCATGTCAGGAGCAGTACCAGGCATACCTAGAAATGAAATGTCAACCTGGTGAAGCTACAGAAAAAAAAAGCGCCAAATGTATGTTAAACAGCAGAAGCAGCATACGATAGACAAAACTAAGTGATTCCACAACCAATGGACAATTTCAAAGCTCCGCAGTCCTGCCACATGCAGTCAGTAATGTGGTGGACAATTAACCTAACTGGAGGAGGAGGCACCACAAACATGAGCATCCTCAACGAAAGTGAAACTCACCAAGTCAGTGCCAAAGACAAGGCAGAAGCATTTCTAACCACCTTCTGCCAGAAGTGCTAAGTGGATGATGCATCTCATTCGCAACATCTCAGATACTGAAGCAGTCCATGCCCTTATGTAGCTAGAACTGGACAACATTCAGGCTTAAGCTGATAAATGGCAAGTAACATTCATGCTACACAAGTGCCAGGCTATGACCGTCTCCAACAAGAGATAACCTAACCATTGACATTCAAAGGCATCACCATCACTGAATCAATATCATCCTGGGAGGTTACCATCGCTCAAAAACATAATTGGACCAGCCACATAAATATTGTGGCTACAACAGTAGGTCAGAGGCTGGGAATTCTGCAGTACCTTACCTCCTGACTCCCCAAAGTCAATCCACTGGGATGGTCCATGTTCTCTGAAAGATTTCTGATAAAATGCAGCTTGCTTCCATATTAGTATTCATGTTCTTTGATTTTTTTTTGATCATGTGACCAAGCTGCCTGGGAGATAAATAGTAGGGGAAAAAAGTCAACCAGAAGTTAATTATAAAGGTGAGTAGGTTCCTGGGTGTGGTTCTGTGTTCAAGGAGTTTAGGTTTAGGTTACAACAATCTGACTACAGGAAAGGGAACATCTCTTTCCAACAGAATTCAGTTCCTGACTAAAGGAGTTTAAAACTCTGATTAATTGAAGGACTCCACTAACAGTGAACCAGACTTCTGGGATAGCCAAGCTGAGGAGAGAGAGAGAGAGTGAATTTAGATCAAAGCTCCAGAGTTAAAGAATATTAGAAACAGAAAAGTTCTGACTTGAGATGGCTATGCTTAAGACATTAGCGATGCCTGTGTAGAACTGGGAATTTACAACCATGGGACGGTTGGAGGAGATTCAGGAGTAAACCTTATTGGAAGTAGGCAGAAGACCCAAAAAATCTCAACCCTAATATGAATCTTCAAAGCAGTGCTCGGACCAAGTGGTTAATCCTGCAATTCCTGATAAGTATCGGACTTGCAAGTTTTGGGGGGGCGGAGGAGAGGGGATGTAACATCAAATGGATATAGAAGGAAATTTGAGTTAAGAGGTTTGGTTTAGAAAATAAGTAACTATATTCATTGTATTTTTAATATCTTTAACATAACTGACAATTTGAGATAGAGTGTAATTATTAGTATTCATGTTCTTTATTTTCATGTAGTAAAATTCCTTCACTTTAAACAATGAACCTTGTCGTTTCATTCTTTTAGTAAGTACCTGGGTTTTCAGATTTTAAAAATAGCAGGTCTCTACCAAGATCATTACATCATCATTTACAAGGCACAAGCAAGTCAGGAGTGTGATGAACTACTCTCCACTTGCCTGGTTGACTGCAGCTCCACCACTCAAGAAGCTGACCCACTATCCAAGGCAAGGCAGCCCGCTTGACAGACACCCCATCCATCACCTTAAACATTTACTCTTTCCACCACCAGCATAGTGGCAGCAGCATCTACAAGATTAACTGTAGCTACTTGCCATGGTTCCTTCAACAGTGTCTTTCAAACCCACAACCTCTATCACCTAGAAGAACAAGGGCAATAAACACATGGGAACACCACCACCTACAAGTTCCCCTCCAAGACATGCACCACCCTGACCTCGAACTATACTGTCGTAGATTCACACTGTGGATATACCTACAGCACATATGAACATATGAAATAGGAGCATAAGTAGGCCATTCAGCCCCTTGGGCCTACTCCGCCATTCAATAAGATTATGGCTGATCTGTTTGTGTTGAGTTCCACATACTCATCTACCCCCAGTAACCTTTGATTCCCTTGCCTAACAAGAATCTATCTACCTCTGCCTTAAAAATATTGTGACCCCACCTCCACCGCCTTCTGAGGCAGAGTTCCAAAGTCACACAACCCTCAGAAAAAATTTCTCCTCATCTCTGTCCTATAGGGGCGACCCCTAATTTTAAAACAGTGCCCCCTCGAGCAGTTCAAAGTGGTGGCTGACCACAATCTTCTCAAGACTAAATACGAATGGGCAATAAATCCAGGCCTAGTTGTCACTGCTCACATCCCATGAGTGAATAAAAAAAATTAGGAAGCAAAATAGTATGCTAACTTTTGTTACACAGGGATTAGAATATACATGTGAAGAAGTATGACTATAATCATACAGGGTACTAGTGAGGCCACACCTGGAGCAGCGTGGAGTTTTGGTCTCCTAAAGGAGGATATATTTGACCTAAAGGGAGTACAACAAACATTCACGAGACTGGCTCCTGGGATGAGTGGTAAAATAAACAGAAATGGCTGGAAATACTTAGCAGGTCAGGCAGTATCTATGGAGACTGAAACAGAGTTAACAGTTTAGATCAATGACTTTTCATCAGAAATGGGAAAAATTAGAATGTAAAAGGTATTAAACAAGTGAAGGGATGGGTGGAGAAGGCTTGGAAAAAGAACAAAAAGGTCAACAACAGAATGAAAAACAGGAGAGATTAAATGACAAGAATTGGTAGGATGAGGGGATTGCCGTATGAGGAGAGAATGAGTAAACTAGACCTATATTTTCTAGAGTTTACAAGAATCAGAGTAATCTAATTGAATCATATAAAATTCTTAAGGGACTTAATAGCATAGATGCAGAGAAACTGTTTCCCCAGGCTGGGCAATCTAGAACATGGGGTTACCCTCAGAATAGAGAGCTGTGGATGTTCAGTTGTTGAGTGTATTTCTGGGTACTAAGGGAATTAAAAGATATGTGGTTAGTGTGGGAAGGTGGAATTGAGCCATGATTTTGTTGAATGATGGAGCAGGCTCAAATGGCCTACCCCAGTTCAGATTTCTTATGTTCTTAAATACTACTTAAGCTCGAAGAAAGGACACCAAAATGCAACTTGCTCAGATATTAAGAAGCATTATAATTTAGATGACGGCACCATGAACACTAATCCATTTGAAAAGGGGTCCTCCAACCAAAACAGTTTAAGAAATACTGTATTAAACGATTGCCAGCTGCAGAGATAGGAAATCTGATTATATTTATTGACATCAAATTTTATGGAACAGTGATTACAAAAGTACAAGACTTGAGCACATAATCTAGGCTGACACTCCAGTGCAGTATTGGGGGAGTGCTGCACAGCTGGAGGTGCTGTCCTTTAGAAGGGACATTAAACTGAGGTCCCACCTGCCATCTCAGGTGGACATAAAGGATCCCTTGGTATTATATGAAGAGCAGGTAAGATCTCCTGGCTGTCCTGACCAATAATTATTGCTCAACTAACATCACTAAATCAATCCAAATGGTCATTCAGTTCATTTGATGCTTGTGGGACATTGCCACATGCAAATTGGCTGGGACCAAGATGCAAGGATACAGAGTCCTGATGCTGCACAGTTCGGGTGCAGATGCCGCTGTGCGCCTGCCAGAAGCGGACAGTATGATCATAACCAGCAGTGGCCAAGATGACTGGGTCACTGCCCACTGTGCCTGGGCTTGTGTTCATGGTGCAGGCCTCGATCAGTTACACCTGCAACAAGAAAAACATCAGTATCACTGCCAAAGCTGCCAACCATCCAGTCCTTAGCCCTAACTGTTCCAACTTTTGCCAGTGTGGTAGTATAGTGGCTACAGTACTGGGTGAGAAACCCGAGGGTTGTATCTTCAAATCAAGTCAAACTGTAAAACTGAATTCAACAGAGTGTGGCTATGTGTGGCCTGCCAGATTGTTGTAAAAATCCAGCTGCCAAGACAAGTCGATCAATTATAGCACCTGGGCTAGATTTGTAAATCCACCCTTCTCTGGGCTCATTTCCCTACCCAGTCCTGCCCAGCCCCCAGGGGGATAGTTACCCTCCATCCACTGGCCCCTCCCCACCCCCGGCTCATTCCCATTCCCATTCCCCTCCCGCTCCAGCCTGCACTTCCGCAGCTAACGTCTTTAAATGGCCGAGCCGATACGGAGCTACTGGCCCCGGCTTCATCTCACTTTTTGCCAGCTCGCGGCTTTAACTCACAACCAGGCCGAGTCCGTCTGTAAATGTGTCTCCCGGGTCCAGTCTTCCAAATGCGCCGACCTGCTGCACCGTCCACGAACAATCGGTCCGCCCGAGCAGCGGCTCCACGCCCCTGCCCCCCCTCTCCCCCACCATCTCACCCCTCCCCCCCCCCCACCATCTCACCCCCCCATCTCACCCTCTCCCACTCCCTCCCCCCCCTTCCCCCTCCCTCCCCTTCCTTCTCCCTCAGCAGTGCGACCGGGTCTACGCGAAGCTTTGGTCCCCAGCATTTTTCTCACAGCCCTGCAATATGGTTCTGTTCAAGCACATGTCCGATTGCCTTTGGAAATTTCCTACAGAATCTGCTCCTACCATCTTTTCGGGCAGTGCATTCCCGTCCTTAACATCACTGAAGGTCAAGCCCTGAGTTTTCGCTCCTGGGTCAGGGGTGCGGATTCGGGACATTTCCTGGCTCCGCAAACCCAACCCCGGGAGGAAAAGTCCCCCACACAAGGACAAGAGTTTTGGTCCAGGGCGGCGGGTGAAAATGGGAGTCGTGGCGGACGACCCCAGAACAAGTGCAGAGACAGCTGGGTGCGGAGGCAGGCTGGGCAGAAGGCTTCCCTCTGTGCCCCAGCACTGTGTAGAAGCTTTCAAAAAATCCAATAAAACAGTTCTCCAGTTCTTACCCCTTTCACCCACCCCATGCCAAACCAAGGCACTTCATGTTCTCCACCCATCCGGCATGGCCCTCAAACCATCCATGCTAACCTTACCCCTCTACCAATAATCCCCATGGACCCTCATGCCCTCCATGCCATGCTATGGCCCTCTACCCATCCCCTATGACCCTTTATAGCTCCTATGCCAACAATGCCAGCACATGCCCCCCTACCACCCCTCTTTTAAATGCCTTGATAGTTCCTTTGACAGTTCCAATGAGCTTGACAGTTCCAGTGAGGTATGCACTTTTTATGCACATTCATGCCTAATTTTAACAATCCCAAAGGGCATCTTACCTCTCCAAAAGGTGTCCCAGAACCATATCCAAAAGGGCACCTCACCTATCCAAGCAACTCAGCAAAGTTGAGAGCTGCTTCTAACAGGTATAATCTTCACACGTTATGTTTCCCACTCCTAGCTGATGAAAATCTGACATCACTGGAGGCAGCTGCTGTTTTATATGGGTAGCTGTCTCCGTGAACCACAGATATGGAACTTAGAACCCGCCCCCATTCCCCAACCGCCAACTTAGAACCCGCCCCATTCCCCATCCCCCCCACCCCCCCCCCCCCCCCCCCCCCCTACAAAATTGCTCGGTGCCATGTTTTGGGGCAAGACTACTGGGTCAAGCCCTCCACAGCCATTTTCATAACTATGGGGAGGCTCTCTATCTTTTCAAAAATTCATTGTTTCCCAAATTGTCACTGATCTCATCTCATTTGGGGATCTACCCTCCAAGTCCTCCAACATCACGGTCTCCCAGCCATGAACAGTAAACATCTAGCTCCTTCTCAAGACCCACAAACAGGACTGTCCTGCTGCACCCATAATTTCAATCTGTTCTTCCCCCATGGAATTGATTTCTTCCTATTTCAATTCTATTTTTTCTCCACTTGTCCAGTCTTTTTCCCACCTACATCTTCTCATTCCCATTGCTGCTTCAACAGTTTCCAGTTTCCTGGCCCTAACGATCTCCTTTTTGTCATGAATGTCCAATTCCTTTTCACCTCCATCCCCTCAAGAATGGTCTGAGGGCTCTCTGTTTCTCCCTTGAACAAAGACTCAATCAGTCCCCATTCACCCCCGCATTCCATCATTGGCTGAACTTGTTCTTACATTGAAAAACTTCTCCTTTGACTCCATTCATTTCCTCAAAATATGAGGGCTTTAAACTAACTAGCTGCGGGAGACCAGTCGGGGGCGGTGGGGGGGGTGGGGGCAGCAAATCACATGAGGGAAGATGTGGTAAAATGAAGGTAAAGCACAAAGTTAGAGCAAAGTTCTTGCAAAAATAGGAAAAAGACAGAACTAAAGGCCGCGTATCCTGTTACGATTGGTTAGGGACCAGTAACTTTATGTTTAAAGTAGACAAAGTTTGAAATCTCAATTAACCAGTTCAATTTTTAAGGAGGTTACAGCACTTAGAAAATCCTAATGCGATCAGGCAGAATCAACATGGTTTTGTGAAAGTGAAATCGTGTTTGATTAATTTATTCGAGTTCTTTGAGGAAGTAACAAGCAATGTGGATAAAGAGAAACCTGCAGTTGTAGTGTACTTGGATTTCCAGAAGGCATTTGATAGGGTGGCTTTTCCACAAAATAAGAGCTCATGGTGTAGACGGTAACATATAACATACAAACATACGAGTTAGGAGCAGGAGTAGGCCACTCGGCCCCTTGAGCCTGCTCCACCATTCGTTAAGATCATGGCTGATCTGACTGTAACCTCAACTCCACATTCCTACCTACCCTCGATAACCTTGCTTAACAAAAATTTATCTACCTCTGCCTTAAAAATGTTCAAAGACTCTGCTTTCACCACCTTTTGAGGAAGAGAACTCCAAAGACTCATGACTCTCTGAGAGAAAAAATTGTCCTCATCTCTGTCTTAAATGGGCGACCCCTTATTTATAAAAATTACCCCTAGTTCTAGATTCTCCCACAAGAGGAAACATCCTTTCCACATCCACTCTGTCAAGACCCCTCAGGATCTTATATGTTTCAATCAAGTTGCCTCCCGCAGATACAAGCCTAGCCTGTCCAACATTTCCTTGCAAGATAACCCGGCCCATTCCAGGTATTACTCTAGTAAACCTTCTCTGAACTGCTTCCAATGCATTTACATCCTTTCTTAAATAAGGAGACCAATACTGTACAAAATACTCCAGATGTGGTCTCACCAATGCTCTGTGTAACTGAAGCATAACCTCTCTACTTTTGTATAGAATTCTCCTTGCAATAAATGATAAAATTCTATTAGCTTTCCTAATTACTTGCTGTACCTGCATACTAACCTTTTACGATTCATGCACTGGGACACCCAGATCCCTCTGCATCTCAGAGCTCTGCAATCTTTCACCATTTAGATAATATGCTTCTTTTTTATTCTTCCTGCCAAAATGGACAATTTCACATTTTCCCACATTATACTCCATTTGCCACTCACTTAAGCTATCTATATCCCTTTGTAGCCTCCTTATGTCCTCTTCACAACTTACTTTCCTACCAATATTCAGATCCCAATCTTTCTGTCAAAAGCAAATTTAGCAACCGTATCTTCGGTTCCTTCATCCAAGTCATTTATGAAAATTGTAAAAAGTTGAGGCCCCGGCACTGATCCCTGTGGCACACCACCTTTTACATCTTGCCAACCAGAAAATTAACCATTTCTGCCTACTCTCTGTTTCTTGTTATCCAGCCAATCTTCTATCCATGCCAATATGTTACCCCCTACACCATGAGCTTTTATTTTCCACAATAACCTTTGATGTGGCACCTTATCAAATGCCTTCTGTAAATTTAAATATTGTACATCCACTGGTTCCCCTTTATCCACAGCACCTGATACTTCTTCTTCAAAGAATTCCAATAAATTGGTTAAAGATGATTTTCCCTTCACAAAACCATACTGACTCTGCTGATTACCTTATCTAAATACCCTGCTAAAATGTCTTTAATAATAGCTTCTAACATTTTCCCTATGACATATGTTGAGCTAACTAGCCTGTAGTTTCCTGTTTTCTGTCTCCCTCCCTTTTAGAATAAAGAAGTTACGTTCGCTATTTTTCAATCTAATGGAACTTTCCCTGAATCTAGGGAATTTTGGAAAATTAAAACCAACACAACAACTATCACACTAGCCACTTCTTTCGAGACCCAAGGATGAAGTCCCTCAGGACCCAGGTTAATCGCAGCTCCAACAATCTGCTCAGTACCGCCTCCCTGGTGATTGTAATTTTCTTGAGTTCCTCCCTTCCTTCCATTTCCTGATTTACAGCTATTTCTGGGATGTTATTTGTGTCATCTATAGTGAAGACCGATGCAAAATACCCGTTCAATTCATCTGCCATCTCCTTATTTTCCATTATTAATTCCCCAGACTCACAGTCTATAGGACCAAGGCTCATTTTGTTAACTCTTTTTTAAAATATCTATAGAAACACTTACTATCTGTTCTAATATTTCTAGCTAGTTTTCTCTTAATACTCTAGTTTTTCCCTACTTATCAATTTTTTAGTCATTCGTTTTTATTTTGTTTGTTATATTCTGTCCGATCTTTTGACCTGCCACCTGTCTTTGCGCAATTATATGCTTTTTCTTTAAGCTTGATACTACCTTTAACTTATTTCCTTGGATTTTCTCTTTCTCATTGGAATGCATTTATTCTGTGTATTCTGAAATATCCCTTTAATATCCCTATCCCTGAACCTGCTAGCATATTATTGCCCACCTCTAATTGCCCTTGAGAAGGTGAGCTTCCATCTTGAACTGTTGAAGTACATGTGGTGTAGGTACACCCACAAAACTGTTAGGTATGGAGTTCCACGATTTTGATCCAGTGATGATATATTTCCAAATCAGGGTGATGCGTGACTTGGAGGGGAGCTTGCACGTGATGGTGTTCCTATGGGCAGAATATAATGCTCTCCCCTGTGGTAAGTTTAATGGTAGAGGGGGCGCCTCCATTCTGATTAAGTACATGATGGGATGACCATTGTCAATTGTCATAAAAACCCATCTGATTCACTAATGCCCTTTAGGGAAGGAAAACTGCTGTCCTTATTTGGTCTGGCCTACATATGACTCCAGACACACAGCAATGTGGTTGACTGTTAAAAAATGCCCTCTGAACAAGGGCATTTAGGGATGAGCAACAAATGCTGGCCTGGCCGGTGACGCCTACATCCCATGAATTAATTTTTTTAAAAAGGCACTGTCTGCAGTGACAAGTGGAGTCCAACTGCACTGACTGTAGGGCTAAGCAGACAGAGCCTGTGCTGATTGTAGGACAAGTGGGTAAAAACTGCACCATGTGCTGGACAAGTGAACACAAACTGCACCGACTGCAGGACATGTAGACACAAACTGCACTGACTGTATGGCCAAGTGGACACAAACTGCACGGACTGCAGGACATGTGGACACAAAAAGTGCTGACTGCAGTACAAGCGGACAGGGTGGCAATGACGTAGTGGTATTGTCGCTGGACTGGTATTCCAGAGAACCAGGGTAGTGCTCTAGGGCAAAAACAAAATTACCTGGAAAAACTCAGCAGGTCTGGCAGCATCGGCGGAGAAGAAAAGAGTTGACGTTTCGAGTCCTCACGACCCTTCAACAGAACTGAGTATAGTTAGGAGAGGGGTGAAATATAAGCTGGTTTAAGGGGGGTGGGGGAGAGAAGTTGAGGGGGGGTGGTGGTTGTAGGGACAAGCAAGCAGTGATAGGAGCAGATAATCAAAAGATGCCACAGACAAAAGGATCAAAGAGGTGTTGAAGGTGGTGATATTATCTAAGAAAATGTGCTAATTAAGAATGGATGGCAGGACACTCAAGGTACAGCTCTAGTGGTGGTGAGGTGGGCTGACAAGGTATTAGTTGTAGATTTAAAAATAATGGAAATAGGTGGGAAAAGAAAAATCTATATAAATTATTGAAAAAAACAAAAGTGCTCTAGGGACCTGGGTTCGAATCCCATCATGGCAGATGGTGGAATTTGAATTCAATAAAAATCCGGAATTAAAAGTCTAATGATGACCATGAAACCATTGTCGTAAAAACCCATCTGATTCACTAACCCCCTTTAGAGAAGGAAAACTGCTGTCCTTATCTGGTCTGGCCTACAAATGACTCCAGACACACAGCAATGTGGTTGACTGTTAAAAAATGCCCCCTGAACAAGGGCAATTAGGGATGAGCAACAAATGCTGGCCTGGCCGGTGACACCTACATCCCATGAATGAATTTTTAAAATGGCACCATCTGCAGGATAAGTGGACACAAACATGATCAGACTACAGAACAAATAGACACAAATCGCACCAACTCTAGGGCCAAGCAGACACAAACGGTGCCGACTGTGGGACAAGTGGGCACCAACTGCAGAACAAGTGGACATAACCTGCACTGACTGCAGGACAAGTGGACACAAACTGCACCGACTGCAGGATAAGTGGACACAAACTGCACCGACTGCAGGACAAGTGGACACAAACTGCACCGACTGCAGGACAAGTGGACACGAACTGCACTGACCGCGGGGCCAAGTGGAAACAAACTGCTGACTGCTGGACAAGCGGAAACAAACTGTGCTGACTGTGGGACAAGCGGACATAACCTTCGCTGACTGGAGGGCCAAGTGGACACAAACTGCACCGACTACAGGACATGTGGACACAAACTGCACCGACTGCAGGTCAAGTGGACACAAACTGTGCTGACTGCAGTACAAAGAGGCAGGTCTAGAATGCATATGCAAACCTAAATTTAGTTTGTACGCATTCCACACCTGCTCAATAATTGGGAAAACTGAAACTAGTACATTTGAACCATTTTGAGGAAATGGTCAAGACACCAGGACATTTAATCAAAAAGTGGGACTGTCCCAGCAATACTGGGATATCTGGTCACCATATGTATTCCATCACTCTCCTGAGTTGTGCCTTGTATATCATAGAAAGGCTTTGGAGAGTTAGAAGAGCAATTATTCACTGCAGAATATCCAGCCTCTGAACTACTCTTGTGGTCACAGTATTTATGCTGCTGGTTTAGTTTAGTTTCTGCTCAATGATGACTCCCATGATGTTAATGGTGGTGAATTCAGCAGTGGTAATGCAATTGGATGTCAAGGGGAAATGTTTAGCTTCTCTCTTGTTGGAGATAGTTATTGCCTGATAATTGTGTGACTGAACTGAACACTGCAATCTTCAGTAAACCTCTCCACTTCTGACCTTATGATGAAAGGAATGTAACTGGTGAAGCAGCTGAAAATGATTGGACTTCTTGGAGCCCCAAGAAGCTCCTGCAGCAATGTCCTGGGCTGAGATGGTCGGGCCTCCAATAACCACAATCATCTTCTGCTGTGCTCAGTATGACTCCAACCAGTGGAGAGTTTCACTTCAACTACCACTGACATTAATTGTGCTAGGGCTCCTTGATTCCACGTTCAAGTCAAATGCTGCCTTGATGTCAAGGGCTGTCATCCTCATCTCACCTCTGAAATTCATCTCCTTTATCCATGTTTGGACCAAGGCTGTAATTAGATCTAGGGTGGAGTGGCTCTGGCAGAACCCAAACTGAGCATCAGTGAGTAGGTTATTGGTCAGTAAGTGCCATTTGGCAGCTCTGTCAACAGCACCTTCCATCAATTTTCTGATGATTGTGAGTAGACTGATGGGACAGTAATTGGCTGGATTGGATTTGTCCTGCTTTTTTTGGACACAGCTGGGTATTTTTCCATTTTGTCAGGTAAACGGCAGTGTTAGAGTTGTACTTCTCGGTGGTGTCTTGGATGGTGTTGAGCTTCCTGAGTGTTGGAGCTGCACTCAGCCAGGCAAGTGGAGAGTATTCCATCACATTCCTGACTTGTGCTTAGTGGACAGGCTTTGGAGAGTCAGGAGATGATTTACTTGCTGCAGAATTCCCAGCCTCTGTCCCGATCTTAGAGCCACAGTATTTATATGGCTGGTCCAGTTAAGTTTCTGGTCAATGGTAACCCTAAGAATGTTGATGGTGAAAGATTCAGCAATTAATGCCATTGAATGCCAAGGAGAGATGTTTAGATTCTCTCTTGTTGGAGATGGTCATTGCCTGGCATTTGTGTGGCATGAATGTCCTTTGCTGCTTATCAGCCCAAGCCTGAATGCTGTGCAGCTCTTGCTGCATGCAGGCATTGATTGTACCTGAGGAATTGTGAATAGTGCTGAACACTGTGCACTCATCAGTGAATATCCCCACTTCTGACCTTATGTTGGCCGAAAGATAATTCATGAAGCAGCTGAAGGTGGTTGGGCCTAGGACACTGCTCTGAGGAACTTAGTAACAATGTCCTGTGTTGTAAGTACCCAGCAATGTAACAATATCTGATTTTTTTCATTAGAATGATATTGTGCAGGAGGGAAAATGTTGAGAAACTACTTTCATTTGTGAGTAACTCCAAGAAAGGGTATACATATGAGATAGTCATTAATAAATTAAGTAAAGAATTTAAAAGGAATGTCTTTATACAGTTTCTAAATGGAATTCACTGCCACATGGAATGGTTGAAGGAGATAGAATTGTTTAATTTAAGGGAAGGCATGATGGAGACAAGAATAGAAGATTAATAGAGGGTCTGGAATGCAAAGATGTATTTGGAGTGGGAGGCGGCCCATGTAAATTATAAACACTGGCATGGACCAGTTGGGTAGAATGGTCCATTTCTGCTCTGTAGATTCTATATAATTTAGGTTGACGCGTCAGTACTGAACTGAGAGAGTATTGCGCTGTTGGATGGCCATGTTAAACCAAGACCCCCACAAGTCTGCCCACTTGAGTGAATACAAAAGATCCCATGGCTCTTTATAAGAACAGCAGGGGCGGCCTCCTAGTTTGCTGGCCTTTTTTATCCCTTAGTCAGCATCTCAAACAGATATCTAGGCATCTATCTCAATGCTGTGTAGGGGTTCCCCTTTTCCCTCAGAGAACCTCCCCACACTCAAGTTTGTGACACCAGATTCACGAGTGTATGGCTTGAACAGAATGACCAACGAGACAAGTTTCTTCTGATAATTCACAGTTGTTTATTGAATCACCAACAACCCCACAGTACAAAACAGCAAAATTTAAAACAACCTATTCCAAGTACCTGACACAAAGTCACCACGACTCGGTAAAAACTTACAAAAACACAGGCAAAACACCACGTCCTATCCTGAAACCTTAAGAAAAAACCCTCAGACCAATATCACCAAGATATGGCTGAAACAAGTTACAAGGTACTGGCAAAAAAACACCAAGTTTTCACCCCAAATCTTCACAAAATCCTCAGACAAATATCACAAAGATTTACCTGAAACTTACAATCCCCAACATGGCTGGTCTGTCCGCTGTTGACAGTAGGTCTGAGTCAAGGTGACCAAACTCAACCCTTCTTCCGACTGCAGCCCAAAACTTTCAGGCCAATATCACCACGATATCGCTGAAAATACTTACAAAGCCCAATATGGCTGGTGGGTGGGGTGGGGTGAAGGAATCGAAAAAGACTAAAAGGTAGAGATAAAACAATGGATGGAAATACATTTAAAAATAATGGAAATAGATGGGAAAAGAAAAATCTATATAAATTATTGGAAAAAAACAAAAAGGAGGGGGAAAATTGGAAAGGGGGTGGGGATGGAGGAGAGAGTTCATGATCTAAAATTGTTGAACTCAATATTCAGTCCGGAAGGCTGTAAAGTGCCTAGTCGGAAGATGAGGTGCTGTTCCTCCAGTTTGCGTTGAGCTTCACTGGAACAATGCAGCAAGCCAAAGATGGATATGTGGGCATGAGAGCAGGGTGGAGTGTTGAAATGGCAAGCAACAGGAAGGTCTGGGTAATGCTTGCGGACAGACCGAAGGTGTTCTGCAAAGCGGTCAATCAGTCTCAACCCCCTCCCATGGCACCTTCCCATGCAACTGCAGAAGATGCAACACCTGCCCCTTTACTTCCCCTCTCCTCACCGTCCAAGGGCCCAAACACTCCTTTCAAGTGAAGCAGCATTTCACTTGCACGTCCCTCAGTTTAGTCTACTGCATTCGTTGCTCCCAATGCGGTTTCCTCTACATTGGAGAGACCTAACGCAGACTGGGTGACCGCTTTGCAGAACACCTTCGGTCTGTCCGCAAGCATTACCCAGACCTCCCTGTCGTTTTTCCAGGTATTTTTGTTTTTGTTTTGGATTTCCAGCATCTGCAGTTTTTTGCTATTATCTCAATTGCTCCTGCCTTCAGCACATAGTTTGTTAACAATACTTTACCACAATGTTATAATGTTCAATAGACTCTCCACATACACACAACTCAAGGTAGAATCGAGAATTGGGTGACTTCCAAAGTTTAGATGACCACAGGGTGAAAATTTTGCTCATCTATTATTGTGCTTCACTGAAATTAAGGGTTCATTTTGTGGGTTTTATATTTTTTGTAGGTTAAATACATAGAGAGATTAATATTTTATATATCAATATTTTTCTGCATTGAATATTTTTACACGTTGTAACTGGCCTCTTGGATGTCACCCGGCGCTGGCGCTGCTGCTGCCGCTTTAAGGCAGGTGAGAGGAATTTAGGTCCTCGGACGGTAAATGCCAGCTGTGCTGGGGACGCCTCGACCAGGCAGCACCCCGGGGCTGGGGTGGGGCTGGGCACACGGGAAGGGAGCGCGGCCGAAGCGGAGCAGGGACAGAACGGAGAGGGAAGGCTGGGCGCTGGGTGTCCTGCTTTAAATGGGCTGCGGGGAAGCGGAAAAGAACAAAATTGGTAGAGACGGAACCGAGGGGACGGGGTGAGTATTCGGTGCCGGGGACAGCAGCCAGCACAAAGACCCGGGTGGATCAAACTCCAGCGTGCCGCACGCCCGGGCACTGGGGAGGGACGGGGACTCTTCACCTCCCATTGAATAACTCAGTGCCTTCATGCTGAATGACAGGGGAGGCACGGTGAGGGTTCCTGGCCGCCCATTATTTATCTCTCGGAGCCCGGGGTCAGTCCCAGCAGCGACAGGGCGCTCACCCTCCAGCAATGTCCCGGGTCTCCCACGCCCAGGGCACTGCTGCCAGCAAACCAGGAAGAAACAGCTCCGAGGCATTTTGGTTTCCTTTCTTCATTTTATTAGTTATAAAAATATTGGAAATGGAGGAGGAGAGGGGGGGGGGAGGGTGGTGGAAGGGTGCATGGCGGGGATGTCAGAAGCAGGTAGTAATATAATGTGATTCTCCAGGGTGTGTCCCCAACCAGAACTGGCAACCTTGGCTGACAGTGAGCCGGATGTGTGTGTCTGGCTGAACTTGTTCTCACACTGAACAATTTCTCCTTTAACTCCTCTCACTTCCTCCAAATAAAAGGTGTGGCTATGGGTACCCGCGTGGGCCCCAACTATGCCTGTCTCTTTATGGGGTATGTGGAACATTCCTTGTTCCAGTCCTACTCCGGCCCCCTCCCACAACTCTTTCTCCGGTACATCGATGATTACTTCGGTGCTGTTTCATGCTCTTGTCTGGACTTGGAAAAATCTATTAATTTTGCCTCCAATTTCCACCACTCCATCATTTTCACATGGTCCATCTCTGACATTTCCCTTCCCTTCTTGACCTCTGTCTCAATTTCTGGTGATAGACTGTCCACCAATATCCATTACAAGCCTACCGACTCCCACAGCTACCTCGACTACAGCTCCTCACACCCCGCTTCCTGTAAGGACTCCATCCAATTCTCTCAGTTCCTTCGCCTCCATCGCATCTGTTCTGATGATACCACTTTCAAAAACAGTTCCTCTGACATGTCCTCCTCCTTTCTTAACCGAGGTTTTCCACCCACGGTGGTTGACAGGGCCCTCAACCGTGTCCGGCCCATCTCCCGCGCATCCGCCCTCACACCTTCTTCTACCCCCCAGAAACATGATAGGGTCCCCCTTGCCCTTACTTATCACCCCACCAGCCTCCGCATTCAAAGGATCATCCTCTGCCATTTCCGCCAACTCCAGCATGATGCCACCACCAAACACATCTTCCCTTCACCCCCCCTGGTGGCATTCCGTAGGGATCGTTCCCTCCGTGACACCCTGGTCCACTCCTCCATCACCCCCTACACCTCAACCCCCTCCCATGGCACCTTCTCATGCAACCGCAGAAGATGCAACACCTGCCCCTTTACTTCCCCTCTCCTCACCGTCCAAGGGCCCAAACACTCATTTCAAGTGAAGCAGCATTTCACTTGCACTTCCTTCAACTTAGTCTACTGCATTCGTTGCTCCCAATGCGGTTTCCTCTACATTGGAGAGACCAAACGCAGACTGGGTGACCGCTTTGCAGAACACCTTCGGTCTGTCCACAAGCATTACCCAGACCTCCCTGTCGCTTGCCATTTCAACACTCCACCCTGCTCTCTTGCCCATATGTCCGTCCTTGGCTTGCTGCATTGTTCCAGTGAAGCTCAACGCAAACTGGAGGAACAGCACCTCATCTTCCGACTAGGCACTTTACAGCCTTCCGGACCGAATATTGAGTTCAACAATTTTAGATCATGAGCTCTCTCCTCCATCCCCACCCCCTTTCTGATTTTCCCCCTCCTTTTTGTTTTTTCCAATAATTTATATAGATTTTTCTTTTCCCATCTATTTCCATTATTCTTAAATGTATTTCCATCCATTGTTTTATCTCTACCTTATAGCCTTTTTTGATTCCTTCACCCCACCCCCACAAGGGCTATCTGTACCTTGCTCGTCCTGCTTTCTATCCTTAATTAGCACATTCCTTTAGATAATATCACCACCGTCAACACCTCTTTGTCCTTTTGTCTGTGACATCTTTTGGTTATCTCCACCTATCACTGGCCCTCTATCCAGCTCTACCTGTCCCACTCCACCCCCCACTCCCTTAAACCAGCTTATATTTCACCCCTTTCCTATTTTTCCTTAGTTCTGTTGAAGAGTCATGTGGACTCGAAACGTTAACTGTGCTTCTCTCCACAGATGCTGCCAGACCTGCTGAGTTTTTCCAGGTATTTTTATTTTTGTTTTGGATTTCCAGCATCCACAGTTTTTTGCTTTTATCTGTGTGTGTCATTGGATTTGGATATCCAGATGGCTGGCACAACACAAGTTGACCCATGCAGTTTCTTCTGCTGTGCTGAATGTATGTCTTACTGTATTGAGACATGGGACCTTGGCAGGATGGATTAAAGCATGGGTCTATGGAGCCTGGCCTCTGCAAGTTCAAATGAATGGTTTCTTTTAATTGTAATATGATCTTTGTTTACACACTGCATTAGTAACTTGCATTTTACTACACCCTTGAGTTTTAATGGATTAGGAGGAAATGGGAGTTGTGGAGAAGCTGTGATGACCTTGGTGCCTATAGGTCTAAGAATTCCTCACGACTGAAAGGTGTTACTTAGAGGCTGGCATGTGACTAGCTTTACCACCACTCTAGTGCAGCACTGAGGGAGTGTTGCACTGTTGGAAGTGTCATAGACATTACATTGAGTCTCTGTTTGCCCTCTTCAATGGACATAAAAAATCCCATGGTACCATCTGAAGAGCAGGGGGTTCTCCCTGGTGTCTTGGCCAATATTTATGCAAATTGAAATGCAAGGTTTTTTTTATAAAGGGTGGCCTATCTGCAATGCTAGACCACAAACTGAAAATCTACCTCCCTGTTTCTGTTTGATATTGTAAAGATCATCTTTTTACAAGATTAATTCTTGAGCTGTGTGCTTTGCTGGAAAGGTCAACCTTTATTGCCTGGTTTTAGCTGCCCTTGAGATGGTGGGCCGCCTTCTTGAACAGCTACAGTTGGTACAGTATATAACTTGTCTGTAACTGTTTTGTTTCCTATACTTCTACAGTACATAACAGGCAAGAAAGAATGATTGTTTAGTATGGTGTGTACAGTTCTTTATGTAATTATGGATATTGGCCATTCTGGAAACAATGGTTGCAATGCAGTTGGCAGAAGTTTGATTCTCTCAGCTCACACCAACACTTTCAAATGAAATGTGTTTTAAAAATGTTTATATTGAGTTTAGAGACCAGAATTTCTCAGTATTTGGAAATACCCATCAATTTGAGTCATACCCAACTTAATCTGCACCATTTGGTCAAGCCGGATTCCATAAGGTTTCAGGTTCTGAGGGAAACAGTGTGTGGTTATTGTTCATGCATGGATTTCTGAGTTAGGGAGATGCAGTTCTGACTCAGATTCAGGGGCCCTGCCCTGTGACAACGTGGCTGAACTCCAGTATATTTACCCTTCCTGATTGCAGAGTACACAAATATTCTATGTTGCAACATGCTGTAAAATTAAGATCTATCCACGTTTGTTTTTTGTGATTCATCTTTTTATTTGATCCCAGAAATGAGGGAGGCATTATTTATTTCCTAACCAATTGCCGAAGTCATTACAGCTGAGTGGCATGCTAAGGCCCCTTCAGAGGGCATTCAGATTCAAATGGTACAGAAGTGAATTTCTTTGCTGTTTCAACAACAATTTGTGTTTATATACCTACTATAACATAGTAAAACGCCCCAAGACGCTTCACTTGTGCATTACCAGACAAAATTTGACATATCTAAAAAAGGATACATTAGGACAGCTGACCGAACACTTGGCCAAAGATGTAGGGGTCAAAGATGTAGGTTTTTAACAGTGTCTTAAAGTTGGAGGGGTTTAGGGAGGGCATTCCAGAGCTTGGGTTCTGTCTACAGACATCTGCTTCTCGGAGGGTCAAACCACTGTTGGCAGATTTTCAGGCCTTTGTCCCCATCCCTTATCCACAGTCAAAGCTTCTTAGGGCAGTGGTTGGATCTACTTTGGGAATACTTTTGTTTACCGTTATCATGGGCAGGCAGCAGCACCAGATGCAGACTCGAGCAGCATTTCCAACTAAGACAAGACAGCACCACATCGCTGAAATCATCTCATCTGTGGTACAAAGTCTACCTTTGACATTGCAGCCTTGCCTCCTTTTATCTATCCCCTTCCCCTGCCAATAGTGGAACAATCCCTCATAGAACAAATTGTCCTAACACACAGCAACACAGTAGCACTTCACCCGTACATTGTCATTGCAAGAGTGAAGACATCAACTCATATGACTTTTTCCTACATGAAGAATATGCCAGTGTGCATTCTATTTTACTACAGTGAATTCCAATGTGTAATCAATTCACCTACTTCACATTGTGCTGCCATGGGTGCAAATTTTTTTCAAAAGCTCCTCCTGTACTGCTTCCAGGAGCCACCTGAAGGCAACATTGAAGAAAGTGGTTGTCTGATTATACTCTACAAAAGGATTCATGGGACTGAGGTGCTGCTTGCGTCTTGGCAGTTTGGTGTCCCCTTTCGAATGAGACATTAAACCAGCTATTCCAACCTTTTTGTGTGTGAGGGGGGGCAGATTTCAATATTTTCTCACTTGAGGGGCTGACGAGCAAATTTCAGAAAGTTAAGGTTTGGCACAACATTAAACATTAATTTTTTTAAAAAGGCAAACGTTTGAAAAGAAACAACTTGCTGAGCAAAACAACAAAGCCAAAGAGAATCCCAAGGCATGTGCGCACATGCATACACTCTCCCCTCTCTCACATACACACACACATTCTCCCCTCTCTCTCTCACATGCACACTCTCTCTCTCTCTCTCTCACATACATACACACACACACTTCCCCTCTCTCGCATGCGCACACGCTCTCCTCTCTCTCACATGCACACACTCTTCCCCTCTCTTTCGCATTGGCACACTCTCCCCTCTCTCTCTCTCATACACACTCTTCCCCTCACTCACACAAACACACACAATCACTCTCCCCTCTCTCATGCACACACTCTCCACCCCCTCTCACATACATACGCACACACTCTTCCCCCCTCTCTCGCATGCACACACTCTCCCCTCTCTCTCTCTCTCTCTCTCATACACACTCTTCCCCTCTCTCTCACACTCACTCATACACAAACACACACAATCACTCTCCCCTCTCACTTGCACAAGCTCTGCCCTCTCACATGCTGGTGGGCCCCGCTCCTCCCCTTGCCCTTTACCCCTCTTTGCTTCAAGGCCCACTCACTCTCACTCACTCACACACACACACACACACACACACAATCACTCTTCCCTCTCTCACAGGCACACACTCTGCCTTCTCTTTCACACACTGGTGGGCCCTGTTCCTCCCTTTGCCCCCCTTGCTCCAAGGCCCACACTCACCCTGGGCCCTGGAACTTAGCTTGGAAACTTACTTTCCCACTGTATTCCGCTCATCCAATCACTGGTGAGCCAGTCAGCAGCAAATGCAGGGAGAAACTAGCCTCTGATTGGAGGAGCAACTTTACAGCATTTTTCAAATGTAAGTCAGTTGAATGTACAAGTTTGGCAGGCCCTGTCCTGAGGCCTTGGGGGCCACAATGTGGCCCGCAGGCGGTGAGTTGGACAAGCCTGCATTAAACCAGGGTCATGTTCAGGTGGACTTAAAAGGCCTCACAGCATCTTTTCAGTACAAGTCCTCAGCTTTCAGCTAATATAGTTCCTGCCACTTATTGCAGGCGCTTTCACGTGCGTATGATTTGCCCGCTACAGCCAGTATAACATGATAACATTATTTTAGTAAGGGGCAGGAATGCACCTTCTGTGTAGCTTCATTCTGATTTGCAGTTTTTCTTAAATTGCATTTAAAAACTGCAACCCCATTATAAATATACAAAATGTAATTGAATGTTAATGAAATGCTATTTAGAGATGCATTCAGTGCACCTTAATGAGTTGTGAATTAGTGAGTAATCTCAGTTGCTTCTGCCCAAATTAAACTGAGCCCTTAAGACGCTATCAGTGGCAATTTTGAAAATGATATTTGTGCAAATGGAAAATGGCTTGTTTTTAAGTAGTGGAGACTGTAACATTCAAATGGGATAACTGATCACTCAACACGTTACGGTTTGTAGGACCTTCCTGTGCACAAATTGTTTCCCCTGCATTACAAAAGTATTTAATTGGCTGTGAAGCACTTTCATATGTTCTGCAGTTGTGCTGGAGCACTGTATGGATACAAGTCTATATTTTAGGCAGCATAAGTTCTGCTAATTTAAGATTTTTTAAAATCAACATTAATGATCTTGTTTTCTCTGTCCTGTCGGATTACAGATAAACATGACCCGGTTGAACTACGTGAACGTGTTGCGGCTCCTGGTTTTATTGATTGTAGTAATTGTGGGCTTGAAGATGTTTCCTATATTAAAGTAAGTTTATTTTTAAATTTATTTTCAGCATGCGGGTGCCACTGGCAAAGCCAACATTTTATAGATCACCCCTAGTTATCCTTGAGAACTTGGTGGTGAGCCTTCTTCCTGAATTGCTGCTGTCTGTGTGATGAAGATGCTCCTACTGTGCAGTTAGGGAGGGAGTTCCAAAATTTTGACCAAGCGACAATATGTGTCGGTGTCAGGATGGTGTGTGGCTTGAAGAGGAAGCTAGAGATGATGGTGCTCCCAGGCCCCTGCTGCCCTTGTCCTTTGAGGCTGCTGAGGTCACGGGTTTGAAAGTCTTTCCTCAAAGAAAATAACCCAAAATGAAGTGTAGATTCAGCTTGGCCTGGGCACGATCACAGCGGCGTTCAAAGCCTGGCTGCAGGTCGGTGTAGAGTGTGACAGTTTCTTTTCATTGCAGATTCCAGCCCACCGAGGCACTGGATGAGCTATTCATGATAATTGCAGCAGAAAGATAGGATAATGAGAATCTCCATGGGAACACATTACCATGGCAGGATAAGTGTCAGTTAATCACTGGCTCTGTTTGCTTGTACCACAGTGTTCCAGCCCTGTACCAAATCACAGACCTCAATTTTCTGCTTGAGGTACACTGGTTTCCATTCTACCCCACACCTACCCAGTTGGGCCTCCAGCCCTTCCCTCCAATGACTGAAAGGAAAAAGAGAAAGGCTTGCAATTATATAGTGCTCTTCACAACCATTGGGCATGTTAAAGTGCTTTACAACCAATGAAATACCTTTGAGCTGTAGTCACTGTTGTAGAACTTTGGGCATTCCCCCAGTGAATTCTGTTTTTCATGACAATCTTTTACTCCATTCCCCAAGTTATTAACTTTCCCAAGTTGTTTCTAGGTTACTGTAGATTCCTTGTGTTTTGTTGTTCTGCCAAGTTTTTCCCGACCACTAATCGAATCTCTCAGCTTGTTCTCCATTCTCATCAGTGTCAGTTCTCCTCTCCAATCTGGCTTCTGGGCCTCACTCTGCTGGCCTCTCCCTTTCCTCATCCCTGTAGCTGCTAACTTTCCTCTACCTTTACCTTAATTTAACTCCTTTCAAGCCATTTCTTCTCTTCATTAGTTTTGAACCTGGAGATTTACAATTTAATGGATAATCTACTGCTTTCACCAACCTCAATCCCACCAATGTCCTAAATTGGAGGACCTTTTATGATAACAAATTGTGTTTAAGTGACTCTGCTGATCGAAGGTAAATGGCTCTCTGTTTTAGAACAAAACAATCGGATGCTCTTGCAAAAGATAGCTTTTGGGATAAACATGGAGGAGCAATGCCAAATAGCCAAGAACTGGAGATTAACCAAAAAATGGAGCATGAAGCAATACAGAATGTTCAGCAGGAAAAGGATAAGGGAATGGTGGAAGTAAAACCAAAGCCACAGCAACAGAGGGATCACAGCGCTTCAGTGATGAGAATTGTGCACTTGGACCTCAAAGGAGCTGCACCCAAACTTTCATATTTGCAACAGGTAGGAGATGTCAGAGTTGAGTAGTTGAGGCGAATAGATGCATTAATGGGGGAATCTATAGAATTAAATGAAGGAGAAAGGAATAGAAGATTCTGTTGATAAGGTTAGATGAGTGAGTTGGGAAATGTTTATATTCAGCATAAGCACCTGTTGGGCTAAATGACCTGATTCTGTGCTGTAAATATTACATAATGTTCGCTTCATTAAAGGGTTTGAAATCCTGAATGACCGATGGAGGCTGGCAAGGGGACAATATTGAGTGTTGTGTCTGGGAAGAATGTCTGGCTGTACTTGTGAGGGAGCAGAAGCATCTACGGTTGAATAGCTGCATCATGCTTTTACAATTGTTCGGTTTCCTGCTGCTAGTTTGCACCTTGTCACTGGCAAGGGGCAGGAAGTACTTGGGAGATGGATTGGGCAGTGGGGATTGTAATAGATTGGAAAATGTCTACATTTAATTTTTATCATAAATGGGCAACATAGTGGGGGGTAAAGGTTTAAATTATCAGGACAAGTTGCATAAATTGACCCTGTATTCTTTTGAGAATAGGATGTTGAGGGATGATCTGATCGAGATATTGGCAGATGGAGAGAAACTATTTTCTTTGGGGGAAATCAATGACAAGGGGACATAAAATTAAAGCTAGACCAATGGGGAAGAAAATCATGAGGTGCTCTGCAGGTCTGACAGTAGCTGTGCAGGGAGAAAAACAGTTAATGTTTCAGGTTGGTGACCTTTCATCACAATTTCTGACGAAAGGTCATTGATCTGAAACATTAACTCTGCTTCTTGTAGTACAAGAGTCTGGCATAGAAAGGGTTAACGTGGGACTGGGTACAGTACCGCCACACTTTGGTGTAAAAGAACACATGTCTTGTGTTGATCTGTTTCACTTCGGAGGAAAGAAAATCGGAAATGAATTTTAAAATAATCCATCAGCTTGGCTGTTGCCAAATCAGAAGTTTGTGGGTTCAATTCCTATTACAGCATTTAATCTAGGCTGGTGCTAAGGGTGTTGCTGCCTTTCAGATGAGATGTTGGACAGAAGGTGGTTATAAAAGATCTCATGGACCCTTTTATTTTGAATAAGAGCAACGAGTTCTCATGATCCAGACGTTCAATCCAACATTACTAAAACAACATAACTTGTCACTTATCTCATTACTGTTAATTGATCTCTACATGGTATAAACAGACCAGCAATTTCCCAACCTCAAATGAATTACATTAAAGGACATCTGTCAACTTCCCTAATTTATCTCGATCAGCCTACAATATGATGATTTTAATCTGTATTACTCACCTCTTGTACCAATGTCGTCTTCTAAGCCATTAATAAAATTGAACAGCATTGCCCTTTGGCAGTGCTTTGGAATCAAATTATGATGAGGCCCCATTCAGATTCTCCCACTAATGAGATCTATGATATCTCACCCAGTTAGCTATGTAGCACAATTTCTGTCCAATAATATCATATAATCTAATTGTATCCTTCTGTGAGGTACTTTAGCAAATGCTTTTTGGAAATCTAGATATACAGCATAAACAGAAATGCCATTATCCACTATATTAGACATTTGCTCGAAAGAGTTAATCAGGCTAGAGAGATGAAGCCTACCGTTGCTTGCTGGGACCCCCAATTAATGGCAAAAGTTGCCAAGTGATCATAAATCTTATCCCATATATCGCTTTCCCACAATTTGCAGCAAGTTCGTGGGCCAATAATTCTTGGAATCCAGTTTTTTCCCCTTTAATATGACCACATGATTTGGATACATAGCACATCTGTACACACAACTCCACAAGAGAGAAACGCATAGGGTGATATCTACACGCTGACTGGTGTCTGAGAGGGAGTTACAAAGACAACAACAACTTGCATTATATAGTGCCTTTTACTGTAGTAAAATATCCTAAGTGCTTCACGAGTATAACCAGACAATTTGACACTGAACGACATAGGGAGACATTAGGATGGTGATCAAAAGCTTGGTCAGAGAGGTAAATTTTAGGGTGCCTTAAAGGGGAGCAAGCGCGAGAGCACAGAGGTTTGGGGTATAGACTCCAGAAGCCATAGCCACCAATGGTGGTGCAAAGATTTTTTTAAATAGTATAGCATGGAAGTAGGACATGTGGCCAATTGAGTCTGCTTTGGCTCTTTCAAATCCTACTCCCCCACTCTTTCCCTATATCCCTGCAATTTTGTTCTCATTCATGTATTTATCCAAATTCCTTTTGAAATCAACTATTGAATCTGTTCAGTGCATTGCAAATCCTAATACTCGTTACGAAAAGAATGTTTTCTCCTGTCACCTCAATTCTTTAGATCTTGGCCAAACAAAAACAAAAAATGCTGGAAAAACTCAGCAGATCTGGCAGCATCTGTGGAGAGAGAAACAGTTAGCGTTTCAAGTCGGTATGACTTCTTCAGATTCTTCTTCCAGCTCTGAGTTTTTCCAGCATTTTCTGTCTTTTGTTTCAGATTTACAGCATCTGCAGTATTTGCTTAAATATTGAGCCCTTTGGTAAAGTGGGAGATGCACAAAAATATATAACATGCGGATTTCTCCCTGAGAGAGCAGAACTGAAAGGGAATTTGTACAAATGCAGCCTGGGTGTAAATATGCTACTTTTTTTTTCTTTGCAGATCTTTCCCCTTCTGGCCAGCACTGGGGTCAATGGTATATTAATGGAGTATGAGGATGCCTTTCCTTACCATGATGGTCTTGAAATCCTCAAGTCCAACTATGCATACAGGTAGCACTAAGCAAGAGCTGCTGGCCTTGCTCCATGAGTTCCTGATGTGATTATTTCAAATTATGTGTTCTACTGTCTTGAAGTTTAAGGAAGTGTCTCTTTTACCCCTGTTATGGTTCTCCACTCAGTTTGTACTGCAATCTGTACATAGTGCTGTTTTCCCACCCACTGCTGATGGCACTGACTCTTGCTGGGGTGCAGTTTATTACAAGACTTTGTCTCCGGGTGTGATGCCCAGTAGAGGTAAAGGCGGTGCTAAGCGGCACCAGAAAGTCCTCCGAGATAATATCCAGGGAATTACTAAACCTGCCATTTGCCGCCTCACTCGACATTAAATGCATCTCTGGCCTCATTTACAAGGAAACTGGCGGGGTTCTTGGAAAATATCATCCGGGACTCGGTCACCTACACGGAACACGCTAAGTGCAAGATTCTTGCCGCCATGGAAGTGGTCTGTGCCCTGAAACACCAAGGGTGAACTCTGTATGGGTTTGGTGGCTGAGGACAGTTAATAAAAACATTTCCACCAATCCCAGTTGTGCTCTAGCACGCCACTTAAATATCTATTCTCCTGTCTGACCTTGGATGGTGAGTGTTGGCAGGCTATTTGATTTTTGAAATTAACCAAACCTTTCCTTGCCCGACATTTACACGCATAATTTCTAGTGGGGGTCACCTGGTAATGAGCATAAATGGGAAACCTAGTTGTTTTCCTCTGCTCCTTTCCTTTCCCCCATTCCATGGCTCTGTAGGCTGGGATGCTGCAGCCAATAATTGACATGGATGAGTTAGTTTCTGGCTGAATCTTATCAGTAGGCCTAAATGGTTTAGCTATGGAATAAGAAGATACCCAGGAGTAAGTTACAAGCAACAAGAATCATGGATACCTGGAAGTGAATTACGGGCTGAAATCTAATTGAAGGATTCAGGTGGTTTATATATAGACTAACGGATACCTGACAGCGAGCTACATGGCATTCAGTATTCCTTACCTCTAGAATCTCTGTGTAATGAGTGTAATTTATAGATTTGTGTTAATTCCATCTTATTTTCACTGTGCAGTTCTGCCGATATTGACAAGATCCAACAATTAGCTGAGAACAATAACCTGGAGATTATTCCCTTAATTCAAACCTTTGGACACATGGAGGTAAGGTTAATGGGTGAGTGTGGGAGGGAATGTGAGTGTGCAGATGACTCTATCTCTGAATGGACTTCCTTCAGACTAGGTTTGTACCCTCAATAACAAGATGTATTGTAGATGTACAGCAGGTTTGAGGCCATCTGAAAGATAAAACAGGTTAATGTTTCCAGTGGGATCCTTCATGAGAAAACTGCCTCGTTTAGGTTTCAACCCAAATTCAGGAATCTACTACTGCTTGTTCACAGAGCTGCTGTACCTTTCCAGTTTTTTTTTCTATTTTTAATTCTGCATTTTAATTTCTGTTTTAATCTCCATTCATTGACTGATGCGCTGCCAGCTAAGCAGCTTGTTGCAACATTGAAGTCCTCACCTATATTCATGGGCAGGGTTCCATTGCCTGGCCCCTCTGGTTCAAAATAAGGAATCTGGTTGAACTTCTCACGCAGCAATGGGACTGTTAGTGAGCAGCAAAATGTGGGATGGATAAAATTTGATCACTGGATGTGAACTTTGTGAGCATGGCCAGCATTTATTGTCCATCCCTAACTGCCCTTCAGAAGATGGTGGTGCGATATCTTCTTGAATTGCTGTAGTCCATGTGGTGTAGGTACATTGTGCTGTTATGGAAGAAGTTCCAGGATTTTTGACCCAGTGAGTGAAGGAATGGGGATATAGTCCCAAGACAGGATGGTGTTTGGCATGGAGGGGAACATGTAGGTGGTGGTGTTCCCATGCATCTGCTGTCCTTGTTCTTCTAGGTGGTAGAGATCACTGGTTTGGAAGGTGTTGTTGAAGGAGCTTTGTTGAGTTGTTGCAGTGCATCTTGTAGATGATACATGCTGTTGCCACACTGTGTTGGTGGCTGAGGGAGTGAATATTTAAACTGGTGGATGGGGTGCTGATTAAGAGAGCTGCCTAGTCCTGGATGGCGTCAAGCTTCTTGAGTGTTTTTAGAGCTACACTCATCTTGACAAGTGCTCCTGATTTATGCCTTCTAGATAGTGGACAGGCTTTGGGAAGTCAAAAGGTGAGTTACTCTCCGCAGAACTGCCAGCCTCTGACTGCTCTTGTAGCCGCAATGTTTGTTTCTGGTCCAGTTAAGTCTCCGATCAATGGTAACCCCTAGGATGCTGTTAGTGGGAATTCAGCGATGGTAATGCCATTGAATGTCAAGCAGCCATGATCAAATTCTTTCTTGTTGGAGATGGTCATTGCCTAGCACTTGTGTGGTGCCTATATTACTTGCCACTTATCAGCCCAATTCTCTATGTTGCCCAGGTCTTGCAGCAGGCGGTCATGGACTGCTTCAGAATCTGAGGAGTTGCAAATGAAACACAGAATTGTTACAGCTCAGGAGGAGGCCATTTGGCCCATCATATCTGCACTGGCTCTCTGAGCAATTCACCTAATGCCATTCCCCTACCTTCTCCCTGTAACCCTGGACATTCTTCTTTTTCAGATAACAATATAATTCCCTTTTGAATACCTTGTTTGAACCTTCCTCCACCACACTCTCAGGTAGTGCATTCCAGACCTTAACCATTCGCTGCATGAAAAAGTTTTTCCACAGGTCGCCTTTGCTTATTTTGCCGATTACTTTAAATCTGTGCCCTCTCATTCTCAATCCTCTCACAAATGGGAACAGTTTCTCCCTATCTACTCTGTCCAGCCCCCTCATAATTTTGAATATCTCTATCAAATCTCCTCTCGGTCTTCTCTTGTCCAAGGAAAATAATCCTAATTTCCCAGTCAGTCTTTATAATGGAAATACCTCATCCCTGGAACCATTCGCCTGAAACTTTTTTGTACTCTCTTCAATGCCTTAACATCTTTCCTAACTGCAGCGCCAAGAACTAGATGCAATACTCCAGCTGAGGCCGAACTAGCGTCTTATACAAATTCAACATAATCAAGAGTGGTACTAATCATTGTGCAATCAGCAGCGAACATCCCCACATCTGACCTTATGATGGAGGGAAGGTCATTGATGAAGTGGCTAAAGATGCTTGGGCCTAGAACACTACCCTGAAGCACTCTTGTAGCGATGTCCTGGACTGAGATGATTGGCCTCCAACAATCACAACCATCTCCTTCTGTGTTAGGTATTACTCCAACCAGTGGGGAGTTTTGCATCTGATTTCCATTGACTTCAATTTTGCCAGGGCTCCTTGATGCCACACTCAGTCAAATGCTGCCTTGATATCAAGAGCAATCACTCTCACCTCCCCTCTGGAATTCAGCTCTTTTGTCCATGTTTGGACCAAGGTTGTGATGAAGTCTAGAGCTGAATAGCCCTGGCAGAGCCAAACTGAACACTGGTGAGCAGTTTATTGCTTAGTAAGTGCCGCTTGATTACATTGTCAGTGACACTGTGCATCACTTTGCTGATGATCGAGGGTAGACTGATGGGTACGGTAATTGTCCGGATCGGATTTGTCCTGCCTTTTGTGGACAGGACATGCCTGGGCAATGTTCGACATTGTCGGATAGATGCCAATGTTACAGCTGCACTAGCACAGCTTGGCTAGGGTTGTGATAATTCTGGAGCACAAGTTTTCAGTACTACAGCTGGGATATTGCCATGCCCCATCACCTTTGCTGTATCCAGTATGTTCAACCATTTCTTGATATCAAATGGAGTGATTCAAATTGCCTGAAGTTTGGCATATGTGATATTGGGGAGCTCAGTAGGCCATGATGTATCATTCACTTGGCACTTTTGGCTAAGATGGCTGCAGGTGCTTCAGTCTTGTGTTTTGCACTGGCATGCTGAACTCCCCTATCATTGAGGATAGTAATGTTTGTGGAATCTCCTCCAGTTAATTGTTAATTGTCCCCCTTCACTCATGGCTGGATATGGCAGGATTGCAGAGTTGGGTGTGGAATCACTTAGTTCTGTCTATACCATGCTGCTTTCACTGTTTAGCATGCATGTTGTCCTGAGTTATACCTTCAGCAGGTTTGCATTCATTTTTAGTTATGCCTGGTGCGCAGTCCGGAAGATATATAGGACTTGACTAACTCAGTCAGTAGTAGTGCTACCAAGCCACTCTTGTTGATAAACCTTGAAGTCTCCCATCCAGAGTACCTTCTGTGTCCTTGTTACCCTCAGTGCTTCTTCCAAGTGGTATTCAACATGGAGGAGTATTGATTCCTCCATTAAGGGAGGGCAATAGGTGGTAATCAGCAGAAAGTTTCCCTCCCCCTGTTTCACCTGATGCCATGAGACTTCATGCCAGTGTGTTTCCAGTCCCTTGCTTGATGCCAGCTGGATTGTCCGGTTTTATTCTTCTTCAGCTTTTCTGTAGTGGTTTGATGACTGATTTCAGAGAGCAGTTAAGAATCAACCACTTTGCTGTGGGCCTGGAGGCGCCTGTAAATCAGACCAGGAAAGGATGGCAGATTTCCTTCCCTAAAAGACATTTGTGAACCAGATGGTAGTTTCATGATCATCATTATGGAAGTTTTTAAAATTGTTTCTAAATTCCCCAAACTGTCATAGTGCGATTTAAACTCATTTCTTTGCGGCATTAGTCCAGGCCTCTGGATTACTAGTCCAGTAATATTACCTCTATGCTACCATTCCCTTATGCTGGCATTACAATGTTCTGCAAAGGTTTTGTGTGCTAAAAAAACACACTGATGTTTTGGCAGACTGCTGCTCCATTTGATGGCCCTTGCACACTGGTAACCAAGTCTGGTATTTAGTGCAGAATCCTTTATTTTTTTAATTTTCGATTTTCTACGCCTCCCCTCTTGAAGGAATTGATTCCATCCTGCACCTGGGAGGCTCTGACCTGTTGACTCAGTGCTGCATCAGGTAGGGTTGCCCAGGAAGCAATGGGAGGAGTATATTTCATAACAGCCTATTCAAAGTTATTTTCTGCTAATTTAAAAAAAAATCTAATGCTTACAAATAAATGGGAATTTAGAGCTGGAAAAGGTGTGAACTGTTAGATAATTTGAAGTAAGTGAATTTGAACTGAGGGTTGTAATTGTGATTAGTGTTGATTTCAGCTCATTCTAGTTGTGAGGAAAAGCTTTGTATTGAGGTGTTCCCCCTTTTAATCAAAGGAATTGAAACAAATGCAAGAAATGGGCTCAGGGTGTTGAACAGGTTGTGTGTTCCTGATGAAGATCCCTTTGAAAATTTGATTATGGCTCTGGTTTTTTTTCCTGTCTTTAGTAGGACATGGAATATACGAGTCTCAATCTGCCTAAGAGAATTTAGATCAAGTGTTAAGGGGAAGCCCCTACTGTAATGCTAGTGCAGTAAATGTAATCTTCCTTTGAGTACTTCTGCTGCCAGCAATTTCATTAGAACACTACCCTGAAGAACCCTTGCAGCGATGTTAGGGAAGTTTATTGCTGCAAGATGGCGTGTCATCTAAACTACTGCCAGTTTCCAATTTCAACATCAATATTGAAGTCTCTTGGATACATTCAAATGACTTGGCTTTATTCATCTTACTTTCTGGCCTATAACCAAAAACTAGTAGACCATATTATTGTTTAATTGTAGATTGTTTCCTCAACAGTTTGTTCTCAAGCATGGTAAATATCGAAACCTCAGAGAGGTAGAGAGATTTCCCAATAGCCTGAATCCCCATTTGCCTGGCTCTCTGAATTTGGTGAAGGAGATGCTCTCCCAAGTACTCGATAAACACAGCAAATCTGGCTGGATCCACATAGGAGCCGATGAGGTATGTACTGTGCAGTGATGTTCATTAAGTATATGGAACGAAACCATAGTGCTGTGGTGTTAACCCATCACCCCACCCATTGTCTAGCGTATTATCAAATTTTTGTATTTATGCAGTTTCCATATCAAACCTCAAGTAACAGCTTACAATAATATGTAGTAATGGCTTTAAGGATGGAGCTTCTCAAGTGTGGTGGGTGGGGAGAGAGGATTAAGAAAAACTAAATGTATTCAGGGAGGACGGAGGAATGACAGATGGAGGTGGTTGATGTGGACAGGTTGTGATAGGAATATAGAGTAGAATAGGAGCTACAGTGCTCCAAATGAGCTGGAGATACATAGGGTGGAGAATGGATGTTCCCAACTTGTTGCTCAATGGAAATTTTCATTATTTCTCAATTCAGCCAGTCAATAAGTTGGATGTTTCCTATCATTCCTGGGAATTCAGTTGACAAAGGCATTGCTTACATTTTTCCAACTGGAAAACATTTAAAATTAAAGGGTTTTATAGTGATTATTGGCTTTATAGAATATTGACCTCATACAGTGTATAATTGGAGGAAGTGAGTGTAAAATTAATGAGAAATGAGTTATATACACAGAGAATAAAATGAACTGGGAAAAGTGGGAAAGCATTGCTCTTGTCAGACTGCAGTTCCTGGCTGTGCACATCTACCCTGAATCCCAGTGTGGTTTCAGAACTGGAAGATCTACATCTGATATGCTCTTGTCAGTCTGGCAGCTGCTAGAGAAATGCCATGAACAAAGGAGACCACTACACATTGCCTTCATCGATCTCACCAAAGCATTCGGCTATGTGATCAGAGGAGGTCTATTTAAGCTGCTGGAGAAAACTGGCTGCCTGCTGAAGCTGCTCAATGCGATCTCCTCTTTCCTTGACAAGTTGAGTAAGGTCAGCTACGACGGGAAAACATCGGAACCCTTAGATCCACAATGAGGTTAAACAGGGTTGTGTTCTGTCTCCAACACTCTTTGGCATATTTTTCTTTGCTACCGTCATATGCCTCAGGTCATATATAGAGGGTACCTATATGACATACCAGAACTGATGGAAAGATGTTCAACCTGAGATCCAAGATAAACGTGTGCCAAGTCCTCATTAGAGAGTTGCTCTATGTTGACGATGTCGGGCTAGCATTCCATACCAAGAAACGCCTTCAATGTCAAATGGTCAGACTGTCTCGTGCCTGTAAAGAGTTTGTTTTGACCATCAGCATTGTCAACATCCAGGCACGGTCCTGGATGTTGCCATACCACCATCTGTCAGCATTGACAACGTGGTGCTGGAGGATGTTGATAGCTTCACATATCTAGGCTGCACAATCACCGGCAATCTGTCACTTGATGCTGAAATCAACACACACCACACAGCATCACAAAACCTGCAGGTGTTATGTCCAAGCTGAATGTAAATGAGACAGCAGTTTGGAAAAGCTGAGTTCTTTTTTAAAAAAAAAACCCCAGAGGGGAAACTTTAAACAGCTGTTATAACCTATATTTTAAGTGGTATGTTTGAGATGCAACTCTAAGCTCAGGAATCGGACCACCAGTTCTCGAGAGGTTTTATATTAAACTAAATGAAACATTCTATTAATTTACACAAGTTAAAATATACATACATGGCTACAAATTACTACTATCACAACTTTTAACACATTCCCAAAATAATCTCCATTTAAGGCAACAGCAACCCATAGACTTAACCAGAGACCAGGCAAAGCATTTTCATCTTAAGAATTCAAAATGAGGCTCCTTTCGCTTTGGTTCCTGTGGAGACAGTTATAGGCTTACTTTGATATTACATTGCCCCTGCCCCGCACACACCAAAACTTCCTATCCTTATACCTAGAACAGCTCATTAAATGTAAATTCTCATTGCATCACCAACCTCTTCTAACAATAAAACCCCTTTCATAGTACCAATTTTATTAGTAATATAAACATATTGCTTGGTCTCTGCTAGCTAGGTGCCAGATTTCACTCGCCTTCTTGAATGCTCTATTCAAAAAATGCAAATGCACGCTACCTCTTACATCTCAAAACTAGTACACATCAAAGCACCCAGACTAGCTGGCTTTAATCCAATTAAGACACACCCACAGACACAACCTCTATTTTAAAAGAAAAATATTTTCCAATAATATAATATACATTTAATACCTTCATGACACTGAGTAAGAGTGTGGAACAACAGCAACCTGACTGAAAACACCAAACTGTGAGTTTTACCACAGGGAAGAGTCTGCATCCTCCTTGTACTCTTTTACAGTGGTGAGACCTGGACAACATATGCAAGTCAAGAGAAAAGGCTGAACAGTTTCCACTTTCGCTGTCTCAGATGTATCCTCGGCACTTATTGGCAAGCCATGTTCACCAACTCAGCACACTCCAGGACCTCTAATTCCATCAGCATACATTCATTGCTAAGCCAATGATGTCAGTGCTGGCAAGGCCACATTTAACGATGGACAATGGCCGTATACCCAAAGACCTTTTGTATGGTGAACTGGCCACTGGGTCATGACCTCCCGAATGTCCATACCTCTGCTACATGGACACCTGTAAGCGAGATGTGAAGATGGCGGACATGATCCTGACAACTGGGAGACAGTCACTGATGGCCATGACCTCAGGAGGCTGAAAGTTTGGAAGGGCATCGGAAGAGGCTAGCAGAAACAAAAAGCTCAGCTGGTTGAGAAGAAGGCCCAGAGAAAACAGGCTAGTAAATAGTGCACCTTCTCAGCCCACTGTCTTTTATTTAATTATTTCATGGGATGTGGGCGTTGCTGGCTAGGCCAGTATTTTTATTGTCCATCCCTAATTGCCCTTGAGAAGGTGGTAGTGAGCCGAGTTCTTGAACAGTTGTAGTCCATGTGGTGTAGGTACACCCACAGTGCTGTTTGGGAGGGAGTTCCAGGATTCTGACCCAGCGACAGTGAAGGAATGGCAATATAGTTCCAAGTCAGGATGGTGAGTGGCTTGGAGGGGAACTTGGAGGTGATGGTGTTCCCCATGCATCTGCTGCCCATGTCCTTCTAAGTGGTAGAGGTCTTCCTCTGTAGCAAACGTGGTAGAGACTGCCATGGTAGAGTGGGGCTCCTGAGATGAACACTGGCCAATGCAAGCCTCCCAGGGCTTTTGGTGGGGGTTGGTTTTCCCAGTGCTTTTGGCATAGGTGCTTTCAAAGAACTTCAGCTGCAGATCAAATGCAGTTTAAGTGTAATTGTCTGAACCGTTAAATTGCGAGATAGGTGAAGACCATTTGCAAATCAGCATCTACCACAAACATTGTAACATATCCAGTAACAGCGGCTGCATTCTTTGGAGGATTTCCATAATGAATCGAGGGTCGTTGAAAATTCAGTGAGGAAGCTAAAATCCGTAATTAAGTATGTTTATTGCTGTTAACTGGTAAAACCTTGTCTTCCCCTTCCAGCTACTCAGTTGCGATAAATTCTATTCAGAATGTTCTGTGATTAGGTGGGGAGTTGGTGGTGGAGTGGATGCCATTTGCTGTAGGAACACTGAGGTTAGATACTAGAGAATTTGAAAAGCATGTGATATTGTGTATTTTATAATGTAGTGATAAAACATCCCAAGTTACTTCACAGGAACATCATAAAACAATGTACAATACCAAGCCACATAAGGAGATATTCGGTCAGAAGACCAAAAGCTTGGTCAAGGAGTTGGATTTTAGGGAGTATCTTAAAGAAGGAAAGCAAGGGAGAGAGGCAGAAAAGTATAGGGAGGTTATTCCAGAGCTTGAGGCATAGGCAATTGAAGGCATGGTTACCAATGGTGGAGCAGTTCAAATCAGGGATACACGAGAGGCCAGAATTACAGGAGAGCAGATACCTTGGAGGGCTCTGGGGCTGGAGAAGATTACAGGGATAAGGATTTTATAAAGAGTTTAACTTTCTTCCTTGTTATTTTCTGGAGGTTTTTAGTCTTGGAGAAAGTCCTGAATCCAAACAGTGGCTCAATGAACAACGAGGAGACATTGGAAAGATGTTCTTGGACCATGTCAAGGAAATTGGGAGTTTTTTGGTTAACAAGTATCCTGGGCTTAAGCTCCTTATGTGGGATGACATGATGCGGAAGATTAGTAAAGAAAGAATCAGTGGTGAGTCTTTTTAACCGCTTGTCAAATGGAAATGATGAGGTTTTGTGATTTTTGAATTATTCTGCAGCATGTTATGAAAATTGGTGCCAAATTCAAAGGTCTGCAGTCTGTCTGCTGTATTGAAGGAGTTTGATAAAAAGGAGTTTGAAGAGAGTATCATTTTGTTTAATGCTCAGATACAGCGAAGTTAGGTGCATTCTAGATAAATTATACTTGTTTTCATATAGTGCCTTTCATGACCTAAGGACATCCTCAAGCACTTTACGACCCATTAGGTACTTTTGAAGTTTTTGAAGTGTGGTCACTGCTGCTATATAGGAAACGCAGCAGCCAAACTCCCATAAAACAGCAATAAGGTCATGACCACAATCAGTTTTTTAATGATGCTGGCTGTGGGATAAATATTGGCCAGGACACGGGTGCAGTGGCCAACTGGGTTTGGGGGACTTCACTGATGGATGCAAGTTGCTCTCCTCAAGGAATCCCCATATGAGACTTGCTAGCCTCTAGCAGCGCTATGATGGAGATACTCTGGAAGTACAGGCCTGTTCAGAAGTGCTGAGTGATTTCTGTGACCAGAGGCTAAATAACGTTTCTGATAAAAATGGATCTCTTTCACAGCCAGTGTGTTGGTTGCATATAGCTGGAACTCGTC
Source organism: Cetorhinus maximus (assembly GCF_964194155.1). Lineage (NCBI taxonomy): Eukaryota > Metazoa > Chordata > Chondrichthyes > Lamniformes > Cetorhinidae > Cetorhinus > Cetorhinus maximus. Next base: position 60,274,675 of record NC_135893.1, read on the forward strand.
TCTTCCCTTATGTAAAACTACATATGGTCTCTTTGGTCCCAGCCATTGTTTTGGGGAGCTGGCAGCAATCACAGCTGGTCACTGCACATTACAATGCACAGCAAAACAGATGAGTTGCATTTAGATAAAAACAAAAAACTGCGGATGCTGGAAATCCAAAACAAAAACAGAATTACCTGGAAAAACTCAGCAGGTCTGGCAGCATCGGCGGAGAAGAAAAGAGTTGACGTTTCGAGTCCTCATGAACCCAACTCTTTTCTTCTCCGCCGATGCTGCCAGACCTGCTGAGTTTTTCCAGGTAATTCTGTTTTTGTTTTGAGTTGCATTTAGGTTTCTTGGAGTTGTCTCTGATTCCCCCTTCTGCTGCTGTGAATTAAACAAATATTTGGTGTTTATATCAGTGTCCCAGTTTATTAATAAATTGAGACTCCGTTAATGATTTGGTTTTCAGCCAATCAAAACGGGAAAAGTGAATGTACACATTACATAGCTGCTTTCACACAATCTCATTCTCTGACACAATTCCTGGAGTTTAGCCATGGCACTGTAGCTTTCTCATGCACTTAGTGTTATCTGTCCTGTGCTTTATCAGCTGTGGATCAGTGGGAACACTCTTGCCTCCTAAGTCATTAGTTTGCAGGTTTAATTTCCAACCTGAGACTTCAGCACAAAATCTAGTTCAGACAATTCATGCATTACTAAAGGAGTGCTGCAGTGGGACCGTAAAGAGCTTTGGGACATCCTAAGACCATGAAAGTTGCTACATAAATGTGAGTGTTTTTCATGCAATCGCTGCAGGAATAGCTAATTATAGATACCTTACCTTTCCAATCTGTTGAGACCTGGAACACCTTGTGTTTGGCAGCTTGATTGATCTTCTGGTTGCTCTCTCCTCAGAATCTGGTGTAACTGAATATATTGCCCCTGTGGTGTGGTTCTATCAGCCAGACTTTAACATTGAGCACGTAGGTAAGAAGAAATGGTCCTCAATTGTATAATCATCTTCCCTGTTTGACAGTCTTGCAGCTGATAATCATTTAGGATTTGTGTGATGATTTCAATCAAACCCTTTATTTTTAAATAAGAACCTTTTGACTTTTAGAAACATTGCTTGCCAAGTACATGGACAGTGGATTCAGGAGCATCTGGTTCGCAAGTGCCTTCAAAGGGACGACAGGTGTTAGCCAGGTTTGGACCCCCATTAAGTTCCACCTAGAAAATCACCTTCGGTGGCTGCAGGTGATTAAATCCATCTCAAAGTTCCCATCCCTTCACTTCCAAGGGTTGGCATTAACAGGCTGGCAAAGGTGAGATACTTTCTGCCCTTACTAATTCACAACAGTATTGAAATTGGATTAGAAGTTCTAGTGTATGAATAGTGATATCAGGTCTACCTATTCTCATTTTAAATACTGTGCTACGGTGTCTTATTTGGGAACCTTTCAATGTCCCCTTAGGGACTTGTAGATTTACAAGCACAGTGGAAAGGTATTTAAATGAAACTTGTAGGGCAGCATTTATTGCTTGAATGGGTAATCTTGAAGCACTTGATGTACAAGTGAGTGGTTTTAGGCCAGTTCAGTGAGAGTGGGATCAGTAAGGCTATAGCCTTCAACGTACCATGAACTCTACTGAACCAATGATTAAAAATAGTGACTGCCTAACTGTCATTCTGATTCACCCAACCTGTACATCGAGCCTTTCTGGATAGGTATGATCATGGAAGTTCTGATAATTTAGGAAGAAGGTGATTTTGTTCAAAAGTTCTTCTAAAGAGATGTCAATTAGAAAGACATTTCAGACAATTTTATGTTTTTTCTACATCCCTCCTCAGGTACGATCATTTCTCAACTCTGTGTGAGCTGCTGCCAGTTGCGATCCCATCCTTGGTGGTCTGCATACAAACTGTGACACATGGTGAGTTCCCTTTGAGAAATTGACTCTCGTTGTTTGTTTTGTTTTTGGACACCATTCACATTTTCTCTAGACACCGTTTTTGTTATTTCACTTGTCCCATTACCATTCCCTTTTGCCTTGCATATGCAGCCCTTCTGCTATTTGATCTCTTCTGCCTTCCAACCTCTTTTTTTTGTTATTTTTCCTACCCTTCCTCCTTTCACTGACTCCACTTAAGACCTATTATATCTTTAACTTTTCCCCGTTCTAATGAAAGGTCATCGATCTTAAACATTAACTGTTTTCCCTCCACAGATGCTGCTAGACTTCCTGAGTATTTCCAACATTTTCTATTTTCATTTAGATTTCTAGCAACCACAGTATTTTGCTCCCATATTCTGCACCACTTGCCATAACATGCTGATTTGGTGTACAGCTTGCACACTGCTCCTGCCAGCCACACTGTGGCAGTACAATGTATGGTTTTAACACTTCTCACTCTAAATATTTCATTCACTACTTTCTCCCTTTTTGTGATGACCTAGATTTAATATAGATTGTCTTCCCATGTACCTGCAGTCAAAATATTCATTGGTGCAACTTATAGTCTTTATGCTCTGCTACAGAGAAACCTTGTCAAACATGTCTGTACATTATGTATCATGTCAATGCAGTACCTGACCCCTGTGAAGTCTCTGAAGTCAGAAACTTGATACTTCTGTTAAAGCAGGAACCCCACAACTTATTTAATACCAGCCACTCTGATTAAAAGATCACCTTTTTTTATGGGACCTTGTTTATGCACATTAAGATAAAGAATGGTGGTGCTGGAGAACTGCACCAAAAATCAGTAATAAGCACACCCATATCCGATACAGCAAGGGCTTGATGTAGAGTTAAACTCCTTCTATACTGTCCCATCCAACATTCCTAGGGCAGGTAGGTACAGCACAGGTTTGATACAGAGTGAAGTTCCTTCTACATTCGAATGAGTTTATTGGTGAGAAATGGAGCCCCTTCAGTGTGAAGATCTTTCTCTGACTTTTTTTTTCCATTCACTCCTTCAGGCTCTTTCACAGATGAGGCAAAAACCAAATCACAGCAGATTTTGGGATTTAAAAATATTAATCTAGAAAACAATGTGAGGTAAATATCTTTTCTGAAATTTTGTTTTTGGGGTGGTGATGAAGGAAAATGGGTTCTGACATAACAAGAAGCAATCACATAGGAGTTTGTGACCTGAAGCAACAAGGGTATGTGGGAATTAAAGCTAGGCAGGTGGAAGACAATAGTTAGGGGTAGAGGTGTCCTGGACAAGCCAGAACTTCTTGTGTGTCAACTATGACAATGCTGAACTCATCCTTTTCCATCTTTGCCAAAGCTCTTCACTTGATCCCTCACCCAGTGGATGCCCACCTTAAGTACAATCCAACAATACACATCATAATTTACCCTGAGCCTGGCTTCAAACCCAAAGATAACTTGCATTTATATACTGCCTTTAACATGGTTAAGAGCCCAATCCACGTCACCAAGACCAGTGGCTTCCTTCTGTCTCCATTCCTCATCCCACTACTACTAAAGCTCTCATCAATGCCTTCAGAATCAACCACCAGCCTCCCTAGATCCATCCTACACAAACTCCAAGTTATCCAGAGCCTCACTGCCTGCATCCTATCCGACAAGACTTGCTTACCTGGGCTGTTTCAACCTTCATTGGTTGCCCATCCCAGAACAACTTCAAAATTCTCCCTCATCTACAAGTCACTCCATATCATTATCACTCCCAATCTTACAAGTTCTTCCAGTCTTAAGTCCCTGTTGGCACCTTCCACAGTTCTAACTCTGGTCTACCATGTGTTCTTGTCATACCCTCACTGTCTCCCCACCCCATTATCAGTGGTCTAGCCTTTGCACATCTTGCCCCCCACAGTCTGAAACTCTTTTTCTCTAATCCCTTTCACCTTGCTCTCTTCACTTTCACAGGCTTGCTAAAAGCATACCTTCTTGATCATATCTTTAGTTTCTTACTTTCCCTCCTGCTCTAGTCTGATTCCCAACTATAAAGCACCTTGGGATATTATGCTACATTCAAGGTGCAGTATACATGCAAGCTATTAAGATGTAGTCTAATGCTTTTGCGGATGCTCTAGGACCAGTGCTGGAGTTGTCCTTTGGAACTAAATGCCCAATGTGGTAATGGGAACTAACGCATGGTGTTGTGAATATCACAATCCCAACTGGAAGAGATAGCCCAGAGAGGAGGGAAGAAAACTGAAAGGGTAGTGTGGAGATTTACAAGTCCTTTGTGTTCTGATCTGTCTCTGATGCTTTGAAACACTAATGGCTGCATTTACGTTTTATCAGACCCATGTTGTCAGCCTCAGTTCCTGACATTGGGTGTTTTGTTGTAAGCTGCAACCCATGGGTAATCTTGTTGGATTTCCTAAGGCCAATGAGTTTTCCTGGCTGCCAGCCTTGACAGGTTTACCTTCTGGATTGCAGACAGTTGCGTGAGACTAAGCATCAGGAGACAGCTGTGCTAGCACGGATCTCACACAATACATAAGCAGCTTAAATATCATGTTCATCAGATATTCAGTATGCCTTTGATAAGTACTTCTGTTTTTCTCCCATATTTTAGCACTGTTCTATTGCCAAATTGCGTATATACCCTTCTATTGTTTTTAGAATGCTTTCTGTACTTCTCAGCTATTGCTAACTCCGTGTCTGCTCTTTAACCTCTACAGTGATGGAGATGGCACATTTGCAGGGGCTGAGATTTATCAAATGGTTCACTGGATTTATCAAAATCTGAAACCTGAAGCAACTCGTGTTCTAGAAAGTAACAGGTGAGGTGTACAGATGCATAGAAATTTCAGTACGGGAGGTGTGTGTGACTGCCTATTGTAGCTACGTGATTGTGCTAGCTTTCATCAATCCCAATTTCCTGTTCTTCCACTTTATACTTTAGTATTTTACTTCAAAACCCATATGGGTTCTCTCAAATATTGTGATTAGATTAGCTTTGTTAGTTCCTTGTGATAATCTATTCCATAGAAAGTACAAGACAAATGAGCTACTTATCCCAACCAGTCCATGTGGTATTTATCCTCCACAGCTGTAGTTCTAATCCCATATATTCACTCTGTTCCCACATCCCTTTACTCCCCTAGCCTTGAACCACCTACCTAAATTATTCTTAAATGGTGGTACGGGCTCTGTTTCAATCTCTGACAGCCTCACAATCCTCTGCTTAAGAAATATATTTTTCCTGCTATTTGCCTTACATCTTCTTGCTTTTGATCTTATATCTATATTCTCTTAATTCTAGATCCTTGAATCATTAGAAATGATTGATTTCTACTTGTCCTGTTCCAACCCTTAATAATTTTATCTCTCGAGTGAGATAAATCTTTCTAATTTCCCTGGCTTGTGCTGGATATTTGCACTCCAGCGAACTCTCGTATTGATTAAAAAGTTTGATGTTTACTACCCAATGATTAGAATGTTCCATCATTTCAATTTGGCCAGGGAAAGAACTGAGATGGAAACAGAAAAACGGAGTCTGTCCACATACTAGCCCCTCTTCACTCGTGAACCCCTTTTCATCCTCCCAAAAGCCCTGCTTGCACTTCTCTCCCTTTCTCACACTGTCTGTCTCTCTATAAACTTTCATCTCTGGATTGCAGTAATTGCGCAGGTGTTCGGTGTTTTGAGGATCCACCTCCTCTCCTGCATTCTTTACCGCTATCTTTCCCAGATAGTTGCAATCTGCAACCCACCGTGTGAAAGACAGCCCAAAATTTGCTGGCACGACACATTTTGCCCCAGGTGGCAATAATTAGATGGTTGGGTGTCCTGATCCTCCAGTGACAACTGTTGCCAAGATTTGCTGTTTTTCATAAACAGATGATTCAGTGTATTTTGTTTGAATTTATGCTCTGTTTAAACAGTGAGATACAGGGATGGTTCAGTTATTACAACAGGAAATACCACTTTGCAAATCCTCGGAACATGGAGCATTTTGGCAGCGAAGTACTTAGGTGAGTTCCACTTGAGATTGGTAGCTTCTCTGAATTTTGGGTTGCCTGGAGTCTCCAGGAATTAGACTATTCTCCAGACCAAGGGAACAATAGTATATTGGTTATGTTACTGGGCTAGTAATCTAGATGCTGGGCTATCTACCACAGAGGCTGGGGATTATAAAGTGTTAATAAATACAATCTGGAATAAGGAGCTAGTATCAATTATGGTGACCATATAACTACTGGATTGTCATTTAAAAATTTATCTGGTGCACTAATGTCCTTCAGGGAATGAAATCTGCCCTTCTTACTCAGTCTGGTTTATATTTGATTCCATACTCTCAATAATTGAGTTAATTCTGGCCAAAAAGCTCCTCAATTAAGGGAAATTGGGGATGGGCAATAAATGCTGACCTTGCTGATGATGGCCACATCGAGTGAATGAATAAAAAAGGTTGCTGCAAGCAACTCTGGAGGAAAATTATCGGCAATAAAAAGTGCAGCTTATATAAAAAAAAATTTATTAGTTGTAAGAAAATCAGACATGGGACATTGTGGGGTTGGCGGGGGTGGCATGGGGTGGTGAGTGTTGGGAATGGCTATTTGCATGATTTGTAACTGTTAGTCAATCAGGTCTATCGCTTTCCAATTGGCATGGGAAGGCAGAGCATGGATGTGTTTGATCACCAATAGCAGGAATTTGGAGCAGGAAGTCATGTGATGACACTTCCAGAAATTATATCCTTAAAGTGTTGGCTACAGGACACTGGCTGCCTCCCCCCTAAGGTACTTCACAACCTGATGTCACTGAAACCACATAAAGCTACTCTATCATTGCAAGTAGATTTGTTACTGTCCTGTTAAAGGTTTTTAAAATGTTAGTAGAATTTGATAGGGTAAATCTAGAGAAACTGTTTCCTCTGGTTGGGGAACCAAGAACAAAGGACATAATCTTAAAATTTGAGCTGGGCCATTCAGAAACCATATCAGGGCACACTTCTTCAAATAAATTTGAGACACTCTTGTCCAAATGGCTGTGACCAAGATCGGTAAGTTGGAGTTAGGTGTGGATATCAAAGGATATGGAGCAAAGGCAGGAAAAAGGAGTTGAGGTGAAGATCAATCACAATCTAATTGAATGGCGGAGCAGGCCCAAGGGTTGAATGGCCAACACCCTTTCCTATGTTCCTAAACAACAACAGATAAAAGATAACATTTTTATTCTTCTTTTGTCTGACCCTATTAATTATGCTGACAATAAAAATTATTTGCATTTTCTCATGGCTATTGTTGCAGTTGGCCCAGAATCTGTCATTCATTTCTGAGACATATTTTGAATCACATTTTTGAAGGATATTCAACTCTGGTTTGGGTTTGTGTAAAAGCTTTACCATCTCTTCATCTATAGTCAGTAGGGGATCCTTGCCCTTATCACCCAAAGAGCTGATACTGTGGTATTGGAGGAAGTATCTGTTTTATACAAAGGATATGCTCTTAATAAATAAAATAAGCCATTGCGCATCAGTGTTCAGAGAAGAAGCAGTAGCAGATATACATACCAGCAACAGAGTCTGATTTGGTGCAAAGTGAACTTGGAAAGTCTGTTAGTACTGGGCCTGACCGAGTAGTATGTGGCAGGACAATTTCTAATGGTGGAAAGTGTCCTATCTGCTAGGGCAATTGGTGTTGGTGCAAGAGGTATTGGCTCAGTTTGTGCCTGGTCAAGGAAAGCTTACTAGTTTGTATTAGCTTAGATTCTTCAGAGCTGAGTCACTGCAGTACATCCCTGAGAATGAGCGTTTTGTGGATAGCACGTTTATAGATATGGTCACCTCTCAGCTTACACAGGCAGAGGGAATGGATGACAGGCAGGCAGTGAAGGAATGCCCTGAATGCATACACCTTTATAAATAGGGGCACACAGAACAGAAGCAAAGACATTATGATAAACCTCTATAAAACACTGGTTCAGCCTCAACTGGAGTATTGTGTTCAGTTTTGGGCACCACACTTTAGGAAGGATGTGAAAGCATTAGAGAGGGTGCAGAAAAGATTCATGAGAAAGGTCCCAGGGATCAGGAACTTGAGTAACTGGATAGATTTGGAGAAGCTTGGGCTGTTCTCCTTTGAAAAGAGATTAAGGGAAGATTTGATAGAGGTATTCAAAATGATGATGGGTCTAGATAGAGTGGATAGGGAGAAACTCTCCATTGGCGGAAACATCAAGAACCAGAGCACACCGATTTAAGGTGATTGGCAAAAGGAAGAGCAATGTGAGGAAAAACCTCTTTACACAGCGAGGGGATAGCATCTGAAATGCACTCCCTGAGAGTATGGTGGAGGCATATTCAATTGTGCGTTTCAAAAGGGAATTTGGATAATTATCTGAAGATAAAAATATTTGCAGGGTTACAGGGAAAAAGTGGGACTATTTGAGTTGCTGTTGCAGAGAGCCAGGAAGGACATGAGGGGCCAAATGGTCTCCTTCTGTGCTGTACCATTCAATGATTCTATGCTAGTGCAGTCTTATGTTATCTCAGGGTTTGTCAGTGTATTCTAGTTTGTGGCACAAATGCATGGTGGTGCAAGGGTTATTGGCTCATGATGTGTCAGTGCATTTTGTATTCTTTGAGGGTTCATCAGTACTGGGTATGCTAGTGCAGTCTGTTAATTCAGCATTCATCATTACAATCTGACAGCACTGCTTGTGCTTATAGAGCAATATTTATTATGCAATATGGTAAATGCAACTGTAAAATGTGTTCAGAATTCACAAGCAGTGGGAAGAGTACTTGGGAAATTTCCGCGTGCAGATGGAAAAGATGTACTTCTCCGACACTGTGGAGGAATGGATGGAAGTGAATGTGAACCCATACATGGACCCGCTTAGAAAGTTTGTGAAGGACTATAAGGAAATTATAGCACTAATGGGTGCACCAAAACAAAACTAGAAAATCAGCAAGAAACAACAAATTTGGGAATGCACAGCCACTGGTGGAATAACTGGAAACCATCCATCTACCCTATTTCTGTAATGACATATTAACAACTAGAGATCCAGCATCAAAACCCAACAAAGCACAAGAACTGGGTCCTACTTCAGAGTATATTATTTTAATTTGGAAAAGAATCTGAGCTGCTGAGGCTGTGAGATTTCTTGCTTTATTAGTTTTGGATCTTATCGCGATTGTATTCCAGAACTTAAACGTTCACAGCAGCAGGAAGTTCTATCACTGCCTCTCATTCTCGGCCTATCCAATTCCACTTGGAATCATGTTTTTCTACATGGCTTGCCAAGTACCACTATGACCAACCACTGCTGCCGATCATGGCAGGTGATTTCACCTGGAGGAATTGCAGAAGCAAAGCAACTCGCTCCAGCTAAGGCACTTCTTGGGGATCTTGCACAGAGAACTCTTAATGAGTAGGTGATTTCTGTTGTGCAGAGACATGCTTGTTGTACACCCATTTGGAGGATGTGTGAGCAGTGCAATAAGGACTTGGACTATGTAATAGGTTAATTGGTTTGGAGTGGATTTACCAAAATCTTGGAGATGATCTTTGATTTAGATTTTTTTTTAAAGTATCGTTTTCACCTGACATTTTCCCCATTTCATCTGATGTGGTGGATTGTAATCATTTGATTGTCCATGTTGATATTCTGGTCAACTTGGGGAATTTACTGTGTTCTCTGTAATTGCTGCTTTCTATTGGGGTAAATCACTATTTGACAACTAATTGAATATAAATAAATAACTACTTGACTAATTTGATACCAGATAATTAAGAATGGTGTATATGCTCTAAGAAGGGTATGCCATGTGAGGTTAAACTGAGGCTAAAGTACAAAAGAAAATAAATTGAGGAGCTGTTTCCCAGAATGTTTAAGACTTGGGACTTTGCTCAGTAGCTGATGTCAGAGAGGAATCATCTGCAAAAGAACAGACACAAAGACTGAACTGTACAAAGGATTCTTAATTTAGAAATGTTTAAATGAAAGGACTCTATTAAAACAAACAGGTGGAGAGTCCAGGCTCCAAGAGGGACTCTTTTCTTCCAATTTACACAAGTGACCTTGTAGAACTGATATTGTTATTTGCACTGAACACCCATGGCACTTTGTAAGCTGTTGGTGGACACATTTGCTGTTTTTGCTCTTCTACAGTTATTCTACACCCTGCCCCCTGCACCCCCACCCACCCACCCAACTTATAAAGTTGCAGTTTCCGGTTACATTAGATGTCTTTTAAATTTGCTTTTAAAAGCTCTTGTCCTGCAAAGGTCACGATGGGATGGAGAGAGCAGAAAGTTTCTACTGTCAAGTAGACACAAGAATCAGAAGTGAGATGAGAAGAATTTTTTAAAGCAAAGCAAGTAGTTATGATCTAGATTGCACTGAAATGATGGTGGAAGCAGATTCAATAATAACTTTTTTTTTTAAAAAGTGGATTAATACTTGAAAAGGAAAAAAAATGTAGAGCTATGGGGAATGAGCAGGGGAGTGGGACTAATTGGATAACTCTTTAAACAAACCAGCAGAGGTACAGTGGACGAAATGGCCTCCTTATGTGCTGTAGGAGATGGGTGAAAATGCACTCTGGATATTGCCTACGTGCGTGAGCACTATTGCATTGCATGAGCACATGTGAGGAATGGACGTCAATCCTACTTTCTGAATAATACCCAATTCTTGCCAGAGTTCAGTTTCTCTCAGCCCAGTCTGAAAATGGTGCAGATCAGATTAGCTGGGCTCCCAGCTCAACCCTGCTGGGATTTCTAGATTATCCTGCTCTATCCATTTGAGCCTGCTTGGATTTGCAAGTGTTTATTTCTGAAATTCCAAATTAGCCAGGTCTTGCATTTTTTAACAGTGGGAGAAAATGAAGTGAATGAAGAAAATGAATAAAGAAATAACACCAATGAATGCAAACAGCAGCTGCTATGTTTTACCCTGGTCTTCTTTTAATACTTGATTAACTAAGGGATGAACAGAGCTTTTTTTCAAATTCCATTCCTTAATAATCTGGTCAAGGATTAATAGTGAATGTCTTCATCCCAGTTAATATATAAGCTTGTTGCTGCTACCTGGATGGAATTTTAGTGAGAAGGAGTGGAACTTATACTTGAAGGGGAAGAAAATTGCAGGGTTCTGGGGGGGAAAAGGGCAGGGACTGGGACTAATTGGATAGCTCTTTCAAAGAACCGGCACATAGATGATAGATTGAGTGGCTTTCTTCAGTGCAATATTATTCTACAACTACCATTCCTGTGCACCTCATAGCAACTGGTGAGCACATAAGAATGACTCTGGGTGGCTATATTTCAAATTTCTTCATTTCCTGTGGGGAACTGTTTGGGCTTTCGTTTTGCACTCTCACTGACACAACAGCCAAATCCCATTAATAGTGCAGTCAAAATTCACATCTCCCATCTAAACATAAGCTGACATAGGCACCTGCCTCTAACAGCATAATCCAGATCAGCTCCTCACACCAACAATACAAGTAAGAGGGCATTCAGATTGCATACGTCCGCCATGCTATGTTACTCAATGTTATTACAATTGTGCAGTTCTTCCTTGAGGCTTTTCCTTGCCTGGTTGAAGCTCTGTAACTACAAAGCTGGGAAAAAAAAAATATTTTTATTAAGAGCTTCCATCTCACTGAGGAGGCCTCAGCCCAATCCAACAACTTGCTCTGAAAACTCTGCTCACATTTTCACAGCTGTGACATTCCACCACGGCAGCTGAGACAATCCATAACCATTCTACAGAAAACAACTCATAACATTCTTAAAAAAGTCAATTTCCTCAATGTCCCAATGTTAATGGATTCTTTAAAAAAAAATTCCAGGATTTGGATCTTCATCAAAAACCAATCAATTCTTCCTTCGTCCAGGTCGTAACCTGTGTACCAAGTTTCATTGAAATTCATCCATTAGTTTTTGAGATACATTGTTTACAGACTAACAAACAGGGGCGAAAACATTACCACCACCTGCCTTCGGTGGTGGAGGTAACTAGAGTCACTAGCCGTAACTGGTGTCAGCTATGGCTTGGTGTTAGCAATCTTGCCATAGTAGGGAGGTTGTGAATTCAAGATCCATTTCAGAGCATGCAAAATCTAGCCTAACACTTAAGTGCAGTGATGTTAAACTAAGGTATCATTGCACCTCTAGATGTAAAAGTACACATTACACTACACTATTTCAAAGAAGAGCAAGGGAGTTCTCTCTGGTGTTCTGGTCAATATTTATCTTTCAATCAATACTACTAAAATGGTTTATCCAGTCATTAGCAACGTTGCTGTTTGTGGGACCTTGCTATTCTCAAATTGGCTACCCTGTTTCCCAACATTATGACACTGACTACATTTTGATAAGTACTTAATTGTCTGTAAAGTGCATTGGGATGTTCTGAGATTGTGTCTGGTGCTATATAAATACAAGTCTTTATTTTTCTCAACATCAAATATATGTAGCTTTGACCAGTGTGTTTAATTTGTATAAAACTTCAGTGTATGTAACAATCGGCAGCCTCCAGAAATAAAAAAGCTGAAAGTCAAATATATTAAATGGTACGAACTCAAACACTATCCAGTACTTAATACAAATAAGCAAATTCATCAACAGGCCCCAAATCATGGGATAAAGGCAATTGCTTTGAATGTGGACAAGGTTGATTAGTCTGCTGGGTAGAATATTGAAATTGGTCGGTCTGGTGGTGAGTACTTCTGGTACTGGGCAGGAGGGTTAGCTTTTTTATGGCAATCTCCTAATGCATGTCATTGCATCTTACCTCAGCATGGAACCGTTTCCATTTTTTTTAATATGGTATCATGGGTTACCCACCATTTTTGCCTATACTAATGTGATCCTGCGTTTTCAGTGCATAATTTGTTCATGTACCTGTGTACAATCTATATCGTGTAATGCTGTTGTGATTTTAATCCTTTTGCTGTAATACTTGAGTTCTCAATAAAATAGTTTCACAATAACTGAATTTGTGCAGTAGCTTCAAAAGATTGCTTCAGTTTAGATTCTCCAAATATATAGCTGTTGGGTTTTCTTTGACCTAGCAGGCTATTTGCAGTGTAATATTTAGCTCATTCCAGATGAATTCTCTCTTTATGAAAAAGTAAACATGCTGATACTTGGTGTCACCTTGGCCCAGCTGGCAGCACTCCCGTCTCTCTGTCAAAATGTTGTAAATTCAAGCAATACTGTAGGATTTGATCTAAACCTACAGTTGACTGCAAAACCAAGGGAATGCTACACTCTCAGAGATGACATCTTTCAGCTGAAATGTTAAACTGTCCTGTTCAGGCAGAAATTAAAATCCCAAGGTCCTATGCAAAGAGGAACAGGATATTCTCCTGGTGTCCTGGCCAACATTTTTCACCCTCTAATTACAACACAGAAACAGATAAATTGGTCATTTGTGCTGTTTGCAGGACTTCAATCAGGCACAATTGGCTATGTGTCTGCTTAATGATAGTAAGTGCACTTCTAAAGCAATTGCAGTGAAACCTAATTGATGAGGCAGATACCACCATGGGTGGCCTGGAGCATTTGGTGGTATGAAGCTTTGTGTTATAATGTTTTTATTTCTATAAGAGGAAATACACATTATTAAATACACATTATTCAGCAGCAGATAATACAACTCTGCAGCACCCTGTTATCTAAAGCAGAGGCAAGAAAGACAAAGATTCCTTTGACACATCTGGATGTAGGTCCCCGAGCAGCTATGGGTGTGATAAGAACAGCAATTGTTGCACCTCTGTGTCTTGGCTCCTCAGAAACACCTCTTTCATTTCACTTGTGTGTTAAATTCATATCCTTTTTGTATTATGCAAAGAGCAACAAAGATTAATGAAGAAAAGTATTGGGTGGGAGAAGGGGAGGAGGATAGGGTGAAGGAAACACCTGAAATGACAAAATGGTAGATATATACATCAAAACCCAGTAATGTGGAAAAAAAGTAACAGCCAAAGCTACCTTAAAATTCAAATTACAAAACTTTTTTTTCAAAGATAATTTTTCCTTAATAAGGCTCTCTAAGTGGGCCTGGCTAGTGACAAGCACAATAAGGGCATAAACAAGAGCAAGTGTAGGCTAGTCAGCTGTTCAAGCCTGCTCTGCCATTCGATAGTTTACCTCAACTACACCTTCCTACATAATCTCCATATTCCTTGATTTTCCTTTAGTATCCCAAAATGCACTCATTTGTCTGGAATATATTCTCAATGGCTGAGCATCCATCTTGGGTAGAAAATTCTATGGATTCACAAACCTTTTGAGTGAAGAAATTTTTTATCTCAATCCTAAACACTTGACCCCTTATTCTGAGACTGTGACACACAATTCTAGACTCTCCAGCCAGCGGAAAAATCCTCCCAGCGTCTACCCTGTCAAGCCCCTTAAGAATTTTATATGTTTCGTAGGATCATAAATAAGATCATAAGAAATAGCAGCAGGAGTAGTGCATTGAATCCAATCCTTCAATCAATAATATCATGGCTGATCTGATTGTGGCCTTAACTCCACAATCCTGCCTGTCCCCTACAACCCTTGACTCCCATACCAATCAAAAATCTGTCTAACAGCCTTGAATATATTCAAAGACCCAGCCTCCATGGCTCTCTGTGGAAGAGAATTCCAAACATTAACCACCCTCCAAGAGAAGAAATTCCTCTTCTTCACCGATAAATGGGAGACTCCTTATTTTTGAACTGTGCCGCCTAGTTCTAGATTCTTTCACGAGAGGAAACGTTCTTTCAGCATCAACTCTGTTGAGCCCCCTCAAAATCTTATATGTTTCAATAAGATCACCTCTCATTCTTCTAGACTCCAATGAATATAGGCTGAACCTGCTCAACCTTTCCTCCGTAAGACAACCCTTTCATCCCAGGAATCAGCTTAGTGAACTATCTGAACTGCTTCCAATGCAAGAATATACTTCCTTAAGTAAGGAGACCAAAACTGTACACACTACTCCAAATGCGGTCTCACTAATGCCTGTACAGTTGTAGCAAGATTTCCCTACTATTATACTCTGTCCACCTTGCAAGAAAGGTCAACGTTTTATTTGCCTTCCTAATTGTACCTACATGCCAACTTTTTGCGATTCATGTACAAGAATACCCAGATCCCCCTGTACCGCTGGGACCTTTCCAGAAACTAGGGAATTTTGGAAGATTACAACTAATGCATCCACTATCTCTGCAGCCACTTCCTTTAAGACCCTAGTATGCAGGCCGTCAGGTCCCGAGGACTTGCAACATTCAGTCCCATTAGTTTTCCTAGTATTTTTTCCTCTAGTGATTGTGATTGTCTTCAGTGCCTCTCTCTCTCTTTTGCCCCTGTTTGTCTACTATGCTTAGGATGCTTTTTGTGTCTTGTGATCACATCCACAAACATTCACTTGCACCACTGACGCACAGTAGCAGCAGTGTGTACCATCTACAAGATGCACTGCAGGAATTCACCAATGCTCCTTCGACATCACCTTCCAAATCCATGACCACTACCATCCAGAAGGACAAGGGCAGCAGACAGGTGGGAACATCACCTGGAGGTTCCCCTCCAAGTCACTCACCATCCTGACTTGGAAATATATTGCTATTCCTTCACTGTCACTGGGTCAAAATCCTGGAACTCCCTAACAGCACTGTGGGTATACCTACATCACATGGACTGCAGTGGTTCAGGAAGGCAGCTCACCACCGCCTTCTCAAGGGCAATTAGGCATAGGCAATAAATGCTGGCCCAGCCAGTGAAGCGCACATCCCGTGAATGAATAAAAAAATGAGCTAGAGTGACGGTAAGGGTCTAAAATCAACAGTAAGGAGTGGTTTTGATATGTTAATGAACCAAGAGAAACTTCAATCAGAGATTTACATAAAGCAATAACTGGAATAGTTTGAATTGAGTTGTTTTAGTTCAAAGGGGATATATGCAGTCTGTAAAAAGGTATAACTCTGAGGGTGGTTAAGTTAAGATTTGCAGAACTATTTTAAAGTACTATTTACTGTGTGAAGCCATTCTTGTAGTTAAGTGTAATTGTGTTTTATTTTTTCACTAGTCTTTCAATAAACTTTTACTATAAAATCATCACAATTAGTCTGGGACATCATTTCCTGATTTCAGAACCTCCTAATACTATACAAATTGAAAAAACTGTTTTGGCAGCCATTTAAAGTTTCCCTTTGAGATTCGGGCAGCTTGGCATTTATCATCAGTCGTACCATAACAACCCGCAAATTAACTTTGTGCTTTGTGCACAACGACATCCAGATCCCTCAGAGTACCAACATTTTCCAGTCTCACCTGGACAATATTCAGGCTTGGGCTGATAAGTGGGAAGTAACATTCGTGCACACAAATGCCAGGCAATAACTATCTCCAACAACAGAGAATCTAACCAACTTCCCTTGACATTCAATGGCATTACCATCGTTAAATCTCCCCCCAACAACATCCTGGGGGGGTTACCATTGACCAGAAACTGAACTGGTCAAGCCATATAAATACTACGGCTTTAAGAGCAGGTCAGAGGCTGGGAATTCTGCAAGTAACTCACTTCCTGACTCCCTAAGGCTGTCCATCATGTACATACTCCCCACTTGCCTGGATGAGTGCAGTTCCAACAACACTCAAGAAGCTTGACATTGTCCAGGACAAATCAGCCCACTTGATTGACACCCCATCCACCACCTTAAACATCCACTCCCTCCACCACCAGTGCAGTGGCAGCATTGTATACCATCTACAAGATGCACTGCAGCAACTCACCCAAGGTTCCTTTGACAGCACCTTCCAAACCCACGACCTCTATCATGTAGAAGGACAAGGGCAGCAGACAGCAAGGAGCACCACCACCTGAAAGTTCCCTTCCGAGCCACTCACCATCCTGACTTGGAACTATGTTGTCATCTCTCACTGTTGTTGGGTCAAAAAGCTGGAACTCCCTCCCTGATAGCACCGTGGCTGTACCTACACCACATGGACTGCAGCGGTTCGAGAACATGGCTCAGCACCACCTTCTGAAGGAAAATTAAGGTTAGGCAATAAATGCTGGCCTAGCCAGCAACACCCACATCCCCTGAACAAATATATATAAAAAAAGTTTTCTACTTTTCCTACTAAAGTGCTTAACTTAACACTTCTCCACATTATATTCTATCTAGTTTTTAATGAGGGAAAACTCTCACCTGCTCCTCCCATATTTCTCACCTCTTTCTGCCCCAAGGCCCATCATCTTGAACTGAACATGTGTACGTCAAAACGTTCAACAGCTGGGTTGACGCGTTTACGTCAGACGTCCTGTGAGCATTTGGCGCGCGGCATGTGGTTCAGTCTCTTCTTGATGAAAGCGGCTCCATGATATTCGCCGCCGTGTCGGTTTGGCGAAGCCTCGTGGCGGTGGTCGGCCTCTCTCTAGCAGCCGAAGGACTCTACTACCTGATCCGTTACCTAAAGCGGCTCCGTGAGCGGCGGCCGCAGGTGCTTTTCTTCCCGGCGCCGGTGACGTGCGTGCGGCCACTGTTGCTGTCAAGTCCCGGGCATTGCGACTGCGGCCTGTCGCACCGGGAGAGCGCCCTGAGCTGCCTGGCCCGCTTGCTGCTCAGTGCTCGACACTCGCTTGATGTTTGCGTGTTCACCATCTCCAGCCTGGAGCTGAGCAATTCGGTGCTGGCGGTGCATGGCCGTGGGGTGCGGGTCCGGGTCATTACCGACTCCGACTACATGGCGCTGGCTGGCTCGCAGGTCGGCACCTTCAGGAGGGCTGGTGAGTGAATTAGGTCTTCAACCGACCCTCATCCCTCTCTGTTAACTCCAGACCCGGCTATTCAACAGTTCGCTTGATTGCCTCAGCACCCCCCACCGATGGCGTTTAGAAGGTTCACTAAATTGATTCCTGGGATGAAAGGGTTGCCTAATGAGAAAAGGTTGAATAGGTTGGAGCTATACTCATTGGAGTTCAGAAGAATGAAAGATAATTAGACACAGTCTACATGAGACCATAGGTATCTCTCTCCATTAGAGTGAAATTGTTGGTTAAATATATCTTGAGGGGCACAACTCTGCAAGTGTGGGGTAGGGTGAGGAAAGCAGGCCTCTATGAACTACCATAGCTGGTACAGGGATTAAACCCATGCCATTGGCTTCATTCTGCATCACACTCCACTCATATAGCTAACAGAAGAATGAGAGGTGTTTGTAGTATATGCATATCTGGCACAGTAAGGGTTAATGTGGGACTGGGAACCAGTACTGCCTACAGTGTGATTTAAAGAGATACATGACCTGAGACTAGGGTCAGTTGTGGACTGGACAGAGACCTGTGTAGAAGCAAGAATGGAGGTAGCTTGAGCTATTCCCTGTATATATGTGCATAGTTACGTGTCATCAATGAACACTAAATGTTTAACCATACAAGGCGCAGAATCTCTTTGTGAGACCTACTGAACACACAACTGTGATCTTAATGAAACATACAAGATTCTGAGGGGGCTTGACAGGGTAGATGATGAGAGGATCTTTCCCTCGTGGGGGAATCTAGAACTGGTGAGGGGGAAGCACAGTTTGACAATAAAAAGTGTCTGCTATTTAAAACTGAGATGAGGAGGAATTCCTTCTGAGAGTTGTTAATCTTTGGACTTCTCTACCCCAGAGAGCTGTGGAGGTTGGGTCATTGAATATATTCAAGGCTTGAGTTAGACAGATCTTAAATCTACAAGGGAGTCAAAGGTTATGGGGGCAGGTAGAAAAGTGGAGTTAAGGCCAAAATCAGATCAATAATGATCTTATTGAATTGCAGAGGAGGCTCAAGGAGCCAAATGGTCTAATCCTGCTCATTTGGCTGTAGTTTTATGGTCTGCAGTATTACTGACATAACTTCCAAACACAAAGTGGGCATGAGCATAAATGTATAACCAGCAATTTTGCAATTGTTTCAGTGCTATATGCTCTTTGCTTAAATGTGGTATCCTGCTAGGACCAGTACATTTTTTTTTGCTGAGAAACTGACTACTGTATCACTATGAATTGCAGTCCCCCACTTAGGTGGAGTAAGGTTAACTGATGTACCTCAACAAAAACAAATATATTTGTGAAGTCAATGCACACTAGCATAACCTACCCCAAAGGCTTTCATTATTCTTCAGAGAGGCCTTGATGATACAATTGAACTGTGAAGATGATCTAAAATCACTCTTTGTTGACAGGTATAGAAGTCCGACATGATCAGGATACAAACTACATGCACCACAAATTCGCACTAATTGACGGATTGACCCTTGTGACTGGATCTTTGAATTGGAGTGCCCAGGGTATTTTTGGAAATAAAGAAAATGTAATTATAATTAAAAACACTGATATTGTGAAGGCATTTGTAGAAGAATTTGGACGACTTTGGAATGAATATGATCCAGCAAAGTACAGCTTTTCTCCTCAAAGATGAATAGAACCCCACTAGTTTTGAGCAAGCATGGATTCTGCTGTAGTCCATTGGCGTACTTATTGGACTTAATAGTACTTATTGGAGACAGCGGCAAGTAATACTTAAAATGTATCATAATTTCGATTGGATAAATTACGTTTGGTCTTGAAACTGTATTTCTGTGAATCACTTACATTTGTGAGAAAAAGATGACAGAACAACATGTTGTTCTCAGAAATAGAATATTTTGTTAAGACGCTGCCATATGAATTTAAAAACTGAAATAGTGAATAGTGTGTAAGGACTCTAAAATATTTACAACAGCTTCCATTTATATAGTGCCTATAACATATGAAAGAGCCCAAGATGCTTAACAGAAGTGTAATCAGAAAAAACGAGATATGAGGAGGGGTGACTAAAAAATTGGTCAGAGAGGTAGGTTTTAAGGAGATACTTGAATGAAAGAGATGTAGAGGTTTAAGAAGGAAATGCTAGAGCTTAGGGCCTGGACAGCTGAAGGCATGGCTGTCAACGGTTGGGCGAAAGGAGTGGGGGTTACACAAGAGGTAAGTGTTGAAAGAACACAATTCTGAATTGTGGGGCTCGAGGAGGTTATAGAAATAGAGACAAGGCCACGAAGGGAAGTTCAGATTGTAAATCAGAATTCATTTGATTTCGCCCTCTCCACATCCTTTCCAGCTTTCAATACTCCTGACACCCCTGCAAATGTGTACTGTTTATGGAAGACCCCATTAATAATTATTGTACCAGTGGGCAAATTGTTTGAGGAATCATCTTTTATAAGCATATATAATTGGAGTATTGAGGTTTGCTGTACTGTGAACTGTGTTAATTTGAAACACTGAATGCATGTTGTTTTGTAGCCACATGTATTTCACTTTCAGTCCATTCCGTGGTTGCTGTATCATTTTAATCATGCACAACAGTTTGAATGTCAAATTGTCTGTGACAGTGTTTTGCTAGAGTTTTCATTGAGTTTGCATTAATGATACATGTTTGTACCTGAGGTCAGTACAGATGAAACTTCTTATCGATGAGGAATAGCATGCAAAATAATCACTACCTCATGCCTTTTAGAAATGATTCTGCTTGATTTCAGTTTTCATGTCCTTGCAAGAATTGGATTCTTTAAACAACTCAAATTATTCACTTCACTTTGATTTTAACACTACTATTGATTTGACAGCAGCAAGAGAATAGTTTGCAGCTATCATGTTTAATGGAAGTCAACTTTCTAGCATGTGTAGCTGTTGAACTTCTAGTTTTAAAAGTTGCTAAATTTTTTTAGCTGTTTGCAATATGAATACGAAATGGAGGGGGGTCACACCATGCAACAGCAGGGTTTGTGACCTGAGTTTAGAACTAAAGTGGCTGTTTGGGCAGGGTAGAGGGAGTTTTATTCTGAAGCTGATTGTTGTGTAGACATGAGTCCTTGATGTTGACAATGGAAAACAGAAATGGAAGGCATTCCATTCCCAGCTTTGACTTTTACCTAAAGAGGTTTGTAGCTTTACAGCTTTGTAGGCTGTAATTCTCAAATTTAGTGAACTGTAAGTCCAGAACTTGTTTTTTTTTCCTATGGCATTTTGTTTTGCAACCATGTCAAAGAATAAAGATGACTGATGTGTTTCAATGTTAATTCTAGATCCATTACTAAAACAGGAAAATCAAATAATTAAATGGCAAAACACTGTTTCGAATTAAAGTCCGTGTCTGCCTTTGTCCTATATCTGGATTCTCTGAACTCTTCTACTGCCACACAGTGGTGAATCATATCACTTGTACCAACAACCGCCTTTTGTAGTCTTTAAATTTCAATAGCATTCTTCATGTCAATATCAGCACACTGCATTGGTTGATCACAATAGCCAAGTAAGGAGAGAAGTGGATGGGGATTGCATATCAGTTCCTAACAGTAAGCACAAGAAGCATAACATGCATGTAGTAACTTTATAAAATTACTGAATTGGTCAATATTGGAAAAATCATTATTTGTTTTAAAACACATTGGATTGAAAGAAAGTAAAAACATACATTTATATAGCAACTTGCAGGACCTTAGTGTTCCAAAGCACCTTGCAGCCAATAAAATACTTTTAAAAATGTAGTTACTCTTATGGGAAAACCATACAGTCAGTTTGCACACAGCAATGTCTCTCAAATAGCAGTGAGGTAAATTACCAGATAGCCCTTAACTAACATCATTAAAACAGATTAAATTTTGGCCTAGATCTTGGAAGAACTCCCCTACTTTCCTGGGGGTCTTCTACATCCATCTGAAAGGGAAGCTGGGACCTCAGTTTAAAGTCTCAACTGAAATACATCTCTGTTGGTGCACTACATATTTAGTACTGCACAAGTATCAGTAGCCTAGATTATGCATCCAAGTCTGGAGTAAAGCTTGAACCCCCTAACTCCAAGGCAGGAGTGCGACCACTGAATCAAGGTTGATAACTTTTATCCCCAACAATTGAAATTTTTCCCTGTCAACTGCTTTGGCTCTGTTCTTTTAAATATTGCTATCTAGCTGCAAATCCATATCTTGTCTTAAGAGCTGGGATAATTTCCTTGCTCTGCGAGAAAGCATCCAACTTCCACTCTCAATCTCTCATAACAGTGCTGCTGAAGCCAGCACCATACTAAATGGATGCAATTGTGTGGGTCCAATCCAGGATTATTACTCCTTTTTAATTTGACATTGACAAATATTTGTTATCAAAATTGCTTTTAAGTTCTTATGAAAAAGAGCCAGTAGCACATTGAGTGGAAAGGGAAATGCACAAATAGGTTATTGTTTTGAAACCAGCAGTCCAGCTGGTTAACCACATATTTGTAATGCAAATAAGAGCCAGGTGGCACCTAAAATAAAGTTGTAAATTTAAAGAGCATAAATTTAAAAAACTTGTAATTTAAAAGCTTATATTTTAACATCCCATGATGAGCAAACTAGTTAACTAAAACATTTGCAAAAATATTGAAATTAATGTTTTAAGATTGATTTAGAATTCATTGAAATCTTTCCTGTTCCAACAATTGTATGTCGCTGACTGCTGTAAGAAATTTGTCATGAGCTCCAGCTTTCACATTGCTGCAACAACTTCAAAATCAAAATTCATTGGGTATTTTTGTAAGCTCCCACTGATGGGATGAATCACTAAGTTTATTACAAAAACATCCAACTGTAGCTAATTTTTAATGCGTTGTGTGGCAGCTGAGAAATGGTAGCTACAATGGAACCTGGACTTGATTCAAGCCTAGACGAATGTGTACTTTTAGTTCAGGGCTCACAACCTTGCATAATGCCTTCGATTGTATTAAAGAGCAGGTAAATCAAGGCGTGATTAGATGATAAAAGTTTGCATTTTAACAGCCTGTAAATTGGAAGAGGAAAGGAAATCCAAACATGAAAAGGGTGAGAAGCTAGACTGCACTGTATGGATTTCAAAATGAGAAGAACTTGTAGAATGGTGCACTTACAGCTTGGAATGAATTAAAGTTCCGAGGAGTATTGACCATTGTAATAAGTTACAAAGCTCGTGATGGGGTGAGAAATTGGATGTTGAATGAGGGATCGCCTATCTCACCAAATAACTCACCAAGGCTCCATCAACAGCACTTTACAAACCTGTGATGTCTACCACCTAGAAGGACAAGGGCAGCAGACGCATGGAATATCACCACCTGCAAGTTCCCTTCCAAGCTACACACCACCCTGACTTAGAACTATACTACCATTTCTTTACTGTTGCTGGGTCAAAAGGCATGGAGGAGGTGAAGATGTGTAACAACTTTGTGACATTTTGCTATGTTAAAGGTACTATATAAATGCAAGTTGTTGTAGTAAATCAGCCATTACATTGTAATAGATTACCACAGCATAGTGCAGTTGTTAACAAAAACATGAATTTGGACAATGAGTCGAGATCATTGATTTTTCTTTAAACAAGTTGGGAGAAAGGACAGAGCCCTGGGGAATCCCTGAGTTGACGTGAAAAAGAACTAACGACTCCTATGACACAAATCAATATTTGGAAACTAGACAGCTATGAGTATAGATTTTTGTGCAAGACCATTTGGTAGCAACCCAGAATATAAATTGCAGCAATTATTGATTTGCCCTCTGGCTCACACCTTGAGTTCAGTTCTAATCACCACAAAACAAGTGATTTGCTGCATGTCCATCATCTCACAGACAGAAGGATGTTCATGACATTAAGAAACAAGGGAGATCTTTGTGCACTGTAGAGAACGCAAAGAAAAGCCATGAGTCTGATCTCTAGTGGCAAAGTTGAACTTGGAAAAACTTGGGATTTTCAGCCTGGAAAGTAGGTGTCTGAGGCAGTTTGCATTTATATTATACCTTTCATGACCTCTATGTCCTGAAGTGCTTTATAGATAATGTAGCACCCAAAACATGTTTGAAGGTTGACAAAACGATTGTACCAGTGCATCAAATAGGTGCTGCATAAATTTCTGGCTAAACAAAAGCCTGAAGTGAGTGAAGGGCTGAATTCTTCAACTCCTACAAATTATGTTTTTCAGCTCATGCTTAGCAGTTAATTTTTAAAAATTTAATCATTGGAAATTGGCTAATTATCTCTGAAGAAAGGTTGATGGCATTGTAGAGTAGAAGAGATTAGCAGTGCTGCCAGTTCTGGTGGGTTCTAGTCAAACACATTAAAACATTGAACCAATGTGAAACAGTTGGTCAGTACAAGCTTGCATTTCCCTAACTTTAATTAAGTGCGTTAAGTTACAAAAAGAGAATTCAGTAGCGAATAAACAAGTTATCAGTTCGATAACATTCTTTAAACATAATATTACTGACAATTCTGTGCAGCTACTGTAGGTAAAGTTATATTTTGTAATTAAAACTTTTTAAAAAAAAAACCTAAAGTTTTGCTTCACAGAACAGAACCTGAGGACAAACATGGAACTCATTCACGTATTCAATATCCGAAGGACCTTTTGTAGAAAGTACTTAGCAAAAAAAAGCAGGTGGAACAGTTCTTGACTCAGGTTCTGCTGCACAGAAAACACATACACAGAGTTCAGTAGCACAATGTGATGCAGAGTTTGTGTTCATTATCACTCTCACGACAATTAATTCTCATTTCCATTTCTGCATGTGATCCTTCAAACAACAGCCTCAGGAACTTTGCATTTACTAATAAATCAGAGGAGGCTAGATGGGCAGAAAGTACACCATAGTCTTGGCAAGCAGTGCTGCAAGCACAGCATTGCATGTGCTGTATTTTCTTTAATTATTTCTGTGTTCTTTATATCCTGTATATAAACTGAACTTGCTTTCAGTTTGAAATATATTTAAGACTAGTTCTAGCACCATGGATGTATCAAATGCTGGAGTAGCTCCATTTCATCAGCTGTCACATGAAACTTTACAGTGATAAATGACACATGCATGATTATGGGGGGAAATCCATTGCTGTGTTCACATTGTACAGTTACATATTACAGGGAAATTAATTTGTTTGTTTGAAATGGTCTTTAAGTTAAGACTCTAATTTGTTGCATTACTTTTGTTCCCTTCAGACTGGGTTTTCCACTTTGGGAATGGAACATTAACCATTTAAGGTACCCATTAACAGCACCAAAGCACTCTCAGATCAGGGACACCACAGATTAGAAACTGCAAAATTTGCTCAAACACAGCTGTGACACAATTAAGTTCCTTCCACATTTCCCAAGAGTGTGCCTCAAAGACCCTACTGCACAGTAGGAATTTCCATTCCTCGGTGAGCTTGTCAATTTAGTAACCATTTGTGAACAGCTGTTATGAAGGTGAACAGTAATGGAGTGAATTCAACTTTGATCCATATACAAGATGCAGAAGTGAAAGGATACCATTTAACTTACTGCAGCACCCATTCTCCATGCCAAATTCACTATTCCTCAAAGATGGCTTCCCATCACCACAGCCTGACACTGGGAGAGGGAAGGCAAAGATCAACTCAGGTTAACATCTATTCCTGTTTCCTTTCTGCCCACTAGAATTAGGTTTGGGTTTAAAGCTACCACATTGGCTTCCTGTTTTACGTGAAGTTTTGACGTTAGGGCCTAGAAATTTGACTGAGCAGCACCTATTTTTTGGGTGCTAAACAGCCACTTAAGCCTTGAACATGGCAGGCATGAGCAGGATGTGCACCAACCAGCACCCACACCTGAGGCAGGAGATAGGCTCATTATTTACATATGCAAAGGATTCAACACCTGCTTGAAGCCTCCTCTGCAACATTAGTTTACCCTGAAGCAGCTGCTGGCAGCTGCAATAGGAAAATCCAGGTATGCAAGCATTCTAACAGACTGTCCTTAAAGGAACTGCTGCAGGCAGCAACCAAGGTAAATATTTAAAATATACTGCACATCTTGACCCCACATTAAACCATTGTAATGCTGCTGGACAGTGTTCCCTGCCATCTCTTCCACTGGCATCCTCACCCCTTCCCTCCCAACCACTACCACCCTTCCAACCTATTGGGGTTGATTGTCCATGCCTGTTATAGGTCTACATCAGTGGGAATAGCCAGCCATTTAAGAACAGCAAAAAGGAATCTTGCACTGATCCTTGGCCTACTGTCAATTTACTGGGTCCTGTGTCTGCTGCATGCCTCTTCATTGCTCTGATCTGGGAGGAGTTCAGTACAAGGCATTCTTCTGGATGCCTTTCCAGAAACAAACAGGAAAATAGGATCAGTGAGCCAGGAAACCTCCTTTTTGCCTCACTACTATTGCAGCATCTGACATCTACCCATTTGTTCGGAGTCTGGGCAATAACCGATCCCCAGGTGTGATGGACAGCAAAGTCAGATTTATTTTGTGTAGAGAATAGAAATGCTTTTCCTAAAAGTAACAGGGAGGAAGAATTCCCAGATATTAAAACAGGGAGGAAGAATTCCCAGATATTAAAACAATTTTTGGTTACTTTACTCAAGGGATTCATTGGTATTTAACCCAGGTCAAGCATAACTTCAAGACATGGACTGCAAATCTGATTGTTAATAAAGTGTCACATTATGGGCTAATGTGCAAAGTCAGGATGAACCAGATGTTTGTTCCCTGTAAGATTAATGATTGCTAACGTGAGGCTGTCTATTTAATTGAAGAGAGAGTAGCCATGGCCCAAAGGAATGTTGAATGCAGCAATCTTCTAGTCCTTGGGTTCAAAAAGCTTCATCCGTTCTTGCACTGTGAGACCTTCTTTCAGGCTCTATAGAGGAAGAGGGAAATGATTTATTCATGTGGTTATTTTGGGCATCCTTTTCACCACAAAAACATGATGCTTGATTTTATCCAGAATATGAACTGAATTGCAGTCAATGAGTTAAATATTCTGGTTAAACTATTGTAGAATCACAGAATCTTTACAGTGCAGAAGGAGGCCATTCAGCGCATCAAGTCTGCACTGGCTCTCTGAAAGAGCAATCTACCTAGTCCCACTTCCCTGGCTTATCCCCGTGACCCTGTACATTCTTTCTTTTCACATAGAAATTAAATTCCTTTTTGAACACCTCTATCGAACCTGCCTCTAACACCCTCTCAGGAAGTTCATTCCAGACTCCTAACACCCTCTCCTTGCTTTTCTTACTAGTTTTTTCACTTCCCCTTTGGTGCATCTGTATTCAGCCTGATTCTTAGTTGTATTTTCTACATGACATCTGTCATACACGCACTTCTTCCTTTTCATCTTCAGCTCTAACTCTCGTCATCCAGGGCACTCAGGATTTATTTGTCCTACCTTTCCCCTTCAAGGGAATATACTTTGATATTGCCTACGATACTGTTTCTTTGAAGGTAGCCCATTGTTCAGCCACCATCTTTTCTGCCAACATTTGATTCCAACTCACTGGAGCTAGATGCATTCTCATCCCATCAAATTTGACTTTCCCCCAATTAATTATCCCTGCACCGGATTGTTCCTTGTCCTTTTCCATGGCTAACCTAAACCTTATGATACAATGGTCACTTTCCCCTAAATGCTGTCCCACTGATATTTGATCCACCTGAGCCAACTCATTCCCCAGAACCAGGTCCAACAGTGCCTGCCCTCTTGATGAACTGGAAACACACTGCTGCAGAAAATTATCTTGAACGCATTCCAGGAACTCTCGCCCCTCTTGTTCCTTTGCGCTATTCCTATCTTAGTCTATATTTTGATAATTGAAATCCGCATTATAACAACTCTATGGCTGGGATTTACTGTGCCCGATTGGGGCGGGCGTGTTCGGTGGCTAGATTGGAAAATCTCGCAAGACGACCCTAGATGTGTTTCCTGGCAATGTAAATCCCAGTGATTGTCCCCACCCCCAATGGCAAGCTGCGTTTCCCGCTGTCGGATGTCGGAAACTTAATTTGAATACATTTGCATATCATTATTGTGGCCACACGCCGGAATCTCCCTCCATCCCCCCCCACCCCACCCCACACCACCCCCAAATCATGGCATGATTTACAAATGCCTGAACTTCAAGGGGAACTAGGAGGTGAGTGCACACAACTTAGTGCAGCGCTCACAAGGATCCTGATGCAAGGAAGCAGCTCTGCAGATTTGGGGCAGTCAAACAATTCTCCACAGCGGGTTCTTTGTGGCTGGCTTGTGGTGCTGGGGCTAGGGCAACAATGCCAGAGAGAAGGAGACCTCGGGGCAATGGCAAGTGCCAGAGAGGAGACAACCTTGAGGCTAGGGCAACAGTGCAGAGGGGATTCATGGCGGAATAGACCGGTTGTACACTAACACATGCCGGGGGTGGGGTGGGGGTGAGGAAAACAGTCAGGCAAATGGAAAAACGTCAAAGGTGAGCACTCTTCCGCAGCTGAGACCATCTAGCTTGAACTCAGTTTACATGCTTGGAGTCAGGCTAGTCAAGCAACTGTGTCCACTCAAAAAAATATATTTTTATCAACAGTCACAGATTGCAACTCTTTCGAGTACAATCACAGTTCTTGGTTTCCGGGAGTGGGACATGAACCCACAACCCTCTGATTCAAAGGCGAGGGTGCTATGAACTGAGCCAGCACTAATTCCTGAGAGTGCTAATGATTGCTCCTCTACTTTCAACCCCTCTTGCGCAATCTTCAAAAGTGCTATGGTGCTGCAGAACCATTGGGCGACTGGGCAAGCTTGAGGATCTCCTTGGGAAAGGTGGCCATGGAACAATGACAGAGGGGTGAACTTCTAATCCCTGGTACTATGTTTAAGTAGACATTGAAAAGTCATCCTCATGGTCCAAGCAAACCACAAAGCCTTGGAGTGCAGGTTAGGACCATGCCTGTGCCTGAGATGAGAGTTCAGGATGCAGTCGAGTAGCTGAAGCTATCACCATCGGTCATGTGGTGTGGGGTAGTGATGGGTGGGGTTATGGTCAACCATCATGTGTACTAAACATTGGGCATCCATGTGGTGGCCAGGACTCTCTGGCATGCATAAAGGGGCCTTGAGAGGCAGCTGCAGGTGATGAATTGGCCAAGATTGGTCCTTAGGACACAATTGCTGACCCTCATGTCTCTCTCTTTGATACTGTAGTGAGGAGACCATCAGGAAGATGGAGCCTGGTGATCTCACAGTCTGCCTCATCGCTTATATGCAGGGGAGAAGATGGGTGAGAGTTGGGTGTAATACGTGAATAATAGAATTTAGGGAGTAAATCACTCCTTAATGTAGAAATTACACAATGTGCATCAGCCTCTGACATTCAAAAATTACCATAGAAGCCACACATGAAACAAGCCAGTCTGTGTGTGCAACACTTACTGCCAGAGCCATGCATGATGGACGTCAGTAACTCTGCTAAATAATTAATGTAGGAACCATGAATGACATGTCAGCTTCAGTGTTTAAAACGCACTGTAGGAGCCACACAATGTAAGTCTCCCTCCATATTTAACATTGGTAGAACCACACATGCTGAACTGATCTATGTTCCACACGCAATTGTTTTCACGTGCTCACACTTCTAACTAAATATCACTAGACCCTGCAAACAGCCAGATATAAGTTTTGATTTAATAAAGGTTGAGCATTCGGCATACAAATTCTTACTGGGCGAAAGGGACTGTGGTATAACATGCACCGCACAATGTCAGATACAACTGCATGCAGACTTCATTGTGTAAGTGGACAGAACAATTCAATTTCTTACATACAAGTGATGCCATTCACTACTCAAACAATTCCTCACTGTAATTGTAGGCCATGTTTTGTATATCACGCAAAGACACGAATCTCATTCTATAGAGAGAGCATTCTGTCTCTGATAGCATTCCAAAATGTTCTCACAAGAAACAAATATTGTATTCAGATGCCATTTTAGGAGGAAAACTCTCTGCAGCTCCAATAGATCTCAAACATAACAGTTTTCCATTGCTTTGCAAAGAAATCTGAGAGAATGGGATGTTCAGTGGCAAATATCACTGCATAGACAAACACAAGGCAATAAGACTGGGTGAAGTAATCATTGGAGATGCAAACAACTTGAGGTTTCACAGTACAATGCAGAAGAGAGATTTAGGAGTACTGGTAAATAGCTCACTGGAACTAACAACACAATGTATGACAACAGTAAGAAAAGCTAACTGTACCTTGGGATACATTACCAAAGGGAAAGAATGCAAACCGCAGGAAGTGATGATGATACAAGGCACCAGTAGATCCACACTTGAATACTTAGTCCTGCTCGCTGTACAATACAGCAGGCACATAAGATATTGCAGAAAAAGCCAACTG
Organism: Cetorhinus maximus; assembly: GCF_964194155.1. Classification (NCBI taxonomy): domain Eukaryota; kingdom Metazoa; phylum Chordata; class Chondrichthyes; order Lamniformes; family Cetorhinidae; genus Cetorhinus; species Cetorhinus maximus. Next base: position 60,304,805 of record NC_135893.1, read on the forward strand.
AGTTATAAGGAGTAGTTGAGGAACTTGGATTGTTAACGATAAGGCTCAGGGAAGATATTACTAAAAATTCTTGAGAGTATAGATTGACAGAACTGCAGTAATGTGTTCAGAACTGCCATTAACTCTAAAACTAGGTTATGTGGGTTGTTGCATAGATGAAGGAAGGTTCACAGTTTAGATTTAACTACTTTGCAGAAGGTGGTGACTGAGTGAAATGCACTGCCCATGGAGGCTGTGGAGTAGACTTCTTGGCCTCAGCCAAGAAGTGCGAAGAAAGGAGTAGGTAAAGGAATTAAGGTTCCAGAAGCTCCAGGAAAATTAGCATTCACCAATCACAAAGTAGCATTAACTAACTCTGCATGCAATCGATCCAAAGCTGGATGGTATGATTAGCATTGAGTGATGCACCCACTGACTCATCATCCTAGATCACCTTTCACTACCTGCCAGTTGCAAACAGATATTCTCCACGTAAGCAAACACAAAGCACTAAGATATTTCTGCAACTTATCATTTGAACCTACTTCTTCCATGCATTGTACTTGGGCAATAGCAGAACTTAAGACAAGGTAGGACCTTCAAAAATGATGCAAAACAGGGCATTCATCATCCTGATACCTATACAACAGCAAACTTGGCACAGGTACCTTTCAACTTTCCCATGTGACCTGCTCTATTTCAAACTAAGGGAGAACAAGTAAAATAATTGCAGATACGGCATTTTTTTAATGTAAAAACAGACTAGACTTTTCTCATTAGACCAGGAAACTACACAAAAGTATTTATTTTGAACTGATAGTGTAGTACCCTTGAAGCACGGTCAATGGAATAAAGCACAACATATTGATTATCTGACTGGGGCACAATCTACAATATATCATTTGGATTTGGAACAGTGGAGTGCAGACCCTATACTGTCAGTGATGGAAGGTCTGAGAGACTGGATCGAAAAAAACTCACCTGCAATCAGTGTTGATGAGGGACAGCTCGAGGATTGAGAAAATTCACCTGAGACAGTAAACCTGGGTTCCAGACAGCAGTGGAACTGAGGAAAATCAACTGATCAAGGCAGTGCGACTGAGTAAAGCGCAGCCTTGAGATTGACAAAGTTCATCCAACTTACAACAGCGAGTCAGAGTGACAGGCAGCTCCAGAACTGGGGTTGAGGCAGTGTCATCAATGATGGATAGTTAGGTTCATGAATAAAAGCCAACTACCACCTTCTCAGAGCAACTAGGGACAGAAATAAAGGTGACCTTGCCTGCTTCGCCCACAGCCTGAGATCAAATTTTTTACAAAGACTTGGGAATGAGAAAAACTCAGCAATAATGAATGATTGGCAATCGCTGGATTAGAAACTCTCCACTGAGGCATTGAGACTTTGTAATGAACAAAGCAGACTCTGAAATCCAGCACCTTTGGCTGGGAGTTGAGCCCATACTAAACTGATCATAAGAACTTTTTAAATAGGCGCAGGAGTAGGACACTCAGCCCTTCGAGCTTGCTCCACCATTCAGTAAGATCATGGTTGAACTTATATCTCAATTCCACCTTCCTGCACTATCCCATATCCTTTGATTCCCTTAGTATCCACAAATCCACTGATCTCTCTCTCTCAAATATACTCAGCGACCGAGCATCCATGGATCTCTGGAACAGAGAATGCCAAAGATTCACAATCCTTTGAGTGAAGAAATTTCTCATCTGACCCCTGATACTGAGACTGTTACCACTAGTTCTAGACTTCCCAGCTAGGAGAAACATCCTCCCAGCATCAACCCTATCGAGCTCCTTAAGAATTTTATCGGTTTCAATGAAAACACCTCTCTTTCCTCTCATCCTTAGGGAATATAGGCCCAGTCTACTAAACCTCGGCAAATAGGGCAATCACCTCATCCCAGGAATCAGTCAAATGAACCTTTGATGAGCTCCCTAAAAGACAATCCTCTAGGTAAGGAGGTCAAGATTTTACATGGTACTCCATGTATGGTCTCACCAAGGCTCTATCTAAAAGTCTTGACTCATGTTCCAATCCCCTTTATAATATAGGCTAACATATCATTTGCTATCCTAATTTTTTTATTCATTTATGGGCGTCACTGGCTAGGCCATCATTTATTGTCCATCCCTAATTGCCCTTGAGAAGGTAGTGCTGAGCTGCCTTCTTGAACCTGCAGTCCCTATGGTGTAGGTATACCCACATTGCTGTTAGAAAGAGAGTTCCAGGATTTTGACCCAAGTCAGGATGGTGAGTGGCTTGGAGGCGGTTGTGGGTTTGGAAGGTGCTGCCTAAGGAGCCTTGGTGAGTTTTTCCAGTGCATCTTGTAGATGGTACACACTGTTGCTACTGTTCGTCAGCAGTGGAGGGAGTGAATGTTTGTGGAAGGGGTACCAATCAAGCAGGCTGCTTTGCCCTGGATGGTGTCAAGCTTCTCGAGTGTTGTTGGAGCTGCACTCATCCAGGGCAAGTGGAGAGTATTCCATCACACTCCTTACTTGTGCCTTGTAGATGGTGGACAGGCTTTGGGGAGTCAGGTGGTGAGTTAATCGCTGCAGGATTCCCAGCCTCTGACCTGCCCTTGTAGCCACAGTATTTATATGGTAGTTCAGTTCAGTTTCTGGTCAATGGTAACCCCCAGGATGTTGATACTGGGGGATTCAAAGATGGTAATGCTATTAAATGTCAGGGGGAATTGGTTAAATTCTCTCTTGTTGGAGATGGTCATTGCCTGGCACTTGTGCGGTGCGAATGTTATTCGCTACTTATCAGCCCAAGCCTGGATATTGTCCAGGTCTTGCTGCATTTGGACATGGACCACTTCAGTATCTGAGGAGTTGTGAATGGTGCTGAACATTGTGCAATCATCCATGAACATCCCCACTTCTGACCTTATGATGGGAGGAAGGTCATTGATGAAGCAGCTGAAGATAGTTGGGCCGAAGACACTACCCTGAGGAACTCCTGCAGTGATGTCCTGGAACTGAGATGATTGACTTCCAACAACCTCAACCATCTTCCTTTGTACCAGGGATGACTCCAACCAATGGAGAGATCCCCCCCACCGATTCCCATTGACTCCAGTTTTGCTAGGGCTCCTTGATGCCACACTCGGTCAAGTACTACCTTGATGTCAAGAACAAGTCACTCTCACCTGACCTCTGGAGTTCAGCTCTTTGTCCATGTTTGAACCAAGACTGTATTGAGATCAGGAGCTGAATGATCCTGACGGAACCCTAACTCAGCATTAGTGAGCAGGTTATTGCTAAGCAAATGCTGTTTGATAGTACTGTTGATGACCCCTCCCATCACTTTACTGATGATTGAGAGTAGACTGATGAGACAATAATTGGGCAGGATGGATTTGTCCTGCTTTTTGTTTACAAGACATACCTAGGCAATTTTCCACAGCCAGGTAAATGTCAGCGTTGTAGCTGTACTGGAACAGCTTGGCTAGGGATGCGGCAAGTTTTGGACTATGTCTTCAGTACTATTGCTGGAATATTGTCTGGGCCCACAGCCTTTGCTGTATCCAGTGCCTTCATGTGTTTCTTGATACAATATGGAGTAAATAGAATTGGCTGAAGATTGGCATACGTGATACTGGGGACCTCAGGAGGAGGCTGAGATGGATCATCCACTTGGCACTTCTGGCTGAAGATTGTTGTGAATGCTTCAGCCTTATTTTTTGCACTGATGTGCTGGGCTCCTCCATCATTGAGGATGGGAATATTTATGGAGCCTCCTCCTCCATCGAGTTGTTTAATTGTCCACCACCATTCACAACGGGATGTGGTAGGACAGCAGAGCTTAGATCTGATCTGTTGGTTGTGGAATCACTTAGCCCTGTCTATCACTTGCTGCTTATGCTGTTTGGCACACAAGTAATCCTATGTTGTAGCTTCACCAGGTTGACACCATGCCTGGTGTTGGTCCTGGCATGGCTTCCTGTACTCTTCATTGAACCAGGGTTTATCCCCTGGCTTGGTGGTTATGGTAGAGTGGGGGATATGCCGGGTCATGATGTTACAGATTGTGGTTGAGTACAATTATGCTGCTGCTGATGGCCCATAATGCCTCATGGATGCCGGGTCTTGAGTTATTAGATCTGTTCAAAATATATCACATTTAGAACGGTGGTAGTACTACACAACACGATGGAGGATATCCTCAACATGAAGATAGGACTTCGTCTCCACAAGAACTGTGCAGTGGTCACTTCTACCGATACTGTCATGGACAGATGCATCTGCAGTAGGCAGGTTGGTGAGGATGAGGCCAAGTATGTTTTTCCCTCTTGTTGGTTCCCTCACTGCCTATGTCCTTTAGGGCTCGGTCTGTGGTGGTGCTACCGAGCCACTCTTGGCGATGGACATTGAAGTCCCCCACCCAAAGTACATTCTGCGCCCTTGCCACACTCAGTGCTTCCTCCAAGTGGTGTTCAACATGGAGGAGTACTGATTCATCAGCTGATGGAGAGTAGTACGTGGTAATCAGCAGGAGGTTTCCTTGCCCATGTTTGACCTGATGAGACTTCATGGACGTCAGAGTTGATGTTGAGGACTCCCAGGGCAACTCCCGACTTTATACCACTGTGCCGCCAGGGTCTGTCCTGCCGGTGGGATGGTGGTGTCTGAGACGTGATCTGTAAAGTATGATTCCGTGAGTATGAATATGTCAGGCTGTTGCTTGACTAGTCTGTGAGACAGCCCTTCCCATTTTGGCACAAGCCCCCAGATGTTAGTAAGGAGGACTCAACAGGGTTGACAGGGCTGGTTTACTGTTGTTGCTTCCAATGCTAGGCCAATGCCGGGTGGTCTGTCTGGTTTCATTCCCTTTTCTTGACTTTTTAGCAGTTTCATGCAACTGAGTGGCTTGCTAGGCCATTTAAGAGGGCATTTAAGGGTCAACCACATTACTGTGGATCTGGAATCACATGTAGGCCAGACCAGGTGAGGACAACAGAATTCCTTCTCTAAAGGGAAGCATATTAACTTTCTGTGATTTGTATACAAGGATATCCAGGATGAATACCAACATTTCCCCATTTCTCACCATTTAAAAAATATTCTGCTTTTCTATTTTTTCTAACAAATTGGAAAATAATGTCGGCAAGTGTGAAGTTATCCATTTGCCCTGTTCTTGCCCACTCTCTTAACCTATCTAAATCCCTTTACATCCACCTCACAACTTATTTTCTAACCTAACCAAAGGGCTGTTTTCAAGTAAGTTGAGAGGAGATTTGATAAAAGTTTTCAAATGGATCTAGGCAGAGTAGGTAGAGAATGCTCCCATTGGCTGAAGGGTCAAGAACCAGAATACACAGATTTTAAAGTGGTGGGCAAAAGAACCAAAGGCAAAACAAGAAAGAACTTCTTTTCCGCATCGAGTGATTACTATGTGGAATGTGCTGCCTGAAAAAGCGGAGAAGCTAGCTTTCAAAGGGGAAGTGAAAAAAATTACAGGGCTACAAGGAAAGGGTCGGGGAGTGGGTCAGCTAAATTACTCTTGTAGAGCTGGCACAGACACGATGGGCTGAATGGCCTGTGTTGTAACCATTCTATGTGAATCTATCTTTGTATCGACAGCAAGATCGGATGCATTAAACTTATCTGTCCCCACCATCTAAATCTTTGATATAGATTCTATAAGAGGAGGTCCAAGCACTGATTGCTTGCAGTACTGCCAACCTGAAAATGATCTGTTTATTCTTACCCTCATGTTTTTCTCTGTTAACCAATCCTCAATCCATGCTAACATATTACCCCAAATCCCATGAGCCCTTTTTTTTTGCAATTACTTTTTCTGTGGCATCTTTTTGAATGCTTTTTGAAAATCCAAATGCACTAGATCTACTGCTCCCCCTTATAAGTTGGCTACAACCTCAAAAAACCTTTAGAATTGTCAAACACGATTTTCCTTTCATAAATCTGTGCTGACTTTACTCAATCCTATGATGATTTTCTAAGTGCCCCGTTACCGTGACCCTAATAATAGATTCTAGCATTTCCCTACTACTTGTCAGGCTAATTGGTCTATATAGTTCCCTGTTCTCCTTCTCCTTTCTTGAATAGTGGAGTTACATTTGCTACCTTCCAATCCACTGGAATTCGCTAAAATTGAGAGAATTCTGGAAAATCAAAACCAATGTATCCACTATCTCTGTAGCCACCTCTTCAAACCCTAGGATGTAGTAGTCCAGGGGATTTGTTGGCTTTTAGTCCCTTTAATTTCTCCAGTACTATTTCTTTACTAATACTAATCCGAAGTTCCTCATTGCAGCAAGGCTATTGATTCTGCACCATTTCCAATGTTTTTTTTAACTAAGAAGCCTAATACAAACTTTAGATTGAACTCCTGAGTGAAATCCACTGATGCAGCTGGCAACAAATAACAATGTTCAATCCAATATTTTAGGTACAGCTCTGCTCATCTTAAATGGGCTTACATGCTCTATTCTTCATAAAGTGAAGACCGCTTGTCAATAGTTGTTTGTTTCTCTCCCCAGCAACTCAGAACATCATCTCCCAACATTTTGAGTGCCATTTGCTTACTGGAGATTAATTTCTTGAATTTCCAGAGTCAAACAGAGTATTGAGAACATGCAAGACTGTGAAAGTCAGATTCAAGTGAGTGGGAATCTGCCCATTCATTCCTCAAAGAGTGTAGAGGTGTTTAATACCCACCTTCGACCTCAGGGTCCTCAGCAGCCTGCTACTGGTTGGCTTGTTATTCTTCAAAAAATCTGGGTTACTTCTTGATTTCATGATATCTGGCAGCGGAGTAAGTGGAGGCAACAGTCAATGATCTCATAAAACATTTAAATTGCAGTAATGCAGGAAAACATCAATTTGAGAGGGCAATGGGTCTGCCGAACTAAAGTATGCTGCATCTTCCAGCATTGAGAGAAGCATATACAAGAGACTAGAACAAAAAACATGAGCTGGGAACCATGCCCAGAGCACAGCCCAACACTCAGAAGGCAGCAGATGGATAAACACAACTCTACTAACCTCTGTCATGTGTATACTCCGTTCCTTGTACCATCTGGCATTTGCAAACTAAACTGCAATAATCTGTGATAACTCAGGCAAAACTGTGCAGTGTGTGGAGAAGAATATAGGAAAAAATGGAGGAGTAGGCCATTCTGTCCATCAAGCATGCTCTGCCATTTTTGTTAACCACAGCAGCTTCTTCACAGAACCACAGAATTGTTACATTGCAGAAGAAGGCCATTCAGCCTATCTGCACCAGACCTCCGAATGAGCATTTCAACTAGTGCCATTCTCCTGCCTTCTCCCCATAACCCTGCACATTGTTTCTTTTCAAATAATCATCTAACTGCCTCTTGAATGCCTCTCAGGTAGTTCTTTCCAGACCCTAACCACTCACTGTGTGAATTTGTTTTTCTCATATCGCTTTTGCTTCTTCTTCTAATTAATTTAAATCTGTGACCTCTTGTTCTCGATCCTGTCACGAGTGGGAATGGTTTCCCCCTGTCTACTCTTTTCAGGCCCCTCATGATTTTTAATACTTCTATCAAATCTCCTCTTAGCCTTCTTTTCTCCAAGGAAAAGGGTTCAACTTCTCTAATCTATCTTCATAACTGAAGTTTCTCATCCCTGGAACCATTCTTGTAAACCCTTTTCTCTACTCTCTCCAATGCCTTCACACCCTTCCTAAAATGCGGTGCCCAGAACTGTACGCAATACTCGAGCTGAAGTCTAGCTAGTGTCTTATACAAATTCAACATAATCTCCTTGCTATTACACTCTATGCCCCTATTAATAAAGCCTAGGATACTGTATTACTTTATTTCCTGCTCTCTCAACCTATCCTGCCACCTTTAATGACTTATTCATATGTATACACAGGTCCCTCTGCTCCTGCAGCCCCTTTACAATAGTACCCTTTATTTTGTACTGTCTCTTCATGTTTTCCTACCAAAATGTATCACCTCACTTTTCTCCACACTGAACATCTGCCATATAGCCACCCATTCTACTAACTTGTTTATGCCCTTTTAAAGTTCTATACTGTCCTCCTCACAGTTTGCAGTACTTCCAAATTTTGTATTATCCCCAAATTTTGAAAGTGTTCCCTGTAGAACAAGGTCTAGATCATTAATATATATCAGGAAAAGCAAGGGTTCCAATACCAACCCCTGGGGAACTCCATTACTTCCTCCAGCCCGAAAAATGTCCATTAACCATTACTCTAAATTTCCTGTCACTCAGCCAATTTTGTATTCATGCTGCTACTGTCCCTTTTATATTATGAGCTGTTCTCACAAGTCTGTTGTGCGGCACTGGATCAAATGCCTTTTGGAAGTCCGCGTACACCACATCAACAGCATTTCCCTCATCTACCCTCTCTGTTAACTCCTTGAAAAACTCCAGCAAGTTAGTTAAACAGAATTTTCCCTTAGGAAATCCATGCCGGCTCTCCTTAATTAACCCGCATCTGTCCATATGACTATTAACTCTGTCCCAAATTATAATTTCTAGACGTTTCCCCACCACCAAAGTTAAACTGACTGCTCTGTGGTTGCTGGACTTATCCTTACACCCTTTTTTGAACAAGGATATAATATTTGCAATTCTCTAGTCCTCTGGCATCACCCGAGTCTAAGGAAGACTGGAAAATTATGGCCAGTGCAATTTCCACTCTTATTTCCTTCCGTATTCTTGGATGCATCTCATCCGGTGCCTTGTCAAACTTAAGTATTCACAGCCTATCTACTACCTCCTCCTTATTAATTTAAACCTTCTAGTGTCTGAATTACCTCTTCTTTCACCATGGCCTGGGCAGCATCTTCTTCCTTGGTAAAGACAGATGCAAAGTATTCATTTAATACCTTAGCCATGCCTCCTGCCTCCATGTGTAAATTCCCTTTTTGGTCTCTAATTGGCCCTACTCCTCCTCTTACCACCCTTTTACTATTTATATGCCCATATAGCTGCCAGTCTCTTTTTATACTCCCTCTTTGTCTCTCTTATTTGCTTTTTCACCTCCGCTCTGAACTCTCTGTATTCAGCCTAGTTCTCGATTATATTTTCTACCTGACACTTGTCATAAGCACACTTTTTTTTCTTCTTTATCTTAATTACTACCTCCTGTGTCACCTCCTGTGTCATCCAGGGAGCTCTGGGTTTGTTTGTCCTTTCTTTCCCTTTTGAGGAAATACACCTTGACTGTGCCTGAGCCATCTTTTCTTTGAAGGTAGCCCATTGTTCAGCTGCTGTTTTCCCTCCCAAAACATTCTTATCTGATGAATCCCAATTCCCTGCCCTTCTTCATAACATTTACTTCCAAAAATAAATATCTTGCCTCTCTTAAACACTATTGCAGTTATGCTAAGGGGAGTGAGTATACATTTACCATAGGAAGAAACAGGCTGCCGAACTGATCTATGTTATTCAAATGACACCCTTCTGAATTTTAACATAAAGGGAGCTCAAGTATGTTCCCCACATCGTTACCGTAGGTAGTAACACAACAGTCTATCGTCTTCTCTCCCAGTGCTTCCGTGGCAGTTTTTAGTTGTTCTTTCAGCCGGTTGACATCACAGTCAGCCTTTGCTCGAACGATGCTCAGCTCTGTGTAGATGCCCTTATACTTATCTGTAGCGTACTTCTTGTCCTTACAAAACAAGCATAACAATATACATTAATTAAACTGACTGATTTAGTACAGCATGCACATGAAAAGAAAATCACGCAGGATGCCGCCTAAAAGAAAATGAAACGATCAAGAATTGAATCATCAATGTACTTTCTGTTTCGATTTTTTAAAGAGAATTATTTAAACTGTGACAACTGATAATGTCATAGAAAACTAGTTTAGGAGTCAGAGGGCTTTGGATTAAGAACAACAGAGATATAGCCAGTAACATACAGCATTGAAGGAGTTATTGACCTCTGGCAGGGCAAGGGAGCTGGATTAACATCAATAAAAACACAGTATGGAACACAGGGTTCTCTTTTGCAAGAATTAGAAGATTGAATCACTGGTTACTGTGGCCACAGACAAACATTTTTTTTTAGCACAAACAGAAACCCGTACATCTCTTGCTGATTTTAGATTCCTCTGAGGGCACTTGTCACACACTCCCATTTCTCTCCATACTCTTTTATATTCAATGAATTAACCAGTACCTTTTTGAATGTTGTAACTAATTTATCATCAATCACCACTTGTAGCATGCAGATAGCTACAAGTGAAAGTGTCTTCTAATCTCCCTCTTTATATCATGTTTAAGATTAAAACCCGTGTCTCTGATTTTTTTACCTCAAATTCCATTCATCATTCTTAACACTTCAAATCTCCCATCAATCTTATTTCCAAAGAAAACAGTGCCAGTTTCTCCAATATTTCCATGTATCTCAGACCCTTGGTATCATTCTCAGCTGTTCTGTGTTGCAGTTTGTTCACTACAGGAGTTCCTCAAGGTAGTGTCATGGGCTCAGCTGCTTAATCAATGATCTTCCCTCCAACATAAGGTCAGAAGTGGGATGTTCACTGATGAGTGCACCATGTTTAGCATTATTTGCAACTCCTCAGATAATGAAGCAATTAGTGTCCAACCTGGACAACATTCAGGGGTTGATAAGTGACAAGTAACATTTGCGCCACACAAATACCAGCCAATGACTATCTCCAACAGGAGACAATCTAACAATCTCCCCATGACATTCAATGGCATTACCATCACTGAATCCCCCACCATCAGCATCCTGGGAATTGCCAATGACTAGAAACTTAACTGGACAAGCCATATTAAGTATAAAGCAGGTCAGAGGCTGGGAATTTTGCAGCAAGTATCTCGCCTCCTGACTCCCCAAAGCCTGTTCATCATCTAGAAGGCACAAGTCAGGAGTGTGATGGAATACTGGCAATGTGCCTGGATGAGTGCAGCTCCAACAACGCCCAAGAAGTTCGACATTCAAGACAAAGCAGCCTGCTTGATCAGCACTGTTCCCACCACTAGCACCCAGTGGCAGAATGTGTACCATCTAGAAGATGCACTGCAGCTAAGGCTCCTTCAACAGCACCTTCCAAACACACAACTCACACCATCTAGATACACAAGGGCAGCAGACGTGGGAGAAACATCACGACCTCCAAGTTCCCCTCCAGGTCACACACCATCCTAACTACAAACTATAATGCCACTCCTTCAATGTTGCTGGGTCAAAATCCTGGAACTTCCTGCTTACCAGCACTGTGAGTCTACTACACCACATGGACTGCAGCAATTCAGGAAGGTGGCTCACATCCATCTTCTCAAGTGCAATTGGGGATGGGCAATAAATGCTGGCCAGCAACAACCATATTCCAAGAACGAATAAAAGATGTACGGTTAGATCTCTCCAATAGTGAGGAACCCAAAAATGCAGATGTGGCCTAACTTTTATTTATATAGAGTTATTGTGATTTCTCTTGCACATCTGCCTTCACTCACCCTCAGTGCAGTCTGTAGTTCATCCTTTAGAGAATTAATCTCTTGTTTCAGGTACTGTATTTCAGATTCTTTGACCCGCAATAAAACCTGGAAATTTAGCAAAAAATAGAAACGTTGTTTGAGTTTTCACCTTGGTCCTGATGGTATGATTTCACTCAGAAAATGCTCAAAAGCAGACATAGTGAAGTAAGGAAATGTACAAGTGCAGAAGAGCCCATGTGAAAATGTAAGGGTGGAAGTATGAGTGTATACAGTATACACAGTGTGATGTTTTCATTCTTGGCGTGAACTGTAATTGTTCAGTCTTTCACCACCATCCCCCCAAGTTCAGATAGCAGACATTCAATCTGCACCACTCAGTTAACTATTAGAAAGATGAAATAAAGCCAAAAAACTGAGGCTGTTTACATGCAACCTCATTGAGCCAAGAGGGAATGGTACTTAAAATCCTGTTCTTACCTCCAGTTCATAGACATCTTTCCCTAGTGAGAGGGGTGAACCAGCATCCTCTCCCTTCCCTTCCTCGGTAACCAGCGCCCTTAACCTTGCAAATTCCGCAGCCAGGCGGTTATTTAGCTCCTGTAAAAGAATTAGATTCGGAGAACAGCTGGTGTCTCATAATCCCTCAAGAATAATCATTCTACATGTTTTAATTGCAGCCATTACAGCTCCGGAAAATTCATTAGGGAAATTAAATACAGAGGCATTTAAACATTGTCCTTATTTCTCCTCACTCCTTTCCTCTATCCTCAGCCTGCCCTCTCCCTTGAAGTCACTCACTCAAGGTATTATGATTCTACTGGCATTAATCAGCTGATCCTGCCTTTACTCAACCCACATACACACATAAACACACACATCATCCCTTGTAGAAGGAATCACTGAACATTGCTCAAGAATGGGAATTCTGGATGATTTTTCTCTTTCCTGGTACAGGGATATGGAGACCGATCCTAACTTTAATAGCAAGATTACATGCAGTCTTTGCTGCATTCTGGTAATTCTGTACCCCTAGCTCGAGCTGTCTAGTTCTGTGATTCCTTTAGCAATATACATGTGTTACCTGGTTGTGAGCATTTAGCTCCTGATTCTCACGCTGACACTGCCGAAGTGCCTGCCGTTCGGCCTCTAATGCTTGAGCCAGGTGAGAGTTTTCCAAACACTTGTGGGAGTACTGCTCCGACAGAACCTGCAACTCCCGCTGGACAGAGCCCATTTCCTCTCTGTTAAACAGAGCAAAGAATCACCACGTGATCGGTGTAAGGACCGATTACAGTCAGATTAAAAATAAAAGCAACCAGATATAAGGATCACATCTTCCAGTCAGAAGTAATTGTCACATATACAGCAATATTTTTAGGTTTGGTCATTTGGCTTAAGGACCTTCAATTTTCAGACCTCAGGATCACAATTCAGAAAGGTAAGTATTCAAAGTGTGTCTGATGTACAGAAGATAGTCTGAAAACTTGGACACCATGGTACCAAAGCAGCAAACAGAGTTTCCTACTCTAAGCAATGTGTACAATATAAAATCTACAGATGTAAACAAATGGCATGGGTGATCCAGTAGGGGCTCCAATATCTTTAGGTTTACTGGTGACACTGGGCTTCAAGTTGGACACAAGAAGCTGACCCCAGAGCCTTCTGATGCTGGTGAAACCAGAGTACTCAGATCAGAGCTGAGACACCAAAACTGAGATCCTGTAGATGTTACTGTAACAAAACCTGGTCCACTGTTTTAACCACGATAGCAAATTGTGAATGTTATACAAGTAGAGCCCACTGTATTAAGAATACATTGCTACTCATTTAGGAGTGCATGCATGAGTGAGATGCTTACTTGTGCTGTCTGCCCAAAGCCTCTATATCTGCATTCATACCACTGATCTGAGACCGGTTGGTTTTCTCTAACTCTCGCTCCAGCTCCTCCCTGTGGGCATTCTTCATTGCTTCAATAGCTACAAAGAAACAGCAAGACACAATGTTTGGCTCAAGAGCAACAACAGCAGTAGCAGCAGCCTTAATGTAGTAAAATGTCCCAAGGTGCTTCACAGGAGCACTATCAAATAAAACTTGACATTGAACCAGCTAAGGTGATGTTTGGGCAGATGTATAAGAGTTTGGTGAAGCAGTAGAGTGTATTAAAGGAAGGAAGAGATGTATAGAGGCAGAGAGGAAATTTACACAGGAGACCAGAACAGGAGCAGCATTGACATTTTTTTTTTAATATTCATTCATGGGATGTGGGCGTCGCTGGCTAGGCCAGCATTTATTGCCCATCCCCAATTGCCCTTGTTCAGAGGGCATGTAAGAGTCAACCACATTGCTGTGGGACTGGAGTCACATGTAGGCCAGACCAGGTAAGGACAGCAGATTTCTCTTCCTAAAGGACATTAGTGAACCAGATGAGTTTTTACAACAATCGAAAATTTTAGACTTTTAATTCCAGATTTTTATTGGATTCAAATTCCAACATCTACCATGGCAGGATTCAAACCCAGGTCCCCAGAGCATTAACCTGGGTCTCTGGATTACTAGCCCAGCGACAATACCACTACGCCATCACCTCCCCTAGTTCCCTCTCAGGGGACTGTAAGGCTGGAAGAGATTACACAGCTATGGAGAGGCGAGGTCATGAAGCGTTTCGAAAATAAGGATGAGAGTTTTAAAATTGAGGCGTTGCTCAACCAGGAGTCAATTAAATCAGCGAGCTCAGTGGTGATGGGTGAACAGGACTTGGTATGAATTAGGATACAGACTGTAGGGTGGAAGCAGGGAGGCTGCCCCAGAGTGTGTTGGAATAATTAAGTCTAATGATAACAAAGGTATTGATGTTTCAGCAACAGATGAGGCACGGATAAAATCAGGTGACATTACGGAGATGGAAGCAGCAGGTCTTAGTGATGGTGCAGATGTGTATTCAGAAGCTCATCTCACGGTCAAATATGACACCAAAGTTACGAACAGTCTGGTTCAGCCTCAATTGCCAGAAGGGGTCAGCTGGGAATGGAGTTCATGGCAAAGACTGAACAATGGCTCATGGTGTATTACATATTGCAAAAAATTAAGAATTTGGGATCTGATATCAAGTTATTGATTCAAATGCATAATCTAGAATCTGATATGATTGAAATATCTATTTTTTAAAAATTGTGTTTACCTGCTATGGTCGCAGCAGTTTCCTCAGCCAGTAGACGATCCTTCTCCTGCTGTAGTTTCTCTAGTTCACGCTGGTGCTGTTTCTGTAGCTCCTCAATCACCTTCTGATGTGATTCTTCCATTGCTGTGAAACCACGCTCGCAGGTTTCCTGTCAGAATGGAAACAAGTTTGTTCACAGTGCATCACATCCTTTTGCTGAGATGACTTCAGTTTCAATCAACAAAACCCAGCAGTAATATGTGTTCATCTCAATCTCAATTTAGCATCTACAGAGGCTACCCTGATGGCTCACTGGAACATGCACCGCTTGATGTTTGATATTGAACCATAAGGACCATGGAGATCCATGTTCAGGTCCCAGGCCATGTTGAGTTAGGTGAGTTGAGTCAGAACAGTACTGGGATAGTAGACTTGGCATCAATGCCCTGAACTGGGAGGAGAAAATCATCCAAGGCTCCTGTTTAATCATCTAGCATTCCCTAGTGAAAAGTGCATTGCCAGATGAGCAAGCAATTGGGGTTGGTTGTGACGTCCCCAATAGATAAATAGTCAATCAACGTGCACTTTGCTCATGCATGAAGATTGGGTAACTTGGGGCAAGGGACAATAATGCTCAGGAGTGGAGGGTAAAATGTTTTTTAAAAATGTACAAAATCTTATCATATCTGGTTTGTAATGCCAAAGTTGTTTGCAAGATATTTGAATATCAGATACTGATTAGAGGATGATATGGAATCAGAAATAATATTAAGGTGAAAATGATGGGTTGAAAGAAACAGACTGAAGCCTAGGTGGCTTAGTGCTTAAAAGTATGAAAGCTCCAGAAGAGAAGTCGTCCATTTAATTATGTTGTGAATATTTAGGGACTGCTATAATATTTCCAATTACTGTGGGGGTGACAATGCACCCTTTTAGTGGTTGCATCAGTAACTAAATTATGAACAGTCAGTTGAATCCCATTTCTATATGGGTTATAGAGAAACACCCCAAGCACTCATTCACTACATGGTAGCAACTTAAGTGCAGTTTAACAATAGGTGACTAAGTGAAATGTTTCTGCTGATGAGATCTTGTGTCCAAGAATCTGACCATCTATTTAGGTTGTTCAATCTGAATAACCTGTCAGAATATAACTACCAGAAATACAATTGTTTTATTACATATTACAAATTTTAGACCGTAATGTGTTACTTTAATGTGTTAGTGTTAACTTATGCAGAAACCTTCAGATTGTCAAAGTCTCTCTGGTATTTTTCCCTTAGATCTGCAGCGGTTCCCTCTAGCTGCTTCTGCCCCAGATCATCACGCATCATGTCCATTTGGGTCTCTAGTTCCTGGATTCGTTCGTGCAGCACTGTCATGGAGTCCAGCTCCGCCTGCTTCACAACTTGTAGTGAGTTTCTACCAACAGCCATGTTGTTGCACAGAGCACCTGCTCCATCACAGCTGTCACTGCTCTGCGTCAAGAGGTTTTGGTGAAATATAATTTCTGAATTTTCTCTTTGATGTTCCAGAGATTTTCCTAACTGTCTAACCTTTTGCTCATATTGGTTGCATAAATTGTGCTTTTCCTCTTCAGGCATTATTAAACGCTCTTGTAACTTATCTTGTAAACTTTCTTCTAATTTCTTCATTTGCTCCCGATTCTGATCAGCCCTTCTTTGTTTCAGCATCTCTTCCATATTAATCAATTTGCTGCTTAGTGCCAGCTGGTACCCTGCTTCAATCTGGAGGAGATGATGCTTGTGCCTTTCTTGTAACTCTTGCAGTTCTTTTTGTTTCAGTTCTAATTCTGAGTCCTGCAGAGAGGCCTGCATCCGGAGGGTCTCATTTTCTTTTTCAAGCCCTGCAAGTGCATGAGTATAATCATGCCATTCCTTCTGAAGTATCTGTTCATATTTTGCCCGTACAGAGACAAGGTTTTTTGCATGCTCTTTGCACAAAGAATCTATATTATCACACGAATCTTTATATATTTTGAGCTCCTTCTCATGCTCTGTTCGCATTCTACTGATCACGTAAGTAATCTGAGCTTGAATCATGGCTTCTTGCACCAACACAGATGCATAATTATTAATGTTTCGCATATAGATGTAGGAAGACAACACCTGAGAGACGGCCAACAGCTTCTGACAAATGTCAGTGGCTTCCTCAAAAGCTGGAGTCTGCAAATCTTCAGATAATTGCTGAAGAACCATTGCTCGTTCCTTTAGCTGTTCAGCTAATTCTTCTCTGACTGTTCCTGAAAAATCCCATTCCATTTTATTCTCAGAGAGGTGTTTTTTCAGCTGCTTATCAACAACATTTAAAGCCAGGCTCCGGGCCTCTTCCCTTTTGATTTGTTCTGCATATGAAATAAGCTCTGGCTGGTTCATATTTAGTATCTTTCCCTCAGGATCTGTTGGGTTTTCAAGTTCCCCCAAAAGTTGCTGCTTGACCTTATTAATCTCAACTGTCTTGGTAGCCATTAGAACTTCTCTCAACATCTTCTCCTTCTGTTCGGTTTCCTGCTGTGCATCCCGAATACCTTCTTCAAGTTTTCCAACTTTTGCACTGAAGGATTCTTGTATCTTTTGCACTGTGAATGCCAGCTCTGCTTTAAATGATGCCCTATCAGCTGCTCCACTGGCAAACTCATTAATAAAACCATCTACCCTTTTCTCTTCAGCAATTTCTTCTGGTTGAATGTTCTTCCTCAAGTTCTCTACTTCCATCCAGAATTCTCCTTCTGAAATGATTTTTTTCAGTAAGATATCTGCAAAGTCTGCAGGGCTGTTTGGTTCCCTGACCGTGTCTAAAGCTGGCAAAGCCGATAACAATACCTCAGCTTCTTTACTGAGGCTTTCTAAGCTCCGTACAATATCGCTATCTTTATTTTGCAAAGCTTGCGCCATTTTTTCAAGAATTAGGGCTTCAAAAGCTAGTTTATCAGCAAAGAGTTTTAACTTGTCTTCATCTGAAATCTCGGGTTGCTGAGACAGTTCCTTCTCCCTTGCCAACAGAAACTGTCCCTGGAGCGGTACAATCCTGTCAGCTGTGCTACCGTGCATCTGGTCTTGGGTTTCTTGCAGCTCTTTGCACTGCTGCTGGAGGAGTCTTTCCACCTGCTCCAAGCAATGTAAAGCATCAGCCAGGCTACTTTTCATCTCTGACAAGCTACAAAACTGAACTTTGTTTGCCCCTGTCTCATCTCCAAGATGGCCCTGGATATTTTGCTTACAGGTACCCATCAATGAACAGACTTGGTCATACTTCAGCTGCATTGACCCTAATTGGCTGCTGGTATCTTGGACTAGTTTCCACCTCCGTGCTTTTTCCACTTGAAGCTGCATTGTCAATGCATCAAGTTTAGACAAACCCACTTCAGTTGCCATTGGCTTAGAATGTGTTTCCATCAAATTCTCTAGACTTCTACCTTGCTGCTCTTCCAACTTCAGATTTACATCATCTTTTCCTTCAGTAACATTAAGTTTCTTTTCCAGTGAATGAACAGTGGAAATGCGCAATTGCACTTCAGCTTCTGTGGGCTCACAATATGCTAGTGCATCTGATAGGGTGCTTTGTTTAGAACGGCACCCATCCAGGGTGATATCTGAAGTGTTGTTGACCCACAGTTTTTCTGTTCTGTCATTAGGACTAGACCTTTGACAGTGTATGCTGGAGAACCTAATTCTTTGCTTTTTAGGGCAATCACGGGACGCTGCCTTGAACTTAACCTTTTCTAGAACTCGTGGCTTTGTTTCCCTGGCCTGAAGGTCTGAAGAGTCCAGTTGAGTTTTTAATTCTTCTATCATCTCCATAAACTCTTCATATTGTTGCTGTCGAACATTTTCGGAAACTTTGAGCTCCTCTTTAAGTTTGTCATTTTCAAGCTCAAGCTCTTCATTTCCAAGTTGCAATGTATTTAATTTTTGTTCTAATTCAATAATATGACATTTGTCAGTGTTTAACTTCAACTGAAAGTCTTCTCTACCACTCACACTATTTGTGTTGGAACTAGCAGAGCAGAATTTCTGCAAAGCTGCCTCCCTGGTCTGCAGTTTCTTCTCTGCCTCCTCCAGGCTACTCCCCAGAGCAGTCAGCTTAACCAGGGCTTCGTTAAGCTTTCTGTTCTTTGTGGTAATGAGGTTTTCGTATACCTCCCTGGCCTCCTTCAGTTCTGCATTCTTTTCTTCCAACAGTTTCTGAGTTAGCTGAAATGCACCAGACAACTTTTCGTATGAGCTTTCCAGATTGTGAAATTGAGTCTGCTGACTCTGTAACTTGGCATTCTCAGTGTCAGTCTCCTTCAATTGATTAACCAGGTCCTCACATCTACACTTCAGCTTTTGTCTTTCATTATTAAGTTCTTTAAGACATTGTGACAGAGTCTGAATGGTTATTTCCTTCTCTTCCAGTTGGTACATAATCTGGCACTTCTCCATTGTATCTGCTGATAGCTTCAGATGTTCCATTTGCTGTTTGTTCTTATATTGCACAAGTTTTTCTTCTGTGTCCCTTATGTTTTGTCTTTGGATCTCCTCTTCCTCTTCATAAATTTGTTTTAAAACCTCATAGTTTCTATGGAGCCTTTCCTGCTCCCTGGCACCAAATTTACTGATGTCACACGATCCATCTTGGAAACCTGTTTGCAAAGTCTGTTGTTTTGCCAGTTCCTTGGAAGTCTGAATTTTCTCTAAATTTTCTGCACCATGTGGCCTGTCCTCACTATCCTTCAGTTGGAGTTTCACAGTTTTCTCTTTCTGTCTCCCTTCCTTCCATTGCTTTTGGATCCTCTGGCTTTCAGTCAGTAGTTCCTGCTTTTGTTTGTTTAATACTTGCTCATTACCTGTCCCTTCAGACACTGTGCAACTTAATTGTCCCTGCAGCTTCTGTATTTCCACCTCCTGCTTTTGGATTATATTATTTGCTTCCTCATAGCTCTGTTTTAAAGTTTGAAGTTGCTGACTGGCCAGGGTTTGATGCTCATATTGAGTTATGAGCTCATTTTGAAGATCTCGGTTTAGTTTTTGGAGTCTTTGCCAGGCTGATGAAGGTGAGGGTATTCCCTTTGACTTTAAAAGATGATGAGAGATTAGTTAATAACAGTCTTTTCTCCAGATACTGAGTGTTACACCTCTGGCCAAAATGGGATCAGGAAAGATATTGCTAGTGTCACATTATAAGTTAGTCCACAGTGATCCTTTTCCATGTTACATGGTTTGCCTCATCTTTCTGCCTGCTTCCAATAACAAGTTGCTTAATAATTGGAATGGTTGAGTGCAAGAGGAGCGAGGAGCCAAATATTCCGATTTCTGGAGAAAATTCAGATCGAACAAATCTACCAATGATTGCAAGGAATTTGAAATGCACAGAACACAAACAACAAGAGTCAAACAGAGACATGCAGAACTCTCTCAGCACCGAAGCCATAAAAGACATAGGGAAAAGAAGCAGAAATGTAGCTAAGTATTCGTGATTTTTCAGCTGTGCTGTCCTGATAGCAAAGGCCAGAGATGTGACTCTCAGTGGTAACCCCAAAAGTTAGTTTTCATACCACACATCAACATGCAAACAGAGGACAAAACAAAAAATAAACAAGACATTAGTAAACATTTACAACATTGGAGAGGCGTGCTGCATGTATTATAATACACAATGTGTTTCTGGAGTTACATGTGTATACATTTATAACTAAACAAATGTAGAACTTTTCTTGGTATGCTAATCTTGAGTTAAATCAAGTGCTATCGCTGATTATTTAAATACAGGAATGCAATTGTGGTGAGCACAGAATTTATTAACATTAACAAGCCCAATGTGACTGATCACAGTCCAGAGTGATGTAGCACAATGGCTATTCTTTTACTTACTTGAAGAACATAACCATCCCGTGCATTGTGTTCCCTCTCCAGAGCCGCCCTCAGCTGCCCTTGCAGCTCTCTGTTTTGTTCATGCAGCCTGAAGACCTCCTGATGTGACTGCTCCAACTGTGGTGATAAAAAGCACAAATAAATGAAACAGTTACAGCTTCCTAAAGGAGGAATAGATGATTGGGAACAAGAATTACTGAGGTATTACAGAAGCAAATTAAAGTTCTTTCTAGAGATGCTAGCTTCTTACAAAGGTTAGATAACTGGGAAAGGAATTATACCTCTATCAAGGAACTAGATAAGGGGAACAAAGTTACAATGTCAAGAGACTGACAGGGCAAAGATTTGCTGAGGAAAGGAAACTAGCTTGAACAGGATTTCAGCACTGGGGTAGAATAGGACTGAATTTGTAAAACCAAATAGCTAGATTTCTGCATGCTGATTGTTGGTTGTGCAGTTTATTTAAATCCTCTCAAAACAAGAGGTAGTTGGGCTACAAGGGCCCAACGGAGTGAATGAAGAGTGTCTGGTCTGAATTGGAGTTCACCACTCAAGAGTTGCTAGCTTGAAATTATTTTCAATTATTTTTGAGTCCTTTTGAATCCATTTATTGCAGTGAGACAGTGGAAACCAGTGTTATGCACGATTGACATCACAAGATATGATAATCATGGGGAACTTTAATCTACTTATAGACTGGTTAAATCAGGTGGGCAAAGGTAGCTTAGATGCAGAATTTATAGAAGGTTTTCAGGATAGTTTCTTAAAAGAGTATGTTCAGGAGTCAACCAGAGAGCAGGCCATACTAGATCTAATATTGAGCAATGAGATAGGATTAATTAATGACCTCATAGTGAAGGTACCTCTAGGTAGCAGCAATAATAATTTGATTGAATTTTACATTCAGTTTGAGGGAGAGAAGATAGGTAATAAGGGCAATAATGAGGGCATGAAAGCAGAGCTAGCTAAAGTGAACTGGCAAATGAGATGAAGAGATAGGTCAATAGAGATGCAATGGCAGACATTTAAGGGGATATTTCAGAACACACAGAATGGATACATTCCAATGAGAAAAAAAATTCCAAGGGGAGGACCCACTATCCGTGGTTAACTAAAAAAGCTAAAGAAAGTATCAAACTTAAAAGAAAAAGCATATAATTGCACAAAGACGAGTGACAGGTCAGAAGATTAGCCAGAATATAAAAAGCAGCAAAGAGTGATAAAAAGATTAATAAGGAAGGAAAAAATTGAGTACGAGAGAAAGCTAGCTGGAAATATGAAAACAGATAGTAAGAGTTTCTACGGATATTTAAAAAAGAAAAGAGTTAACAAAGTGAGCGTTGGTCCTATAGAAAGTGAAGCTGGGGAATTAATAATGGAAAATAAGGAGGTGGCAGATGAATTGAACAGGTATTTTGCATCAGTCTTCGCTATAGAGGATAAAAGTAACATCCCAGAAATAGCTGTAAGTCAGGAAATGGAAGGGAGGGAGGAACTCAATAAAATTATATTCTCCAGAGAAGTGGTACTGAGCAAATTGTTGAAGCTGCGGGCTGACAAATCCCGGGTCCTGATGGATTTTCATCCTAGGGTCTTAAAAGAAGTGGCGAATGAGACAGTTGATGTATTGGTTTTAATTTTCCAAAATTCCCTAGATCCAGGGAAGGTTCCATTAGATTAGAAATAGCAAATGTATTTTATTCAAAAAGGGATGGAGACTGAAAGCAGAAAATTACAGGCCAGTTAGCTTAACATCTGTCATAGGGAAAATGTTAGAAGCTATTTTAAAGACAATTTAGCAGGGCACTTAGAAAAGCTCAAGGTAATCAGACAGAGGAGAGTGTGAGAGGAGAACCCCGGAACAGGTATTCAGCAGCAGCTAGAGGAGAGTGCAAGAGGAGGACCCTGGGACAAGCAATCAGCAGCACCTTGAGGAGAGTGAGAGAAGAGGACTCTTGGACAGGCAGTCAACAGCACCTAGAAGAGAGTGTGAGAGGAGGACCCCGAGCCAGGCAGTCAACAGCACCTAGAAGAGAGCAGAGGAGCTATAAAAACAGTGCGAGAAGCGGTGAGAGTTTGAAAGCAGAGGTGACTGAGGGAGGCTCCTTTCCTTTTCTACCTTTCTTTGGAAAGAAGAGTGACAGTCTTGGTAAGTAGTACCTGGTGAGTAAATTAGAAAAGTGTAATATTTTTAAACAAGTAGCTATACTTGGATTTAGCTGAGATACACCAGGAATAAGGGATATTTAGGGCCAATATAATAAAGTAATATACATAATCCAAAGTAGAATAAAGTTAACATAAGGGAAGTAGAGTTAAGACATGGCAGGGCAGCTTAGTCAAATGGAATGCGTGTCCTGTAATGTGTGCGAAGCCATGGTGCTACCGATGTCCTAGATGACATGTGCAGGAAGTGCTGCACATGTGGTCACATTGCAGCTTAAGGGCCTGGAGACAGATAGGGAATGGGAGAACACCAGGCAGTCCAAGAGAAGTAGGCAGGTAGTGCAGGAGTCACCTGGGGTCCTGCTCACCAATTGGTTTTCCGTTTTGGAAGCTGGTGAGGGCACTAGTTCTTCAGAGGAGTGCAGTCAGAGCCAAGTTTGTGGTATCATGAGCAGTTCGGCTGTACCGGAGGGGAGGAAGAAGAAAGGAAGAACAATAGTGATAGGGGATCAGACAGGCGTGTCTGTGGCTGTAGATGTGACTCCAGGATGGTATGTTGCCTCCCTGGTGCCAGGGTCAAGGATGTCACAGAGCAGCTGCAGAACATTCTTTTGGCAGAGGGTGGACAGCCAGAGGCTGTGGTCCACATTGGTACCAATGACTTGGGTAGGAAGGGGGATGTGGTCCTGCAATCAGAATTTAGGGAGCTAAGTAAAATGTTAGTAAACAGGACCTCAAAGGTAGTAATCTCCAGATTACCCCCAGTGCCATGTGCAGTGAGTACAGATATAGGAGGATAAGGAATATGAATGCGTGGTTGGAAAGATGGTGTAGGAGGGAGGGCTTTAGATTCCTGGGAGACTGGGACTGGCTCTGGGGGAGATGGCACCTGTACAAGGTTGCTCCTGAATAGAGCTGGGACTGAGCTCCTCACGGGGTGTTTTGCTAGTGCTTTAAACTAACTTGGCAGGGGTGTGGGAACCAAGAGAACATATTAGAGAGGAATACCAGGGTGCACTAAATACTGGGAGGGACAGATAGCACTAGTATAGACAATAGTGAGTTAATAGGCGAAGTCAGGGTGAGGCAGAAAGTAACAAAATCTAAATCAGGGTTACTATGCATGTATGCGAATACACGGAGTATAGTAAATAAGATTGGGAGTTACAGGTGCAGATTGCCATGTTATGGCATGATGTTATGGCGATAACAGAGATCTGGCTCAAGGAAGAGCAAAATGGGTGTTAAATACTCCTGGGTACAAGTGTTCAGAAAAGATAGGAAAGGAGGAGGGATGGCCGTATTGGTTAAGGACAGCATTGCAGTGTTGCAGAAAGAGGATGTCCCAGAGCGTTCAAGGACAGAATCAATTTGGCTAGAGCAAAATAGGTGCAATTACATTGCTCAGTGTAGTCTATAGACCGCCAACTAGTGAGAAAGATGTAGAACAAATCTGCAGGGAAATTGCAGAGAGATGTAAGCATTATAGAGTAGTTAAAATGGGGGACCTTAATTACCCGAATATAGACTGGGACAGTGATAGTGCAAAGGGTGGAGAGGGGCAAAAGTTCCTAGATTGTGTTCAGGAAAATTTTCTACAACATTGTGTTCAATCCAACAAGAAAAGATGCACTATTGGACCTGGTTCTTGGAAATGACGTGAGCCAAATAGATCAAGTGTCAGTGGGGGAACATTTAGGAGACAGTGATCATTGTATTGTACTATTTAGGATGGTGATAGAAAAGGACGATAGGCAATCCAGAGTAAGAATAATTAATTGGATAAGAGCCAACTTCAATGGAGCAAGAATGGAGCTGGGCCAGATAGACTGGGACGAAAGATTGGCAGGAAAAACCATAGCTGAACAATGGGCTACCTTCAAAAAAGATTTGGTTCGGGCACAGTCGAGGTATATTCCATCGAAAGAGAAAGGTAGGGCAAACAAATCCAGTGCTCCCTGGATCAAAAAGGATATAGAAATTAAGAATAAAAAGTGTGCTTATGACAGGTGTCAGGTAAAAAATACAATTGAGAACCAGGCTGAATACAGAAGGTTCAGAAGGGAATGAAAAAGCAAATAAGAGAAGCAAAGAAGAAGTATAAAAAGAGACTGGCAGCTAACATAAAAGGGAATCCCAAAGTCTTCTATAGGCATATAAATAGTAAAAGGGTGGTAAAAGGTGGAGAAGGGCTGATTAGGGACCTAAAAGAGAATTTACACATGGACGAAGGGGCCATGGCTGAGGTATTAAATGAATACTTTGCATCTGTCTTTACCAAGGAGTTAGATGCTACCCAGGCCATGGTGACAAACAAGGAAACTCTGTCACCAGAAGGGTTCAAAATTGATGAGGAAGTGTTGAATAGACTGTCGGTACTTAAAGTTGACAAGGCACCGGGACTGGACAAGATGCATCCAAGGACATTGAAGGAAATGAGTGTAGAAATTGGAGGGGAACTGGCTGTAATTTTTCAGTCTGCCCTAGACTCAGGGGAGCTGCCAGAGGACTGGAGAATTGCAAACATTATGCCCTTGTTCAAAACAAGTTGTAAAGATGAGCCCAGCAATTACAGACTACTCAGTTTAACTTCAGTGGTGGGCAAGATTCTAGAAACAATTATTCGGGATAGAATTAGTAGTCACATGGAAAAATATGGGTTGATAAGGAAGAGCCAGCATGGATTTCTAAAGGGGAAATCGTGTTAACTAACTTGCTGGAGTTTTTTGAAGAGGTAACAGAAAAGGTCAATGAGGGTAATGCTGTTGATGTGCTATTCATGGACTTTCAAAAGGCATTTGATACAGTGCCACACAACAGACTTGTGAGAAAAGTTATTGCTCATGGAATAAAAGGGACAGTAGCAACGTGGATACAAAATTGGCTGAAAAACAGGAGGCAGAGAGTAATGGTCAATGGATATTTTTCGTGCTGGAGGATGGTTTGTAGTGGAGTTCCCCAAGGGTTGGTATTGGGACCCTTGCTTTTCCTGATATATATTAATGATCTAGATCTTGGTGTGCAGGGTACAATTTCAAAGTTTGCGGATGATACGATGCTTGGGAGTGTTGTAAACTGCAAGGAGGACAGTGTAGATCTTCAAAAGGACATAGACAAGTTGGTGGAGTGGGCAGATAGGTGGCAGATGAAGTTCAATGTGGAGAAGTGAGAGATGATGCATTTTGGTAGGAAGAACATGGACAGACAATATAAAATAAGGGGTGAAATTTTGAAGGGGGTGCAGGAGCAGAAAGGCCTGGGTGTATATGTGCATAGATCATTGAAGGTGCAGGACAGAAGGAGAGAGCAGTTAATAAAGCATTTAGTATCCTGGGCTTTATTAATAGGGGCATAGAGAAGAGGAGCAAGGAGGTTATGTTGAATTTATACAAGACACTCGTTAGACTTCAGCTGGAGTATTGTGTACAGTTCTGGGTGCCACATTATAGGAAGGATGTGAACACATTGGAGAGAATGCTGAAGAGGTTTACAAGAATGGTTCCACGGATGAGAAACTTTAGCTATGAGGATAGATTGGAGGATTGGGACTGTTCTCCTTGGAGAAAAGACGACAAAGAGGAGATTTGATAGAGATGTTCAAAATCATGTGGGGGCTGGATAGAGTAGGTGGGGAGAAGCTGTTCCAGCTTGTAAAAGGATCAAGAATGAGAGTGCACAGATTTAAGTGATTTGCAAAAGAAGCAGATGTGACGTGAGAAAAAGCTTTTCCACACAACGAGTGGTTCAGGTTTGGAATGCACTGCCTGGAAATGTGGTGGAGGCAGGTTCAATCGAGACATTTAAAAGGGCATTAAATGATCATTTGAATAGAAACAATGTGCAGGGGTACAGGGAAAAGGCAGGGCAATGGCACCAGGTCATAATGCTCATTTGGAGAGCTGGCGCAGACATGAGGAGCCGAATGGCCTCCTTCTGTGCTGTTAAAATTCTGTGATTCTGTGTCAACATGGTTTAGTGAAGGGGAAATCATGTTTAACCAATTTATTGGAGTTCTTTGAGGAAGTAACATGTGTTATGGATAAAAGGGAACCAGTAGATATACCGTACTTAGGTTTCCAGAAGGCACTTGATAAGGTGCCACACCAAAGATTATTGCAGAAAATAAAAGCTCATGGTGTAGGGAGTAACATTGGCATGGATAGAAGATTGGCTGGATAACAGGAAGAGTAAACATAAATGGGTCATTTTCTGGTTGGTAATGAGTGTTGTGCCACAGGGATCAGTGCGGGGGCCTCAACTTTTTACAATTTATATAAATGACTTGGATGAAGGGACTGAAGGTCTGATTGCTAAATTTGATGATTATACAAAGATGGGTAGGAAAGTAAGTTGTGAAGAGGACATAAGGAGGCTCCAAAGGGATATAGATAGGTTAAGCGAGTGGGCAAAGATCTGGCAAATGGACTATAATGTGGGAAAATGTGAAATTGTCCATTTTGGCAGAAAGAATAAAAAAGAAGCACATTATCTAAATGGTGAGAGATTGCAGAGCTCTGAGATGCAGAGGGATCTGAATGTCCTAGTGCATGAATTGCAAAAGGTTAGTATGCAGGTACAGCATTGCGAAGGGAATTGAATACAAAGGTAGGGAGGTTATGCTTCAGTTATACAAGGCATTGGTGAGACCACATCTGGAGTACGGTGTACAGTATTGGTCTCCTAATTTAAGGAAAGATGCAAATGCAATGGAAGCAGTTCAGAGAAGGTTTACTAGACTAATTCCTGGAATGGGCAGGTTGTCGTATGAGGGAAGATTGGGCAGGCTAATCTTGTATCTGCTGGAGTTTAGAAGAACAAGAGGTGACGAGATTGAAACATATAAGATGCTGAGGGGTCTCAGCAGGGTGGATGTGGAAAGAATGTTTCCTCGTGGGAAAATCTAGAACCAGGGGTCACTGTTTAAAAATAAGGGGTTGCCCATTTAAGACAGAAATGAGAAGAATTTTTTTCTCACAGAGGGACATGAGCCTTTGAAACTCTCTTCCTCAAAAGGCAGTGGAAGAAGAGTCTTTGAATATCTTTAAGGCAGAAGTAGATAGATTCTTAATAAGGAGGTGAAAGGTTATGGGGATAGGCGGGAATGTGGAGAAGTCAGATCAGCCATGATCTTTTTGAATGGCGGAGCAGGCTCAAGGGGCCAAGTGGCCTACTCCTGCCCCTAACTCGTATGTTCATAGGAATTTCTGTAGTGAGTATCCAGAATAACCACAGATGTAAGACATGTCTCCAGATAAATTCGCTCCATTTCAAATTTTCTGAACAAGGAACAGTTAGAGAAATTCTGCAGTACATAGGAAGAGAAAGTTTCTAGAACACAGATGCTCTCCAGCAGATTGAAAGGAATAATAATAGAGGAAGAAAAGCAGGTCACCATCTGCTGTGGGGGGGATGGAGAACCCAGGTGGAAGAAGTTCAATAAACTCCTGGGGTTTGAAGCAGTCTGATGAATACATATACAGGGCTGGATACAAACAACATTGAGGAAGAAAAGCACAACCAATGCTATGGCACTGTGGAGCAAGTTTTTAACCAAAAAGGGTGGAGGGGTAATTGATTGCAGGACTATATTGGTAATTAGAGGGTAAATCATGCGAGGACCAGACATTCACTTATGTAACTGTAAACATAATTTCCAAATACAGAGTTGCTTTCCAAATTCAATAAAAGGGACATAACTCTGAGTGCACCACTTAGAAATGGACAGGTTACAGAAGCTGTGGTTCAATGTTACAGGAAAGGATAGGACTCAGACCCTACTGTTCCTGGATGTAGAAGTTAGATCGAGAAGCAGAAAGTCAAAATATTTAACTTCAGCAGTATTATCAGTGCGCTGGTACAAGTAGATTACACCAGATTATGGAGGCGAATGTATGGCTAGAAAAGTGGTTTGGGAAGGAAGGATTCAGAGTTTTGGGACAGTGGAGTACAAGCAAGCTGCACTGATAGAACAGCCCACACCTATAAAGAATTAGAACCAATATGGGAAGTTAATTAGAGATGTGGAGAGAATGGGAGCAGCCAGGAGGACAGAAAACAAGGATAGGGATAAAAGGAAGGTGTGGTTAGTCATGTTTCATCAGGATCTGTGTTGGGGCTGTTCTTACTTAATACACAAATAAATTATAGGAACTGAAGAAATATCAAAATTTGTTGAAGATGCTAAATTAGAGGATATGGCAAGATTGTTACAAAGATTGTGAAAGATTATGTAAGCAGATGCAGTTCAAGGCAGAAAATTGTGAAATTATATATTTTTGGATATCAAAGTAGAGAAAGAAAGTAGACCTTAAATAGTAAAATTTTAAATGGAACTGGGGAACCTTTGTTGTGTAGCTACACAGGACATTGAATGGAGAGCCGAAGCAGATAAGGCTATTAAACAGGAATCCTTAGTTTCTCCAGATACAGGGAATATAAAAGCGAGCAAGGTTGAATTTGCAGAAAAAGTTTAATTAGACAGCAGTTGGTGTATTACGTACAATTTTTGATACCTTACAGGGGATAGAAAAACAACAAAAGAAAAATAGTGTAGATTCAGTAAGATGTTACATGTGATAAGGGCTTGGATTATGAAGAGGAACGAGAGAGTTAGGGCTGAGAAGATTAAAAGATGGCCTTTTTTCAAAGCCTTCTTAATTTCTAAGACATTGATAAGGATGGAATATTATTCTAATTTTACATATTAAATACTCTGTTTCCATAATTGAAAAATCCATTACAAAGTCTTACATCATTGGTCAGTCCTTACCTCCTTGTCCAACATTAACGCCAGGTCCTGGGAAGGAGGTCTTCCTTCACTGGAGGTCTGCGTAGTGAGGATAGGAACTTGTTTCTCCTCACGCAATGGTGTACATTCCACCTGCTGCCATCTATGCTCAATTTCAACATCAACGTTTTTACCTCTCGGGGATATGGTGGCCCCATCCACCTCCATCCTGTTCACATCATTGCAACCCAAAGAGAAAGAAACATCAGTTGTCTCAAATCGTTTCCGTCTCTCCTCTCGCCGCCGTGCACGGTCCCTTTCCAATTCCTGAGAGTCTGTTTCAAAATTAGTCATGGTCCTGAGGTACAGGGAAGTAGGTCTGTGAACATATCCTCCACTGGGTCGCTGTTGTGCCGGACGAAATTCTGCCCAATCAAACGTTCTTGAGCGCCCTTCTTTTCTTCGCTCCCGGGCCCTGCTTTTCTTCTGTTCAGCTTCTAAACCAGCTCCATCTGTCGAGGTTATTGCTGGTTTTGCTCCGTTGACTGATGCACCTTCAAACAGAGTTCTTACTTTCAGCTTCTCCTCTGAGATGTTCCTGTTAGAAAGCAAAGAAAAAGAAAATTACAGCCATCAGTCGATTAAACACATCTGTTCACATCCCCAGTGATTTAGCTACTCTCTTCTAGATTGCCCTTTTGTTATGGCACGGCTGATGGTAAATGCCAAGCTGCCCAAATCCCAGAGGAAAACTTGAAACAGCTGCCAAAATGGTTTTTATAATTTGTATAGTACGAGGAAAGGCGCTGAAATCAGGAAATGATGTCCCCGTGATGATTGTGATGATTTTATAGCAAACGTTTATTAAAAGAAAATAGAGAGAAAAAAACAATTACACTTAAACACAAGAATGACTTCACACATTAAACATTACTTTAAAACAGTTCCACAGATCTTAACTTAACTACCCTCAGAGCTAACCGTCCCTTTTCTGTTCAGCAATTATCCTTATAGATTTCAAAATCTATAGAATTCCAGTAATTTTTACCACACACTGCCTTTTTTCGTAGGGGTGTCCTTGAGGCTGACAGCAACTGGATCTTCAGATCTGGCCTTGTCCACACTGTCTTCTGGGAGTTTTGACCAGCTATCCTACTGGCTTCTGGGAGATCTAAACAGCTACCCCCTCACTTAGGCTTCAGCATTTCCTTAAATGTGTTCCTTCACTTTGATCTCTCTATTGTCTCAACCAGTCTCTTTAGAAATGCTTTTTTCCCAGACTTGAGTAGACTCTACTTTAGCTCCTCGGTTTTTTAAAAAAAAGTAAACTTACCCTATCTTTACCTTAATTACTTACACCTTCTTTACAACCTGCAAATCCCCTTTTAAATTAAAACCACTCAATTCAAAGCTACTCCCGTTATTGCTTTATGTAAAACTCTGATTAAAGTTCCTCTTGGTTCATTAGCATATCAAAACCACTTCTTACTGTTGGCTTTAGACTCTTGCAGTCACTCTGGCTCTTACTCCAATTACCATGTTTACACCCCCAACAGCCTGTCTTTCAGAAATATGACAGGGTTATTAACAGAAGAAAAACATTACAATTTCTTGTTTTCTTGACAATTTGCATCTAATTTTTTGACTACTTTCTTCCATTAGATTACTGGGCTTTGGGGAGGATGGGGAGGAAAGGAATGTCTAGTTGTGATGCTCTGGTCATCAGAATGTGGGATGAGCTTAGTGGAGCAGTTGATCTTTTCCTGCCCATCAATTTTGTTAGTTCATCTATTCACAAATTGAATAGATTTGATAGCATAGAAGTAGAGAAAATACTTTCCCTAGGAGAAAAATCCAAACTAGAGGTCAAAATATGATAGCCACTCGTAAATTAAATAGGGAATTCAGAAGAAATTACTCTATCTGAAGAATTGTTAGGATGTGAAATTTGCTATAACATAGAGAGATTATGGTAAATAGCATTTTAATTTTTTTTTCCAGATGATCTGGGTGTCACTGCCTAAGCCCAGTATTTGTTGCCCATCCCTAATTTCCTTGAGAAGGTGGTTGTGAGCTACCTTCTTAAACTGCTGCAATCCATGTGGTGTAGGTACACCCACAGTACTGTTAGGGAGTTCCACGATTTTGACCCAATTACAGTGTAGGAATGGTGATTTGGTTCCAAGTCAGGATGGTGTATGGTTTGGAGGGGAACTTGCAGGTGATGGTGTTCCCATGCATCCGCTGCCCTTGTCCTTCTAAGTGGTAGGGTCCCAGAGGACTGGAAAATCGCTAATGTAACCCCCCTGTTTAAGAAGGGAGTGAGGCAAAAGATGGGAAATTACAGGCCGATTAGCCTGACCTCGGTCGTTGGTAAGATTTTAGAGTCCATTATTAAGGATGAGATTTCAGAATACTTGGAAGTGCATGGTAAAATAGGGCAAAGTCAGCATGGTTTCATCAAGGGGAGGTCATGCCTGACAAATCTGTTAGAATTCTTTGAGGAGGTAACGAGTAGGTTAGACAAAGGAGAGCCAATGGATGTTATCTACTTGGACTTCCAGAAGGCCTTTGACAAGGTGCCGCACAGGAGGTTGCTCAGTAAGATAAGAGCCCATGGTGTTAGAGGCAACGTACTAGCATGGATAGAAGATTGGCTGTCTGGCAGAAGGCAGAGAGTGGGGATAAGGGGGTCCTTCTCAGGATGGCGGCCGGTGACTAGTGGAGTTCTGCAGGGGTCAGTGTTGGGACCACAACTTTTCACTTTATACATTAATGATCTAGATGAAGGAACTGAGGGCATCCTGGCTAAGTTTGCAGATGATACAAAGATAGGTGGAGGGACAGGTAGTATTGAGGAGGCGGGGAGGCTGCAGAAGAATTTGGACAGGTTGGGAGAATGGGCAAAGAAGTGGCCGATGGAATACAACGTGGGGAAGTGTGAGATCATGCACTTTGGTAGGAAGAATAGAGGCATAGACTATTTTCTAAATGGGGAGAGAATTCAGAAATCTGGAGTGCAAAGGGACTTGGGAGTCCTAGTCCAGGATTCTCTTAAGGTTAACTTGCAGGTTGAGTCGGTAGTTAGGAAGGCAAATGCAATGTTGGCATTTATTTCGCGAGGACTAGAATATAAAAGCAGGGATGTGCTGCTGAGGCTTTATAAGGCTCTGGTCAGACCACATTTAGAATATTGTGAGCAATTTTGGGCCCCGTATCTCAGGAAGGATGTGCTGGCCCTGGAGAGGGTCCAGAGGAGGTTCACGAGAATAATTCCAGGAATGAAAGGCTTAACATATGAGAAACGTTTGAGGACTCTGGGTCTATACTCGATGGAGTTTAGAAGGATGAGGGGGGATCTGATTGAAACTTACAGAATACTGAAAGGCCTGGATAGAGTGGACGTGGGGAAGATGTTTCCATTAGTAGGAGAGACTAGGACCCGAGGGCACAGCCTCAGAGTAAAGGGAAGACCTTTTAGAACAGAGATGAGGAGAAACTTCTTTAGCCAGAGAGTGGTGAATCTATGGAATTCATTGCCACAGAAGGCTGTGGAGGCCAGGTTATTGAGTGTATTTAAGACCGAGATGGATAGGTTCTTGATTGGTAAGGGGATCAAAGGTTACGGGGAGAAGGCGGGAGAATGGGGTTGAGAAACTTATCAGCCATGATTGAATGGCGGAGCAGACTCGATGGGCCGAATGGCCTAATTTCTGCTCCTATGTCTTATGGTCTTATGGTAGAGGGGTTTAGAAGATGCTGTCAAAGGAGACTTGGCGAGTTGCTGCAGTGCATCTTGTAGATGGTATACACCACTGCCACTGTGCGTCAGTGGTGAAGGGAGTGAATGTCAGAAGTGGGGATGTTCGCTGAAGACTGCATAATGTTCTGCAACACTCTCAAATCGTCAAATACTGAAGCAGTTTGCGTCTGCATGAAAGGGAGAGATGGCAGGCTATTCCATCATGGGGGTTATCATAACAAGCCTACTCCAGGGACAGAAACTTCCAAGTATGAGTCAATGGCTAGTAATCAGGAGCAGGAGTTCTAGCAGGTTTTCTTTCCTTTCCTAACACAGATGCTCTGAGGCCAACTAGTAATCTTACTACATATAGTATTTTATCCTAAATTATGGCTTAATTTACTATAAGCTGCAGACTGCTCAGTTTGAAGGTGCAAATTGTAAATGAGGCATTGTGTATAGCTAATGCTGCCTTACAGGTGTTGAAAACAGGTATCAAGTTTCCTGAGAAAACTTTGTACCATGAGCAAAGGACAAGGTGGCTTTTGTTAAGCTAATTCCAAATTGATGGGACAGATTGGTACAAACTCCATTGGATCAATACAAGAACAAAATGCATTTATATAGCACATTTAATGTTGAAAGACATCTTAAGGTGCTTTTTTAGAAGCTTAAGCAACAAATATGGACATCGAGCCACAGAAGGAGAAATTAAGAGGTCACCAAAAGCCAAATTAAAGAGGTGGGTTTTAAGGAGAATATTAAAGGAGGAGAAGGAACTTGAGAGGCAGAGGGGTTAGGGGAGGGAATTGCTGAGCATGAGGTGAAGGTAAGCGAGATGAACAAAAGACAGACGTCACAGGAACAGTGTGTTTAGGGAAGTGGAGAGGGAGTGAAGAGTGGAAGTTGTAGTTCTGGAGGAAGTTCCAGAGAAAGGGAAGGTTGATGTCACGGAGTGATTCAAACACAAAGATGATAATTTGAGCCATCAGAGATCCAGAAGGTAGTATAGGTCAGCAAGACGGATGACTGGGAATTAATGCAGGATAGCTGATGGGTCCAAGAGAGTTGATAGAGAGGTTGTGCCAGGTGTTATTAATATACATGGGGAAGCTGATGTTGCCAAGGAAGGCATGTAGATGCGAAAGAGGAGGTGGTTCAAAGATGAATCGCTAGTAGAAATGCTATAGTTACAATTGCAAAGAAAAGCTTGTAATCATGTGAGGACATGCCTCTGAGCAGAACAATGATTTGTAGCAAGATGACGTGGTTGACTGTGTCAATGGCTGAAGAGAGATTGAAGAGGAACAGTAACAACTATAACAACTTATATATGCACCGTGATCAGTCACAGAGAATGCCCTTTATGATTTTGGTTTATACTGTTTTGGTGCTGTGGGTAGAGGTGGAAAGCCAATTAGAGAGATTCATACAGGGAGCTGTAGGAAAGATGAGCATGGATTTGGGATGCAACAGCACAATTTCTCTTTGGAGAGGAAAAGGGAGATGAAATAGGGAAATGTTCACAATGAACATGAAAACTACATGACACGTTGCTAATCACAAACAACAAACGACAGATACAGACTATGGCTCCAACCTTTGTTTCAGCACAGACATTTTCAGAGGAAAGTTCTTCCTGTGTTGCATTAAAATAAAATCAGAGATTCATAAACAGTTGCAGAGTTAGAAGCACAAATCGATTAAAGGTAGTAATGTTAGAAATTGAAATACAGAAGAGCAGTACAAATGAGAAAAGGGCCCATTGTGTTTGTCAAACCCATTTTAGTATGTGTAAAAGGTCTATGCAACATAAGTCTGCACATTCCTTTAACACCAAGCTCTCAATGTTGCCAGATGACCTGGGAAGGGCGATAAGTGCTCAAAAAGTCATAGAACTTGCTGTTGACTTCCAAAATTACTCATCACCTTGAAGGTTCTCGTCTAACTCATGAATGGTTGTGTAGTTTAAGCTACGACCATTATACTAGCAATCTTGTTGCTGGTCTTTGGACCTCAGGAACTCTGCTCAGGTACTTTGAGCCACTTGCTATTGCTGTGAACATTTCCAAAACCTTTGACAAAGACTGGCACCACAACTTCTGAACAAACTCCCATTAAAACTATGTTTCTGGCTGACCAACTTGCTCTCGGATTGCCTGTGCTGTTGTTAATGACTCATCCTCTGACAAATTTTCCTTTGACTCAGTGGTTTCTCAGAACTCTGTGCCCTTCCCTTCATATCAACGACTTAATTTACTTATTGTGCAGCATTATTTTTTTCCTGAATATTCCCTTCTACTTCATCAACTTCCAGAGCACTTGCCCTGTTGCCTTCTGCTTCATGCTACATCTAGATCTCCTCCATTTCACCATTTACCAAACGGTTGTTCCTCAGGTCACTTGCTTGTCTTGCTTGACAAGCCAGAGGAAATCGAGCGCTGCATTCCTTCTCTGCAACATATTTCTTGATTTAGCTTGCCTTCGCTTTTTAACTTTTCTGGTGTCCTGTACTATGGATTTTGACCAATGCTTTTCAATTAAAGACAATGAAAAGCTTTTCACGTTAATATGGGGGAAAAAGCAGAAGTCCTATTAGATATTTCCAATGACAATAAGGTGGTCAAGTCTGCAAACAGCTCATTTTGTGGGTGGATGTGGGATGTGGTAGAAGGCGAAGCTTAGATTAGATGGTAATCATCAACAATAACAACAACATGAATTTATATAGTACCTTCAATAAACCAAAATGTCCTAAGATGCTTCATAGGGGTGTTAGAAAACAAAATATGACATTGGGTCACATACGGAGATATTAGGGCAGATGATTAAAAGCTTGGTCAAAGAGATAGGTTTTAAAGAGTGGTTTAAAGGAGGAGAGTGAGATAAAAAAGGCCAAGGGGTTTAAGGAGGGAAATTCCAGAGCTTAGAGCCCAGGTCGATGAAGGCATGGCCACCAAAAGTGGACTAATTAAAATCAAGAATGCTAAAGAGGCAAGAATTAGAGGAGCATAGATACCTTGAAGGATTGTTTGGGGCGGGAAAAGATTAGAGATAGGGAGGGGCGAGGCCATGGTGGGGTTTTAAAAACAAGAATGAAAATTTTAAAATAGAGGCATTGCTTAAACAGGAGCCAGTGTAGATCAGCAAGCATGGGTGATGGGTGAATGGAATTTGGTGCGAGTTAGGACACTGGCAGCAGAGTTTTGGATGTCCTCAGGTTTACGGAGGGTAGAATGTGAGAGAGGGTGTATTCAGTCAGGATTAACTCCATTACAATATGGCTGTCTCTTTGTTTATGTTGATTTACTGCATCAGAATCGGTGTCATTCTTTGGTTTAATTTAAGAGAGGCACCAAGGACTCCAGCTGCCAATTTTCAGACATTCTGCAAAGGTCACTCAAACTCCCTAGGTACCTACCTGGTTACATCTGGTGTAGTGACAGGATGCACATTTTTCATTATCGCTTGGATCCAGTTCCTGCGAATCCCTGATGTCATGGCAGACAACATGTACACCTTTGCTTTCGTCTAGATTACAGATTGTAAGAAAGAAGATGCACTAAGCACAGTGCAACACAGAATGGAAACTGTACAGCAAACAACATTAGAGAAAATACACAACAGAATAACGGATAATTGGGAGTGAGTAACAGACTGGAATCTAATCACAGGTTTGGTTAGGTTTCACATAGAATAACTGGGAGAGAATTAAAGGCTGGAAATTCAGATGTTTATACCCCCTCCCTAAAGGCATTGTGGATGTACCTACATCACATGCGCTGCAGAGGTTCAAGAAGGCACCTCACCACCACTACCTGAAGGGCAATTAGAGATGGACAATAAATGCTGGCCTTGCCAACAACATCCACATCCCATGAATGAATAAGCAAAATATAAAATAACAGTATATGAAAGAGAACTATACGCTCAAATGTAATTGAGGGATTTGGACAATCTTGAAAAAGAAGAACAAAGTTTGACTATTTCAAACCATATTTTGAATTTTGCAATAATTCCTGGTCATCTGCTGTTAATTTAACCATTAATAAAGCTTTGAAATTTTGCACTCGAACACAAGGAATATTGGCACCTATCAATAGAACTAGCATAAGGTTTGACAAAAGTAGCAGGGGCTTAGCATATACAGTCTTGGTCTACAGAGTGAATGAGATTAGTTCATGTTCTCCCACCAACCTATTAGTTTGGCAGATCTTAGAATAGTTAAACCACTAAGACATTTAAAAAAAATATTTAGTGAGCATTTGTCAGAGGCTAGGAACCCTGTGGCGAGTAACTCACCAAAGTCCACCATCTACAAGGCACAAGTCAGGAGAGTGATGGAATACTCTCCCCACTTGCCTGGATGAGTGTAGCTCAAGAAGCTTGACACCATCCAGGACAAAGCAGCCCGTTTGATTGGCACTCCATCCATAAACATTCACTCCCTCCACCACCGACGCACAGTGGCAGCAGTGTGTACCATCTACAAGATACATTGCAGGAACTCACTTCAACACCTTCCAAACCCATGACCATTATGAAGGATATGGGCAGCAGACACATGGGAACGCCAACATCTGGAAGTTTCCCTCCAAGCCACTCGCTATCCTGACTTAGAAATATATCGCCATTCTTTCACGGTCGCTGGA
Organism: Cetorhinus maximus; assembly: GCF_964194155.1. Classification (NCBI taxonomy): domain Eukaryota; kingdom Metazoa; phylum Chordata; class Chondrichthyes; order Lamniformes; family Cetorhinidae; genus Cetorhinus; species Cetorhinus maximus. The sequence goes on from NC_135893.1 coordinate 60,342,566, forward strand.
TCAAAATCCTGGAACTCCCTCCCTAACAGCACTGTGGGTCTACATCCACCACATGGACTGCAGTGGTTCACGAAGGCAGCTCACCACCACCTTCTCAAGGGCGATTAGGGATGGGCAGCAAATGCTGGCCTAGCCAGTGACGCCCACATCCCGTGAATGAATGAAAAAAAACTCCCAGGACAAGAACAGTGCCAATCAGATGCAGAGTAAGTCTTCCCCTATACTGATAGTTCAGGCATGCCTAAGTAAGGTGCAACACTGACTAAATGCAGAGTAAAGCTCTCATTATATCCCATACTTGTAAGAATGCTTGGCCATTGCGGAAGTTTTGATAGCTGAAATTATTTCTCTTACTAAAAACTGCCTCTTTAGTGTCAAATTGGGTAGTACTTTTGGTGTCACTCAGATCCACTAGAAACTGTAGCAAATTATCTCAAAATTATTTCACGTAATCATCATTACAGATACTGTAGGATTCATGAGCTGAGGTGGCAGACAAATCCCTGAATTTATCCAGAGACTCTGTAAAAAGCCAATGAACATCTAATTAAAGATTTTTAAGTCACTGAGCTCAGAGTTTGGGGAGGGGCAAGTTCTTGGAACACAGCCATTATTGGAAGGAACCTAGAGCCACAGAGTATTAAAATTACTGTGGCAACACGCACACAACCACTCCAATCTACCTGCTGGGGAATAAATGCTCCATTATTAATCCAATATAAATTTGAATAATCTGTTGGTACAGAGACATTGCTCCATTTCATGTATTTATCCTGGGATATAATTTCAGATGAAATCTATACTTACATGGATCTGAAATCCATAGTTTCTCTGCACTTCATATTCGGTCACATTGTAGCAGCTACTTAAATCAATCTCACCATCTAAATCCACTGCCTGTGGAAACAAAGATGGAGAAGCTCATGCAAGATATAGACAGAGTTCTGCAGCAGCCAATCTCAGTTAAATAGCACAGCTGGATCATGAAAACCCAATCCAATACACTTGGAGTGTATGACATCGTCTTGCAGACTCATGAATAATAGATGGTACTAGGACAATATCCAATTAATACCCAGCTGCAGTGTATATACTGCTGGATACTGGACTCCGTTGGCTATGCTGTACAGACACAACTGCTATTAAGCATTTCCCCATGTGAGCCTCATCACAACCAATGCTGTTAATACATAAGCCTGGCTGCTGTGAGCTTCATACTTCCCTTAGAGTCCAAGTAACTTTACTTCCATTGTAACAGCAACATTGTCACTAAGAAATAACAAAAACACATTCAAAAGAATCGATCGGTCCTCATTGGTGTGTTAGGAAATAGAGAAATAGCTTAAGTAAGTTATACTTGTTTTTGTGGGTGTTGGGAATGAGTTTTAGCTTTAAAGTTTAAGTTTGATTTGTATTTCCGTATCTGTGTGTTTAAGAAAGGTCAAATGGAGTTTTCGTTTCACTTTAAAAGGCTGCTTGCATTTCTAATGAGATGTTTATGATCCCTATGTGAAAATAAACACAGGAGTAGGAAGAACAGTGCTGTTACTTAGCAACAGAGGGGGGGGGTTGCAGATAGGCAGGTTCCTCCCGCAGGCGCGCACACACAAGAAAGACAGCAGTTTGATTTGGAAGCTGTTTGAGTTCAGTTGGTTTGAAGGCAGCTGTCAAGCAGAAGCAGCCTATAAGGGAACAGATAGCAAGTCCCAAGCTAAGAAAAACCCCAAATGTCCAGGGGAGTGGAAGAAGAGAAAGTCCAAAGAAGACCTTCTAGTTAAAGGAGGGACAGGAACCTGGGAAAAGGTCCTGTTAAGTGAAGTTAAGAGTGAGGGGCAGAGAGAAAGGCTCCAAGCTTCAGATTTAAAGTGAGAACAGCTTGTAAAAAGCAAGAAGGTTCAAAGAGACAACTGGAGGTCTATAATTCTTTGCTATGGACATGTGAAGCAGTGGTGTACTATTAAGGCTGAGTTGGTGAGAGACAGTGCATGGAAGACAGCTTGAGTGCCTGTGGTGATCCAGGGAAGAGGAACATCAGAAGCAGCATTCGAAATCCTGGAGGCTAACCCTTGTAGAAGGTGTCTGAGCAAAAATGTCAGTTTAGGAGAAGATTCCAAGGCGAGGTCCTGGAGTGTAGAGATTGGAAACCCTCGAGTGAAGACAGAATTCAGTGAGACTGGTTGGCTCACGGTGTGACAAGCATCTGGGGAGGAGTTGAGGAGAGATCCATTGCATCTGTTTGAGGTGGCATCTGTCACTTGGTTTCAGAGCGTGGTGTGTCTGACCACAGGGTGCCATAGGTTTACATGGACTGTGTGCTTAATGTGAACATTAGAGTATAAGATAGCTTTCGTAACTTGTGTTATCCTTACAAATCTGTATACATCTGTAAAGGTGTAGTTGTGGGTGAAGGAGTATTATAATATAATTAATGTTTTCTTGCTGAATAAATGTTTTATTCTTTTGTTAAAAGTTTATCAACTGACTCCTATGCCTCTGTTCAGTAGCTACTCTCCACATATCTACACAAACAAAATAGAAATTAGGATCCATCAAGCTAGGTTCCACTCTGGGATCAGGCTTGTTCAGGGATAACCTTAGCTGTGGATCATAACTGGTGTTACCACAGCCTTACCTACCAATTGACCGTATGCACCACCCATGGTACTGAGCCATGTAGATCAAAAGTCCCTAATTTTGTCCACAGACTGTAATGTTGATGAATCTCAGCTGTTGTAGTGAAAATAATGCTTTAGTGGCCTCAGTGTCTTTAGGTTACAGAGCAACAATTTAGTGAAAGATCCCACTCCCGATATCCTGCTATAATGTGCATGTGTGTGAACAACAGGAGTGAATAGACTGGATCTAAGTGCCATTCTCCCTATGGCTGAATACCATGCCAGTCACTGTTTGCATCACAAATTAAGAATACCACTTAGGGTAGCCTTGTTGAATTTTGACATGGGTCAGTGCATTCAAGAAGTGTAAAGAGAGGAGTTTAAGGCTGGAGCTGGAAAAAAAACCCAATACAGCCATGAACATCAGCAGCTTCCCACCAACCACCCTAGTCTGCAAAGCTACGGCTGTGACACTCACCTCCTCTGCTGCAGAATCCCGGTAATACTTCAGAACCTGGTCAGTCAGAACAAACCAATGCTTCTTCCACTGAAAGAAAATAGAAGTCACTGATACTCTCTTATTGGCACAACTTGCCTAGAAAGCCTCACCAACATACGGCCATTCCCACCTTTCATGTCATGCTGTAATGTTCCCAAGTAGGAAACTGTTCCATATCACACAGTAAGGGCGTAAGAATGGAGCCCTGGGCAACAGTCTCTATTTTCCTTGCTGCTGAAGCTGAATGGCTTTCAATTTTATTTTATGATTTTGTGTCAATGTTAGATAAAGATAACAAATCAGAGACACAATGGACAGAAGGTATAGGAGTAAAAATACAGGAGCACTGGCTCTCAAAGGGTTAATCAGCACACTTCAAAGTAATTCATTGAAAGTCAAGTAGTTTAAAATGTTTCTAGAGAGATGATATTGTATAAATACACTTCTTTCCTCCCAGTTACAAATCAAGCTGGATTTCCTACAAAACATACAGAATGTGGCATCCCTCACTGGATACCAAACCCTACCTGCAAAAATTTAATTTAGGATTAAGACATGGATGAGCATAACAGATGGCGTTTTACTCAACATTTAACTCATTCTGCAGCTGACCTCAGCACACTTGAAAAGCCAGAGTTAGCATTTTGGGTCAAATGTGACTTCTTTCGAATTGGAGTTCTGAAGAAGTCATATTCGACTCGAAACGTTAACTCGGTTTCTCTCTCCCTAGATACTGACAGAATTGCTGAGTATTTCCAGCACTTTGTTTTTGTTTCAGGTTTCCAGCATCTGCAGTACTTTATTTTTATTTTAGTGCTTGAAGAGCCATTGGTGCCCAAATCTGACACTGATGAGTGCAAAACTTTAACATAAACTGCAAGTAAAAAGAATAGGAAGACAGGAGGCAGTGTGAGGCAGAGTTTACATTATGAGGAAAGGAGCAGTTTAATTTTGAAATGCTTTTCAAATAGTTCTTTATTCTCCAAACAGTTCACTACCAGCTGCATAAATCTGGAGAATACACAATGGAAGGACATCACCTACCCTGGGACCAGCACACTGCTCTGCAATATTTTTGTCAGCTAGCTGAGTGTTTGTGAATTTCACTAACGTTAGCTGTCTGAATTTGTTAAAAGATGCAACGCAGGAAGTATTTCTAAAATGCTATGTTAAATATATGAGAATAATATACTGGGCACTGGATGATTGTGATGGTGTGCTGAAATGATAGAGCAGCATTTTTGAAGATCCATTTCGTGTAGTTGAAACAGATTTCATGCAGAGTTGCGACTGAGACTTGCCAATGAGTGCTTGTAGCATGATCCTTCAAATAGAGGTGAGGGAACTGTTATCACGCATTTGGCATTAGTTTCTTACCTGACCATCTGCAGAGAGTTTTGTCATCCAGCCCTTCTTAAAATTCAGCAGGTCCGGCTAAACGGACAGAATAAACAGAGATGAGAGACAACAGCTTAACTAATAAAAGAACATATAAAAACCATGAACCAAAAGAAACTCTGTCATGTCCTCAGAGCAAGAACAGATGAAGCATGCACTGATAAACATACACCGAAAGCAGGATGACACAGAGATGTGCATCATGCGGATAAGACACAGACTTATATCTATAGACAGCTATAGAATTGCTTGACGAGATTGAATTCTTTGCTGTAACATTACCATAACAACTGATCCTTTCATTTACACCCCACAGCCATGCTCTCCTTCCTCCAGCTTGTGTCTTCTTCTTTTCCTTCTGTAAATGTGGTCTTCCCTCCCCTATCTTGCATTTTGCCCATTTCGTTCCTTTCCCTATCCTCCCAGTCCAGATTTTGTAGGTCTCCTTACCGTCACTGTTGATTCAGATGCTCTTCTGTCCAGTGACTTTGCCCTGCGATACCGTGGAAGAGACACTGCTGAAATGTCTGGAGCAGAGCTGATTTGGTCCGACTCAGATACAAAATCCTATGATAGTAACCAGCAAATAACCAAAAGTTTATTAGAAAGATCTTTTTAAAACATAGCCATTCAAACACTGAATTAATTACCAGATTAATTTAAAAGTACATTTCATCTGTGGGCTTCATGCCAAACACTTTGCACAATGTTTGAGAGTCGGTGGGGATGGGGGTGGTGGTGAGTTTCAGAAAGGGTGCTTTTGTAGCCTCACTGACAGAGGCTCAAAATGAAATTGACTTGAGAATGATTATATCTTGAAAACATCTGATCAATGTGAGGCAGGAATCAAAATAAAATTGGTTACCAGATGCACATAGAGGGCATTGGCCTACAAATCCAATAAGGTATATTGACACTGTTCAGGCCAATGGAGAAACCAAGTCCTAGGCCGGTCAGTCTTGAAAGGATTAGGCTAATCTGTTGCGGACTTACAAAGAACTGGTTGTAATAAAGATTGGGGAAAGGGCAGGAACATAGGACCAGTGCATAACTTTCAGAGAGCCAGCATAGTTATAATGGGGTCAATGGGTTCCTGTGCTGTGAAACATTCCAATTCTAAATTAATTTGAAATTTGAAATTTTTTTTGTTCATTCATGGGATGTGAGTATCACTGACAAGACCAGCATTTATTGCCCATCCTTAGCTGCACTTGATGTGGTGGTGGTGAGCCACCTTCCTGAACCACTGCAGACCAGATGCTGTTAGGGAGAGAATTCTAGGATTTTGAACCAGCAACAGTGAAGAAGCAGCAATGTAGTTCCAAGTCAGGACAGTATGTGACTTGGAGGAGGATTAGCAAGTGGCAGCGTTCTCATGCATTTGCTGCTCTTGTTCTTCTCAGTGATAGAGATTGCTGGTGTAGAAAATGCTGTTGAAGGAGTTTTGGTGAGTTGCTGCAGCATGGTAGATGGTAGATAGCTGCCACAGAGGGAGTGAATGTTTAAAGTGGTGGATTTGGTACAGATCAAGTGGGCCGCTTTGTCCTGGATGGTACCAAGTTTCTTGAGCATTGTTGGAGTTGCACTCATCCGGGCAAGTGGAGATTATTCCATCACATTCATGACTTGTGTTTAGCAGATGGTGGCCAGGTTTTGGGGAGTCAGGAGATTAATTCCTCATCATAGAATTCCCAGCCTTTTGTAGCCACGGTGTTTATGTGGTAGGTTCAGATAAGTTTCCAGTCAATGATGACCCACAGGATGTTGATGGCAGGGGCTTCAGTGATGGTAATGTCACTGAATGTCATGGGGCGATGGTTAGACCCTCTCTTGTTGGAGATGGTCATTGCCTGGCACTTGTGTGGCATGAATGTCATTTGACACTTATCAGCCCAAATCTGAATGTTGTCCAGGTCTTGCTGCATGCAAGCACAGACTACTTCAGTATCTGAGGAGTTGTGAATGATCCTGACCATCGTGCAATCATCAGGGAACATGCCCATTTCTGACTGACCTTATTTGGAGGGAAGCTCACAGATGAAGCAGAAAAAGACATTGAGTCTAAGACATGGCCCTGAAGAACCTCTGCAGTGATGTCCTGGGGCTCAGATGATTGGCCTCCAACAACCACTATCATCTTTCACTATACTAATAACAGCTCCAACAAGTGGAGGGTTTCCCACCAAATCCCCATTGACTTACAATTTTGTTAAAGCTTCCTGATGTGACAATTAGTCAAATGCTGCCCTTTTGTCAAGGGGAGTCCATCTAACCTCTGGAATTCAGCTCTTTATCCATATTTGGACCAAGGCTGTAATAAGGTCAAGAGTCAAGTGGCCTTGGGAGAATACAAACTGGGCATCGTTGAGTATGTTATTGGTGAGTAAGTAAGTGCCACTTGCTAGCCATGTCAGCGACACCTTCTATTATTTGCTGATGATTGACAATAGATGTTATTGGTGGATTGGATTTGTCCTGCTTTTGTGGAGAGTACATATCTGGGCAATTTTCCACATTGTTGAAGTTGTACTGGAACATTTTGGCTAGATGTGCAGCTAGTTCTTCAGTATTACAGCCAGAATGTTGTCAGTAGCCTTTGCTGTACCGAATGCACACAGCCATATCGTGATATAACGTGGAATGAATCCGATTAGCTGAAAACTGGCAGCTGTGTTGCTAGGGAGCTCATAAGGAGGCCGGGATGGAACATTGAGTCCGCCTTTCTGCTTGAAGATAGTTGCAAATGCTGCAATCTCGTCTTTGCACTAACGTTCTGGGCTCCCCATTTTTGAGGGGATGTTTATGGAGAATCCTCCTCTGGTTAGTTGTTTAATTGTCCACCAACAGAAAGTGACAGGACTGCAGAGCTTTGATCTGATCCATTGGTTGTGGAATTGCTTAGCTATATCTATAACATGCTGCATCCCCTGTTCAGCATGCACATTGTCCTGTGTTGTAGCTTCAACAGGTTAGCACCTAATTTTTAAGTATTCCTGGTATTGCTCCTGGCATGTTCTCCTACATTCCTCATTGAACCAGGGTTGGTCTGGCTTATTGGTAATGGTGGACTGAGTGACATGTGGGACCATGCAGTTGAAGATTGTGGTTGAATATAATTCTGCTGCTGCTGATGGCCCAAAGGATCTCATGGATGCCCAGTTTTGAGCTGGCTGGATCTGTTCTGAATCTATCCCATTTAACACGCTGGCAGAAGTCCCCAGGTGTTAGAGTGTTGACCAGGCCTTGTTGTTTCAGGTGCCTAGGTCAGTGCTGGATGGTATTTAACTTTTCTGTAGTGGTTTGATACAATGAATGGCTTGCTAGGCCATTTCAGAGGGCAGTTAAGAGTCAATCACATTGCTGTGGGTTTGGAGTCACATGTGAGCCAGACAGGGCTTCCTTGGAGGACATTAGTGAACCAGATGGGTTTTGAATGACAATGTGGTAGCTTCATGATCATCATTACTGAGGCTAGCTTTTTATTCGAGGTGTATTATTGAATTTAAATTCCCCAGCTGCTGCAATAGAATATCTGCAAAATTATTTTTGCCACCGTCAGGCATTGCATGCAGTTCTGGATGCCATTATAGAAAGGGCATAATGAAAGATGGAAGAGGTATAATGAAGATTCACTAGGACAACACCTGGAATGTGAGATTATAGTTAATGGGTGCTTTTATTTCATTGGTGCTGATGACTGAGGAGGATCCAGTAAAGGTTTTTAAAATTATGAAAGATTTGAGACGGTAACTCATGGAAGATTGTTTCTTGTAGTTGGCAAATTGGTAACATGGGGGCATAGGCTAGAAACTGCCACTAGATAAAGCTTACTCTTTTCCTTGGATAGGATCTCTTCTCACTTCGACCTCGACATCTTTTGTTGTAAATGCTAGACTCAGAAGAGGAACTGGACGCTATCTGCTGGGCTTGCTCAATCTCCAGGGCCTCAAACTGTTCAATAACCTGTGACCTCCTATAAGGAAACATGGGAATCACATGAAACATCTATAGTGAGCAGTAAGGTATCCTCATACTTTAAGTGATGAAGGTAGTACAACCTTCAAATCATTCAACTTTTCTACAGCTGCAATAATAACATGTAGCATTTTAAGGGGTGGGGAAAGGAAGTATTAGAAATATTGGGAAGACAACAATATTGAATGGCTTCATCCGTGCTGCATATATTAAAGAAACCCATTTTCTTTTGAAAATGCAATCTGACTGGTGAAATTTGAAATCCATGTATGTTATTAATCTGAGTCCTGCCAGCTGCAGTTTAGTATTCCACTTCTGGTCAACTATAATATTAATGTTTTCATTTACAATGTTTTATTTTTGGAGGGATGAACGTTTTTTGAATGTGAATTTGTTGTATGTCTAATCACAGAATTAATATACTTAATATTAAAAACAAATGAGATAAATATGCACCAAGAATAAAGCACATTTATGTGATGAAAACGTTCTGCTTGGATAGTTTCAAAGTATAGGACATGGAAATACTGCAGGCCCTAAAGCTAGTAAAAAAAACCCGACTCATTAGCAGCACAAGGACTCAGAGTTCATGATATATATTAACTGTGTCCTTAACCTGGCTACAATGGAACTTACTGATGCACGAGGTAACATGAGGCTTTGTTATTCTAGGATATGAACTCTACCGCAGATTCATCATCAATTAATCATTAATTAATCAGACTGTAATGCTTTCAATGATCGTTCTGATTTTAAATGTGACTTATAGTGAAATGGACAGCATTATGGAAAAAGACAGCATTAAACATAGTTGATTTCTGAGCATGTTAAAATCACCATATTGCAGTTAAGAGTACTACACTGTTCACTCAGCCAGTATCAGAAGTTTGATTTATTCCTAGATTTACTGCTAAACTTTGCAGCAATAACAATTTGCAATAACAATTTACATTTAGCACATTTAACCTAGTCAAGCACCCCAATGCACTTAACAAGAGGGATATCAACAAAAACATTTCTGACATTACTTGACAACAAGCAACAGAAGGAGAAATCAGGAAAAAGACCTAATGATTGATCAAAGAGGTAGGTTTTAAGGAGCATCTTAAAAGAGATGAGTGGTTTAGAGAGGAAATTGCAGAGCTTAGGGACAAGGCAGCTGAAAACACGGCCATCAGTGGTGCAGTGATAAAAACCAGAGATGTGCAAGAGACCAGAATTGGAGGAAAATAGAGATCTCAAAGACTTTTAGGGCTGAAGGCAGCTCCACAGGAAGGAAGGGGCAAGGCCATTGAAGAATTTGAAAACAAGGATGAGGATTTTAAAATTGAAGTGTTGTTGAACAGGAAGCTAGTGAAGGTCAGCAAGCACAAGGGTGAAAGGGTGATGGATGAATGAGATTTGAAGCGAATTAAGACATGGGCAGCAGAGTTTTGGATGAGCACAAGTTTATGTAGTGTGAGATGGGAAACTGTCCAGGAGAGCATTGAGATAGTCAAGTCTGGAGGTAACAAAGAAAATATTTTCAGTGTGTTTGAGGTATAAAGCCATTTGTTAAATAAATGGATTATTTATTAGTGAGAAATTCTGATGAAAGGCTAAAGCTCAGGTATTTCCAAATTGGAAAGAGCTCGAGATAAAAGGTAGCAAATCAGGGAATTGTGATTAATTGACACCATGTTTTAAAAGTCTAGATTGTGGGAGGAATGAAAAACTTAGGGAAGTAAGGAATTGCACAGTTTTTGAGATGCTGGGTAAAATAATTAAAATAGTGTGATGAGTCTCATGAGGCAGGTTTATCTTGTGCTTGCAGCTCCCATTGACTTGTATGACTGAATTTTACATCACAGAAAAAGAAAAACCCATTGTGCTTGTGCTGACTTTCTGAAAGGGCCAGCCACTTAGTCCCACCCCCCTGTCCTTTTCCCATAACTGTTACATTTTTCTTTCTCAAATATTTACTTCCCTTTAAAATCTGTTATGGGTTTGTTTCCAGTGATTTTTGTTGTAAAGCATTCCATGTCCTAACAATCCTCTATGTAAAATAAATTCTCCTAAACTTCATTCTTTTGGTGGCTATTCTAAATTAACCCACATCTTTTTAAGTGAATAGTAATTTTATCCTATGTTGCACGACTTTAAATCTGGCTCTGTACTCCTTACTGTTTGCCTGTGTTATATGGGAATCATGTAAATTGGCCATCACTGACTGAGATTCCAATATCTAACTCGTGTCTTAAGTCAGCTGACTGCTCCTCCAATTTAATCAGATGCCACATGACTTGCATATAAAGAAAAGAACATAAGAAATAGGAGCCGGAGAAGACCATATGGCCACTGAGCCTGCTCTGCCATTCAATATGATCACGGCTGATCTTTGGCTTCAACTCCACTTTCCTGCCCACTCCCCTTATCCCTTGATTCTCTGAGAGACACTTGCAACAATGTTAATTATTCTGCTCAGAGGGTTCAGCACCTTTCAGTTTCATAATCGAAAATGCTAGCAGCCTGTTTGAAAGACAAGAGTAATTATAACTTGTAAATAGAATTGTAGCAATGTATTCACTGTGTGGAACAATAACTGAAACTAAGTGCAACTGTTTCTGGGAACAGTTCATCTGCCACTTTTTATATGAATTGACAGGAGAGGTGAGAAACTGTAACTTGCCCCGCTGACACAGACTATACTAACTTATTCGTTGTGAACAAAATGCACAGCAACTGAAAGTTGTCAAGCAGCCCACACATGTAATACAGGCTGACTGGCTGGCAAGAATGTCACAGTGGACTAGTCTTAACTGGCAATTTATGGTCATTTGAAAACAAAGCAAAATCATTCATTGTAAAATGAAGGTTTGATTTCTTTGACAGGTAGCAATCAGAATCAGTCCTCTAGAATCAGCAATCAAACGGATGCGTGGCAGAGAGCAGGCGACAATGCTGGGCACACAGCTAAGAGCAGATTAGCAGCAACACCTGGAAAAGAGCACTGGACAATCAGAAGTGAACCAGAAAAAACAAATCATTAATGTCCCCATTTGAGGTCATTCAACATCTTCTGTAAATCACGGGCCTGTGAGAAATATGGGACTGGGACTTAGCCCTGTCAACCCCTTCTAATTAAACCAAAACAGAAACTGAAATGGTAACCAGCTAAGTGTGGAACACAGCCAGAGAGTAAATAAACTGCATCACTATCAACTGTATCTGTGATGTTCTCAAAGATGTCAAAAAAGTGCATCAGACAGGAAATCCTGACAACCTTTCACTCACCTGTGACATTTTCACTCCGCTCTGTCTCTCCAGTGCATATTCCTCTCTGTCCTTCTCTTCCTGGACTTTTGTCTGTCTCTGCTCCTTTCACTCTATTTTTGTCCTTCACCTACCCCTCTCTCCTTCATTTATATACATCTTTCTCTGTCTTTCTATTCTTTTTCTTTTTACTCTCTCACTTTTTTATTTTTCTCTTTTTACTCTTCTTATTTATTTATCTTCTGTTCATTGCTGCTACTGTGGCAGGAAGAGACAATAACCTTGAGACACAGGTACATGAGAGGCACCAGTATTAGGATTTTGATGAGACAAATTAAAGCAACATTGGGATTTAAACAAGGGAGGATAAAGGCAGCAGCATCATTGGCAACTGCATCTACTGTATGGTGGGAAGAGATGCTGAAGATGCTTTCTTACAACTTCTCTAAGTTTACAGTAAGTCCTCGTTTTAAGTTGTCATGATTTAAGTTGATTCGCTATAAAGTGGTGTTTGTTCTAGGTCCAGTTTCCTCAATATAAATCCTGATTTCCGGTATAAAGTATTTTTTCTTGCGTCATGATGTTTCACAAGTCATCACGCAATGCACATTGGCTCCCTTCATGCAACGTTGGGTCCTGTATGGTCGGTGCCATTGTTAATAGTGTGGTATTTGAGGCAACATCGATTTTTTTTTAAAAAAAAGCAGTGGCATCCAAAGCCAGAGTTTATTAAGTTTCGCTGTGGGTGAGACTTTTAAATGCCTTTTAAACATGACCGAGAAATGCCCAGTAAGTGTGCTTGCTGCTGCAAAGAAAGCAAGAAAAGCCATCAGCCCAGCAGTGAAATTGGATGTTCTAAAACATCTTGAGGCTGGAGAATGAGCAGTTGATATTGCTAGAGTGCTTGGGCTAACCCCCTACAGCCAGGTCTTCCCACAAGATAATATGCCCGGCATCGAGGATCTAAATCACTCAAAGCCACCTCCACTGAAACACTTCAGAGATGCTTTGAGGATATCCCTAAAGAGGTAAAACATCTTCCCAACCCATCAAGCCGGAGCGGAAGCAATTCATCCCCGAACCTGAGGGACTGCCTGTGAAGAAAGAAAGAGAAAGACCTCTTTAGGGATATCCTCAAAGCATCTCTGAAGTGTTTCAGTGGAGGTGGCTTTGAGTGATTTAGATCCTTAATGCTGGGCATGTTATTTTTTGGGAAGAGCTGGCTGTAGGGGGTTAGCCCAAGCACTCTAGCAAGAGCGTTATTTAATTTGAATTTTTACAGGACATAAATAAGTGATTTACTTTGCAAGTTATTTCAGCTAGGAATGCACAGTGCTGCATACGTATGGTACAGTTTTTCAACTTGTACTTTTTTTTTGGGTGAGAAACGTCCAATGGAACCCAACTCTGGCTTTAACATTGATTCCTATGGGAAACCATGATTCACTTAAAGTAGCAATCTTCAGGAATTGCAGCCAAAACTTATAGTGAGGACTTGCTGTGGTTCATTGGGAGAACAAGGATGCTGCACCTGCAGGCTCAGCCTTTAAGATTTTGATTCAGCCATCTGTGCAACCTCCCACCTCAATTTCCAGCACATAGTCACAAATGAGTGAAATAAAATGAGCAATGTTAATTAAAATCAATATGAAGCTCGTTAGACCGTAACCTCTGCCCCCATTTTGTTTTGTTTTTCTTTGCTGATTTGTTTCTTTTCTTCTCTTATTTCCCTTCCTTTCGGACAGCAGCTATTCAGGATCCTGCCATTCACTCTTTCTCTGGACACATCTTTTGTTTCTTTACTTTCCCATTACCATCCCCTTTGTTTTCTTCTCACCTTACCCCTTTCACCTGTTCAAAAACTATTACATTTCTAACTTTTTCCTATTCTGATGAAAGGCCACAGACTTGAAACATTGGGCCAAATCTTCAGGTCTCCTGATTCGTGGGGACCAGACGTATGACTGAAGATGCACGTCAGGACCCTGTGGAAGTCCTGATATGCAGACCTCGTGGGAATTGCCCGAGAAGTTTAAATTTCTGATGGGCAGTTCCCCAGGACACTGCACGATTGGCTCCAACTCTGAGCTAGAATCAGAGACTTCAGACATTTCCATGATACTTGCCCGAATAGCTACCCAGGAAATATGAGACAGATTAAAACCTAGTCTAACAATTGGGTAACTCCACAACTGACCCCATCAGCTCCACCAGCCCCTCGACCCAACCCAACGAGTCCTGACTACCCCGCTACATCCTCTGACCTGCCCATCTCCTGACCACCCACCTCAACCTGACTACAACGCTCCGACCCAACTTGACTAGCCACCCCACCCCCAAACGTTCCAAACATCTCCCGACCCCACTATTCCCTGATCACCCGACTACTCTCCCGATCCGACAAACCCCACCACTCCCAGCTCGACATAACTACACAGACTCCTCCCCCACCACAGTCTGGCCCAGTTACCCACTCACTCATTCACTTACATTTGAAGACTAGACCTTTAAACTTAACATATGGCAGCTAGTGCTGTAAAGAAGGGGGTGTGTCCTGTCTTCCCCCGACTTTACTCCACTCTGACAGAGTTCCCCTTGGGACAGGCTGGAAGAATTTTATAGCAGCGTTGGGTCGGGGAAATCTTTGAATGCAGCGGCGATCCACTCATCGTTGCCAATGCTTGCAAGAGTCGGGCTATTAACCCTATTTCTCTCTCACTTTACAAATGCTGCCAGACCTGTTGAGTATTTCTAGCGTTTTCTGCTTTTATTTGCCTCCTTAATTTTTGCTGTACCTGCATTTTAACTTTGAGAGTCATGTACAAGGACAATCAGGTCCCTCTGAATGTAAACATATCCCTGTCTCTAGGCAGTCAAAAAAATCTTTATTTTTCCTATTGAAGCAAGTAACTTCATATTTTACCACATTATATTACATCTGCCCACTTAAATGACCTGTCTAGATCCCTCTGCAGCCACTTTGTGCCTGCACACCACTTACTTTCCCACCTAACTATATATTGTCAGCAAACCTAGATGTTACACTCAGTGTTTGGAAGGGCATTGGAAGAGGCGAGCAGAAATGAAAAGCTCGGCTGGCTGAGAAGAGGACAAGGAGAAAACTGAAGCCAGTGAATCATGTACCTTCTCAGCCCATTGTCTATCTTCTGCAGCAAATGTGGCAGCGACTGCCATGCCCGAGTGGGCTCCTGAGCCACACCAGGTGATGCGTAACAGAGAATCGACCACCACGGCGCAGACCATCCATCTTACAAAACAGAACACTGCCACCATTGCCCTCTTTTAAGTGATTAATATAGATTATAAATAGCTAGAGTCCAAGAACTGATCCTTGCAGTACCCTACTAGTAACAGTCTGCCAACCCAAAAATGTCCTATTTATTCCTCCTCTCTGTTTTCTGACCGTAAACTAATCCTCAATCCATGGTAATTTACTGGGCCCAATCATGGGTTGTGTAATAGCCTATTGTGTGGCAAGTGAATGCTTTTTGAAAATCTAAATACACTACACCTACAGGATCCCCCTTATCCATGTTTGATCCTCAAAAAACTCTTAACTGACTTGTTAAATACGATTTCCCTTTCATAAATCCATGTTGACTTTGCTTGATCATATTACGATTTTCTAAGTGCCATAGTAATAGATTCCAGCATGTTGCCTACTACCGAGGATAGGCCAGCTGGCTTCTAAGTTCACATTTTCTTTCTTCCTCCTTTCTAAAATAGTTTGCTACCTTCCAATTCTTAGGAACTGTTCTGGAATCTAAGGAATTCTGGGAAGAAAGAAAGACTTGAATTTATATAGCATGTTTCACAACTACCGTGCATCTCAAAGTAATTTCCAACCAGTGAAGTACTTTTGAAGTGTAGTCACTGTTTTAGTGTATAAAATATGTCAGCCAATATGGACATTGAAGAATGTGATAATAATCTGCTTTTGTGGTGTTGAGTAATAAATATGACCAGGACACCAGGTATAACTCCCTTGCTCTTATTCAAAATAGTGCCATAGGATCTTTTACATCCACCAAAAAGGGCAGAGGGGACCTTGGGGGGTTTAATGTTTCATCCAAAAGATGGCACCTCCAATAGGACTGCACTCCCTTAGTACTGTAGTGAGGATACTGTAGATCAAAATCAATGAATTCATTATCTGCAGGTCGTCAGGCCCACGTAATTTGTTGCCCTTTACTCCGATTAATTTCTCCAGTACTATGGAGTATCAACCAGACCATGCCTGAATTCCATGCACCAGGCAGAGGCAAGTATAGGGAGAAGAAACAAGAAAATACACATGAGGGCACATGTGTTTGAGTATGCACTAGGCAACATATACAGAGCAAAACACATTGGTATGTAAATATTGAGACACTGTGCATAGCTATGCATAGAGTCTGAGACATCCGCAAGTGCATAACTACACATGCACAGGGACAGGCAGACATGGAGCTAAACACGGTCAAAGCGACAGCAGTAGTCCATTCAGCACTGCTCCTTCTTTCAATTAGATCAAGGCTGATCTGTATTTCAACTCCATTAAAATGTTTGCTCCATCTCCCTCATTACCCTTACTAACAAAAATTTCTCAATCTCAGTCTTGAAAGTTTCAGTTGAGCTGCCAACATCCACCTGGAGAGAGTTCCAGATTCTATTACCCATTTGAGAAGAAGGGCTTCCTGATTTCACTACTGAATGCCCTGGCTCTAATTTTAAGATTATACCCCCTTGTTCTGCAAAGACAATCTGAGCCACACGTGCAAACTAGAAGATAGACACACACAAATAATTTAATTCAATTTAAATGGAAAGTCAGGTTCAATGTTCAACAATTGTTCAAAAACCAATGTTGCTGGAAGCAGTGCAAGATGGTCTCTTCATACTGTATACATTAATTACCACAGGCTAATCATTGTCATCTCTCCTCACCACATTTAAGGTTTACAATATGTACCAGAGACATGCCCTCTGCTTCCATGTGTAAATCCCCTTTTTGGTCCCTAATTGACCTTACTCCTCCTTTTACCACCCTTTTACTATTCATGTGCCTGTAGAAGATTTTGGGATTCCCTTTTATGCTAGCTGCCAGTACATATGAACAAGGAGCAGGAATAGGCCATTCAGTCCCTTGAGCCTGCTCCACCATTCAATGAGATCATGGATGATCTGATACCTGAAATCTGCATCCCACCTACCCTCGATAACCCCTTGCTTGCCAAGAATCTATCCACCTCTGCCTTAAAAATATTCAAAGACTCTGCTTCCACCACCTTTTCAGGATGAGAGTTCCAAAGATTCACGACCCTTTGAGTGAAAAAATTTCATTTGTTCTCTGTTTTAAATGGGTGACCCCATTTCATTTCATACTCCCTCTTTGCTTCTCTTATTTGTTTCTTCGCCTCTCCTCTGAACTTGCTATATTCAGCTTGGTTTTCCACTGTACATGCTACTTGACACCTGTCATAAGCACACTCTTTCTTCTTCATCTTAATTTCTACCTCCTTTGTCATCCAGGAAGTTCTGGATTTCTTTGCCCTACCTTTCCCTTTCGAGGGAATATACCTTGACTATGCCCGAATCATCTGTTCTTTGAAGATAACCCATTGATCAGCTACCGTTTTTCCTGCCAACCTTTGACTCCAATTTATTCAGCCCAGATCCATTCTTACCCCACTGAAGTTGGCTTTCCCCCAGTTAATTTTTACTTACTTAGGACTATTCTTTGTCCTTTTCCATCATCAGCCTAAAATATATGATACAATGATCATTGCCCCCTAAATGTTCTCCTACTGAGACTTAATCTACTTGGCCCACCTCATTTCCAAGGACCAGGTCTAGCAGTGCCTCCTTCCTCATTGGACTGGAAACAAACTGAAGAAAATTCTCCTGAACACACTCTAGGAACTCTTGCCGCTCTCCATCCATTATGCTACTACTATCACAGTCTATATTTAGATAATTAAAGTCCCCCATCATAATTACTTTAGAATTTTTGCACCTTTCTGTAATTTCATTGCAAATTTGTTCCTCTACATCCCTCCCAATAGTTGGTGGCTTATAGATTACACCGAGGAATGTAATTGCACCTTTTTTATTCCCGAGTTCTAGCCAAATAGATTCTGTCCTTGATCCCTTTTTCTCCAGCACTGCAATACTCTCCTTAATCAATACTGCCACCCCTCCCCCTTTTCCACCTTTCCTGAATACCTTGTATCTAGGGGTATTTAACACCCAGTCCTGCCCTTCTTTGAGCCAGATCTCTGTTATAGCCACAACATCGTATTTCCACATGGCAATCTGGGCTTGTAGCTCACCAGTCTTATTCACCACACTCCATGCATTCACATACATGCATAGTAACCCTGATTTAGACACTATTACTATCTCCTTTACTCTGACCCCACCTATTAACTTATTATTCCCTACTCTAGTACTATCTATTGCTCCAAGTATTCTGTGCCTCTTGTTACTTCTCTCTGTCCTCCTGGTTCCCAGACCCCTGCTGAGTTAGTTTCAATCCTACCTAGGGAGGTCAGTGCAAGGAGCAGGTCAACCCATCCACAGGCAAACTGGGGTCGACTCCCTAAGTCACTGGTCCTGACGCAAGGTTGTACTCCAGATGCACCCTGTATAAGGGGATGGGCATGTAACCTCCTTCAATACCCTTCACCAACACCTTGGCACTTATTGCACTCTCTGGTGGAAAGGTCATGCCTTTTCCCAGCAGTTTGGCTGGCCCCTGTATGCCTCAGTATCAGCGTAGGCTTACTCGCCTTGCTCTGGGCAAAAGTGGCAACTCTTCCTTTTTATACAAAATCTTTGTAACTCTCAGGGATATTTTAAAACTCACCTGCATTCACAGTCGTGTGTCTAACAGGGATTTGCTGTCGCAACCAGATCACAGCCTGGTCTACTGTGCTCTCTATCTGATTCCCATTTTCTGCGCAGGGTTTGTGTGCCCCAACAAACCCCATGGGTTTTTCCTGTAACCTCCAGCAATCGACATGGAGGTGTGCTGCCATGCAGCAATTAAAACACACAGGCTTCTTGGCCTCACTCCTCTTCTCAGCACCATCCTTTCTGAGCTAACGAGGGCCCCCTGTGTTTCCAACTGTCCCTTGTCTCCCAGGGATGCTCAGTTTCCTATCACTCTCCCACCTTCTATCCTTCTCAATTGGTTGGGGGTAACTAGGGAAGGGTTTCCTTTAAGATAAGGGTTTGTGGATGCATTCATAATCATCAGAGAGAGTTGCTGCCTGCCTGGCCCCTGTATTATTTGTCCCTATATGCGTGAGTTCTTACCGAGAAAGGTATGGAGGTTTTGAACTCCTCGAGGAGAATGGTTTCATGAAGGCTTTTGTAAGTGACCTTAACTTTAAGCACCCATACCCACCAGTCAAAAGCAAGCTGCTTAAGCTGTTTAAATTTGAGGTACGTCTGGTCAGGCCGCTTCCTGAAAATGTACAGAATTTCTGATGGTTCTTCTCTGGCACTAACTGGTACGCGCTTAAACTATCCCTTTTTGCTGCCTCATAGCTTGTTGCACTTTCCTCAGGCACAAGGGAGTAAACCTCACATGCTTTTCCTGTCAGCTTGCTCTGCAACAGCAGGGACCAGTTTTGGGCTGGCCACTTTAACTGCTGTGCTAGCCTTTTGAAAGAGATAAAGAAGACGTCCACCTCTTCTTCATCAAATTTAGGGATCAAATGGGCAAACCTGAATACCTCAACCCTTAAGTCTGAGCTAAGGAGGTCTTCAATGGAGAGTGAGATCCTCTCTTCTCAGCTTGAGCTGTTTTAATTTAAACACCCTTTCCTTTTCTCTTTCCTGGAATTCTCTCTCCTCCTTCCATTCTTGCCTCTCTCTCTCTCGTTCCCTTTCCTCAAATTCCAGTTCCATTTTCTGCTGCTCCAATCTTAATCTCTCTGCTGCTAATTTATCGGTTTCAGTGTCCTCAATTTCCATCTCTATATGTTTTGCCACCAGCTCTAAAATTTCCATCTTTCTGGCTTTTGAGCGTAACTCAATCTCCAAGTGCTTAGCTACACCTTTTAATTCTTCCAAGGACAGTGCCCTTAACTTCTCACCAGTTATCTCATCATGCTCTATGAAAGCATTGACATTGAATGTGGACATTTTGGCACTTCAGTATTACTGACCCAAGAAAGCCTTTTGCAGTTTATAAATTGTTTTTGACGGAACAATTTACTTTCGCCCCTCCAACTCTTTCATCAATCTGTGGGAACAATTCCAGATACGAGCCCCCAATTTTGTTAAGACCTGGTGAGAAAGGGTGAACTGGCTCTCCTCTATTCCACCTCCTCATTTGGTCACAGCAAAGCTTTAAGTTCCTTTTTTGCGAGGATATGCCTTTTCAGAATCCAAATGTATTTAACTATTTAAGCAGTGAGCAATAAGGAGCCAATCAAGCAAGGTTCTTTTGAGTTAAAGAACAAATTTATTAACCACTAAACCTGAGGGAAAAAATAATAAAAACGCAATGTCAAGCATTCAGCACCTCATGCAGTCATTCAAGCTCACACACAAACACATGCACACACACGGGTATTCCAGATAAGGGCAGTTAGAGTCAAATTTTTAAAAAGTGAAGAGAATATACGGTTAAGTGTCCTTTGATTATCCTTGAGGTGTAGATTTTTGAACACTGTCTACATCTGACTGCATCGTCTGCAATGTTGCAATTATTACGAGATCTCAGCTCACTGGTAGATTTCTAGTAAAATTGGCTTCCGAACCAAGTAATACACTTGCTCCAAAAGAGGGAGAGTGGGAGAGAGAGCCCAGCCTTTGGCCTGTTTCCTCTGCTGAAAACATTCTTACAATCTCTTTGCAGTGGCTGGCAGTCTTGCCCTGAAATACTTCACCTATTGTATTTCTAAGGGGTTTTGGGTGGGACTGTCTGTGGGAGACACTGTATCAATATTCAGCACTTTGCATTTTAATGTCTCTACCTAAGACAGTGATGTCTTTCAATGGGTGTCCGGATTATAGGGAATCTCTCTCTTTGCACTCCCGAGGGTGATCGATTTGTTTTTCATCTTCACCTTGGAAGGTGGCCTTGCATTTTTCAGTAATTTCAGAATCACAGAATCTCACAGTGCAGAAGAGGCCCTTTGGCCCATCGAGTCTGCACTGACACGTGAGAAACACCTGACCTACCTACCTAATCCCATTTACCAGCACTTGGCCCATAGCCTTAAATGTTATGACGTGCCAAGTGCTCATCCAGGTACTTTTTAAAGGATGTGAGGCAACCCGCCTCCATCACCCTCCCAGGCAGCGCATTCCAAACCGTCACCACCCTCTGGGTAAAAAAGTTTTT
Source organism: Cetorhinus maximus (assembly GCF_964194155.1). Lineage (NCBI taxonomy): Eukaryota > Metazoa > Chordata > Chondrichthyes > Lamniformes > Cetorhinidae > Cetorhinus > Cetorhinus maximus. The sequence goes on from NC_135893.1 coordinate 60,363,666, forward strand.
CCTCACATTCCCCCCTAAACCTCCTGCCCCTCACCTTGAACTTGTGTCCCCTCGTGACTGACCCTTCAACTAAGGGGAACAGCTGCTCCCTATCCATCCTGTCCATGCCCCTCATAATCTTGTACACCTCGATCTGGTCGCCCCTCAGTCTTCTCTGCTCCAACAAAAACAACCCAAGTCTATCCAACCTCTCTTCGTAACTTAAATGTTTCATCCCAGGCAACATCCTGGTGAATCTCCTCTGCACCCCCTCCAGTGCAATCACATCCTTCCTATAATGTGGCGACCAGAACTGCACACAGTACTCCAGCTGTGGCCTCACCAAGGTACAACTCCAACATGACCTCCCTACTTTTGTAATCTATGCCTTGATTGATAAAGGCAAGTATCTCATATGCCTTTTTCACCACCCCACTAACATGCCCCTCTGCCTTCAGAGATTTAAGGACACACACGCCAAGGTCCCTTTGTTCCTCAGAATTTCCTAGTGTCATGCCGTTCATTGAATACTTCCTTGTCAAATTACTCCTTCCAAAGTGTATCACCTCACACTTTTCAGGGTTAAATTCCGTCTGCCACTTATCTGCCCATTTGACCATCCCGTCTATATCTTCCTGTAGCCCTGTTCTGTCTCATTTCAAATTGAAAAATTTCCAGTCAGTTGAAAACCAAAAATCATATTTTCAAAAATTAAGGGGCATAGCCTCATGATACAACAGAAATGTTTTTTTCTCTATCTACCCTATCTATCTGTTTCCCTTAATATCTTGAAAACTTCAATCAAATCGCCCTTAACATTCTAAATTCCAGGGAATACAACCCTAGTCTGTGTAAGCTCCCCTTGTAATTTAACCTTTGAGATCCAGGTTCATTCTGGTAAACCTACACCAGGAGGTGTTGTGACCCAGCGGATAGTGTCTCTGCCTCTGAGCCAGAAGCTCCAGGTTCAAGTCCCACTCCAGGACTTGATGGCCAAGGAAGGTCATTCATAATGTAGCCAAACAGATTGAGCATCAACCCGCAAATCCTTCTAAAATAGGCCAATGGCAGCTGGTAAAAGTGGGAGAAATTGTGAGTGGAAGAAATTGGAGTATCTACCATCACTATCCATAGCTCCAGGCTACAACATGCATGTAAAATTGTATGTTGCCACAGCAACATACAGGGTCTGGTTGGTTCAGTTGATTGGATCAGATTGGTGCAACAGCATGGGGTTGGATGTCCCTGTTCTGGCTGGGATGGATTTGGGACCTGCCTCCTTGCCCTACCTGTGGTGGTGGAGATCATAGTGCTGTGGGTTGGACCTGCCTTTGGGCAGAAAACTATTTCAAGAATAAATCTATGCTGCACTCCCTTGAAGGCCAATATATCCTTCCTTAGGTGGCACCCAGGTATGGTTTAACCAAGGCTTTGTGTAGCTGGAGTATAGCTTCTAACCCCTTATATTCCAATTCTTTAGACATAAAGACCAACATTCCATTAGCCTTTTTGATTGCCTTCCTTACCCTGATGATGCCATTTTAATGATCTATGTACCTAGACCCCAAAGCTTCTTTGGACTGCCACTTTTTCTAGCTTTTCACTACTTAGAAAATACTTTGTCCTATTCCTGTAGATTCCATTGAAGCATTCAATTCCACACAAGGAACTCGCTGCTTCCAACAAAAACAGATTGTTCTTTACAATGTTCAAAGAACAAAGAACAAAGAAAAGTACAGCATAGGAACAGGCCCTTCGGCCCTCCAAGCCTGCACCGACAGTTCCTCCAGTTCCTTTTGCATTCCAACCAAACTCCACACTCCAGCCCCCTTTATACTCCTCCCACATCCCATTCCTCTAAGATAGGAGTAGACTTGTGCCTCTGCAGCAGTATCTTTCCTGGGGGCTTCTAAATCAATTTAGGAGCAAGCCTTAAGACAGAAAAAATACATTCTACAGCCTCTGCATTCTGCAAGGGGCAGCTTTTGTCACTGGGGCAAGTAGCGCAGATGAGGGCTTAGCGGAGGGGCTGGGGTGTTAGAAGCAGATGAGGGCACTGAAATGCCCTCAGGACCTTCACCCTCCTCACTAACTGCCACAGTCCTAGGTTGGCCTTCAAGTGGGTTCGATGAGACTGGCTGCTGGAGTGCAGCAGTCGTCCATTCTAGCAACTGTTGTGCCACAGTATGAACATCCTGTTAAGGGAATGCAACTCCTCATGTATTCCATGGAGGTCAGCACTCATACACTGAGTGGACTGCTCCAGGATACTGAACGAGTCTTGTACCCTTTGCAGGGAGTTACTCTGCTCTTGTATCCACTCTGAGTGATGCTACATGTGTTTCTCCATGAGATTGGCCATTCTCTCATGGTTGGAACCCCAAGATAGGGTGGAGCTTATCATCATGATGGACTCCTCCACATGCAGTACATGAGATCGCATTGCCTCTGGGAACTCTGCTCCAAATACTGTGCCCCGTAACATAACTCCTGAAGCCCTACCTCCATGCCTACTGGAGCATCATTGTGACTGTCCTCCCTCCTCCGAGGTGGATCGGAGGTGCACAGATGTCTCTGATTCAGACTCCTCCCTCCTGTACTCTGGTGTGGTGCACTTCACCACATGCTACTGACTCTAAACACACACTACATTTTTTCGATGTCTTAGTATTTGTGTTGGTGGAATGTGGGCTAGTCAGATGCGATGGTGCCTCCTCCAATATTTCTTCCTCCCCCTAATGCCCAAGGGATGAGGTGGTCTGGTGGGAGGTTGAGCAAGTGCTACATGGACCTGTGTAAGACACGAAAGGAGGTAATGAGGTTTAACCCTTTACATTGTGAAAGCACGCTTACACACACGCCATTGCCTTTAAACATAATTGCAGTGCCCACATCAAGCAACCCAATTTTCACACTCCTTCTCATATGAAAATCCCTTTTGCTCAGTGAACTAACAGGATCACCTGCACCAATTACCACCGCCTTTAGCACCTGCTATGGATGATTCTCCATCCCCAACAATGAACTGGGTGGCCACATTAGCTACCTCCATGGCTGTCTCCTCCAGTTTCTAATCACCTATTGTCTCACAGACCAACCCCCCGTGCAGACCATTTCCCTGGTATTGTGGGTCCTCTTTTTCTGCAAATATGACATAGAGAGTGATGTTAGCTTAATTTAGGTGCACACAGTACTGGGTAGAGATGTGAATGTACCGTGTGATGCACTGCCAGATTCAAGAGATTTGTCCCTGGTGGCACTATATATTAGGCTAACATCACTCTATGTCATATGTGCAGTAAAAGAGGATCCACAATGCCAGGGAAATGGCCTGGACCGGGGATGGGTCTGTGAGACTATGGGTGATTAGAAACTGGAGACGACAGCCATGGAGTTAGCCAGGGTATCCGCCCAGCTGATCATAGGGGGCGGCTTCTGACAAACAATTCACCTTGCCGGAGTGCAGCAGGTCGTGGAACCTCTTCCTGCACTGAATCCATGATCTGGCATGGTCCCCTGCTGCACTCACAGTGGAGGCTATCCCCTGCCATGCCCTCTTGGTCACCGTTGTCGGGTTCCACCAGCCATCCAGCTACAATATATTGCAGCATCGCTGGACCTCCTCGACCAGGATCTGGAGGTCCTGGTCACTGAAGCAGGGTGCAGCCCTTCCTGCTCCTTCCCCACTTGACTTCTTTGTAACATTTTGGCATGAGAAATAATAAAAAAACATTGAAACACAAGGCTTCCAGCTTCAATTGGTCTCACATAGAACATATGTCCGCTTACATACACAGGCCATGTTCTCTAGCTCAGCAATGCTTGATGTTGGTTTGGGGGGGTGGAAGGGGATAGAAATGGGGCTGCATGAATGCAGGGTGGCCTGGCATCTGTTCCTGTCACTCCAAGATGACATGTTGTGCTCCCAAACACAAACTACCCTGCTGGCCTGCTCCGTCTGAGTCACACTGTTTTACCATGACAGTGTGCCGCTGTGAGGGCCCTGTGCAAGGCTCAATTGCATGGCCGTACCCTGGAAAGAGGGTAGGTGGAAGGCTAAAGGTTCTGTATGTGGTGTCTACCAGTCATTCCATGAGGCATTATGGTAATCTGAGTCAATATCATGAGCAGCTGATGGTGCCGAGATGCTGCCATCTCCAAGGCTGTGTCTTGTGTAACTTTTCCAGCCTTAACTTTGTAGAGTGTGCTCCTTCATTACAGTGTAAATAAGCAGCAGTAATGTCTATATTTTCCTGTGGAAGGCCCATGATGGGCCATCTCTTCCTATGTCAGCAACTAGTTGGACAACTATTGCAGTTGGTACTCAACTGAATATTGACTGATGTCTCCTCCCAGGACCAGCAGCAGTTCCATCCACTTTCTGTCTCACAGCAGGAACTCCTTAAATACCACACCTGAAATGTGTCACCCACGCAGGGCCTGCCTCTGCATCTGTACTTTTTCCAGGGTTGGTAGCCCGCCTCCATCCTGCAGCCCCACCCCCACCCCGGAGCAAAAATCCAGTCGTTTGGGGCAGTTTCTCCCGAGACAAATTTGGCAAGTCGGGAAATTGCGCACCCAACTTGAGAGCGAAAATCTGGGCCCTAGTCTCCAACCATATGTGGGAACATAGGAACAGGAGTATGCCATTCAGCTCTCGAGCTTATTCCACAATTCAGTTAGATTATACCTCATCTGTATCTTCCTATCTACCTGCCTCTTAACTCCATCTACCTGCCTTGATTCCATAACCATTAATACCCTTGCCTAATAAAAACAACCTATCCATTTCAGTTTTGAACTATTCAACTGACCCCCAACCTCACTCAACAACTTGTAATATTTGGGGGGTGGGGATAGAAGAGAAGCAAGTTCCTGATTTCCCCTACCCCTTTTGTGAAGAAGTACTTCCTGACATCATCCTTAAACGGCTGAGCTCTAATTTTAAGGTAACGCCTCGTTGTTCTGGACTCTCCTTCAGAGATACTTCTACAAAATTAAGAGAATACATCAGTTTTCCTTTACATTTATCCTGCCACTTTCTCCTTCCACTACCCTAACTTACAAAGCGCTATGCTGAGGGGAGTCAGGTGGGAGTCACTTGTTACTTTTAGGTGCAATGACAGCACAGTTTATTTCAATTCCCAATGTTGACAGAAAGAAAGAACACGCGTTGTCAGTTAAATTTTGTAACCCTTAGAAGTTATTCTAAAAAAATTTGAACATGATAAAGAGTGGCGCTAATTTAGTTGTGAAGGTTAATGTATACATCACACAGCTCCAGGCTCATAGCACCATCAATGAGCAAGGGATCTTTTATTAGAATATCTGACGTACACCAACGTCTCACGATGACTTGAAAAAGATTCCTAAAGCATTAAATATCCCCTTGACTATCCAGCTTAACTCAATACCCAGATGAGGAATTTGAGCATTTTTCTGCACATGATAATATTGTTAAGGAAAAATTAAATAAAAACCACAGTGAGACAAAATAATTTTTTTTTCAGAAGAAAGCAGAGAAAGTTTTTAAGAATGACTTCTGGCTGAGGTCGGTCACTCCAGAATCTGTTCCAGGAGAGTTTCAATTCAGTGACCACTAACACACAAGGGGCCTCTTAAAAGCAGCAGAGTTAAGGTCAAATATTGCTTACATCTACACCAATTTTCCTTAGTGACAATTTAAACAGAGTTTGAAAGTCAGGTTGTACACTTAGGAAGTCATGTCATTGCATTATGATTGTCCTCAGGGTGAGAATCAGGCAAACCAGCCAAGCAAGTGTCACCCTTCTGTGAAACAATGGCAAGCTGCAGTGTCACCAACAGTATATGTATCTTGTCTTACTTGCTAATTTTTTACACCATATACACAGAATACAACCTTAACATTCAATGGCATTACCATTGCTGAATCCCCCACCGTTATTATCCTGCAGGTTACCATTGACCAGGAAATGTACTGGACCAGCCATATAAATGCTATGGCTACAAAGCAGGTCAGAGGCTGGGAAATCTGTAGAGAATACTCACCTCCTGACTCCCCAAAGTCTGTCCCCCATCTACAAGACATAAGTCAGGAGTGTGATGGAATACTCTCCACTTGCCTAGGTGAGTGCAGCTCCAACAACACTCAAGAAGCTTGATACCATTCAGGACAAAGCAGCCCGTTTGATTGGCACACCATTCACCACATTCAACATTCACTCCAAAACCAATGCAAGGTGGCGGCAATGTGTACCACCTACAAGATGCACTGCAGCAACTTGCCAAGGCTCCTTCAACAGCATCTTCCAACCCGCAACCTCCACTACTGAGCAGGACAAGCGCAGCAGGTGCATGGGAACACTACTACCTACAAGTTCCCCTCCAAGCCACACGCCACCCTGACTTGGAAATATATTTCCGCGGGGTCAAAATCCTGGAATTCCCTTCTTAACAGCACTGTGGGTGTACCTACACCACATGGACTGCAGCAGTTCAAGAAGTTGGCTCACCACCACCTTCTCAAAGGCAGTCAGGGATGGGCAATAAATGCTGGCCTAGCCAGCGACACCCACATCCTGTAAAAGAATAAAGAAAACAAAGTGAAACTTGTTGTTATTGCTGGTGACCCAACCTTTCCCCCAACCTCTCGGGCATGTGATTTGTTGCACGTATTTTAATAGTGGAAGAAGTTGGCTATCCTAACAAGAAAGACTAAAGTGGTGTGACTGAGGCCTCACTGCGTACAGTGCAGGAGGCCTTTGAATGCTTACCCAAGTTTTCAGGGAGCAAGACTACTAGTAGCTTCAATGTCTGGTAGGATTCTTAGGGTTGGATTTTTGTCTCCCAGCGGTGTGAATGGGCTCACGAAATGCTGAACTCCTCTGTCTTCCTGACCTCACATCATTTTCATGTGGCATTTTCATGGGTCGAGAAGGCTTTGAGTGCAAAATGCACACGTACCTCTTCAGGGACTGGGGACCACATTGTGAAGGCCACTGGAAAATTGTATTTTCTACTGTGCACAATTTTCATGTGCTCGTGTGGGTTTTGGAAACCCTAAAAGAGTTAACCTTAAACCCTCCATCCCTTGGAGTTTTTGACCACTGGAGGAAGCCTGCTGAGGTATCAGGAATGTTCTGAAAGGTAAGTGTAAAATGTTTTGACATTTATTGTGTTCTGTCAGTTTCAGGCAATATAGCTGGAAGCTTTTGTCATGACCGCTGCATCTATTATGAATGCTTGGCCATGTTTCAAAAGCTAATAATGGCTTCAGCTCAACAGTGGTCTATTGAGCCAAGAACAGTTGAAACTTTCAGGGGGCTGCAATAGAAATGTTTTTGATGTGGTTTCTTGTTTGTTTACACATGTAATAGGCACTTTTGTGCACTGAAGTAACTTTTCTTTCTAGTATGTGTGTTTGAAATCTGAGTTTTATTAGACTGTTAGATGTTTAATTTTTGCACAATGATTTTAAAATAACTCCCATTACTATTGGCTCCTGAGGACTGTATATAGTGCATACTGGGTAAGTGGCTATGGAGAGTACATGGGGAACATGAAAGTGGCATGGGGTTGGATGGGGTATCTGAAGGGACATGGGGTGGCATGGGGAGTGTGAATGTGGAAAGTGATGTGGTACACGGCGACATGGATGATCTGAGGGGTATGGGGGTAGGTGGTGATTTGAGGTGGCACGGATGACCTGAGGGGTTCATGGGGGTAGGTGGTGGTAAGGGGCATGAGGGGTGAGGGTCAGGGGGTCTTTGAATGGTGTTGGAAGCTGGACTGCTATGTTGGAGAACAGAGGCGCACCTTCTAACCAGCCTGCCTCCACGCCCGCATTCCTCACGGATTCCATCGCAGCTCACAAAATGTACTGCAAACCAGTCCCTTGTGTGATTAGTGAAAAACTCCAGACAAGGTCACACACGGGTCACATGTGCAGTTCAGAAGGTACAAACATGTGCAGGTAGGGTTTTCCTGAGCTCACAGGAAAATCCGGCCCTTACAATCAGTTTCAGGAAACAGAGATTAGGCCTTCTCTACCTGCACATTTCTCCAAGTCACAAAATCCCGGGTTCAACTCTCATTTGAGCACAAAAAAGAAAGGCTGACATTCCAGTGCCGTACCAAGGGATTGCTGCACTGTCAGAGGTGTCCTCTTTCAGTTGAGACATTGACCCAAGACTCCATCTGTCTACTCGGGTGGATGTAAAAGATCCCATGGCACTATTTTGAAGAACAGAGGTGTCCTGGACAATATTTATCCCCCAATCAACATCACAAAAACAGATAATCTAGCCATTGTTACATTGCTGTTTGTGGGAGTTTGATGTGCACGAATTAGTTGCTGCATTTCCTACATCACCACAGTGACTACACTCCAAGCGTATTTCATCAGCCTTAAAGCCGGTGAGACATCAAGTGGTCTTGAAAAGTGGTATATAAATGCATGTCTTTCTTTTAAGTCAGTCTCCTCCAAGAGGCCTACAGGTCCACGGAGGCACTGAACAGTAAAACTTCTATTTTGGTTTAAAAAAAGGCAGCAATTAAAAAGTATTCATGAGGCCAGTAACAGTCATTGAACCAGCTCGATGTACTGTACATGTTTATTGGTGACCTGAACTAAGGCCAGAGGACTGGCAGCAAATCAAAGGCCATACCCTGCCATCTGCTGTGTGAAACATGTATGGCAGAAAGCAACAGAATATGGAGATAGAAAGGTGAATAACCTTAATCTCTTAATGACACTAGCAAAATTCACAAATGTGTTTAACAACTGCTTGTTGACACCAAGAAATAAGAGTCTATCAGCAGTGATTGAGCAGCAAAGCAAAATTCTCTCCTTTATAAATCATGGCCTCAGCACAGATAATGTTCCCGGAATACCAGTGCCTTGGTTATCACAAACTGGTTGTCAATGAGCTCAGCACACTTAAAAAAGGATAAACATAGCAGTCACTGGCACGTACTATAGTACAATATAGGGGCAGCACTAAAGTCCTCATTATAGTCAGTACCAAAGGCTGGGAACAAATTTTAACCTATCCTCTCAGCAAGAGAAGGATGCATGGAGAAGGGAGATCTGAAAAAAAGTTACAGAAATTGCAACAAAGAGTAAACTAAAACAATCAAGATTCAAAAGCATCAGGAAGTAGGGACACCATGCTTGACATCACTTATTATGTACCCTTTGTATCCTCATTCTTTCTTGATAAAAATAAATTTGTAATTTGATGGAGGCATATTCCAGTAGCCAAACTTTTCCAGACTCAGTTTGTGCTTAAAATTAAAAGAAACAGTGGTTTAGTGCCTGTCCTTGGTCAGAAACTGCTGCACTAAAGGGATGTAATAAGAGTCAGATTTTAATATCTACAATGAGTTTCCACCACCTTTAATTTCTTACCTTCGCTCAGAACCAAACAAGCGTGCCAACTCCATTCTGCTAGGACTGCAGGTACGAAACCGCTGCTCCTGGTGCTCATCTACTCGGAAGGCCTGTTTGCTGCTGATCCTCTTGGCTTTGGGGATATCTGCCATTCTGACATAGTCCAGATTAATCCGTGTAGCTGGGGAATGACTTGGCCCTTCCCCAACCTTGCGGTTTGAACTTGCTATGCCCGTCTGCATGGTACCGCTGGTCTCTGAGTCCAAGGAGCTCTGGGAAGAGCTAATATAAGAACCACTGCTGTGAAGGTTACCTGTAGGAGGGAAAGGATCACTGTACAGGCTAGAGTGGCATGGTATTACCATGCTACTCTCAGAGGAACTGTACCTGCTGGTGGTGCTGCTTCCAGGAGAGGTGAGCTGCTTTGAGTCGGACTTCAGCTTCTCCAGGGAAAAATAGCCACTCTCCACACGCTTCTTCTGCCGGCTATCCACTTCATTACCATTAACCACACTCTGGGCTGCTGTTCAGGAGGAAGAGAGAACTTGGTTAGAATCAGAGTTTAAAGATACAGAAGACCTCCAACAAGGTGGACAGAGTGATAATATGCTTAGAATGCATTGCAGTAAAAATAAGCTGTAGAGCTTAACTCTCTCAGCATCATTGAAATCAAATGATAGCAAGGCATCTGCCCACACCCTGGGTCAAATCAAGCAAATATATTATTAGATCAATTTTTCTTGCACGCTGGATAGTTCGCATATTGGCAGAGGTTGCATGAATAACCTAATGCTCCTGTACAAAGAAGCTGTGATTACACAGCAATGAACAATGGGGATGTGAACAAGAATAAAGGGCAATAATACCTGGGTATTTTATTCAAGCCCAAAAGTAGATCTGTGCTGTAATCAGAGCAAAGCCCTGGAATTTCAATGATGTCACTATAGTAAGTGACTGGGTCAGTTTCGGCTGGATTAAAACAGAGGCGAATGGTTCCTTAAAAAGAAACTCAGTTTGAACAGGTACACCTGTCAACAGAAATTCTATTACTGCCCGCGGACAATCCAGATTGTTTATCTACAGCTTTTCATTTAATGAACTCCAGGGACTAACAATCAACTCTGTTTCTATATTTCACTCTTAGTATTGTTAATAATTAAATGCATTACAAATTAACCTGATTGTTTATTCCACTACCCTTTCTAATCACTTCTCAGTAGTTTAATTTTCTCAAACATTTTTAGAACTATTAGCAGAAGGATTTCTGGCAACTTCACTTACTTAAAGCCCAGGTTGTTTAACTGCAGCTGTGCAGTTTAAGCAAGTGCTCTGTGTCTATAGGCTGTACTATTCTGGCTGGTGAAATAACAGAAGCATCCTGATACATATTTAGCGGTTTTCTAACTTGTATTATCAACCTGTTCCTGACTATCAAAGATACAATATTAACAGGAAATTAGGCCCAATACAAAAATTCAAGGCCGCAGGCTAACTCCAGCCAATGGCCAGCGTGTTAGAAGAAAACAAAGCTTCAGATTTCATCAGAAAGCCAGTGGGGAATCTTCAGAACCAGTAATTGTATCAGGGGCTGTAATCATAGCTCCATGGAACCACAGTCCAGTGAAAAACTGCTGCTCCAGGAGTTGAAGGGAGAGTAAAAGACCCTCCAAAGGAAGTAAAAAAAACTGCTAAACTTATACTATATGATCACCTAAAGTAACATGCCTGAAATGTTAGTATTCCAAAATGCCATTGATGTTGCTCCCACCCCATATTTTCCCATTATTTCCACTAACCTTCTCTAGGCACTGCTGATGGTCCAGAAGATGTGACAATAGAAGACTGGTTCTGTGAAGGACTTTTCATCATGTTACTGATGACATGGAAGTTTTTATTTTTCAGCTGTTCTTGTTCTTGCCAGAGTGTTGACCTGGTGCTAGGGACCTTCTCAGCATTTGGCATGGTGCTGCTGGTAACTGCAACTTTAGCAGGTCCGGGCTCCTGTCACAAGTGAAATGAAAATGTCCATTTAATACTTCCAAAAATATCCACCAAATATTAAACTCACATTAATTTAGAAAATGCAAGCTCTTGGTATGTTGAATATATAAAATAATAATGGATGCCAGAGAATAATCTGAGGAATGCGGTATTAACAACCCCAAATTTACAAGAGCAAGATTTTAGCAGCTGAACCTTCTGATTAACTTGAAGCTTTGAAGTTGCTGATTAATTATTCGGTAAGTCTAAACCTAAATCTACTCGGAATCTACTATTGGCTTCATTAAATCCAAGATGATAGAATTCATAGAGTGACTTAGTCGCACCTCTAGCATAATATGTCTAATTAATCAGTTACCTCAACAAAAAAATATGTCGTACAAATAAAATAGAATGTGGTTTGTACCAACACCAACTGCAGCATGGTCTCAAGAGTGGAATTACTCATCTACCAAGTAGCTGCAACTCAGGACCCCATAACATTGAATCCAAAAGCCATACCCTGACCCCAACCCACCACACCTCATTGATCATAGTTGAAAGTTAATCGAACCATCTCCGGGTTTCTGTAAAATTGAAAAATTTGCCTATGATACCAAACTTTGGAGGTGTGGTAAACAATGAGGGTGAGACCGATTGATTGCAACAGAACACAGATAAGCAAACAAAATGCACAGACAAACAAACAGATGAAATTTAATACAGAGAAGTGTGAGGTGATATGCATGTTAGCAGAAGGGACAGGGGCAGGTAATATAGACTTAATGGCACAGTTCCAAAGAGTGTGTAAGGACAGAGGGCTTCATGTGCCAAGATTTTTGAAGGCGGCCAGATATTTTGAGAGAATAGTTTGCAAAGCAAATGGGATCATAAATAGAGATAATAAATATAAAAACAAGGAAGTTATACTGAACCTTTAGCATACGAACAGATGAGATAGGAGAAGGCAGCCATTCGCCCCCTTGAGCCTGCCCCGCCATTCAATAAGATCACAGCTGATCTGCTTGTGCTTCACGTTCCACATTCCCATCTACCCCTGATAACCTTCGATTCCCTTGCCTAACAAGAAGCTATCTATCTCTGCCTTAAAAATATTCAGTGACTCCACCTCCACAGCCTTCTGGATAGAAAGCTCCAAAATCACACAGCCCTCTGAGAAAATTTTTTTTCCTCATCTCTGTCCTATAAGAGCGACCCCTAATTTTAAAACACTGCCCCTTAGTTCTGGACTCACCCACAAGAGGAAACATCCTTTCCACATCCACCTTGTCATGACCTTTCAGGATCTTATAAACTTCAATCAAGGCAACAACAAAAATATTGCCCCAGCTCTGGTCACTCACACTTTGTAACATCATAAGAAATAGGAGTAGGCCATTCAGCCCATCAAACCTGCTCAGCCATTCAATAAGATCATGTCTGATCTGATAGTGGCCTTAATTCCACTTTTCTGTCTATGCCCCATAACTCTTGACTCCCTTGTAGATCAAAAATCTGTCAAACTAGCCTTAAATATATCCAATGACCCAGCCTCCACTGCTCTCTGTGAAAGAGAATTCCAAAAACTAATGACCCTTGGAGAAGAAATTCCTGCTCATCCCCGTCTTACATGGGAGACCCCCTGTTTTTAAACTGCACCCACTAGTTCTAGATTTCCCCATGAGGGTAAACATCTTGTCAACATCTACTCTGTCAAGTCCTCTTAGAATCTTACATGTTTCAATAAGATCACCTCTCATTCTTCGAAAGTCCAGTGAGCAAAAGCCCAACCTGCTCAACCTCTCCTCATAAGATAACCCTTCATCCCAGGAATCAGCCTAGTGAACCATCTCTGAACTGCTTTAATGCAAGTATATCCCTCCTTAAGTAAGGAGGTCAGAACTGCACAAAGTACTCCAGGTGCAATCTCACCCACACCCTGTACACTTGTGGCAAGACTTATCTTTTATACTCCACAGCCTTGGAATAAAAGCCAACATTCTATTTGCCTTCCTAATTACTTTCCGTATTTGCATGCTAACTTTTTGTGATTCATATACAAGGACACCTGAATCCCTCTGTATCGCAACATTCTGCAGTCTCTGTCCATTTAGATAATATTCTACTTTTCTATTCTTCCTGCCAAAGTGGACAACTTCACATTTTCCCACATTGTACTCCATCTGCCAGATTTTTGCCCATTCACTTAACCTATCTACATCCCTTTACAGACTTTTTGCATCCTTCTCGCAACTACCTTCCTATCTTTGTCTCAGCAAATTTGACTATAATAGTCAGTCCCTTCATCTAATTCATTAATATAGATTTTCAATAGTTGACACTCCAGCACTGATCCCTGCGGCACTCCATTAGCTAGTTCACCAACCTGAAAAATGATCCATTTATCCTGACTCTCTGCTTCAAGTTTGTTGGCCAATCCTCTATGCATACTAATATACCTCCCCCAACACCATGAGCTCTTATCCTGTGCAGTACCCACTTTTGTGCCACCTTAATGAACACCTTTTGTAAATCCAAATATACTGCATCTAATGGTACCCCTTTATCCAACCTGCTTGTCCCACCTTCAAAGTGCTCTATCCTGGCCAGAAGGCAGGAAGAAAAAAAATCTGTATATATCTATGTCCGCCTGGCTACTTTATAAAATAATTTTTTCTCTTTTCAAAATGGATAATTGCTGGACTGTTAGAATGACCGCAGCTGACCACATGATGGTAGTTCTGCAAGCTTCTGGGCAGTTTAAACATGAACAAAGGCTAACACATCAAACCCTCTGGAATGTAACACGACTTGCATCGTACAAACATTCTAGCCAAACTAACACAAAGGGTTCGTAGACGATACGTCTATACCAGCCAGCTCTGGGCAAAGGCAAAGTCGTTTGGGATTTGACGTTCTTCAACATTCTACCAATGGTTCTTCAGTTACCTGCTCAAAACACAATGGGTTTTAACAAGGGTGCCTTGTTAGCTTAATTGCTCGACCAGAAACCACCTGTCACATGACCAAGACTTGAGCTGTTTGAATTCCTTTAATTAGACAGCCTCAGAATCTTCAGTAGTGGTTTAACCTCAGAAGAGGAACCTGAACTCCAGGTGAGCAGCCTGCCTCTGACCTCCATCTCTCTCCAAGTCTGATTTCCAGAAAGAACCCTATATTTTGCCTACAGAGTGAACTAATATCCAGGATAAAAAAATACTTTGCTGCATCTTCAACAGACTTAACTTCAACTGAGTTCCTAGGACCAAGACCAGGAATTCTGCCAGGCAAAGTCACCTGAAAGAACCTTCATTGGATATTGATTTACTGGACACTGGACTCACGTGAAACCATAACTCTTATTTTTATCATGGTCTTGCCCTATACCTCTTTTTACCTTTATCCCTCTGTAAAGGAAACATCATTTTTCCCTAATATTATTGTGGGATACTGAAACAGGCTTGAGAGGGCCGTGTGTGACTAATTTAATTAAACTGAAGACAGTCAGACAGCAAGGTTTAAATCATCAAAGGGTTAGGTGTAAAAGCAGGCATTTTGAAATGGAAATGTACGAGTTAACATTTGCATTTGTAGATAAGTTGAGAGGTTTGAATTTCAAACAGACATGACCAGAAGTTATACAACTGACAAAAAATCGTAAATAAATAAGGCAAAGCTATTAAGTTTTTTTCCTGGAAATGCTGGCCATAATGACAACATGAAAGATTTTTATATTCTGGGAAAGGTAACTTCCAAAGAAAGTTTATAACAATGGATTTACAGATCAAAAGGGGAGAAATAAATTTAAGGCAGGATTGAAGGCTGTATGGTGAGTGGCCATATGAGATCTTGAAAGGTGGACTGTGTGAAGACAGTCCTGTGAAAAAGCAGCCTATAGCCACCCCAGAGAAGTGTTTGCTTGTTCCAGAAAGCAAGGTTTTGTTATAAGACTTGGATTTCCATTGTCGAGTGAGAGGGAGAGAGAGGCTATGAAATACCTCCCTTACAGCAACAGTGGGTCCCTTGTGGTAATATTACTGGATGTTTTATAGGTTAAGAATCCATTTGAACTGTTGCCTGAAGAAGGGTGTTTATTTTGGGAGTCTAGCTAAGGAGAAATCTTTTAGGAGATGTTGTAAGACTAAATTTAACTGTGTAACTGTAATCTTGTGTGTTTAAGTTTTCTTTCCTGAAAAAAGGTTAATAAATGTTTCAATTTAATATTTAAAATCTCCAAAAGTAAAAGTGGAATCTTTTCTTCTAACTTCAGTGCATCTACCTTCTTGTAATAAAAATATAAATTGCAAATTGTTACGATAGCTTGGCCAAGTTTCCCTTTGAGATTTGGTCAGCCTGGCAATTACCACCTTTTTAGACCAGCATTTATTGCCCACCCTTAATTGCCCTTGAGAAGGTGATGGTGAGCTGCCTTCTTGAACTGCTGCAATCTACACAATGTGGGTACACCCACAGTGCTGTTAGGGAGGGGGGTTCCAGGGTTTTGACCGAGTGACAGTGATGGAACAACAATATATTTCCAAGTCAGGATGGCGAGTGGCTTGGAGGGGAATTTCCAGGCGGTGGTGTTCCCATGCGTCTGCTGCCCTTTTCCTTCTAGATGGTAGTGGTCATAGGTTTGAAAGGTGCTGTCTAAGGAGCTTGGTGTGTTTCTGGAGTGCATCTTGTAGATGGTACACATTGTTGCCACTGTGCTCAGTGATAGAGGGAGTGAATGTTTGTGGATGGGATGCCAATCAAGTGGGCTGTATGTCCTGGATGGTGTCAAGCTTCCTAAGTGTTGTTGGAGCTGCACTCATCCAGGCAAGTAGACAGTATTCCATCACATTCCTGGCTTGTGCCTCGTAGATTGTGGACAGGCTTTGGGGAATCAGGAGGTGAGTTACTCACCTCAGGATTCCTAGCCTCTGACCTGTTGTCATAGCCACATATGGCTAGTCCAGTTCAGTTTCTGGTCAATGGTAATCCCCAGGACGTTGATAGTGGGAGGGTTCAGCGATGGTAATGTCATTGAATGTCAAGGGGCGATGGTTAGATTCTCTCTTGTTAGAGATGATCATTGCCTATTGTATCATAACACCTCTTTTATTGTATCAGTGCAAAAAGGGGTGGACTTTGTGAAACCTTCTTCCCGCTTTTTGTGCGCGTGTAAAATAAACATTTTACCTTATCTCGAGTTTGCTGTGAGGTTATTAATAGAGGATTGCATAACTCCAAAACTGAAGGGTTGGGAAAATACACAGCTACTAATAAAGTGGGAAATCAAAAACCAAAAACATCTTTCTTTTTATGGATGGGTTGTGAGTGTAGAAATCAGGGCTTATCAATCTAGAATCTATCTAACTCGGCCTAAAAAACAATGGGCAAGAGATACAGGGAGGCTGTGAGGAAAGAAGTTTTTATGCAGCAAATGAGTGACCTAGAACTTGCTGCCTATGAGGCTGGTGGATGTGGAGATGATCGATTATTTCAAAAGAAAATTGGTTAGGCACTTGAGAAAATAAACTTGGAGGGCTATGGGGAGGGAGTGGGGAAATGGAACTGACTGGATTGCTTTACAAAGAGTCAGCATGGACTCAATGGACCAAATGGCCTCCATCTGCACTGTAATGACACTTTGAGCAGAATTTCACCAGTCCCCAGGTGGCAGGCTGAGGTGTGGGGTGGGGTGCTGTTAAACAGCAGGGAGCCGTGGCAGGATAGCTCCCTGTCGCAGTCCTCCATCAGGAATGTTTCCCTATTAAGGACCTTAGCAACTTGAAACCGGGCATCCATGAGGCACTGTGGGCCACCAGCAGCTGCAGAATTGTATACAACCACAATCTGTAACCTCATGGCCCGGCATGTCCCCCGCTCTACCATTACCATCAAACTGGGGGATCAACCCTGGTCCAATGAGGAGTGAAGGGGAGCATGCCAGGAGCAGCACCAGGCATACCTAAAAATGAGGCACCAACTTGGTGAAGCTACAGCACGGGACTACTTGCATGCCAAAGAGCAAAAGCAGCATACGATATACAGAGTGAAGCGATCCCACAACCAATGAATCAGATCTAAGCTCTGCAGTCCTGCCACATCCAGTTGTGAATGGTGGTGGTCAATTAAACAACTAACTGGAGGAGGCGGCTCCACAAATAGCCCCATCCTCAATGATGGGGGAGCCCAACACATCAGTGCAAAAAACAAAGCTGAAGCATTTGCAACAACCTTCAGCCAGAAGTGCCGAGTGGATGATCCAACTCGGCTTCCTCCGGAGGTCTCCAGCTTCACAGATGCCAATTTTCAGCCAATTCAATTAACTTCGCGTGATATTAAGAAACAGCTGAAGGCACTGGATACTGCAAAGGCTATGGGCCCTGACAACACACTAGCAATAGTACTGAAGACTTGTGGTCCAGAGCTAGCTGTGTCCTTAGCCAAGCTGTTCCAGTACAGATACAACACTGGCATCTACCTGGCAATGTGGAAAATTGTCCAGGTATGTCCTGTCCACAGAAAGTCGTGCAAATCTAATCCAGTCAATTACCACCCCATCAGTCTACCTTAATCATCAGCAAAGTGATGGAAGGGATCATCAACAGTGCTATCACACAGCATTTACTCAAACAACTTGCTCAATGATGCTCAGTTTGGGATCCGCCAGGACCATTCAGCTCCTGACCTCATTACAGCCTAGTTCAAACATGGACAAGAGAGCTGAACTCCAGAGGTGAAGTGAGAGTGAGTGCCATTTGATCAAGTGTGGCATCAAGAAGCCCTAGCAAAACTGGACTCAATGAGAATCAGGGGGAAAACTCTCCACTGGTTGGAGTTAAACCTAGCACAAAGGAGAATTATTGTGGTCGTTGGAGGTCAATCATCTCTGTCCCAGGGCATCACTGCAGGAGTTCCTCAGGGTAGTGTGCTAGGCTCAATCTTTGCTGCTTCATCAATGAACTTCCCTCCGTTATAAGGTCAGAAGTTGGGTTGGTCTCTGATGATTGCGCAATGTTCAGCACCATTCGTGACTCATCAGGTACTGAAGAAGTCCGTGCCCATATGCAACAAGACCTGGACAACATTCAGGCTTGGGCTTATAAGTGGCAAGTAACATTTGCACCACACAAGTGTCAGGCAATGACCACCTCCAACAAGAGAGAATCCAACCATCTTCTCTTGACATTCAATGGCATTACCATCACTGAATCCCCCACTATCAACATCCAGGTGGTTACCATTGACCAGAAACTGAACTGGGTCAGCCAAATCAATACTGAGGTCAGAGGCTGAGAAATCTGCAGCAAGTAAGTCACCTCCTGACTTCCCAAAGACTGTCCAGCATCTACAATGCACAAGTCAGGAGTGTGATGAAATATTCTCCACTTGCCTGGACGAGTGCAGCTCCATCAACAATCAAGAAGCTTGACACCATCCAGGACAAAGTATCCCGCTTGATTGGCACCCCATCCACAAACATTCACTTCCTCCACCACCGATGCACAGTGGCAGCAGATACACTGCAGGAACTCACCAAGGCTCCTTCGACAGCGCCTTCAAAGCCCTCGACCTCTACCGCCTAGAAGGACAAGGGCAGCAGATGCATGGTGATCATCACCTGGAAGTTCCCCTCCAAGCCTGACATGGAAATAAATTGTCATTCCTTCGGTGTCGCTGGGTCAAAATCCTGGAACTCCCTCCCTGACAGCACTGTGGGTGTACCTACACCGCATGGACTGCAGCAGTTCAAGGCAGCGGCTCACCACCACCTTCTCAAGGGCAATTAGGGATGGGCAAGATAAATGCTGGCCGAGGCGGCAACGCCCACATCCCATGAATGAATAAAGAAAGGGCCATTTTATGAGGCCGCCGGCATTTTGCTGACAGCAGGGCAGCCCCTGCCGCTCTCGGAGGCGACCGGTGTCACGGAGATGGCAGCATGAGCGTTCATCTAGGCCAGAGGTTCCGTGGTCGCGGGCAGGAAAGGCAGCCTCCGCGGCCCCAATGATCCCCATGGGGGGATTTCCCCTTCGACCCCTGGCCCCCTGAATTTTTTATTTTTTAATTTACTTACTTGGAGTCGCCCATGGGTCTTTTGCCGACCTCAGCAGCACCCACCTCTCCCACTGGTGCTGCTGAGGCTCCAGAGCTGCCAGTCCTCTACTTGGGCTGGCATCATCAGGAGATGGTCCGCTGTCCTTAATCGGATGGCAGGCCCGCTCGTGGCTGAATAGGAGACCGCCTGCAGTAAAATCACCAAGCTGATCTCATAGCCAG
The DNA here is from genome assembly GCF_964194155.1 of Cetorhinus maximus. Lineage (NCBI taxonomy): Eukaryota > Metazoa > Chordata > Chondrichthyes > Lamniformes > Cetorhinidae > Cetorhinus > Cetorhinus maximus. The sequence continues at coordinate 60,383,269 of NC_135893.1, forward strand.
CAACTGCAGGCTCAGGATGTACTTTTTGCGCTGTGTCGGAGGGACCCCAAGCCTGTGGTAAAATTCAGTCCATGGGCAGAATTTTACAGTCCCTTACCAGTGGGTTTACAATTATTCAATCATTAGCCACTTAAGGCTGCTTCCTGCCCAGCCTCAGTTTTGAGCCTGGTGGGAGGAATTCAGAGGCGGGGGTAAACCCAGTAGCTCACCTACTGGGGGTGCCTCCCTCAAGAGCCCTTTCCACAGATGACACCACCACAACCCCCACCGCCGAGCATTAACTGACTGTGGACTGCTGTGATGGGATGCATTCCCTGTCAATTCTTCAAGTGGGGGAGTGAGAAACCCTGCCATCTGAAAAATCCTACCCTATGATTTGTCCAACTGCCTTGGCCAACATTCTTCCCTCAACCAAAAATCGATGAACTGATTATTCAACTCATTGCTGTTTATGCAATTTTGTTGAATCCAAACATTTGCCTACCATGACTACAATTTCAGCGGTAATTCATAGGACATCATGTACATTAAGACATTTCAAGACATGACTACACATTGGTTAAATGTTTACCGACAACATCTTGCCTCACTGACAAAGTGCTGCTGATGGGAATACAAGATCACTGACAATTTACACGAGCTACTCGGAATCCATCAAGATTTTAATTTTAAACAGCAGTGTCTCTCCTGTGGACTAGTCAGCAGTAATAAGTTTAAAATATTCTGCAATGATCCTGGATAAAGAATCATTTACAGAAAAATCTTTTGTTCATTTTACACCAAAATATGTTCTGAAACCAAATAAATATATTAACTGACAAACCAAGGCTGCTGTTTCCAGGTAACAATCATAGGGATCTATTCTGGGAAAGGCAGAAGCCTCTTTTACTGCCTTTATTTTCTAAAAATACCAAGAGCTGATGGGGTCACTCCTGCTATTGTTTAAGCACACACTGTGTGGCTGTCACTTCTGTATTTCAGGAAAAGCACATTAGAACAAGTTTCCTGGCATATAATTCTCTGAACAATTGCAACAACCAGAAAAATGATTCTTATTAAAGTCTTGGACCTAGAAATTCATTCGTGCCTGAAAAACGGATGTGGCACCAAACAGGTACCAAAGATTCTAACAAAGTGGTCAGGAAGCATCTGCTCATTACAAGCTGTAAGTACCTCACCTGCCAGACTTGCACAGTCAAAACCTAAAGGGAAAGCCAAATTGGACAGCCACTGAAATCTGAGACTGAGGATTGTGATGCACAATTATCTCACACCTATTCATAGTGAAGCAGGAAGCATACCAACTTCATGTTGCTTGCTAATCATAATGTTTGTGCCATGCAACCCAGTACTGAACACAATATTGAGTGGCTACATGTCTTAGCAGGGGGCCCAAATTCATGTGAGACTACCATCACTTGCACTACTTAAAGACAGGCTACACCTCTTAAAGGGGAGGTGCATTCTGGTTACATCAGATGCTGAGACTGGTTAAAGAAGAGTTGAAGACCGGACGAAACACACAAAAAATGGTCCTTGGATGTCATGTTAGAGGCCTAGGTGCAGGGTGCACAGGAGGAAAGGGGTCCTCCAGGCAGATACAGAGAAAGCAGCAGGAATAAGTAGTCATTGCAAGTAATGCCTGAATTCTAGCCCTGAGGACCTGGATAGAGTGCTGAAAGAAATTTAAAGATCTCACAGAGGTGGTCAAGGTCAATGAATGTCATACCCTCCCAGCTTCACCATCAGTCTCACACTGCTCTATTCACCACAACCCCTTCACTTGCCTACCATCAACCACAGCTCAAACCTCACATTCATAACCTCGCCCTCACATTTAACACTGCTGCAAACCAGACTCTGACATCTCACTGCCTGCACACACACTGCCAGCTATTCAACAGTGGCAAGCATATTGTTTTGCACGACACTCACTCACTTATTTCCCTTTCTCTTGCAGGACAAGTAGGCCTGTAATTGGAGGCAGTAGCAGTGAATTGGCAGAGAGGCAGGCATGGCTGCATATTTTCATCTCCATTGAGGAAGCGGTGCTGACCATCATTGGAGCAGCTGCCATTGAGATAGTGGCCAGTGATGGGGCTGAAACTGTCTAGGTTGTAGGTTACCATCGAATACACCTTCGGACCTCACCGGAGACACCAGCAACGGCGCAGAGAATAAAAAAGAGCAGGGGAATAAGTCAGATACATGATCGGAGGAAGCAGCAGGGAACAAAAAAGAAAGAGCGGGGGAACAGCATGGACCTGCGCCCTAATGAATCCATGACTTGTCAAATCCCATTGCACCCTTATGCTGCAACATGTTATGATTTATAATCTGTAGACGGTGTAATGATGCACCTCCTGTTTTCTTCCCCTTTCCTCACCCCAATCTTGCCCTTGTACCTTTACGTTTTCAAATACTCAAGAACTGCTGCCTGACCAAGCAGTGGTGCAGGAGGCTGAATGCCCAGATGAAGAATCAAGAGGAAGAAACACCCTCAACTTAATGTGACACTCACAATCACCAGTTCAGATACTGGCACTGCATAAACTTTAAAGAGTAGCAGAGAGGTGAGATTTGCACATATAGTGAGTCACCAGGCACAAATGGGCTGCAGCCAGGTTGGGGGTGGGGCACCAAGGTAGCACAGGTGTCAGCATTCCAAAGGGTGATGTCATGCACGAGTTCTGCTGCAGAGGATTCTGATGAGGACTTTGACGCATGACATACGGAAAAAGACTGACAGGAATGTACACAGTAATGCTTGATGCATTGACAGCCTTCCAGAAAGCCTGCTATCCCTGTCATGGAGGAGTCTGGCTCCAAATGCGCACAGGTCTTAGTGACTATATCATTTTATGATGAAACCAGTAGCCACAGCACCAAAGCGTCTGCAGCTATGGAATCAAAAATTGCAGCTAAGGTGTCCTGAGCCAGGACCTGTCAAGGGGAGATAGTTAGATTCTCTCACGCGGAGATGGTCAATGTTTGGCAGTTGTGTGACTCAAATGTTCTTTGCCACTTATCAGTCCAAGGAATGTTGTCCAGGTCTTACTGCATTCAAGTATGGACTGCTTCAGTATTTGAGGAGTTGCGGATGGTACTGAGCACTGTGCAGTCATCAGCAAACATTTCCACTTCGGACCTTATGTTGGAGGGAAGATTGTTCAGCCTAGGACACTACCCTGTGTGCAGTGATGCTCTGGGGCTAAGGGGCCTCCAAGAACTACAACAACCTATTTTTTTTTTGCTAGGTATGATTCCAATCACTGGAGAGCGTCCCCCAGAAACTGACATTGCTAGAGCTCCTTCGTGCTACACTCGGTCAAATGCTTCCTTCATGGTTAAGGGCTGTCACTCTAGCCTCACCTCTTGAATTCAGCTTTTTTATCCTTGCTTGGACGAAAGCTGTAATGAGGTCTGCAGACGAGTGGACCGGATGGAACTCAAACTGAGCATCAGTGAGCAGGTTGTTGTTAAGTATGATAGCAAACATCTTCTATCATTGCTAATGATTGAGAGTAGATGATAGGATGGTAATTGGCCAGGTTGGATTTGTCCTACTTTTTGTGGACAGGACATACCTGGGCAATTTTCCACATGTCATGTAGGTGCCAGTGTTGTTGCTGTATTGGAACAGCTTGGCTGGGGGCAGGATTAGTTCTAGAGCACAAGTCTTCAGTACTACAGCCAGGATGTTGTCAGCATCCATAGCCATGGTTATATCTGGTGCCATGTGGAATGTATTGAATTGTCTGGCATCTATGACAGTGGGAACCTCAGGAAGAGGCCAAAATGGGTCATCCACTCAGCATTTCTGGCTGAAGATGGTTGCAAATTCTTCATCTTTATCTTTTGCACTGATGTGCTGGCTCCCCCTTCATTTAGGGTGGGAATGTTTGTGGATCTTCCTCTTCCACCATCATTTACGACTAGATGTGGCAGGACTGCACAGGTTAGATCTGATCCGTTGATTCTGGGATCGCTTAGCTCTGTCTATCTGCTGTTTAGCATACATATAGTCCTTTGTTGTAGCTTCACCAGGTTGACACCTCATTTTTAAGTACGCCTAGTGTTGCCTCTGGCATGCTTTCCTACATTCATTGAAACAGGATTTGTCCCCGAGCTTGATAACAATGGTAGAGTGTGGGACATGCTGAGCCATCAGTTTACAGATTGTGGTTAAATATAATTCTGCTCCTGCTAACAGCTACATGCCTATTCTGAATCAATCCCATTTAGCACAGTGGTAGGGCCACACAACATGATGGAGGGTATCTTCAATGTGAAGATGTTACTTGGTCTCCACAAGGGCTTTGCACTGGTCACTCCCACCAATGCCATCATGGACAGATGCAACAGCAACAGGTAGAGTGGCATGGAGAGGTCAAGTAGATTTTTCCCTTGTGTTGGTTCTCTCACTACCTGCTGCAGGTCCAGTCTGGCAGACATGCTCTTCAGGATTCAGCCAGCTCAGTAGGTAGTGGTGCCTCAGAGACACACTTGGTGATGGATTGAAATCCCCCACCCACATTACATTCCATGCTCTTGTTAACCTCAATAATTCTTCCAACTGGTGTTCAACATGGAGGAGCGCCGATTCATCAGCTCAAGGAGGGCGGTAGGTGGTAATCAGCAGGAGGTTTCCTTGCCCATGTCCGGCCTGATGCCATGAAACTTCATGGGGTTTTGGAGTCAATGTTGAGGACTCCTAGGCTACTCCCTACTGACCGTACACCATTGTGCTGCCACCTCTGGTGAGTATGTTCTGCCAGTAAGATAGGACATACCCAGGGATGGTGATGGAGGAGTCTGTGACATTGACTGCAAGGTATGATTTGGTGAATATGACAATTGTCAGGCTGTTGCTTAACTAATCTTTCCCAATTTTAGCATAAGTCAGTGCCCAGAAGTTAACGAGGAGGACTTCTCAGGATCAATGAGGCAGGACATGTCTTTGTCATTTCTGATGCCTAGGTTGATGCCGAGTGGTCCATTTATTTTTATCCTTATTCAACTTTTCTGTAGTGATTTGATACAACTGAGTGGCCTGCTCGGCCATTCAGAAGGCGACTAAGAGTCAACCACATTGATGTGGGTCTGGAGTTAAATGTAGCCAGACCAGGTAAGGGCAGCATATTTGCCCCCCTGCAGAACATTAGTGAATCAGATGGGTTCTTATAACAATCAGTAGTTTCATCATTATTATTAATAATTAGACTAGAATTTTATTCAAGACTTATTCATTTTTGAAATTAAATCCTCCCAGCTGCCATAGTGGGATTTGATGCCATGCCTCTGGATCATTAGTCAGGGTTTCTGGATTACTAGTCCAGTAACATTGTCATAGTGGTACCATTCGCTACCTCTGCTGGCAAGCTGTCTGGGATTCCCACAGGTGTCCATAGCTCACATGAGGCATAGTCTTTCAAGCTTAAAATCCTGGAGCCCATTTTAAATTGGAAAGGCTTTTTCATCCTGTGACTTGTTGCTGCAATGCACTACCAAATATGGTACTGTGCCAAGCAGACGAGAAAGTCATAACCACCCTTCATCTGAGCTGAGTTAGCTGATCATAGCTGGGGAAGATGTGCTTGTGCGAGGGACAGGAACATGAGTTTTCTGCTCTGGATCACTGTCCAGTAGTTCCTGGATAAAGATATAACTGGGGTTGGTTATACAGGATTTTGCCTGGCTTCCCAATGTAAAATAATGAATATCAGCTTTTTAACGATAGCTATTGTGTGCTTCTATTTTTTCCCTTTTCCCAATTCCTTTATACAATTTCAGCTGTGCCATTCAACACTATTTACAACAGAATGACTGTTATTATGCCTAAAATGTTCTGAACTCCTCCTCTTCCCAGTCCACCCCCTTTTAATGTCCCGTCCCCCCCCCTCCCCCCCAGGCGCTGACTCTTGCTAGGGCACTTTTCCAGATGTGATGGCTACCCCCCCACCCCTGCCCTCTGGTACTTCACTCAAGTGACAATTCTTCATGTATGAGCCTAGATGACAATCTTTGGCAGGATATCGTACTTTGGAGCACCGTTTGTCCCATCATTATTCTTAATTTCCTTCCTGTTTGAAAATGTAACAAGCCACAATGTGCCAGATCAGATTATTATTTCTGGACTGTATGAACTGCATTTGATCTACAGTCCTCAGCATCACTGGCAAAGCAGATCTGCAATATTCAGCCCTGGCAACACAAAGGGATTCATATTATCAACCCTGGCAACAGAAAGACCAACACGAGACACATGACACATGAGCATTAATGTGAACCAACAAAGCAGAGAAATGGCGATAATGGGGAGGCGATGGCATAGTGGTATTGTCGCTGGACTAGTAATCCAGAGACCCAGGGTAATGCTCTGGGGACTTGTGTTCGAATCCTACCATAGCAGATGATGGAATTTGAATTCAATAAAAATCTGGAATTAAAAGCCTAATGATGACCATAAAACCATGGTCGATTGTTGTAAAAACCCATCTGGTTCACTAATGTTCTTTAGGGAGGGAAATCTGCTGTCCTTACCTGGTCTGGCCTACATATGACTCCAGACCCACAGCAATGTGGTTGACTCTTAAATGCCTTCTGAGTAGGGATGGGCAATAAATGCTGGCCTAGCCAAAGATGCCCACATCCAATGAATAAATTTTTAAAAATTATTGACACTCACAACACTGACACGTCGACACTAACCAGTACAGGGAACAAAGACTAGCATTGGCAATATCTACAACAACAACTCACATAGGCACAACTAGCACTGTCAGAGAAGAGATATTCAATTTATGCAATTGAATCTCTCAAGTCAAATTTTTTTCTGAGTGGCCTTTGAGATGCACAGCAGTTGATCAAGAGATGCATCTGATATAAATACAAATTAGAGATATCAAGCCAAAGAGAAACATAAGCTGTTACTGGGAGAAAGTGGATAGGCTAGGTCATCTGTTTTAAAAGAAAGAACTTGCAGTTACATAGCATCTTGCCTAAAGAGTTTTACAGCCAATCAAGTACTTTTGAAGTGTAGTCACTTTTGTAATGCAGGAAATACAGCAGCCAATTTACAGACAGGCAGGCTTCACAAACAACAATACAGATTGGCCAAGGCACCAGAGAGAACTCCATAGTGCCTTGGGGTCTTTTATATCCACCCAAGAGGGCAGACAGGATGGTTTAACATCTCATCTGAAAGATGGTACCTCCAATCGTGCAGCACTCCCTCAGTATTGGAGTTCAGCTTAGATTTTTGTGCTCAAATCTCTGAAGTGAGACTTGAATCCACAACCCCATGGCAAAAGTGATACAAAAATAGTCCCCCCCACCATCCCACATCCCCCAGTATTTTCCTTTCTCTTGTATTGAGTGGCCCAGTGCAGCAATGTTAACTGCAAGTGTCAGAGCCAAATCCAGTGCATGGGTCTCCAAGGAGTCTTTGCCTCAAGGAAATTCAATCTGTTCAGCCTCTCAGGTGGCAGCTTTCTCAATAAGGGTCAAGCAGGTTGAAATTATCTTCAGGAACTTGATGTTCATTTATTTTTTTTAAAAAGTGTTTGTTGATAGAAATAATAGCAGTGAAATGCACCACTAAGCCTGGTCTGCCTCATTCAAGGTACTCACCTACTCCCCAGAAACTGTACTGGAGAACAGGATACATGAGCTACTTAACAGGAAACAAATGCCATTTGCATAAAAGAGAGCTGAACATTAATAGTATCACTAACAACAGAAAGAAGTGCAGAAGGAGTAAACAAATAGCATCCAAAAGTTCCCACTGAAAATTAGATGCGAAGCTCTCCCGATAGCCTAGAAAATGAGTGCATCGCTCAGTGAGGTATTTAAGCACGTGTTCAAACGGTCCTAGGTTGGATTACTGGCCTGCAATCCGTTAAATGATCTCAGCATGGATTGTGGTAGGAATGCCATAAATTGACTTCAGTGCCCCTGGATTAGGGAGGATAAAAATTAGCTATAGCTCAAACTCCTGGTTGCTACCTGGTAACTACTGTTGGAAAGTGCATGTTAAATAGCACTTTGCCACTCAGTGTCTCATCTCACGTGTTAAAGAATAGTAACTTGAATGAAGGCTGTTTGTGTCAGGATCGCACCACAGAAAAGAGCCAGTGCCCTCAAAAGATATGGGGAGAAAATGGGAAATGGAAATATGAAAATCATGATTTCCTGCTGACATGCTTTCTCCATGTGGCCTGCAGATCACGGTGCTCTTATCCCTGATGGGAAATTTTTCCAGTATCTTTGCCAACATTTATCCCTCAACCAACACCAGTCAAACAGCTCAATTGGTCATTTATCTTGTGGCTGTTTGTGGGACTTTGCTAAGCGCAAATTGGTTTGCCACATTTCCCCACAATGCAGTGGCCACATTTCAGCATAAAGAGTTGGCTGTGAAGCTCTCTGGAATGTTCTGAGGTTATGTTCTATATAAATAAATGTTCTTTCTCTCTTGCAGCAATTCAGCCACACAAACTTCATTTTTATTGAAAGTGAATCTTTTGTGTAATTGGAGAACACTTTAAAACTTAATTACCTGGTGATAGGCACCGCAGGCAATAGGGTTAAATTCAACACAATGCAATGTATATATCAAATTAATTTTATCTTTTTAATTTAGACATTACCTGTGGTGTGGGAGGTTCCACTTTCCGTTTCTTTTTTTGATTCTGTTTGTTGGTGCGAGGATACACGACCAGCATTTCAAACCAGCTGAAAAGGAGAGATACAAAGACATCAGAACTCCAAGTGACAATAACACTGTTCACCAATTCTGGGAGTTTTATTCATAACAGACAGCAGCTTTTACAAGAGAAAAATACAGATGATGTCAGAAATCTGAAATAAAAACAGAAAATGCTTAAAACATTCCGTCAGCGTCCGTGGACAGAGAAGCGCAGTTAACATTTCAGATCAATGACACTGTCACAATTGAATGCTGGTGGACCATTAAACAACTAACCGGAGGAGGAGGAGGTTCAACAAATATCCCCACCCTCAGTGATAGGGGAGCCCAGCACACCAGTGCAAAAGACAAGACTGGAGCATTTGCAACAATTATCAGCCAAAGGTGCCGGGTGGATGATCCATCTTGGCCTCCTCCAGAGGTCCCCAGCATCACAGATTCCAGTCTTCAGCCAATTCGATTCACTCCATGTGATATCAAGAAACGGCTGAAGGCATTGGATACTGCAAAGACAATGGGCCCTGACAACATTCCAGCAATAATACTGAAGACTTGTGCTCCAGAACTAGCCGCATTCCCTAGCAGTGCTGTTCTAGTACAGCTACAATACTGGCATTGACCTGGCAATATGTAAAATTGCCCAGGTATGTTCTGTTCACAAAAGGCAGGACAAATCCAATCCAGCCAATTACCACCCCACCAGCCTACTCTCCATCATCAACAAAGTCATGGGATGTGTCGGCGACAGTGCTACCAAGTGGCACTCACTCAGCATTAACCTGCTCACTGACACTCAGTTTGGGTTCCGTCAGGGCCACTCAGCTATGGGCCTCATTATGCCTTGGTCTAAACATGGACAAAAGAACTGAACTCAAAAGTTGAGAGTGACTGCCCTCGACATCAAAACAGCATTTGACCGAGTTTGGCATGGAGTCATACTTAGTACAAAGGAAGACGGTTGTGGTTATTGAAGGTCAATAATCTCAGTCCCGAGACATCACTGCAGGAGTTCCTCAGGGTAGTGTCCTATGGCCAACCAGCTTCAGCTGCTTCATCAATGACCTTCCTTCCATCATAAGGTCAGAAGTGGGAATGTTCGCTGATGATTGCACGATGTTCAGCACCATTCATGACTCCTCAGATACTGAAGAAGTCTGTACCCATATGCAGCAAGACCAAGACAATATACAGGCTTGGTCTGATAGGCGGCAAGTAACACTCACGCCACGCAAGTGCCAGGCAATGACCATGTCCAACAAGAGAGAATCTAACCATCTCCCCTTGACATTCAATGGCGTTACCTTCGCTGAATCCCCCACTATCAACATCCTCGGGGTTACCATTGACCAGAAACTGAAAAGGACCTGCTTATAAATATTGTGGCTACAAGAGCAGGTCAGAGGGTGGGAATTCTGCTGAGAGTAATTCACCTCCTGACTCCCCAAAGCCTATCCACCATCTACAAGGCACAAGTCAGAAGTGCAATGGAATACTTCCCACTTGCCTGGATGAATGCAGTTCCAACAACACTCAGGAAGCTTGACACCATCCCGGACAAAGCAGCCTGCTTGGTTGGCACCCCATCCACCACCATAAACATTTAGTTCCTCCGCCACCAACGCACAATGGCAATAGTGTGTACCATCTACAAGGTGCATTACAGCAACTCACCAAGGCTTCTTTGACAGCACCTTCCAAACCCATGAACTTTACTACCTAGAAGGACAAGGGCAACAGATGCATGGGAACACTACCTCGCAGTCAAACAGCATCCTGACTTAGAACCATATCGCTGTTCCTTCACTGCCGCTGGGGCAAAATCCTGGAACTCCGTTCCTAATTGCACTGTGGGTGTTCCTGCAACACATGGATTGCCCTGGTTCAAGAAGGCAGCTCACGCCACATTCGCCAAGGCAAATAGGGATGGGCAATAAATGCTGGCCTAGCCAGCGACATCCACATCTCATGAACAAATTTTTTTAAAAACACTGTCACAATTGGGAGTACTGATAGATGTGATAGTTTTTAAGCAAGGCAGGGAAAGAATAAAAGGGAAGGTCTGTGATAAGGGTGGAAGGCAGGAGAGATCAAATGGCAAAAGGGATGATGGTGCAAGACAAAAAGGGATGGTAATGGCACAAGCAAAGAAACAAAATATGTATCCAGAGGAGGTGTAAATGAAAACTTCAAAACCATCGCCAATATGCAAAAACAAAATAACACAGAAGAGGAAAAAAATGGGAGCAGAGGTTATGATCTGAAATGGTTGAACTTTTTCAAGTTTCTGTTTGATATAGAGAGCACAAAGTACACACTATGGATAGATATCAAGTTACGTTCAAAGTCCTAAATTACATGTTTAAATTTTGATTTGGGACTTCAAACTCAACTTTCTAGCTCAGACACAAAAACGCTATAAACTAACTATATGGTTACACCAAAGGTACTTCTGGACTTCAAGTCAAATCAGAATGAGCTTAATTTACTTTGTTAAAACCTTAACCCCGTTTACCCTATTATTCCCACAGCATGATTTCAATTTCTGCAAATGAGAGTTTCACTCTAAGGTATTACCAATTAAATAACACTGCACAGATCACAATCATACTTCACGTGAATATGAACCAACAATTTACACTTGTACAGAGAGCGCCCTTTAATCTTTGCAGGGCTGGTGAAGATACACACAAAGCACAGTGATCTACAAGATTCAAATATTATTAACAAACAAAGTCAGCAATGGCACTGAACCTTGCAAAATGCCTTCATGTTCAACAGAGCAAATAATGTGTCAAAGTACAGAGATCCTCGATAAGCAGGAGTCTCAGTAAGTTATTCAGAAAGTAATAATAAGAGCAGAGAACTTACTAGCCTCGAGCAAGGTTAGAGTTTAGAAATAGAAAATAGTGAATATGTGAAAAGAGTCAGAGAAGGAAAGTGATTCAGGATCAACCTTTAAAAAGGTCCTGGCTTGACATCTGAGCAGTGGGATTGTTAAGGATTATAGATATATTAATAGCTTGATTATTTATTCAGGGAAGTAGAGGAAGAATCATAGCGTTTCTGAAGTTAGAATGAACAGGTGGTGCAGAGATAACCATATACAGACACTGAATGGGGTGGAATTTTAAACTGAATTGCCCCACTTTTACTTTGGATTTTCTTCTATTAAAATTGAGTTAAACAATAAGTTGCAACATCTTCACAATACAGACATGGGGCGGGATTTTCCGCCCCAGCCTGTCACAGGATCATCCGGTCCCGCCAAAAGTCAATGGATTGTCAAATCTCCCGCAGCGGGTCCCGCTATGACATGACCAGAAAATCCTGGCCATGGTAGGTATAATGTGAGAGATGAGGCATTAGATGTAGTGATTGAGGGAGAACCATGGGTCAGTACTATTCACGTGCCATAAATTTAATTAGCTTAAAGGTATTAATAGAAAGAGGAATATTTTACATAACATCAAGGTATTTCTGAATTCTCAAAATATCATCGCAGGTTTTCTTTTAATATAGTGTAAAATAAATATGTACTGACCGTGGAGAAAAGAAAAACCCAATTTGATTGCTATCAGCGATTCCCATTGCAAATTGTATGAGTAAGGATGTCAGGTAAAAGCATGAGACCTTGAGAGGGAAGATGAAGAAAGGGCCATGGAAGTGGGGACTCTTCTCAATGTGCATCCAATCCTGACCCCTTGACCACCACCACCCCCCTCCACAAGTCAAAGCCCATGTGTTGACTCTTGTCCCATTGGCTGAGATTGTCCCTGCAAAGGTATAGGTGGGCAGTCTTTGGCAGGCTCCCATAGCTTCAAAACTCAGAGGTCTACAATAAAATTGCTAAGTGGTTCCCATGCTGCTGAGAAAAAGGCTGACAGCTGGCAAGTGCAGATCAAAGCCAATAAACCCCAAGGTACCAAAAATCATCTCCAAAGCATTGAAAATTGTCTCCAAAGTAATAAAAGTACATTTTCAGAACAAATCCTGGAAGCAAAAGCCTTTTACTTAGGCAAGGAAGCAGGCGTCATATCTCAAAATTTTAAACCTTTTCTTGCCTGTTAGCTATTTAGCCTCATGAATCCCCACTGTCCTCTCAATTTGATTTACCTTGAAGTTCCAGGAAGCCCGGGAAACCCCCGCACTCAGAGTTGGCAGAATCCTAGGTTAAAACTGTACTTAATTGCCATTTAACATTTAAACCTCAGACCCACCAGCGGGGTTTCCTACATTCTAACAAACTTGCTTGTGTTAAATGTGCAAGCTGGTGCATTCTTGTTAGATTCCTGCCACACCAGCAGTTTCTGGTCTTTTAGCCTGCTACCTGCACGGAAAACTGCCCACATGAAAGGGCTAAGATTCCTCCCCGCGCATCCTCCCTCACGCCTTCTCCTCCTTCCCAGAAACATGATAGGGTCCCCCTTGTCCTCACTTATCACCCCACCAGCCTCCACATTCAAAGGATCATCCTCCGCCATTTCCGCCAACTCCAGCATGATGCCACCACCAAACACATCTTCCCTTCACCCCCCCTGACGGCATTCCGTAGGAATTGTTCCCTCCGGGACACCCTGGTCCACTCCTCCATCACCCCCTACTCCTCAACCCCTACCTATGGCACCTCCCCATGCCCACGTAGAAGATGCAACACCTGCCCCTTCACTTCCTCTCTCCTCACCGTCCAAGGGCCCAAACACTCCTTTCAAGTGAAGCAGCATTTCACTTGCATTTCCCCTAACTTAGTCTACTGCATTCGTTGCTCCCAATGCGGTCTCCTCTACATTGGAGAGACCAAACGCAAACTGGGCGACCGCTTTGCAGAACACCTGCGGTCTGTCCGCAAGAAAGACCCAAACCTCCTTGTCGCTTGCCATTTTAACACTCCACCCTGTTCTCTTGCCCACATGTCTGTCCTTGGTTTGTTGCATTGTTCCAGTGAAGCCCAACGCAAACTGGAGGAACAGCACCTCATCTTCCGACTAGGCACTTTACAGCCTTCCAGGCTGAATATTGAATTCAACAACTTTAGATCTTAAACTCCCCCTCTCCCCATCCCCACCCCGTTTCTCCCCCCTCCCTTTTTTTTCAATAATTTATATAGATTCTTCTTTTCCCACCTATTTCCATTATTTTTAAATCTAAAACTAAAACTTTGTTAGTCTTTCCACCCCACCCCCACTAGAGCTGTACCTTGAGTATCCTGTCTTCCATTCTTAATTAGCACTTTTCCTAGACAATATCATCACCTTCAACACCTCTTTGATCCTTTTGTCTGTGACATCTTTTGATTATCTGCTCCTATCACTGCTTGCTTATCTCCACAATCACCACACCCTCAACTTCTCTCTCCCCCCGCCCCCCCACCTTAGACCAGCTTATATTTCACTTTTCTCCTAACTATACTCAATTCTGCCGAAGGGTCATGAAGACTCGAAACGTTAACTGATTTCTTCTCCACCGATGCTGCCAGACCTGCTGAGTTTTTCCAGGTAATTCTGTTTTTGTTTAAGATTCCCTCTATATGTTTATGAAATGTTTTAAGGTTCAATTTAACAGTATCTGCTAATCTTTTCTCATAACCTCTCTGTCTCGAGTATTAAGTTCTTCAATTAGTTATTGTACTTTCCATAATGTTCCTGGCTGAATCATGCTTCTGACATTTGTCATAAATCTTTTTCTGTTTTATTTTAACTTTTATTTCCTTTGTCATCCAGGAGACATTAACTTTGGATTCTCTATCTTTTCCCTTCAAAGGAAAATGCCTAGTTTACACCTGAACTATGTCTTCTCTGAATGTTCTCTATTCCTCTGTGCCTGCTTTACCCTAAATGTTTTTTTTCAGTCCACTTGTTCTAGGCCCCTTCTTAAATCACTGATATTAACTTTTCCAAATTGAGCAATTTTACCTTTGATACTCCCTGGTCTTTTTCCTAATTATTTTAAATCGAATCATGTTGTGGTTACTGTTAGCTAGATGATCTTCTACTGTAACACACTCCACTTGCCCTACTTCATTACTCAGAACTAGGTTCAATACGACTTCCTACATTATTGGAATGGAGACGTATCGATCAAGAAAGTTTTCTATACGTATAGCAGAAATTCTTCTCCTTCCCTACCTTTAGCTGCACGTTTTTCCCATTCTATATCAGGATAATTAAATCTAATATTACTACCCTATTTTTGATACACGCATTTGAAATTTGGTGCCAGATTTGCTCATCTATCTCGTCTCACAGTTTGGCACCCGATAAAAAATTCCCAACCATGTATCAGATACCCTTCAAGTCAAATAGATTTTACTGAAAAATGACATTTTCTCAAAGCTTTTCATCTTGCACTCATCAGGACAATCACAAGAATACCAATGTCAGGGGAAGCAACAACTTTATACTTCATGAGAAGAGAGTGCTGATTGGCTAGCGAGTGGACTCTGATTGGTAGAGGCGTTGCCATGGAGAATGCACCAGTTAATAGTGACTGACAGTTAACTACCAAGCATTGTTTGAATTTTAAACCAGGCAGCTTGACTCTGATTGGTCAAGGCATTGCCCTGAGAAATGAACCAGCGAATGGCTAGCGCTTATTTGTTCAGCTGAAACAGACACAATGTGTGTACATGTTCTTTCTGTCTGCAAAGGACAGGATCCTGTGTATTAATATATTTAACTTCCAGTACATGCAAATGAGCCACACTGCAAGCCTGACTGGCAATCTTAAATTGGTTGTCTGCATAATTTTTAGCACTGAAGTGGGGCTTTCGAGCTGTACTGCAATTATGGGGTTAAAATGATTTTCTAACATTAAGCTTATTAAGTGCAAAAGCAACAAAGCAACTTTACTGCAGATGTGTGAGTCACATGGTTTGTTTCAGTAAACATATCACAAACACATCCTCTGAGGACATCCTGCTGGATGATTGGTGCTTAGCACCCACTTTGACCCTACAAGTCTGTTCTGGACAGACACTAGTGCTGATGTTATTTCCACAACTGAAAACAATGGAGCCTACCAAGGTAAGCTGTCCCTGGCTCCAAGGCTGTTCCTTGTGTGGAAGATTTCTCGCCTTCCACGACAGGGATGAATGGAACAAAAACAAAAATTCCTGGAAAAATTCAGCAGGTCTGACAGCATCTGCGGAGAGGGATACAATTGACGTTTTGAGTCCGTATGACCCTTCATCAGAACTAAGGCATATAGAAATGAGATGAAATATAATATGAATGGATGTTGTCTGGGGCCATTTGGTTGTGCCAATTTCCTTCTCCGTTTCTTAATTAGATTACATGATGGTGGTTATCCTGTGTCATTGTTGTGATGTCCTAAATTCCAGTCCTCCTTAATGGTATCAGTTCTGTTGTGAGCAGCACTGTGATTGTAACGCAATTAGAATAGTATATAAACTACTTGAAACTTTGTATTGTTGGAGAAGTCTCCTGGTTTACCAGTAGAGATTTGTCTCCCCACCGGTGTAAAAAAATTAAGGCTGCTTGACGTTTGAATGAAAGGCTCTGCGTTGAGTGTTAGTTTAAAATACTCCACAACAGCACACTTGAGAATTATTTAGCAAATGTTGTCCAATCGCAGAATCACATCTAATGTTGGACACTATGTTTTGAGTTTTGCAAGCACGGGCTGGGTGAGTATGATCTGTACCTTGCCCGTTGCGAGCAGCGGAAGGGACATGCTGTTTGATATGATCCGCCAGTCTTTGGATGCTACATATCACATCTGCCAGATGATACATATCTAGCATCACACTGGCACTGAAATTTATATACCACATTCCTCATTTATGAGATAGGCAGAACATCTTTTTGGCTTGATAGCAGCATCCTGTTAGCGGCGAATACCACTCATGTTGCTACTGCATAGTAGCAACGTGAAACAGCTAGCTTCACCTGTTGCTCAAATTTTTTGAGCTGCCTTGCCCTTCCAGGGTAACCTGAGGTAGACTGGGCACTTTTCCGGGCCCAAAGTGACGACCTTAGGCCCCTTCATGAGTTTGTGAGCTATCCAGCGAGAAAATTATCTGTTACATCCTGAGTCCAATATGACTCTTCTTCAGAACTGGGGTTTCTCTCTCCACAGATGCTGCCAGACCTGAGTTTTTCCAGCACTTTCTGTTTTTTTGAATAAGAGAAAGTTAATTTAAAGTCTTATTTCAAGTTGAACCATGACAGCAGGGCAAGGTGTCATAGGCACAAACTGATAAAAAAAAAGAAAGACTTGCATTTATATAACATTTTTCATGACCACTGGATGTCTCAAAGCGCTTTACAGCCAATGATGTGTAATCACTATTGTAAAGCAGGAAACGCGGCAGCTAATTTGCACTCATCAAACTCCCGCAAACAGCAATGTGATGATGACCTGTTTTTGTGATGTTGATTCCAGTGTCCATGATGCATCCTCAGCGTCGCATGGAAAAACAAAGCCACCAATGAGCAGTCCTTTCTAGGGCAAACATGCCAAGCAAAGAAGGCTTCACTGGCTTTGGCATTTGCACAGGGTGGAAGATGGTTGCATCCCCAAGGTTATGCAGTACGAGGAGCTTGCCGATCAGCAGGGTGCCCAAAGCTCCGACTCAAGGATGCTATCACGAGACATGAAAACCCTCAACATCAACCACGACAAATAGGAAACTCTGGCAGACCATGGATGCAAATAGCAGCACCAATGGTAGTCAGACATTCACCACCACAACTTGTGGTTTTAGAAGCCCCAAAGCAGGTGCTAGTTCTGCACACAAGGTGTCAGGAGAGATCATCCTGCACCACCAGCGAAGAACAACTTCATGCGTGGCATTTATGGTGATCTTATCTGGATCGGCTTGTTCAGCCATGAAAAGAAGTGCAACAGATGATCTCATCTGACCTCACAAAAGTTCTGAGGCTGCGTTCCCAGCATCTCTTGCAGCTGAAAGGATGCCAACCAACCAGTTGTGATGTTGATTGTGGGATATTGGGGATAATTCCCCTAATCTTTGAAATAGTACCATGGGATCTTTTACATCCACCCGAGCAGGCAGGTAGAGTCTCAGTTTAACGTCTCAGCCAAAAGACAGCACCTTTGACAATGCAGCATTCCCTCAATACTGCACTGGAATGTCAGCCTTGATTTTTTTTTTTGGTGCTGAAGCCCTGGAGTGGGACTTGAACCAGGAACCTTGTGATTCAGAGGCAAGTGTGCTACCAACTGAGCCACAGCTGACACTAAAAGGCAAGTTCCAAGATGGCGGTCATGAAAAGGTTTTTCACACAAATATTGCCTGGAATGATCTGAGTAGGGTAGTGGAGGAAAAATTACAGGATCATTGAAAAAACAGTTGGGTGCTATGATGTTGAAGGGGTGGTGGGGTGCAGTGGTCATCAGTGGCTTTAGGTTTCTATGGATAGAATGTGATATCAGTGGTGTATTGAGGCATTGATTTTCCTGTTCTCTATTCTTGCAATTAAATTGTATGACAGTATGTACTTAAAAATATAAGAGGCAGTAGGGGTTTGAATCCTCACATTAAAGGATAAAACAACAGATAGCATAGCAATTGTTGTTCTTCAAAGTAATTAATAGAATGTGAAATGCTTTAATAAGTTTCTGAGAGATGTGATAAGGCACTTTATAAATGCAAGTGTGTCTTTGTTTGACCGTGGATTGCTATTGGTAAGGCTATTGAGTGGTGTAATTAACACAGGTCTACTTAATTTGAGGACAATCATGTGGCGCTGACTCATCAAGAAACATCGATGTACAAAGGAAATGGAACCAAAGAGTTGCCCACCAACTGGCTTAGAACGATACAGAGGTCAGTCACGACCCCAGGGAAGAAGTGGTTGATAATATCAGAAACAACACTCACCCATTGATGGTCTCTTTGTTTTCTGCACGAATGAAATGCTGTTTCTCTGGCATTATAATGCAAAGCGAGTTCTTCTGAGCTGTCTTACTCTCACCGTCAGTGACATCAGTGGAGAGATTCATATTAATGGTGCCTTGCGGAAGAGTGCTGGGCTGTTGTAATTAAAGAGGAAATTTCGGTGAATGGATTTATTTCAACTTTTGAGTCCTCCACAATCTCACATATGGTACTGTTTTAAAAACAAACCACACAAAGCAAATGCATCAAAATGCAATTAGAAATGAATAATTATCAATTTTTAAAAAATCAACTCAACCACATACTTTGATTTCCCCAGAAATTCACCCATCAATGGCTAAATGGCAATTGAGTTATTTGGTGGGTGAAATTCCAGAGAAATTAAGTGGCAGGCAGATTAATGGAAAGTTGGAGATTCAATTTCCATCTGGAACTATTGCCTCTTCTTTAAAATCAGGTTTCACTTGGACATGAAGTTTCATAAGAGCTGATGAAAGGGCATAGACTTGATACATTAACTCTATTTCTCCCTCCATAGATGCTGCCAGACCTGGTGTATTTCTAGCATTTTCTGTTCACAGGGTGATATCCTCACATGTATTTGCTCAATTTTACTCTCGCCTCCGCTTTGATGACCTAGCTCTCAGTAAAACCCATCAAAAACTCTGCTGCCCATAACCTAACCCACATCAAGTCCTGTTCATGCATCGCCCATTGTACTTGCTTACCTACATTGGTTCCTGGTCCACTAATGATTTTAAAATTCTCAATCATGTGCTCAAATCCCTCCATGGCCCAGCCCCTCTCGAAACCTCCTCCAACCCTAAAATCCGCATTCCTCGTATCTAGAAACTTGAGCACCCACACTCCTGTCTTCCCACTATTTCCTTTAGTCCTAAAATCTGGAATTCTCTCCCAAATCTATTTTCACTTCCATCCTTTTCAAGAGCCTCCTTAAAACCTACCGCTGTAACCAAGCTTTTAGCACCCATCCTCACTCCTTTGGTTCAGTATCAATTTTTGTCTGATTACCTTTCTCTGCTGTGCTTTGGAACACTTTCCTACATTAAAGGCTCTATGTAAATGCAAGTTGCTGTTGGAACCAACAGCACTGTCTCTACACCCTAGTATTCCTGCTGTTAATGTATAGTCATTGTTTATATAATTGAAGTATTTAACCACTCTAGTTCATATACAGTTACAATCCTGTCGAGAAGGTGTATACACTATATTTACTCCTGCTGTTATATCCACTATTTAATTAGCTGGGGTCACTATCTCTGAAATTCTTAATGTGCAGTCTATACTGTCTATACAACACTGAAGTAATAAAGAATGAAGTGTGAGTGCAGACTGTAGAACAATATGTTACACCTGGAGGAGTACCTGATGACTGAAGGCCCAGTATCATGAAGAGATATTGTCTATAAATGTTATTGGAAATTGTTAAATTGGAATTGTAGTACAGTCTGTGTCTGTTTGTGTGCCTTAATTGGATTAAAGCCAGCAAGTCTGGAAGCTTTGATATATAGAGTTTGAGATGTCAGTTGGGTAAACAGTAAGAATAGAAGAATAGAAAGAGTACATTTGCATTTGTTGAATAAACCATTCAAATGAATGGGTAAAATCTTGCACCTAGCTGACAGACGCCAAACAATTTGTTTTTTTCTCAGCTTACTAACAAAATTGGTGGAATGAAAGGATGTTATTGTTAGGAGAGGTAAAATGAAAAACCTAGGATACAATGGAAAATTTACATTCAAAGGGGAAGCTAGGTATAAACAGAGAGGTTGTGTGTATAGGTCAAAGGCATTTAAGATTTAAACAGCCTGTAAGCCTACAACTGTCTACAAAGGAACCAAATTGCAAGGGATAAAAGCAAAAAACTGCAGATGCTGGAAATCCAAAACAAAAACAAAAATACCTGGAAAAAACCTGCTGAGTTTTTCCAGGTATTTTTGTTTTTGTTTCAAATTGCAAGGGACCTCATTTTGAATTTGTAAGGTCAAATGTGCTTTGCCTGGTGTCTGTTTAAAGTCTATGGGTTATTGTTGCCTTGGTGAAGATTTACCTGGGAGTGATTAATTTGGGGATTTGTTTAAAAGTTATTACAGTATTAATTTGTAGACATCTGTGTTTAATTAGTTGTTAAATTAATAAATGTTTAATTTAGTTTTATGTAAAAAGCCTCTTGAGGCTTGGTGGTTTTATTCCTGAATTCAGAGCTGCATCTCGAACATACCAATTAAAAGCATAGGTTATGACAGTTGTTCAAGTTTCCCTCTGGGATTTAAACAACTCAGCTTTACCAACTGCTGTGTCATAACACCAGTAATTTTATAATGTGAAAGCCAATGGGATGTCTCGAGATACAGAGGTCTATCCAAAACCTCTCTTCTGCTCTCACTTCCTCTATCATCAGTCTGAGATTCATTACCTGATCTAAGTGTTGGCTGACAGAACTGGCTGTTGCCTTGTATCACAGCAAATTACGTGCAGGCATCAAAATGCCTAGAGCTGTCCCTCTGCGTTGAATGACTATGCTATCACAGATTTTTCTAGATACATCTGTATTTATAGCACTGCTGGTGAAAGGGAGGACTCACTGTTCCACCCGTGGCTGCATTCACTCTCTCTCCAAAGTAACATTTCCATATTTGCACTCAATCAAAAGCAGGCTATCATATTACCTAGCATAATTCAGCAATACTACAGACAGCAGTACTTCAAATGAAAATGTTACAAAAGGGGAAAGCACAGCATTGAGGGGTTACCTTACTGGGACAGAATTGACAAAGCACCAAATGGGAATTTTAATGCCATCCCCAATGGGTGGGAGGAGGTCAGGTTAAACTGGTAAAAATGTGAAACATGACCCCCAAGATAATGCAAAAGTGCCTATTTCCGTTTTAACCACGATGGGTTTGGGGAGGTCCAGAAATCCATTCTGGAGAGATGAGTCGCTGATTATAATATCTAAACTCATCGATTATAATATTTAAGCTAAGCTCCATTCCTCAGATTTTGGAATCCATTTGATTTTAACAGTTGCAAATTGGGTCCCCCAGCGTTTGACAAACCTGGTGGCTGAAGGGAGGCAGGAGCTACCAGAACCAGTACGCAAATGCTTCTTCCGTGCTGCTTGTAGGCTAGAAAGAGCAGGAGTGCTTCCGCCTCTCAAACAAACCTTCTGCAATCTCTCCCCCTCCTACAATACCTTTCTCGCTGCTGCATTCCAAGTGCCCCACTTCCCTGCCATCCTCTTCAGTTTTCAGGGACCAAACCCCGCAATTCTCAGCTGCAGCCTTCTACTATAGGTTGTCCTATCTGGCAGCAGGCCAGCCTATCAACCAGGCCAGCTACTGGGCAAGAACTAGAGTAAAGAAAATTCCAATGAAGTCCTCAGTTAAATTTGTCAGGACATCCACCATCTCAGTATTTCCAGGTTTCCCAGCTGCAGACACTCTGCCTCTCCAATTCATCATAAATATTGGGGCCAAGTTTCACCCAAACTTTCATTTCAACATGGTATACTTGAGACTAGATTTTTCTTTTTAATGGATTCAATTTGCTTGATTGGTCAGCTAATACTGGACAAAGTTTGGCAATAAATGAGTTGAGGGACTGTTGGCACAGTGGGGGTAGTCGTTGAATTATTCTAATTCCAAAGAGTATTTGATTTATTGTGGTTAAAGATTTTGTTTTGCATCTCATTTGTGTCAAACTTGAGCTTCTAACTGAAGTGGCAGGATGTAATTTTTTACAACTCTAATTACAACATTACAAGCAAAACGAAAGGGCAATGCTGAGCCAGGAAACAGATATTTTCCTGGAGCTTCTATGTAAACAAGGCCACATAAAAACAGGAATGAGTACTTGACGTAAGGACTCTCTTACACTCACACCTGGAACTTGTTTACACCCACAATGACACTCATCCTCACCTGAGCACTCTCACACCCAGCTAGGGCTTTCCCACATTCTTATCCAGAGACCCATCACATCCTTACATAGTTTATATGGATGGAAGGTAAGAAAATCTTGCATCATATAGTGCTTTTCACGTTAGGCCATTACACAGTTGTTCACAGCCTTTGAAGTATGTTCAAAGCATAGTCCCAGTTGCAATGCAGGTAAACTTTGAAAAATAACGAGCAATTCCAGCTATGAAACTAATCAGTAAGACCTCCCATTAATCATTCAGTAATGATATTTTCAGATGCCCTTTCCTTCCTTGCACACCTGAATGCCCCTCTGACATTTGGTTAATTTCTAGAATAAATCGGAACATGCTGGTATCACTGCATACTGCAGGAAATCTGTAAGATACTGTCCTGCACTCAGTCACCTCACTGTAACCTCTCACTAATTAATGACCAATTTCCTCTTTCCAAACTGCCACATTCCTAATACTAGAACTGCACTCCTTGTTTTAACGAATTCCCCAGGATGTCTGAATCTGCACCTGCCTGCAGCAAGGTCTATCATTAACCCATTACTACTGCTGACGGATGCTTTGAACATTAAAAGTTTTCCTCCTGTTATTGTAGTAACTCCAGCTGTCATTACTATACACATCTCTATACTTCCTTCAGGCGTCCAGTTCAAACAGCCTTCCAAACCATAAATAACTGTTAGAAATAGTTATCCTGATGAAATCTTACAGAGCAGCATTCCTAGGGCAATCAGTTCCAGTCTATGAATTGTCACCTAAAACAAGGTCTTACTTTTCCTCATAAAAGGGAGACGGTGACATAAAGGTTTTTCTGCTCTATAGCACTAACATTCATCAAGCAGCAGGATTAGAAGTAGAAAGAACTGGGCTGATTACAGCTAATTCACCAATGCTAAAATATGGTTGTACACTAATGATCACTTGGATCTGCTGCCATTTGCATGCATTAAACTACAAGATGGAGAGATCTGTGATGCTTTGCAGAGAAGAATGACAGTGCCCTCAGGCTGGGAGCTTATCACTCAATCTTCCTCAGCCAAAGTATTATGCGTGGAGTCAAAAACCAGTGCAAGAAACTAACAATCTTAAAAAGAGATAAAACTGATTCCTCTAGGCTAAGTTGATAAATATACTGCCAGTGTGGTATTGAACAATATAGACCAGGAAACTGCCAGGGTCCATACCTCATCTATGCCAAGGTTGTTGGCTTCTGCTAGGCCAATAATTAGGGTTTGAAATGCTTTTGGGCTAGAGGGTAGGGGGGTGAGGAAATTGTCAGCTTCCTGCTCCTGATCACATTCTAATGACTCCTCCTAGAAAGAGAGCGAGTGATTGTGAACAAAAGAGGGAGGGAGGGAGAATGAGAGAAAGTGAAAGCGTATGTGTGTATTATATATATTATATGCCTGCATGACCAATTTATGAAAAGCAGCAACAGCACATGCAGAATCATAGAATTTTGCAACACAGGAGATCATTCAGCGCATCATGTTTGTGCTGGCAATTGAGGAGCCATCTAGCCTAATCTCATGTTTGGGCTCTTGGTCAGTAGCCTTGTGTGTTATGGCAGTACAAGTGCGTGTCCAAATACTTTTTAAATGTGATGAGGGTTTCTGCCTCTGCTATGCTTTCAGGCAGTGAGTCCCAGATTCACACCACCCTCTGGGTGAAATTATTTCCCTTTGTCACAACTCACTGGGGATAGTGCGCTGTAATATCAAGCCCCACTGTTCCCCGAGCCGTGACAAATGTGAAGAAGTTTGATCAAACTACCAGATTGCCCCAATTTTACTTAATTGTTTAGTTTAGGTTAACAGAATACGAGCGCCAGGTTTGTAAACTTAATAAGTAAATAACTGTTTATTGAACAAATTGTCTTTAACCAGTGGCAAAAGAAAGAAATATGAACTGCTAATTTCTAACTCTATAACCTAAACTCTACCCCTTCTTAAATCCCTATACACACACATGCAAGACACACAAAAACATGGATTTTAAAGGTGGAATAGAACAGTTCAATAGCACCAATTCCAGAGTACAGGAGTCGATGGGTTGATTTTGATCGATGTCTCGCAAATTTCTTTCAGTTCTTGTTGAGGACATGAAATGGTCTTCCAGCACTTTCAGTATTTAGTTCACTGGTTGAGCACTTGCCTTTCAATGTCTTTAACAGTGATTTTCCCCTTTGCCTCTTGGCAGGGGTTTACAGAGAGAGCAGGTTATACAGATAGGAGAACAGAAAAACAGCTAGTTATTATTGTGGAATTACTGGAATCTTATACACACAGGAGAAAGAGGTTTTAGGTTTTGTTCTTTCCAGGCTAGGAGCTATTCTGCTCTGCTCTCTCTCAAAATCTGATCACCTGGTCAGAAGCCAATTAAAACGCTGTTGTCAGGCAGTTCCCTTGGTCCAGGACTCCTTTCTAGCACCATCCTGTCTTTCATGGCACACTCTGTTCCAGGACTGAAACATTGTATATCTCTCTCATCCTGTTCCAGTGAACATGTCTTCCAAACTGCAGCCATTGTAATTTTAAATCCACAGTCCAACAGAAATAAAAAGATATGTTCCTTACACCTTTGATTCCCCTCTAATCCTCCTATCCTAAATCTATGCCCCTAATTTATGGCCCCCTTAACCAGGGGCAATAAGGCCTTCCTACCCACTCTATCTAGATCCCTCATAATTTTATACACTTCAATTAGATTTCCCCTCAGCCTCCTCTGTTCCAAAGAAAACTCAAATCTTTCCGCATAACTAAAATTCTCAAGCCCAGGCAACAGCCTCAAAAATCTTCTCTGTACTCTCTCTAGTGCAGCATATCTTTCCTATACTGCAGTGACTGGAACTGTACACAATCCTCCAGCTGTGACTGAACCATTGTTTTATACAGTTCCAGCATACCCTCCCTAGTCTTGTATTCTATGCCTTGGTTAATAAAGGCGACTATCCTGCATGCCTTCTTGACCGCCTTATCTACCTGTCAGCCACCTTCAGGGATATGTGGACATGCACTCCAAGGTCTCTTTGTTCCTCTACACATCCACATATGCTACCATTTATTGCATATTCCCTTGCCTGTTTGCCTTCGTTAAATGCATTACCTTACACTTCTCCGAATTTAACTCCATTTGCCATTGTTCCGCCTACCTGACTAGTCCATTGATATCCTTCTACAGTCTACAACTGTCGTCTTCATTTTCAACCACATTGCCAATTTTTGTAGCATCTGCAAACTTCTTAATCATACCTCCCTACATTCAAATCCAAATTTATACCACAAAAAACAAAGGACTTAGTACGCTCCTGCAGAAACCCACTGGAAACAGCCTTCCAGTCACAAAAACACCCATCAACCATTCCCCTTTGCTTCCTGCTTCTGAGTCAATTTTGGATCCAACTTGCCACTTTGGCTTGGATCCCATGGGCTTTTCCTTTTCAGACCAATATGCCATGTGGGACCTCATCAAAAGCCTTGCTAAAATCCATATGGACTACATCAAATGCGCTATCCTCATCGACCCTCCTAGTTACCTCCTTTCAATCATGTTAGTCAGACACAACCTTCTCTTAACAATTCCGTGCTGACTCTCGATTATCTGTGTCTTTCTAAATGAAGATTTATCCTGTCCCTCAGAATTTTTTCCAATAATTTTCGGTCTATCTCTTTCTCCCTTTTTAAACAATGATACAATGTTATCATCCTCCAGTCCTCTGGCACCACAGTGGCAGCCAGAGAGAATTGTTAAATGATGATCAGAGCCTCTGCTATTTATTCTCTTACTTCCCTTAACAGCCTAGAATACATTATGTCCAGGCCCAGGGATATATCCATTTTCAAAGATGTTAAACCCCTTAATTTTTTTTATTCACTATGCTAATTTCATTTAATATTTCACACTCCTTCTCCCTGATTGCAATGTCTGTATTGTCCCTCTTTTTTGTGAAAGCAGACACAAAGTATTCATCAAGATCCATACCCATATCCACAGCCTCCACATGAAAGTTACCCTCATGGTCTCTAATAGGTTTCACTCTTTATTTAGTTATCATCTTGCTCTTTGTGTATTTACAAAAAAATCTTTGGGGTTTTCCTTGATTTTATTTGCCAATATTTTTTCATGCCCCCACCCCCTTTGCTTTCGTAAATTACCTTTTTCATTTCACCCCATTTGTACTCCCATAGAGTTTTCTGAAGTATTCAGCCCTTGGTATCTGTCATAAGCTTCTTGTTTTTTCTTCATTCTTTCCTTTACGACCCTTGACATCCTGGGGGCATGATACAGGGAGTAATCCAGAGATTACTTCTTTTGAGGTGCTGCTTTTCAGTCTCTCTCCTAGCTCCCTAACTCTCCCTATGACACTGTTGCAGATATGGACCACGACCTCTGGGTCTTCACCCTCCCCCACCTTAGAGTGTCCTGGCTGCCACTCAGTGGCATCCTTGCCCCTGGCACCTGGGAGGCAACATATTATCCTAGAGTCACCTCTGTGGCTGCAGAAGCACCTGTCTGTTCCCCTCACTATCAAATCCCCTACTAATATTGCTCTTCCATTCTTCTTCCTCCCCCACTGTGCAGCTGAGTCACCCATGGTGCCATTGACCTGGCTCTGCCTGTACTCCCAGATGAACCATCACTCTCACCAGTAATAAGAACTGAATACCAGTTGGACAGCGAGATGCAGTCAGGGGAAATCTGCCCTGTTTGCCTTAGGACCATGACAAACAGTCACAAAGACATTTATATTCACCAGTCCGACCATCATGCGTCTCCCAGCCATTTCAAGCCATAGAATTTTACAGCTGGGTTAAAGATAAATGCAGAGAATAATTTTTGAAAACACAAACTTATTCCAAGGAAGCTTGAAGTTTATTTAAAATGCACTTTTGTGTAACTCGAGTTGCTCTGCAGAAAACAAGGGCTGTTGTGATCTCTAATCTGCTTAATGTTCTACTGATGAGGCATTACATCAAAGAAAACATTGGAATTCCAGGCAGGCATTAAGCTTTAATGGGCATTTTTCTTAATATTTTACTTTGACCGGTTCCACTGTAAATCCCCTTCTGCACCCTGCTAATCTGCTGTCACGGTCTCCCATCAGAGAATGGTTAAAATATTGCACATAATGTAGTTTTAATATTTCTCATTTGAATGCCTCACTTCTCTGACAGCCTGACAGCTGCTAGAAGAAAATGATTTAATCCTCCAGTAACCTGTGTTCAACTGAGGAGGAAGTAGGACAATCTAGAATCTGCTCCCTGTGTGGGATTGATGTCCCTAACAGTACCATATGTCCAAACTGAATGGACTGCTTCCAGTTGTCACTAGTACACATGATTATCAGTTCTACACTTAAAAAGGCCACTTACCAATACAAAAAGTCAAACTTCAAATATGTACACTATCCTTATCCTTAAACACGTATGGGAACAGGTGATCTAGGATGAATCTGTTTTTATCCCTAATATAAAATAAAAACAGAAAATGCTGGTAAAAACTCAGCAGGTCTGGCAGCATCTGTGGAGAGAGAAACAGAGTTAACGTTTCGAGTCCGTATGACTTGTCTTCAGGGCTCTGAAGAGTCATATGGATTCGAAACATTAACCCTGTTTCTCTCTCCACAGATGCTGCCAGACCTGCTGAGTTTTTACCAGCATTTTCTGTTTTTTATTCCAGATTTCAGCATCCGCAGTATTTTGCTTTTATCTTACTGTTTTTATCCCTGTTCACATGCAAGATTCTTTCTGATTGTGAACTTGCTTTCATCACTCATCCTCACATCTGTAAAGCATACTCCACCAGGTGCCACATGAACACAATTTGACAATCACCTGCACATAAACTTAAAGAGTGCTGCATTGTGGTCGCGCTAATTGCTGCAGTTAGTGACTGGAGCACTGGGGCTCACCAATCTGTCCGGGGAGATCTAGTTACTGCAGGGAGATCTTGGTTAGAGCATCGTGGCTGTGTTGTGTGGCTGCACGTAATCCCAATGGTGGGAAAACTGTTGGAGAAAAAGCCTAAAAGAGTCAGCAGCAGTGGAAGGGGGAGGGGTGGGTGGAGGGGGGGCTTGGTGAGTGGAATCGTCAAAGATGACACATAACGTCAGGGTCATGTTCTTAATGTTTGTACGGATGTTTCTCATTGTTATTTTTACCGGCAATGTTGAGTGGATCTCAATGTGCAACAAAATGATAACGCACAAAATAACACCCCGGCAAGAAAATAAAAATAGCACCCAGACGGCAGCTGGGCTCAAGTAACAGTGGCCTTTCCTTAGGTTGACCACAGTAAAGTATTTACTTTTACTACATTAAAGGCACTATATAAATGGAAGCTGTTGTTGATGTTGATGTAAATAAATTGCCGCACTCAAGAAAAATGATCAACAAAATATTGACGGATTTAAAATGATTGTGCTGGAAAATGCTTGTGTGGGAGCTGTTCATTGTTTGGAAAAAAAAGGTAGTCCTACAGGGAGGGAGTAAGACAATTACTGCTCAATACCCAGTAGGGCTTATAACTTCAATTCTTTCAATGTCCGAGAGTGAAGATATTTATTACAATATGGCACAATCTGTACTTGAACAGTGCGAGTGTGTACAGCAAGTTTAACTGCTGCTTTCTGCACAGCCTAAACCTTCACTAACATGTTGACAGGAGTTCTTGACATTTCCAATCTCCTTCAACAAGTGCAACATGCAAGCAGCATCTCAACAGTAGTTTTCCTCCCGTAACAGCAAACAATAACATCTTTGTAGATGTTAAGTTCCAGCACAAAGCCAAACTAGTGCTACAGGAATTTTAGGACAGTGTAATCCCAAGTCCAGGATGTCAACAAGACAGATATGAAGAGGTATGGAGACAAATAATCGTTTCATTCAATTTCACTGCAGTCTGAAGTTGAAAGAGCTTTTCCTTCAATCAGCATTAAACCAATAAGTGAAGCACAGGACAGCCACAATGCTGCCCTGCATTTGACATACGCGTCTTCATTAAACTGCACTATGATGAATAAAAATGGACCAGTCAAATAGACACTGAGCTATACCACCCCATCAAATATTCCCTAAGTTCAGTAAAGCTCAGGGCCACGTCAGAAATTCTTGGATTTCTGGGCATCAAGAACATTGTTAACTCCCTTACCTCCACACTCAAAGAATCTTAAACACGCAATAAAATGCAATGGAAAGGCCAATGGAAAGTTTACACTTGCAATAATAAAGCAAATCATGTCACAATATACCGTGATTTAATGAAACTGCTTAATTTGGTAACACAATGTGAATAATTCTGCTATTTCTAAGATTTACAGCAATAAGGTTAATATAAATGTCTTGCATGAATTCTTTACCACGATCAATCTAAGGAGAGGTCACTGTTATTTGAATCCAGCTGCTGCCCAGCTGCTGTTTTTATATTCTTTCCACTGGTGTTATTTTGTGCATTATCATTTCATTGCACATTGAGATCAATTCAACTTTGCTGGTAAAAATAACAATGAGATTCACCCATACAAACACTAGAACATGGTCCTGACCTAAATGTGTCATCTTTCATGATTTCACTAACCATCGCAACCCCTTCATCACCACTGCTGGCAGCTTCAGGCTTTTTCTCCTGCAGCCTTTCCACGATTGAGATTACGTGCAGCCGTACAACACAGAGGTGATGCTCCAACCAAAGTCATAGGAACACAGGACTTAGGAGCAAGAGTAGGCCATTCAGCCCTTCAAACCTACTAAATCTCCCCTAACAGATTGAGTAGCCCCAGTGCTCCAGTCACCAACTGCAGAGATTAACACAACCAACAGGCAGCATTTATGAACGGGTGACTGCAAAACTGTGTCCGTGTGGTCAGCTGGTGGAGGCCCTCCTATTTAGCAGGAGCCCCTTAGGCCTTTTAAGCCTCCCTCTGCACAGTCCTGTCAAACACTCCCAGGTTTAATACTTAATCCAAATGATGGGACCAGTGAGTGTGCAACACTTCTACAGTACTGTAATGAAGTATCAGCCTAGATTCTCTGCTCAAGTCCAAGGAGTGGAGTTATTACCTACAACTTTCTAACTCGGAGGCAAGAGTGCTCCCACTGAGCCAAAGCTTACACGTGAACATCTGTAAACTTTAGTTTCCTATTTCTCTATACTACCAGCCAATCCATGGTTAATAGTGTTTAAACTACACACAGGCAAACATTAATTATTTACTCGATGCAAATTCACTACAGTAATAAAGTTTGAGCAACAGTAACCTTTATTGAATCAGCCTTTGTTTCCTCACTAATCAGATGTTTCTGACAGAATATTGTGATGGACTAAGACCACTCACTGTATAGTTTCAGAAAATATGTATAGATATGTTCAGCACTATTTCTAAAATTTTAAAAACTGAACAAAGACCCTTAACATGGCTGAAACTGTGTCTGTGACCCCTGAACAAAAGAAGCCACTTGGCAGTTTTTTAAGAAAACTCACACCTCCTTACCTCTGAGGAGTCACTAACGACCCCCCTGTGGACTGTACAGCTCAACTTCAACGAGAACTACACAAAGGCCACCTGCATTTAATAACCCTGGTTGGCCAGGAGGAGATGGATTGTCTGCTAAGACAAAGGCCCCACAACCCTCCTTTCAATTCCTAATGGCTAAGACTCTTTGGAATCCAGACAATGGATACACATCCTTCATCAAATATAGTGGGGAGGTGGGAGTCATGTGACATGGGCCTCTGATTTGTGGAACAAGTAATATTGCCTTGCTGAACTGAAAAGCTCAGTCTGCTGTTTAACATTAGACTAGCAGGCCACACCAAAGGAGCTCTGGCCCAGGTTGGACACCTGGCCCCATCTATACTGCTTCTGCTGGAAGTCTGTACCATTGCCTAAGACTGATTCATCTCTGCATGCCTATCCCACAGTGTGAAGTCAACTGGGAAAAGTGAATTATCCAGCATCGGTTTTCCGTGCACCGACCTCCATGAAGGAACACCTCATTGGACTTTGATTCTGTACTCTGGAACCCATGTGAAAAAATATTTCTTTTCTCTGTGGTTTCTGTACTGTAAACCTTTCTTTTCTCTATTCCTCTCTTATTATCTGAATACAAGGGGGGTGTTGTGAACCCTCTTTTCACGTTTTAAGTGAGTGCAAATAAACTAACCTTTTGAGTTCATCCTATCTCAAGTTTGCTTTGAGGTTATCCATAGAAAATTGAATGCACCAAAACTGAGAAGTTGGGAAATATGCCAACGCTTATAAAAAGGGAAACAAATCAAAACACCTTTCTGTTTATGGATGGGTGGTGAGAGGGGAAATTAGTACTATTTAAATTAAAACCCTCCAGTCCTGTCTGTTACAATATTGAAAAAGAAATATCTCTTCTGTTACTTTTACACACTTCTATAGTGCAAAAGGATGTCAAGCTGCTGACAATACTATGAATAAACGCTACTGCACGTTGATCAAAAGGTCAGATCAGGAAACAACCAAGTTAGAACAAAGGAAAAAGCTTCACAATGAACATAAATTTGCTGGAAACATTCAGCAGGTTAGTCAGCATCTTTGCAGAGAACAGAGAAAGAAGGTAACATTACGGTTATACATCCATCTACACCTGAAACATTAAATAGCTGACTCCAGTCCTTTGCCTTGGGTTTTTTTTTGGCCAAGAGGCTCCCATTCACGAGTCTGATCCCTTCTTCAAGTTCCGGCCTCTTCAATTCTAGATTTGTCCCTTCAAATTTTCTTTTTCTTGACCTTTCATCAAAAACTGCTGCCGTGATATCAACTACTTGAGTTTCTCCACTCCCTTTACTGACTCCAATTTATCTTCAACTGAACTTGTAACTTCCTGTACCCTTGATTTTAACTACATCAAGAAATCTGAGAAGGGAGGAGCTGTTGTTGGAAGGCAGAAGTAACCCTACCAGGATTAGATCGAAATGGGAACTTGCTATTCCCTTTAAGATACCCTTGTTTACACTTTCATCACTCCAACTTATAGCTTCCCAGGCAACACCTGATCATTCACTTCTACCACATGCCACTGACTATGAACCCATGTGAGACAGCAATGTATGTGTAATTCCTCCAATCTTCATTCGTTCAATGCTGAAATGGTGATCTTTTCTGAACATATCAATTCTATCTGCAAGTGTGATCTTGACCTCCCCGTGAATCACCATACCAACTCCCTCCCATTCTGGCCACCCACATATTGCAACAAGGCTGAGTGCAAACTTCAAACAGCATCTGACTTTTCTCCAGGGTCCCTTGCAGCCCTATGGTCTGAATATTGCCTTCGGACCTCAGCTGTCTTGATTTTATTCTTTGTTTCTCTCACCCACCTTTCATTTCGCTCCCCTCCAATTTGGAGGGTTTTTTGATTCAGTACCTTTGTCATAGCTTTCTTTAAAAAAAAAATCAGGACTGTCAATTGATACTCCTTATCAGCCATTGAATTGGAGATGGGGCAGGACTTGCAGCAAATGGTGCACTTTACAGTAAACAAAGTAAATTACAAGGAAGAGTCTATTTACACAGCAAAAAGCAAAACAAGCAGAGTCTATTTAAATAATTTATTTTTAAAATTTTAAAAAAGAATCTCTACCAACTGAATCAACAGCAACTTCTCCCGATAGAAGGACAATGATTTCTCCAGCAAATTGCAGTGAGTGAAGAATCGTTGCATCATACAAATTATGAGTGTAAAATTAATCCCAGTCACTTACAGTAGTGCTTTTTCCAAGTGGGTTTACCAGAGGAATTGTCCAACTATCTACATTCTGGCCAGGACTATGGTATCATTATACAGCACTACAAGGAGCTAGCCGGCCAGAGCCAAATCTTGCAGTGCTCAGAAGTGTCAGTGTCTTTCACAGCTTTCATAGGTTTCTAACATGCTTCCAAAAATGAAGACTTGTGCAGAGAAGTTCATGTTTAGGAATATGGGAACAAGATTATGCCATTGAGACCCTCAGCCTATTCCACCATTCAAAAAGATCACGGCTGATCTGCAACCAACTCAATTGACCTGTCTCTGCCCCATATCTCATGATACCTTTGGATAACATCTATCAATCTCAAATTTAAAATTTACAAATGATCTAGCATCAATTGTCACTTGAGGAGAACATTTTAAACTTCCAGCACCTTTTGCATGCAGAAGTGCTTCTTAATTTAATTCCTGATAGGTTTGGCTCTAATTTTTAGACTATGCCCCCTAAGCTCCACAACTAGTGGAAATAGCTTCTTTCTACCTGTTTCCCTTAATATCTTGGAAACTTTGATCAAATCACCCCATAAACCATCTGAATCCACCAGGTTTAAATTTTGCTATGAAATGTTACCTGTCTCCCAAGCTCTCTCTCACTTTAGATGGGGCAGTGGAGGTGTTGGGTGCACTTTGGCCTCTAAAGTCTTTAAGTGGTCAATTACTGGCCTCTTAAGTGCCTCATCCTGTCCCTGCCAATATTTTACTCATGGCAGGGGAAGGCCCATACCAAGCGGGCAATCCGGCAATTTTTACTGGGCAAGCTGGTTCGGGGTCCCTGTGATCATCAGAGGCAACGCTCCCTATGCACCTGCACCCCCCACCCCACCCCCCCCCCCCCCCCCCCCCCCCCCCCACCCCCCACCCCCCGCGCCAAAAGGTCATCCCCCTGCACCACCCACCCACCCTTACACCCAGCCTCTCAAACCCGGCTTGCTACTCCCTTCACCGGACCTACCTACAGTCCAGCTTCCATAACCTCTTCTTCTTCGGGGACTGCCTGTAGTCCCAGCCGCTGCTTGAACTTGGCTCTACTGGGACTACAGAACTGTCAGCCAATCAGATGGGAACAGAAGTCTCACCCTTTAGTCAGGGGTGGGGGTGTGGGGAACATGGTGCGCCATAAAATCCAGCTCCCACCGCCACCCGTCACCGCACCACTCCCTCAGTCACTTTGGGCCTCTACTGCTTTTCACCATTTATAAGGACCCTGGTCTATCCTTTTTATGTCCAAAGTGGATGATCTCACATTTGCCAGTTTTTCTTTATTCACCTTATCGCTCAGTAGCTCTTTATAATTTTAATGCTTCCATCCATTCTGCTTACAATCCTATCTAGGTTTGTGTCATCAGCAAATTTGGATACATGGCTTCCTATCCCAACATCTAGGCCATTAATAAATATGGTCAATACGGTCCCTCTCTCCTTCAAATCTGCTGTTAACGCCCCTCTCAAAAACACCAACCCTTAACCCCACCATCCTTGCAAACTATACCCCATTTCCAGTCTCCCTTCCTTTTCTAAAGTGATTTAAATATTATCATTTCCATATATCAATGCTCAAACAAGTTGTAATTCCTCTTAAATTCACAGTCAGAATGCAGATGAAGTAAAACCAGCTGCATCTCAGAAAAAATCCTTTACAAGCCACATAGTGAAACTGAAGGGAATAGATTCATCTGGGAGAAAACTTTCCCAGGAGAGGCTTGAGTTTTAAAGTTGGTGGAGACTTGGGTTTATTTCCTTCTGTTAAGCTATCAAAACATTAATGAAAATAAGGGTGAACAGGGGTCACGAAACCAAAACCACTGTTTGATTCAAGCCACTAAGCTTCTTCTCAAAGGTTAATAGGCAAAGTTCAGCAATTTCCTTTGACTTGGCAGAACCCCTGGCTGACCTCTCAGAAGTTGTTCCTATGAATATGGGAAATTGGACGTGCAAATAGCTGTTTGGACAATTAGGGCCCACAAATACTGCCGAATCACCGACCAGTCCTTACTAACCCATGGAAGGAATCTGGGGGAAAGTGTCAAAGGCTTTGGACCAATCAAGAAGGACGAGGAGGGATGGTTTACTTTTGACACAATCATATATGATTTCATTTTTGACTTTGACAAGGGCCATTTCAGTACTGTAGTGGCCAAGAAACGTGACTTAAATATGGAGTTCTGAGAAAGATGGACAAGGATTAGGGAAATGATAATACTTTAAGTACTTTGGCAAAGGAAGGGAGATTGGAAATGGGGTATAGTTTGCAAGGATGGTGAGATTGGTGTTTTTGAGAGGGGCAGATTTGAAGGAGAGAAGGGCAGTGCCTGAAGAGGGAGAACCATTAACAATATCAGCTAGCATAGGGACCAGGAAGCTGGTTGGTCAATTTAGCGGCAATAGCGCCAAGCGAGCAGGAAGGAGGTGTCATGGACAAGGAAGTGGTATGAAGGTAGATAGGAGAAAAACTAGAGAATATCATGAGCTCAGGGTTAGGCTGGGGGAAATTTCAGAGGAAGTCTGGGATCCTGAGGCCATAATGTAAAGAGCGAGATCCTGGACTTTCACTTCATCACCTGAAGTGGGCAGTAAGTAATCACACACAGCTGTTTCTTCTTGGAAAATTTACTTCTGGCTACTCATTCACCTCTGGAATTTAATCACGTTGAAGGAAACCAACAGTAAATGGTACAAGTCAGAGGAAGTGATTCAGTAAAGCACAGCATGATTAATGTGAAGTATTTGTACTATGGCCATTTGAAAAACACTTAGCATTCTAGATTAAACTGTCCCAAGCTTGGTTTTGGTAATTGAAGAGGGCTGTTGGGGCATAGGTACCCCTTTGGAGCAATGGTGTTCTGCTCGGCGCAGCTGATGATCTGAAGTTATGCCTGTAACTTGGTGTTTGAGTGCATACTCGAGAATCCAGGGGAACGGAATCTTGGGAGACAAGATTGAAAGCCTGCAAGATGGGCCATTGTTGAAGCCATCCGAGTTGGAACGTCTTTTGGACAGCATTTCAAGGTAAGATCTTTGCAAGTAAAGATTGGAAACCCTTGTGAGAGAGACAGAGTTTCAGTGTGATTGGTTGACTCACAGTGTTACTGACGTCTGGGTGGGTTGTTGAGAAATCTGTGGCATCTGTTTTAGCCACATTTGGCATTTATTGTGCAGTGCGGTGTACCCAACCATAGTTTGCTTGGTAATTCACATGTACCTCATATTAACCCTGAATGTTAGAGTATAAGATAGATATTGTAAGTTGTTTTATCTTTCTGACCTTGTATAGTAAAGTTTATTTTTGTTGGTTCAAGACCCATGGAGTCTTGCGGCTTTATTCACTGAGCAAATGTCTTAAATATCAAACTTTGTCTACTTTAAACAAACCAGGTCTCACCAACAACTTGGGGGTCTGGCCAAGGATCACAACAGTGTCCAATTTATACTGAAGACAATTCTAGGCATTGTTCACAAAAACCAGAATGTCCGGTCCGAAAGTTGACCCAATGCGACAGCTCTGACAGCAAAACCTGATGCCTCAGTCTCAGTGATTTAATCCATACATTGCACTCTGTTCTTGCTCTTGCTTCTAATTACAGCTCTATAATAACATTACTTTAGCAGGAATCAGCTGTACAAGTCTCATAAGCACAAAGTCAGTTGGCCCTATGGGCAGAATTTTAAAATCAACCCATGCGCAGCAAGAAACCAGCATCAGGTCAAGAACCCAATTGTTGCTGGTGTGGGCTTTGCCAGGCTGTTTAATCCTGCCACAACGTTAGCATCCTGCTTCCAGATTTCCCAAGCCACTCAAGAGTGCAGACTTGATGATGACCCATAACTGTCAACGGAGGATTTATAGTTAAAGGCACTCTGGCAGGGTGAATAGGCGAGTTCTACATTGATTCTCAAGACTTCAGCAACCATGGGATGGAAACCAGACAAGGGGAAGCTGCCCCTCCAGTTCCCTGATTTTCCCTGGAGGTTCTGCTGTGTGCTGTGAGGGACTGCAGTGAAGTGCTGTTTCCTACAACAAGGAGGTAGCCTCTCAAGGATCAAGAACAAGAGGGCACAGATTTAAAATGATTTGCTAAAGAGGCAAATGTGATGTGAGAAAAAAGTTTTTCACACAGCAAGTGGTTCGAGTCTGGAATGCACTGCCTGGACGTGTGATGGAGGCAGATTCAATCGAAGGTCCAGCCTCTCAAACCATGCAGGCATGGATGGAAGAGACCAAGGGAGTGAACAGGAGTTGACCCTTGAACCTGTATACAGTGCCACAATAGATTTAATGACATCATGAGGCCAGGGAGGGTGAATGTCGTCCCACTTTCAGGTGCCAACCCCCACACTCTCGACTTCCTCAGCGTTCTCCTGCAGAATTAATTGCCTCTTTACATATTTTAATTAGAGACCCGACATCTTCACAAGGACTCCCAGACACCTCCAGACGTGCCCCGGTAAAAACTGGATGTCAGAATCACAGAATTGTTACAGTGCAGAAGGAAGGCATTTGGCCCATCATGCTTGCACCAATGCTCCAAATAAGCATTATGCCTTTTCCCCGTACCCTTGCACATTGTTTCTATTCAAATAATCATCTAATACCCTCTTGAATGCTTCGATTGAAACTGCCTCCATCACACGTCCAGGCAGTGCATTCCAGACTCAAACCACTTGCTGTGTGAAAAGTTTTTTTCTCACATCACATTTGCCTCTTTTGCAAATCATTTTAAATCTGTGTCCTCTCGTTCTTGATCCTTTTACGAGCGGGAACAGTTTCTCCCTATTCACTCTATCCAGCCTCCTCATGATTTTGAACACCTCTGTCAAATCTCCTCTCCAAGGAGAACAGTCCCAACCTCTTCAATCTATCTTCATAACTGAAATTTCTCATTCCTGGAACCATTCTTGTAAACCTCTTCTGTGCTTTCTCCAATGCGTTCATATCTTTCCTATATTGTGGTGCCCAGAACTATACAAAATGCTCCAGCTGAGGTCTAACCAGTGTCTTATATAAGCTCAGCCTAACCTCCCTGCTCTTGTACTCTATGCCCCTATTAATAAAGCCCAGAGCTTTATTAACTGCTCTCTCCACCTGTCCTGACATCATCAATGATCTATGCATATGTACATCCAGATGTCTCTGCTCCTGCACCCACTTAAGAATCGTACCCCTTTTTTATATTGTCTCTCCATGTTCTTCCTACCAAAACGTATCACCTCACACTTCTCCGCATTGAACTTCATCTGCCACCTATCTGCCCACTCCACCAACTTGTCTATGTCCTTTTGAAGTTCTATACTGTCCTCCTCGCAGTTTACAATGCTTCCAAATTTCGTACCTTCCATAAACTTTGAAATTGTCCCTTGCACACCAAGGTCTAGATCATTAATATATATCAGGAAAAGCAAGGGTCCCAATACCGGCCCCTGGGGAACTCCATTACAAACCTTCCTCCAGTCTGAAAAATATTCATTGACCATTACCCTCTGTTTCCTATTACTATGCCAATTTTGTATCCACGTTTCTGCTGTTCTTTTCTCACAAGTCTGTTGTATGGCACTGTATCGAATGCCTTTTGAAGGTCCATGTACACCACATCAACAACACTACCTTTATCAACCCTCTCTGTCACCTCATTAAAAAACTCCAACAAATTAGTTAAACACAATTTTCCCCTTAGAAATCCATGCTGGCCCTTCCTAATCAACCCACATTTTTCCATGTGCGTACTAATTCTATCCCGATTGTTTCTAGAAGCTTCCCCACCATTGAAGTTAAACTGACTGGTCCGTAATTGCTGGGCTTATCCTTACAACCTTTTTTGAAGATGGGCGTAAAGTATGCAATTCTCCAGTCCTCTCGCACCTCCCAAGTCTCGGGAAGTCTGAATAATAGTAATAATAGTGAGGGGGGGGTCATGTCAGGTTTCTAACACGTCAGTATTTTTTTCGGAACTTAACCCTGCCGGCACTCAAATCCATTCCCCCATGGCAATTAAAATTGTACCCTATGAGTCATTTGTCACCGAGACTCCTGGATTCCTGAAATGAGAGAGTGCCAACACCTGCGAGCCCTGAGCTCTCCTGATTCCGGACTCCCCTCCTGGCTGCAGTGCACGGGATCTCAGCTCTCTTCGGGCAATGTCACAAAGCATGGCTCATCGCGGCGAAAAATTTGAATCCCCGATCTCCCGGACATTGGGAGGCAGCGATCGGGAGAAGCCCACAATTACGAGACACATCCGGTTATTCCAGGAAGGTTGGGAACCCTACCTTAAAGGTCAACATACCCCATATAATGGGCAGAAAAAAACTGTGGGGGTTCCACTGAGCTCCAAATTTGAATTCCTGTTAGACATTCCCATTATAGAACCCTAAATCATAAAACGTACACCTATATTTCAGGGTCAGAGTAGATCAGAGCGCATTCTAAACAGTGAAAACCAGAAACAATGGAGGTCTAAAGAGACTTGGGTTGGGTGGGGGATGGGCAAGTCCAAGAACACAGATCATTAAAATGGCACAAACAGGTACAGAAAATAATCAAAAGGCTAATAGAATGCTGGGCTTATATCTAGAAGACTAGGATACATTGGGAAGAAGTTATGCTACAGCGATACAAAGCTTTGTTTAGACCACACCTGGATTATTGTGTTCAGTCCTGGGCAACACACCTTAAATAGTATATTGGCCTTGGAGGGAAATTTGGTGATAACTGTGTTCCAAGGGTTAAATTATAAGGAAAGATTACACAAACTATGGTTGCATATCCTGGAATTTGGAAGGTTGAGGATTAATTTGACCATAGTTTTAAAGATATTAAGGAAAACAGATAGGGTAGAGAGAAACTACATCCTGTGGTTGGGGAACTAGGGGACATAGCCTAAAAATTAGAGCTAGATCTTTCAGGAATGAAGTTTGGAAATATTTTGACGTGCAAAGGGTGGTAGAAGTTTGGAATTCTCTTTCGCAAGCAGCAGCTTTTAATTTTAAATCTGACTGATAGATTTTTGTTAACCATAATGGGATGAATTTTTGTCTCTGGGTCATGAAATACAAGTCACAACTCCCAAACTGCTCCCACAAACCCAACTTCACCCACCATTTTCATAAATTTCGGAAGGAGGTGGCTTGTGGGCACAGCTTGCGAGCCAAGACTGGGTTCAGACTCGCGTTCAGGGTTGGAACACACCCAAGGCAGAGGCTGGTTCCTCCTGTAACTTGTGCGTAAAAGGACACCAAATGGTGCAATGGCAAAACATCATCCCAGGAATGGCCTGACACGCTGCTGGAGGTGACCTCTTAAGTGTAAGTACATTTTTTTTTTTGCTTTTTTCACTTTTAATACATTGTTGCCCTGTGTGAGCTGGCCCATCGATTATTTTCCCTTAGTTGTCAGTGTGTTAATTGTTTTCTGCCAATTTTGCCACTCTACTCTATCTTACCACTTCCCTGCTGCACCAGTCTTCTGATGCTTATCCCGGTTCGTCTCTTGAGTTTTAAACAAACATCAAGCAGCTGCTCACAAAGCTATGCAAGTCCCCACAGCAGCTCACTTCACCTGTCGCACCCCTCATTCCAATTCAGACCCTCTCACATCCACAGCAACCATCTTGAAGCATTCCACCCTCAGAGGATGCAGCAATCTGTGCACCACCTGGCCTACCCACAGAAGCACCACAAGGATGCCACGAAATCTCCTCCATAACCCCCTTCGCCAGCCATACCTTTCCCTCCCACGCCACCCACAGAGCAACACTGTCCCCTTAGGAGCTTTTCACCTAACGAACAATATGACAAGGAAAGAGATCACATATATACATGCTGACCTACGTGCCTCCTCTCATTCCAGGATGGCCGACACTCAAAGCAGCCAGGCATTCCAGGAACAAGCTACTCCATGGTTCACCGAGCATGCCCTGGGAGATCCTCCTGCACCAGATGGAGGCTCACAGGAGTGTCCTGTTACCCTTAGGGCCCAGGCAGCCTCCCAAATCCCCCAAGGCAGCCTGGGTCAAGGTCACCGTGGTCAGTGCCTCAGCACCAGAGAAGC
Source organism: Cetorhinus maximus (assembly GCF_964194155.1). NCBI lineage: Eukaryota > Metazoa > Chordata > Chondrichthyes > Lamniformes > Cetorhinidae > Cetorhinus > Cetorhinus maximus. The sequence continues at coordinate 60,424,633 of NC_135893.1, forward strand.
TGGATCCAGTGTTGCAACCACTTTGGTGACTTTCTGCGCTATGGCTATGGTAAGTTGAGTAAGATTCTCTTCTCATGTGTGCAGCCTGGCCTTACTGCATGCAGCATGGCTGGCCTTGTGCGCATACAGTGCACATAACGCTTGGCAATGCAGCAGCAGCAAATCACCATGGCCAAGGGAAAACAATTTATGTTCATGGGAAAAAAAGTGGTGGAGAGTCATGTGCAACATCTTGGAGGCATCTCCAAATACCATGCCTTCATGAACCAAAATTTCACCTTTTCCATCTTTGCCTTTCAGAAGAGAGCCCACAACCCAAGGGAGATGACAAGAACTGGGGGTGGGCTCCTAAACCTGAAGGACATCGAACCTGTGGAGCACACAGTAGAAGAAAGGGCAATGGCCATTGCAAGAATGCCAGTGATGGCTGACAGTCAGTTCTCCCTCCCGGGTGCACAGCCGTGTGCATCATACAACTGCACAGCTGGGGTGGGGAAGAGGGATGGATGGTACTCAAGGGTGGCAGGATGGCCACTCAAGGTGATGTTTCACAGCAAATTAGAAATCTGCACAGGCTGGGAGGCGTCAATTGGCAGCAGTGCCATGTCAAGGATGGCTGGGGAAGAAGGTCAATGGGAGGGTGGATGCTATGCAGGACGTCAGCTCATGACTGTCTTATGTTTTTCTTACAGGTCCATCAGTTGCGCCCCCACCCCCAGAGAGGAGTCCAACCTTGGACAGGAGGAGGAGCCCCAGTTGTCCAAATGTGCACTGTCAACGCCTCATGAGACACCAGTCACCAGACTAGAGACATACACTCCAGTGGGTTTCAGTGTAGAGAGAGATTCAGGAACACTCATTGAAGAGCCAAGCACCAGTGTGCCGGAGGAGGAGTTTGAGACAGGGGTGTCTGTGTGCAGCTCACCTCGAAGAGGGGAGGGCAGTGGCAGGGTTGCTTCACGGGCAAATGAGGTACAGCATGCGGAGTGCCCTTTGAGATTGATTACTTGGACCTGCAGCGGCAGGTAGGTACTAATCTAGCTGAGTTTCCTGAGGCATTGCAAGATTATCTGAATGGAGATGTCTGTCATCATCATGACCTCAACAATGTCATAGGTTGGAGAGCACATGGTGAGCAACCTCATCATGAGCCCCATGCATCAGCATGTGCAGTGCATGCAAGAGGTGCAAGACCTCCTGTGCAGTGGCAATAACGCAACTGCAGTAGTGGCAGAGGAGCTAAGATCACTGAAAGGGATCAAGAGCACCAGATCAGCTAGAGGGAATGACAGCTGAGCCCCAGCACGACAGCCCATCCAGCCACTGGGACACCATCCCAATGGCTCAGCATTCAGAGGAAGAGGGTGAGGGTTTAAGATTTTGGAGGTAATTTCACCATCCTCTGAGTCCTTGGCCCCTCAAACAGATGCTCCATCAGCTAGTCGGGCACCTTACCCTGCAGGGGTACAGATAGTGCACATTGAGGTAGGGCCCCAACGGGTCTTTGGATGACAAGGCCAACTACCACAACACTCACAGCCATACAGTCAGGGGCTTGAGCAGCCTGCGTCCAGCTCCTCTGTGACAATAAGGGGAGCCCATATAGGATTGTGCAAGAGTGGAGGACAGTGTCGGTTACTGCACTAATGGGGTCACTGTGCTGTTTAGATAAGTTTATTTGTGTTAAAAAGGGAAGCAGAGTGTAAATATAGCAAGCAAAAACATTTATATCTGGAAAATAACAACGATTTGTAATAAATATACAGAATTTTGTATGTGTCCATGCAGCTCGAAGTCTTGATTGTCTTAGCTGACCTGAGCTGTGCATCCACGTGATTCATCAATTCTTCCTCAGGTTGGATCGCAGGATCCTTCTAATGGCCTTCCTATGGTATAGCCAAGCACATACTCTGGCCTCCTGGTCAGCTTTCAACTTCATGGCAGGGTCCCGTCACATGAAGTGTTATTGCATGAGATGGTCAATGGCAACGTTGGCTTCCTACTTGGACTCCTGTGTGTGTAGCTGGACAACCCCTCCCTCGTATCTGGGGGCCCTCCTGTTCACCTTCTATTCCACCTCATGGATGCGTAATGCTTCCTCTTCCTCATTTTCCTCACCTGAGGAGAGGCTCCATTCCTCATCATGTTCTGAGTTCACAGCGCCAGGTTGTGCAGCATACCACAGTCATTCTGGAGACTAGAGGTGCATACTTTTTTTTGAGTCCTCCAAGTGGTCCAGGCACCTGAACGTCACCTTTATAAGGCCAACAGCCTGTTCAATGAGTGTTCAAAGGTGGCTCTCACCACACCTTCTCAGCGATTGGGTCTAGGGATGTCAAAGGGGTGTGAGAAGCCACCTTCTGAGAGGGTAGCCCTTATCCCCGAGTATCCAGCGTGCACCAGGCGGTGGGGGTCTAAACATTCTTGGCAGCACAGAATGGCACTGTGAAGAGGGTTGGTCCTGAACTCAGGTGCAGACATGTAAAAATCCTTTGGGGTGGTTGCAGATAAGTTGGATGTTCAAGGAATGGCAGCCCTTTTGGTTGATGTACCTCTCAGCATTCACATACAGTGCTCTTGTGTGTGCAGTTGGCAATGCCTTGCACCCGGGGGAGTCATGAGACTGATGCAAATTCTGTCACTCCCTGTGTCTGCACTGCACCATCTGCAGCAAAGGAAATGAAGTCATCCACCCTTTGAAAAAGGCCACTGGCTACCTGATGGAACCACCGGATTGTGAGATCCCATAGAGGTCAGAGGCAAAGCTTTGCAAAGACCTGGTTGCAAAGAAATTGAGGGCTACCATCACCTTAAAGACCACTGGGAGTCCTGGTTTCCCCTTGGCTGGAGATCTTCTCTCTAAAGGTGCAAAGCTCAAGGACCACATCTTGGAACAGATGCATCCTCCTCCAACATTGTGTCTCAGTCATATCAAGGTAACTGACCTTGTTCCTGTATATCCTCTCAGGTGGGTAGTTCCTCAGCATTCTATGCCTACTTCTCATAGGCGCTCGGTGTCATGCTGCCCTCTCTGAATTAGAACCATAATAAGCAATTCATTTCAGGTTGCTGCTGCTGTTCCACCTGTGCCCATACAGATGGTATGGGGCTGGTCCCATTGTAGATTGCAGATGTTAAAAGTGCTTTTGTTAACTCAGAAGGCTGAGATTGAAGGCACAGGGCTCCTCCTCTTGCTGCAGTTCAGACGTGGGGGGTGTCCCTTTTAGGGAATCCTCCTTCCACTCCCCCATCTCTGCCAGACATTAAACTTGCTTGCAGGCAGTGTCTGGTGCTTCCGACATTGCAGCAAAACAGGAAGGTAGGTTTTTGTACTTTCCTCAACATCTCTTCCTGGTCTGCTGAATTTCTCCACGACTCAACAATAGAGACACACATTTAATGGAGTCGAAAACTAAGTGGGTGCCAATGAAAATAGGGGTTAGTGAAAACAATTTTTGTCCCCTACAGGGGAACACAACATCAGCGGGGCAGATGTGTGTTTCACACAGGAGGCATTCCCACCCCACGAAAACAGCAAGGTAGTGCAGGAGTTCCCTGGGGTCCACCTCCCTTTCTAACAGATTCTCCGTTTTGGATACTGCTGGGGGAGATGCTTTCTCAGGGGAATACAGCGAGAGCTAAGTCCATGGCACCACAAGTGGCTGAGCTGCACTGAGGGGAGGAAAAAAAAGAGTGGGACAGCAATAGTGATTGGGGATTGGGGATTCTAACCTAAGGGGAACAGATAGATGTTTCTGCGGCTGCAGGACGGTATGTTGCCTCCTTGGTGCCAGGGTCAAGGATGTTACTAAGCGGCTGCAGGACATTTTAAAGGGGGAGGGTGAACAGCCAGAGGTCGTGGTCCATATCGGTACCAACTACATAGGCAAAAAGAGATCCAGCAAGGAGAATATAGGGTATTCAATATTTAGGAAGGACAGGTAAAAAGGCAAAGGAGGTGGGGTGGTGTTGTTAGTTAAGAATGAAATCAGTGTGAGAGAGGATATTGGCTCAAAAAATCTAGATGTAGAATCAGTCTGGGTGGAGCTAAGAAGCAACAAGGAGCGGAGAACATTAGTGGGAGTTGTCTATAGGCCTCCAAACTGTAGTGGCAAGGTAGGGGACAGCATTAAACAGGAAATTAGAGATGCATGTAACAAGGATGCTGCGGTAATCATGGGTGACTTTAATCTACATATAGACTGGGCAAACCAAATTAGCAATAACACTGTGGCGGATGAATTCCTGGAGTGTGTACAAGATGGTCTTTTAGACAAGTATGTTGAGGAACCAACTGGGGAACAGGCTATCCCAGGTTTGGTTTTGTACAATGAGAAGGGGTTAATTAATAATCTTTTTATGCGGCGTCCTTTAGGGAACAGTGACTATAACATGATAGAATTCTTCCTTAGGTTAGAAAGTGAAGTAATCCAATCGGAAACTAGGACCCTAAATCTAAACAAAGGAAACTACGCAGGTATGAGGCGCGAGTTGGGGAATTGGGGAACTTCATTAAAAGGCAATGGATAGGCAATGGCTAATATTTAAGGAATGAATGTATGCATTGCAATAATTATACATTGCTTTCTGGCAGAGTATTATTTAAATGGTGATAGATTGGGAAACGTTGATGTACAAAAAGGGCCTGGGTGTCCTTGCGCGCTAATCACTGAAAGCAAGCATACAAGTGCAGCAAGCGGTTAAGGTGGCAAATGGCATTTTGGCCTTCATTGTACGAGGACTTGAATACAGGAGCAAGGATGACTTACTGCAGCTATACAGGGCCTTGGTGAGACCACACCTGGAGTAGTGTGCGCAGTTTTGATCCCCTTACCTAAGAAAGGATATACTTGTTATTGAGGGAGTGCAGCAAAGGTTCACCAGACTGATTCCTGGAATGGGAGGATTGTCATATGAGGAGAGATTGGGCAAACTAGGCCTGAATTCATTGGAGTTTAGAAGAATGAGAGGGGATCTCATTGAAACGTATAAAATTCTAATAGGGCTGGACAGACTGGATGCATTTCCTCTGGTTGGGGGTCTAGAACAATGGGTCACAGTCTCAGGATACGGGGTAAGCCATTTAGGACTGAGATGAGGAGAAACTTCCTTCACTCAGAGGGTGGTGAACCTGTGGAATTCTCTACCACAGGAGGCTGTGGAGGCCAAGTCACTGAATATATTTAAGAAGGAAATAGATTTCTAGACTCTAAAGGCATCAAGGGGTATGGGGAGAGAGCGAAGTATGGCGTTGAGATAGAGGTCAGCCATGATCATATTGAATCACTGAATGACGGAGCAGGCATGAAGGGCCGGATGATCTACTCCTGCTTCTATTTTTTATGTTTCTTTGTTTAAAAGGCGCAGGTCCAGGAATGTAGGGGAAAAGCAGATTTCCTCTGGGGGTAAAAAAAAACACAAAATATCGCCACTCGTGCACTGAAACTCACCTCCAAACCCAGACAAAAATTCAGTCCATGGAGTTAGGTCACAGATCAGCCATTTCATTGAATGACGTAAGTTCGCAAGGCTAAATGGCTCCCTACTCCTGTTCCTATTTCCAGCTACAGGAAAGAATTTGAAATCACAACAACCACTTGCAGCAGGACCCAACCCAGAAATGATTCAGAGATTGAGACACAAGTACATTAACATGCTGACATACTGCTCTCATTGACAGACTGGGGTTATATGATTATACCTTTAATAATAACAGAGCTTCACACACACAAAGCTTCAAACAGCGACAATCCATGAGTCAGCTAGAGCTGTGCATCACGGAAAATCAGCCAGGGTGGCCAAAGGAAACTCTGAATGAAATGATTTAAAGTGCCAAAGAGGCTAATGAACTTCAGTGCAATGAAAACAGGTCCTGAACCAGAGCCATAAAACAGAAACTGACCAAGGCAAAATAACACCAGTGCAGCCAGAGGCTGGAGACTGCAGACTATCCTCAGCTTAGATTGGCGTATCATTAGACCATCTCCGAAGATGCGGGGATACATGTAAACAGATTGTTTATAATTGGAATAGTTTAGCAGCAGTCACAAACAAACAAAGCACACAAACAGATCTAAAAGGGAATGGGTTGAGAATGTTCCCAACATTGATGTTTTATTTAACATTTTTTTGGGAGGAGGGCACCTTCCCTCCTCTCCTGAAAGTGAGAGCACTTGCTGGGTATTGGTTGAACAGGTTTTGGTTGCTCTCTCTTACAAAATGGTCACTTCAGCAAGATATGTATGACTCTAGACAATGAATGTTGGCGGGATATTCTTAGCAATGAGGGTGCAAGGGAGAACATTGCAGCCTAGCCAAATCCTATCCTCAACATGTCCACAAATGCACTTTAGTAGCAGGAGTCTTTGAATTGTCACTGACAGAACATACAAACATATGTACATATGTATTAGGAGCAAGAGTAGGCCGCTCGGCCCCTCAAGCCTGCTCCGCCATTCAATAAGATCATGACTGATCCGAATGCAGCCTCAGCCCCACATGCCTGCCTATCCCCAATAACCTGTCACCCCACTGTTAATCAAAAATCTATCTAGCTCTGCCTTAAAAATATTCACAGATTCTGCTTCCACTGCCTTTTGGGAAGAGAGTTCCAAAGATTCACGACGCTCTGAGAGAAAAAATTTCTCCTCGTCTCTGTCTTAAATGAGCGACATCTTATTTTTAAACAGTGACCCCCCCTAGTTCTAGATTCTCCCACAAGAGGAAACATCCTCTCCACATCCACTCTGTCAAGACCCCTCAGGATCTTAAAGGTTTCAATTAAGTCATCTCTTACTCTTCTAAATTCCAGTGGATACAAGCCTAACCTGTCCAACCTTTCCTCATAAAACAACCCGCCCATTCCTGGTATTAGTCTAGTAAACCTCCTCTGAACTGTTTCTAATGCATTTATATCTTTCTTTAAATAAGGAGACCAGCACTGTACACAATACAGTCTCCCTCTCTTTCTGAATAAAGGAGTTATATTTGTTATTTTTCAATGTAATGGAACCTTTCCTAAATCCAGGTAATTTTGGAAAACTAAAACATCAACTATCTCACTAGCCACTTCTTTCAAGACCTTGGGGTGAAGTCCGCACCTGGGGATTTGTCAGCCCGCAGCATCAACAATTGGCTCAATACCACTTCCCTGGTGATTGTAATTTTCCCGAGTTCCTCCCTCCCTTCCATTTCCTAATTTAAAGCTATTTCTGGGATGTTACTTGTGTCCTCTATAGTGAAGGCTGAAGCAAAATACCAGTTTAATTCATCCACCAACTCCCTACTTTCCATTATCAATTCCCCAGACGCACTGTCTATAGGGCCAACGCTCACTTTGTTAATTCTTTTATTTAAATATCTATAGAAACTCTTACTATCCGTCTTTATATTACTAGTTAGCTTTCTCTCATGCTCTAATTTTTCCCTCCTTATTAATCTTTTTGTCATTCTTTGCTGTTCTTTATATTCTTTCCAATCTTCTGATCTGCCACCCATCTTTGCGTAATTATATGCTTTTTCTTCAAGTTTGATACTGTCTTTAACTTTTTTAGTTAACCACGGACAGCAGGCCCTCGCCTTGGAATTTTACTTTCGCATTGGAATGTATATATTCTGTGTATTCTGAAAAAGCCCTTTAAATGTCTGCCGCTGAACTTCTATTGGCATATCCCTTAACCTCATTTGCCAGTTCACTTTAGCTCTGCTTTCATGCCCTCATAATTGCCCTTATTTAAGTTTAAAATACTAGTCGTGGACACACTCATTTCTCTCTCAAAATAAACGTAATATTCAATCATATTATGATCGCTGCTACCTAGGGATGCCTTCACTAGGGGTTATCAATTGGGTTATTATTTCATTGCTCAATACCAGGTCTAGTATAGCCTGCTCTCTGGTTGGCTCCAGAATATGCTGTTCTAAGAAACTATCCCAAAAACATTCTATGAACTCATCTATGCTACCTTTGCCCATCTGATTTTTCCAGTCTATATGTAGATAAAAATCCCCCATGATCAATGCTGCACCTTTCTGGCAAGCTCCCATTATCTCTTCTTTTATACTCTGCCCGACTGTGTAGTTACAATTAAGGGGTCTTTACATCACTCCCACAAGTGACTCTTGCCTTTATCATTCCTCATCTCAACCCAAACCGCTTCTACATCCTGGTTTCCTGAACTTAGGTCATCCCTCTCTAATGTGCTAGTACCATCATTAATTAATAGAGCCACCACTCCAGCTTTTCCTAACTTCCCATCCTTCCTAAATGTCACATACTCTTCCAATATTCAGGACCCTTCCAGTATTCAGATCCCATCTACGTCGTCCTGTAGCCACGTCTCTGTAATGGCTATCAGATCGTACTTATTTATTTCCATCAGTTCATTTGTTCTGTTTTGATTGCTACGTGCGTTTAAATACAGAGCCTTTAGCTTTGTCATTTTATTATTTTTGTAGCGTCTAGCCTTATTTGCTGACTTATTCTTAGATTTGTATTGTCTGTCCCTTCCTGTCACAGACTGTTTATCATTTCCCATATTAATACCTGTCTCTCTTGCCTTGTCTCTACTCTTTAGTTTACCACATCCTCCCAAATTTGATCCCTTGCCCCCACTATTCAGTTTAAAATCCTCTTTACCTCCCTAGTTAGGCGGCTCGCGAGGATACCAGCCCCAGCACGGTTCAGGCATAGACCGTCCCAACAGTACAGATCCCACTTTCCCTAATAATGGTGCCAGTGCCCCACAAACCAGAACCCACTTCTCCCACACCAGTCTTTGAACCAGGCATTCATTTCTCTAATCTTATTTATCCTATGCCAATCTGCACGTAGCTCAGGTATTAATCCTGAAATTACCACCTTTGAGGTTCTGCTTCTTAATTTGGTGCCCAGCTTGTCATACTGACTATACACAGAGCCTCCTTCCTCATCCTGCCTATGTCGTTGGTAGCTACATGGACCATGACCACTGGATCCTCCCCCTCCCACTGCAAGTTCCTCTCCAGCCCTGAGCAGATGTCCCGAACCCTGGCACTGGGCAGGCAACACAGCCTTCGGGACTCTCGCTCTTTACTACAGAGAACAGTGTCAATCCCTCTTACTATACTGCCCCCCACTACCATTCCTTTCCTTTTTGCTCCCCCCTCCCTACGACGGCTTCCTGTACCACAGTGTCATGGTCAGTTTGCTCATCCACCCTGCAGCCCCCACTCTCATCCAAACAAGCTGGGAGATCAAACCTGTTGGGCAATTGCAGAGGGTCACACTCCTGTCCTCCGGGTCCCCTTACCTGCCTCACTCGCAGTCACACCCTCCTGTCCCTGGCCACTGACCAAATCAGAAGACCCTATTCTAAGTGGTGTGACTGCCGCATGGTATAAAGCATCCAGGTAACTTTCCCCCTCCCTGATGTGTCGCAGTGTCTGCAGCTCAGCCTCCAGCTCGATGACTCTGAACCGAAGTTCATCAAGCCACAGACACTTTCTGCAGATATGTTTTCCCTGGATCACAATGTTATCCAGGAGCTCCCACATGCCTTGACACATCACCTGTCCTGCCATCCTTAATGTGTTTTAAATAATTAAATTATATTGATCATAAAATGTATGTTAAAAACAAAAAACTACTGCGGATGCTGGAAATCCAAAACAAAAACAGAATTACCTGGAAAAACTCAGCAGGTCTGGCAGCATCGGCGGAGAAGAAAAGAGTCGACGTTTCGAGTCCTCATAAAGGATGAGGACTCGAAACGTCAACTCTTTTCTCCGCCGATGCTGCCATAAAGTGTATGTTGCTTTCTAATATATTTTATTAACTTTTACCACCAAATTGTATGCTATTTTAAACCTTAGGGATAGAATAGGACTTATCCACTTACCAGATACTCACCAAACAACTCGCTCCTTTCCCTGTAGTAGGGCAAGAAGCAATTTCTATGGGTGGGAAAGATAGAAAGAGGAAATGAACTCTTTCTTCCCCTTCACCGAACTCCCCTCTCACCAAACTCCACGACTTCACACAGTCAGCTGCATTCAGTTTGCCAAGGCTGCACTAAATCACAAAATTTTAACAGCAAAGGAGGCCATTCGGCCCATCGTGTCTGCACCAGCTCTCCAAATGAGCACTGTGACCTAGTGCCATTGCCCTTCCCTTTTCCCCATATCCCTGCACAATGTTTCTATTCAAATAATCATCTAATGCCCTCTTGAATGCCTCAATTGAACCTGCCTCCACCACACTTCCAGGCAGTGCATTCCAGACCCGAACCACTCATTGCGTGAAAAAGATTTTTCTCATGACACATTTGCTTCTTTTGCAAATCAGTTTTAATCTGTGCCCTGAATTTATAGTAAACTGAACTAGGGCGACAGTAACCAGATTCAACCAGTTAGTTAATTAACTACTCAGCTCCTACGGCTGAGAGTGAATTTACCCTGTCTAAACTGCAAGAAAGAAAGAACGTAGCCTGCTTGCACAGTACTTTCCAGTTACTGCTAATTACAGGCTAGATTAGATTTTAAGAGCAAAATTTGAGATCAAAATTAACACTTAAAACTCCCCTCTCACCAAACTCCAAGCCTTCACTCAATTAGTCAGCAGCACTCCCAGAACCCAGCTATCCATTCCTTTTTTACCATGCTAGTTTCTTTCACTTTCCAATAACTGTGTGGTGTACAAGAGAACAGAGGCGTTGCAAGAGTTCTGTTAACAACTAGTTTCCACCCTATCACGCACACACCTTTTGGGTGGTTTAAGACTAGCCAAAAAACTGGTGTCAGGATTGCCTGGCAACAAACCTCATGCTGAATAAACCTTCCACCTCTTATCCAAATTATGCCAGTTGTACCTCTCTTGCACCAGCTGAAATACTTCGGTAGCATATGTGATAGTCCTGCCTCCCTGCAATTGCTTGGCTGTCTATGCTGGGGATCAAAGCTGCTCCCCTGCCCCTCTCCCCTCCATTTTAAATACAAACCAGCTTTCACCCATACACAACATGCATCATGGAGAAAGCTTAGTGTATATAGCCTATATAACAAGTTAGCCTTATTGGATGTTCAGTATAATGAGATGCCCCCCTCCCAGTTTGGGAGACTTCCTGTAAATCTGGTCGGACAATGTTTAATTGAGAAAAACATCATGTGTTTAAGCAAGCACAAATCTCCAAAGATAAAAAAGGTTTGGCTTTTTATTTTTAATTAACTTACTTTTCAAACAGCAACCACAAACAAGCATTCTGAGTCTACTCGTACCACGTCTGCACTTATATTACATACATACCCTAAACCTATTCGTACCATGCATGTACTTAAAGAGTCACAGAATGGTTACAAAACAGAAGGAGGCCATTCAGCTCGTCGTATACATGCTGGTTCTCCAAAGGAGCAATTCACTTTACTTCTCCTCATAGACCTGCATAATCTTCATTTAGATAATAATCCAATTCCCTCTTGAATGCCTCGATTGAACCTGCCCCTACTACTCCCTCAGGCAGTGCTTTACAGATTCTAAACACGCACTGCATAAAAAAAGTGTTTCTTCATGACATCATTGCTTCTTTTGCCAATTACTTTCATGTGTCCTCTTGTTCTGGGTCCTTTCACCAATGGAAACAGTTTCTCCCTATCTACTCTATCCAGACCCCTCTTGATTTTGAATACCTCAATGAAATCTCCCTTCAACCTTTTCTTCTCCAAGGAAAACATTCCCAACTTCTCCGATCTTTTTAAGTCACTGAAGTTCTTCATCCCTGGGACCATTCTTATGAATCCTTTTTGCACTGTCTCTAATGTCTTCACATCTTTCCTAAAGTGTGATGCTCAGAACTGGATGTAATACTCCAGTTTAAGCCGAACTAGTGTCTAACATAACTTTCTTGCTTTTCTACCCTATGACCCTATTAATAAAGCCTAGAATGCTGTGTACTTTGTTAACCGCACACTCAACCTGTCCTACCACATTCAATGATTCATACACATATACACCCAGGTCCCTCTGCTCCAGCCCCCCACCACCCCACTTTTTTTTTAAGAATTGTACCCTTTATTTTATATTGTGTCTCTGCATTATTTCTACCAAAAATAAATCACTTCACAAATCTCTGCACTGAATTTCATCTGCCACATGTCCGCCCATTCTACCAACCTATGTCCTTGAGGTTCTATACTATCCTCCTTAGTTCACATCACTTCCAAGTTTTGTATCATCCACAAATTTTGAAATTGTGTCCTGTACACAAGGTCTAAGTCATTAATATATATCAGAACGAGCAGGGATCCAAACAACAACCCCTGGGTAACTCCACTATAAAATTTCCTTCCATTGGAAAGCATCCATTAACCACTGCTCTCTGTTTCCTGTCACTCAGCTAATTTTGTATCCATGTTGCTTCCTTTTACTCCACGAGCTCTAATTTTGCTCATGTCTTTTTTGCGGCACTTATCAAATGCCTTTTGGAAGTCTATGTACACCACATCAACATTACCCTCATCGACCCTCTCTGTTACCTCAATAAAAAAAAGTTAGTTAAACATGATTTGCCCTTAATAAATCAGTGCTGACTTTCCTTCATTAACCCACATTTGCCAATTTATTATTAATTTGCCCTGTAACCAGAGGTTAATTTGACTGGCCTGTAGTTTGCTGGGCTTATCTTTACACCCTCTCTTGAACAAGGATGTAACATTTGCACTTCTTCAGTCCTCTGGCACCACTCCTGAGTCTAAGAGTCATGTCCCTAGACATGAAAGAGATCATAAATTGTTTAAATCAAACCTCACTTTTCTTGCTGAACCAAAAGATGGCTGTTAAAGGTCACATGATTTGCAGGTTGGCTACAGTTTCTGGAAATTTCCAACAGTAGTTACAGGACAAAAGTTCATGCATCCTTGTGGAACTTCTCAGCTCTCTTTGTAAGAACACATTACAATCAACAAAACCAGGGGCCAGCAAACAATCTGTCTCCCCAGCCTGCTCCTATAACAAAGGAACAAAATTCATTATACCTGCAGAGGCACTAACGGTCATCATCTATCTCCCAAGGTGAACGAAAGATTTTGACCAGAGGCATAGAAACTGCTTGATAGTCTACAACTGACTTATTAAAATGGGGAACATCACATGACCTAAGCCTTTGGAAAGTTTTCATTTTACATTCCTAAACTTGGAACTCAGTCTGCTGTTTAATTCTCAGTCTGCAAACACTACAGCAGGACTCCAGGCTGACCAACAGCCTGCATTAAGTCTAAGCCTTTGTGAAGCTTGTTTCTCTGGAAGATTCCTGTCATAGCCTGCTGAGCAGACCAAGTCTCTGTATACCAACCTCATCTCACTACATCAACTTTAAAGGAATTCTGCAACTCCTGCTTCAGTTGGCTGAAACTGCCTGAACTGTAATTCCTACATGAAGGAACCCTCACTGCACTGTGACTTTCTGGACACCAGCAATCACATGAACTGATATCCATAGCTGTGGTCCTTTTTCTTTTAAATTATTCAAGGTTGTAAAAACTCCTCTTTCCTATCTTCTTACTGTGTGTGTGTGTGTGTGTGTGTATGAAGTTGCGAGCTTTGCCCGGGTTTGAATGTATGAATAAACAATACATCTGATTTAACTCTAAAGAGAGTTTACTGTCACTTTAAAAATTGACCTCATAAACCAAGGGTTTAGGGAAACACGTGACAGCCCATATCAAAAATTAAAACACCTCTGCTTATGGACAGACAGCAAGAAAAATAAAGGAGTTCAGTTTTGCCTCTCTCCCCTGCCCGTAACACTAAGGAAGATTGGAAAATTATCGCCAATGCCTCTGCAATTTCCACTCTCATTGCCCTCAGTATTCTTGGATTCATCGCATCCGGTCCTGGAGTCTTATCAACTTTAAGTACAGACAGCCTATCCAATACCTCCTCCTTATCAATTTTAAATCCTTCTAGTATTTGAACAACTCCTCTTTCACCATGACCTGAGCAGCATCTTTTTCCTTTGTAAAGACAGGTGCAAAGGATTCATTGAATATATCAGCCATTCCCCCTGCCTCCAAGTGTAAATCCCCATTATGGTCCTTTATCAGCCCACCTCCTCCTCTTACCACCCTTTTACTACTTACATGCGAACAGAAGACCTTTGGATTCTCTTTTATGTTAGCTGCCAGTCTTTTCTCAGACTCTTTCTTTGCTTCACTTATTTGCTTTTTCAATTCTCCTATGAACTCTTTATATTTGGCCTGGTTCTCAATTGTATAATCTACCTGGCATCTGTCATAAGCATACCTTTTCATCTCCATCTTAATCCCTATCTCTTTTGTCATCCAGGGTGTTCTGGGTTTGTTTGCCCTATCTATCCCCTTTGTGGGAATATACCTTGACTGTGTCTGAACTCTCTTCTTTAAAGGCAGCCTTGTTCAGTGACAGTTTTGTCTGCCAACCTTTGATTTCAATTTATCTGGGTCAGATCCATTATTACCCCATTGAAGTTGGCTTTTCCCCAGCTAAATATTCTTACTCTGGATTCTTCCTTGCCCTTTTCCACAGCCAACGCAATACAATGATCACTGTCCTCTAAGTGTTCCCCTACTGACACTTGATCTATTTGGCTCATCTCATTCCCAAGAATCAGGTCTAGCAGTATCTACTTTCTCATTGGTCTGGAAACATGCTGTAGAAAATTTCCCTCAACACACTCTAGGAACGCTTGCCCCTCTCTGCCCTTTACACTACTACTATCCCAGGCTATATTCAGATAAGTAAAGTCCTTATCATAACTCGTCTATAATTCTTGCACCCCTCTGCAATTTCCTTGCAAATTTGTTTCTCTCCATCTTTCCCACTAGTTGGTAGCCTATAGACTACAATAAACAATGTAATTGCACCGTTTTGGTCCTTAGCTCTAGGCAAATAGGTTCTCTCCTTGACCCATCTGGGACATCCTCCCTCTCCATCCAGCACTGCAATCTTCACCTTAATCAATACTGCCACCCCTCTCCCTTTCCCTCTTTTCTTACATCTTTTCTGCATACAGTGCATACATATACGCACACCTGCTGTGAGCATACCTATATTGTGTGTGCAGACTTTACAATGTCACACACTGTGAACATCCTCCTAGTGCTTCCTAAATGAAATAAGAGCTCAAAGATCCAGCTCACTCTTGGTCCTCTTGAACTCCTGATCCCAGCTCCTGTTGCTTTATTAGTTACATTCATATTAAATTACAATTTATTTCAAAATCAGTGATGCAAACTTTCTGTTGAGCTGTTTCAACACAGTGATGAACATCTACTATATTTAATTATAAGGAAAGTGAAAGGACACTAACCACAAAGCATTACTTTGAAAATCCACTTGCATCTGAAGCTGTTCATATATGATGTAAATGAAACACTCTGGATTAGACCAGTGCGCTAATGTTGAAGAACCCTACACACAGCACCTCGTGTGAAGCCTTTGTGCTACAAATAAGGCAGAATCTGTTCAAAATTTGCATATCAAAGTTAAATATCTGTCAGATGAGTAGCATTAATAATTCTCACTAATGCAAGCTTGTGCTGCAGCCCCAGGTGGTCAGACACTACAAAAAGGAAAGCAAGAAGAACATTAGAATCAAATTTTTTGCTCTTTCCCACCAAATTTCTTCCATTTTTTTCAAAGAAGGACCCCAGGCCTCTCTTCACTGAAAACACACACACAACTCTGCCCTTATGCATGAATTCAAATCATGTCAAGCCTATGTTTTCTTGTGTGTTTGTGAAATAAATTAAAAGCGTTGCTGATCTACAAAGTTTGATGGCTGCATTTTTTAAAAAAAAATCTACTTTAATGGGATTCACTCTTTCCAAAAATCTCTTCATCTTCCCGACAGGAAGGCATTGTGTTAATCATATTCCATGGATGCAGCGCCGAGCTTTTTATAACTTTGTTACAGAGGGAAAATATTTACATTAAAATGGTACACGCTTCCCTCTTACTCCACTCTTTGTACTTAACCTCATTCAAAGTCAGGTTAAGCGATGAATCTTCTTAAGAGCGATCACATCAAAGTCAGCCCAGGATGCACAATTTAAGCACAAACCCAAAATTAGAACAGCCTGACTGCCAGGCTGCCAAAAGGCAGCCATGAGGATATCCCAACAGCAGCTTAGGAGCTGACAGGGCCTGAATACTGCAACTTTGTAAGTTTGAAATTAGCAATAGTTACTAACGTGAAAGAAGAACAGTGAGCGAAAATAAGATCCACAACTAGGAATTTTACTCCAACAGGATCGATTAGGGTTGCAATAAATTGAATTCTGAGTTGCAAAAGCTTACATTTCATATGAATGGTGGAATCTTCTGATTCCATCCCAATGGGAAAATGGAGAACATTGATGGGAAACATTTAAAACTAGTGCAGTAAATGAGTAAGAATGTTCTTCTTTAAAATACCAAAGGGGAGAAAGGGAATTGCTAACACTAGAAATCATGCTGTTTAGGAGTATTCAGCATCCCTCAGTACAGAAGCCAGAGGCAGACCTATGAAATAAAGATTTCTGAACCATGAAAGGTTACGTAGAGAATACCCTCATATTTAGTATAACTGATCTTATAGTTCAATGCAAAACCGTAATGCTGGTTATGCTGTAACAGAGAGAGCCGAGGGCTGGAGATTAATAACAGCAGATGAAGATAATCTATCTTTTTTGATTGCCACTCGAATTTCAAAGTAGTAAAGGCTGAAGTAAGGGGTCCAGGGCCCGGATCCAAAACAGGTGCATTAGTAACTATATTACTAGGGAGCCCCACAGCTGTTTCAGAACCCTTCCTAAATTTGGGTTGCTCTAAACACAGCCAGGTTGGGGCCTTCTGTGTTCAGGAAAACCAAGTCTACAAGCAGTCACCAAAAAGGTAAGTTTAAAAGAAAAACTTGCCTGAATGGGGAGCCAGGAAGCGCAGAGGGTCTCCTTCCTGCTCCAGGGCAGTCCCAAAGATGAATGTCACCCCTCAAGCAGCTCCCACACACACTCCCCCCACCCTACTTTCAGGTGCCCATTTACAGATGTGTTTCTTGACACTGTCCATAAGGGAAATATCCGAGATGAATCCAAAGACCTTAACCATAGGCCACAGGTTGTGCACTCTCTCAATGCAGTTAATTTTCCTTTTCTGTTATATCCTCTGGTGTTAAGTACTCTGACTCATTTCTGGGCTCATCCATTCAGTTACTGCCAAGTGACCCCCCCCTTGTGAATTCTGTTTTGTTCCTTCTACAAACAAGTCCATCACCTGAACACAATGACTCATAAAATGAAGCCTTTGAACTGTTGAGGATGCTCCTCTCTTCTTCCCCTGCTGTTTGTCCTGATGCCATGCAGCAGTCCTAACTGAGAGATCTGCCAACTTGCTCAGGTCACAGTCTCTGTAACAAAAACAGAATTACCTGGAAAAACTCAGCAGGTCTGGCAGCATCGGCGGAGAAGAAAAGAGTTGATGTTTCGAGTCCTCATGACCCTTCAACAGAGCTGAAGGGTCATGAGGACTCGAAACGTCAACTCTTTTCTTCTCTACCGATGCTGCTAGACCTGCTGAGTTTTTCCAGGTAATTCTGTTTTTGTTTTGGATTTCCAGCATCCGCAGTAGTTTTTTGTTTTTATCACAGTCTCTGTAAATGGACCCAATGGGCTGAATCTTCCGAGGAGTGGCAATCACCGTCAGATTGTCACTTTGCTCCTATTTTATCATCTTATACCAGAGCTCCGTATTTCTCGCCAGGACTTCCGAACAAGGCCTCTTCAGAAATGCAGGGCGCACCTCTTCCGAGAGTTCTTCCTCATATTGCAGGTTTGTCGGGCAGGAAGCCAAACTACACCCCCCTTTTTTTTAAAGCACCAGCTGCCATATTCCCGTAAGTTCAAAGGTCCCTAAGCCACTTTCAGAAGCAACAGAGAGAAGGTAAGTGTGCAAGATAAGTGGGTGAGGGGGTGGGTGGCAAGTAAGTGGGCGAAGGGGTAGGGTAGCAGGTGGGTGAGTGAAGGGGGTAGAGTGGCAGATGGGTGAGTGAAGGGGGTAGAGTGGCAGGCAGGTGAGTGAAGGGGTAGAGTGTCAGGTGGGTGAAGGGGTAGGGTGGTAGATGGGTGGGTGAAGGGGCAGAGAGGCAGGTGGGTGGGTAAAGGGGTAGGGCAGCAGGCAGATGGGTGAGGGGGTAGGGTGACAGTTGTGAGGGGTTTGGGTGGCAAGTGGGTGAGGGGGTAGGGTGGCAGGTGGGTGAGGAGGTATGGTGGCATGTGGGTGGGTGAGGGATAGGGTGTGTTGGTGAGTGAGTGAGGGGGTAGGGGATAGTCAGGGACTTAGTCAGGGGGTCAGGAGGCGTAGTTGGGGAGTCCAGTGGGGAGTCGGTGGGGTCAAAAGTAATGTTACCCAGGAGTTAGAACTAGTTTTAATCCTTCTAACTTTTCCTTGGTAACTATTCTGGTAAATGAGTCAGAACCATCCTAAGTCTCCGACTCTAACTCAGAGTTTCGGAGGGCTTCAGACACAGGAATTGCCCATCGGAAGTCCAAACTTTCCGTGCAATTCCCGCGTAGTCAGTGCGTCGAGACTTCTGAAGGGTCTCCCAGCGCATCTTGCAGGGGTACCTCCGAGGTACGACCATCCAGAGGTCGTAAGTTCTGGGCCAATATGCATAAGACTGGTCCAAGGTGACCACATGCTTTACATTTTCCCTCTCTCCTTACCAATCAGCACAGCCTATTTTGGTGAATTGTATAGATTTCAGGCTGTTAATCCCAAAACACTAACATGCAGCACCAATTCCAACGCAATTTAATGTGCTGCTCTTGGGCCTTTGAGCAGATGCCTATCACTTTATAAATCACATCTGGCAACACCAGTAACACAATATTACTGCCAACACCACACTCATGGCACAGCCAAAGAGGCTGCACTGCATATCTATCAAACAATCTGATTCTGGTGTGAATGGATTTTCTAACCAGTACAGGAAGCATGGAGGTTTCTACACTGACATTATACAAAGATAAAAATTGGGTCAATCATCATCTTTTCATGGCTTTAACCAAGAACATAGTAACACTAACATTCAAGTTGAACTCGAGCACAAGATTTGCTTTGTTTCAGATAACAATATGACGTAATGGAGAGCTTTTGTGCATCTTATCCTTTTTATCTTACTCCTACTACCATAAAAGAGACAATTCCAGATCATCATTTAAATTAAGAATTTCAGAATTAGGACACCTATTACTTTCTTCAAGCCAATATTCATAGTCATCAGGTCAATTCACCAACAGCATCTTTCAGTATATTAGCAGTGGTGAGGCTATCACTTGGGGAAGAGTAGAGAGAAACAGATTAGAGGGAGAGAGAGAGGCAGGCAAAGCATGTGCAAGAGAGAGGAGTGAGAGAGAGAGAGAGAGAGAGAGAGAGAAAGAAACAGACAGACAGACAGGAGTAATGACAAAGAGAAAAGAGAGATGGCATGCCTGCAAGAGGGGAGGCAGAGGGATGGGGAAGAGGGGCTATGGGGGCCAGCGTGAGACAAGGGAGTAGAAAGAGAGAAGGATTAGTAGTGAGATAGAAGAGAAAAGAGAGAGAAAGTGTAGAAAAAGTGGAAAGAGTGGGGAAGAAAAAGGGAGAAAGTGGCGGGAAGGGGTAAGTGAGGGGAAGGCAGACAAATTGATAAGGACAAGGAGAGTGAGAACAGGAAATAAGCGGGAAGAGGGAAGGGAGGAGGAGAGTGGGAAAGGGACCAGGAAAGGGAGATGGGGTTAAAGGAATGGGGGGGAGGGGGGGGACATGGGAGAGATAGGAGGGGGGAATGGATGTCAGGGAGGAGAGGGAAATTCAGAAAAAGAGAGACATCAGCATAGACCTGCTGAGTTTTTCCAGGTAATTCTGTTTTTGATCAGTATTAGCTATATGGTTCATCCAGACAATTCATAGCGATCCAGCAGGGGTTGTGAACCCTGAAAGCAATTTAAACAGCTTGTCATTCTACATTTGAAAGTAACACATTTACTCCCCTCTTTCTGCAAATAAACACTGAACTGGCAGTGTATAGGTGAACAATGGACAATGTTAAAAAAAATCCCCTAAAGCACCATTTCCCAAACTCCTGAGAGATCTGATGTTCCATCTTTACGGAATGTAAATTATTGGTTCAGATTCTTGAGAGTTCCTGGCTCTCTTCTCAAGAACAGAAATGTTGAAATAAATAAGGATTCATTTGGGCAGCGATCCAGTCACAGCGAGTGTCACTAGCCAAATTTGGGTATCGTTGAGAAAACTGCAGAGCCTGGGGGGCCTCAAGGCTGAGGGCTTCCCAGGAACTGTGGCCTATTCTACCTGAAAGGGTTCCAGGCTGGGAGCTCACACACTTAAATAGCAAGCTAAGAGGAAGCAATCAGCTACTTTGCACATAAGAACTGAAACTCTGTTATTCTCCATATCATCACTTTGGCTTTCTGACTATGAGAATATTTTTTGCCACTACTTATCAGCGATTTTAACTATAACAAAATGAAATTTTAACCATATAAATTTACCTTTACACTATGACTTTACCCTTAGACTTTGCAACTTTACACTGCTGCCTAGATACTCAAAGTAATTTTCCCTTTACCATGCTAATTTATCTCCAGATGACATTCCTTGCTGGGGCATAGTATCATGGGTGCTGAAACACCTCTAATGTAACACCAAACTGAATAATTGTTGGCTACTCATATAAAAACAGCATCATAGTCGAGCACAATCCTGTCCTTATCTGATGTCCACACATGCACTTTCTTATAAGAGTCAGCGGATAGTGTGAGAGTGGAAAAAAAAACCTGGTCTGATTTTAACCTATTGTGACCATATCATCGCCATACCGGAGACCAATTAACTTGGCATAGACCACAGATTGAATCTGCGATCTTTCTGCTCTGTATGGCTCAACTCCTCACTGGATACACCAAAACATCAAGGGAGAAATCCCAAATATATATTTTTAGCCGTCTAAGGAAACATTCAATAATATCTCTGCTTTGAAAAGGAAAGTGGATAATTATTGAAACAAATAAGAAGGATATGGGAAAAGGACAAGAGCAAAAGGACTAGTATTTACAGCAAGCACTAAGATAATGGGCTGAATGACTTACGTCAGTGCTGTAAAATTCTGTGCTATTGCCACCTGCAATTTCTGAAATGAAACAAGCACAGTGCCTGCAGCATATGCAAATCAGTTTGGGAATCGTGCAGGCCAGTATCATATCCTATCCCTCTGGCTCAACTTAATGAGTTTTATTCATTAGTTACAGACAGGTTTTTCATTTTCCAATTCATTGTTGTATAAATAAACGGAATGCCCCTCCAAATTGCAAAAAAAATTCAATCAAGGCAGCATAGAGTGAGTTACTTTAATTAGAATAGCATAGGGCAGGTCATCAGAGGTGGAAACCTTCATTGTTATAAGTTTGTGCCCGGCAATTGTGGAAATAATTTTTTTTATTGTGCAGAAAAATTTCATTAGGGCCTCAAGCAACAGAAATAAAAGGTCATGATTATACACAGTACTGAAAGTTTTCTAGGTCCTAAGCTCTGGAATTCCCTCCCTAAAGTTCTCTTTAAAGCCTAAGTCTTTGACCAAGTTTGTGGTCACCTATGATGAGATCCTCGTCCTCAAATACTCTGTCACAGTTGACCCAAGGCTGAGCTGGCACACTGGAGAAGGTGATGAATTTTGCCATCTATGGACGGAATTTTCCATGACCATTGGCGTCAGGCGTCGTGATGGGCATGAGCGGACAATATGGTGGGAAGGCCAAAAATCGGTTTCACGCCTTCGTACAACCAGTTTGCAATCATCCGCTCCACCCCTTCAGCAGGCTGCATTCCCCGCCACCACGTCGGAATGTAATTTTAATACATCTGCATATCATTACATGCCCTGCTCACTGGAATCATCCCCCACATCAAATTTATTGCCCACGTCATCAGGAAAACACACCTGTGCAGAACACATCTTGACAAGTGTGATGTGCAGAAGTCGGGGCTTACCATCAGGACCTTGCTCACATTGCGGACATCTGAGGAGCAGAAGATGCTAGACTGAACCCTGGAGGAATGTGCAACGCATGCTGGGTGGATTCTCATGGACATGGCTCTGCCGCGAAGCAGCTTAGGAGTTTTGGAGGGGGGGGGAACGATGGTGTCAGGGGTTGAGGTTGGGAGGGGAGAGGGTGGAGGGTATAATGGGGGAGAATATGGCTACCAGGGAGGAAGGTGTAAGGGGAGAGGAAGGTGTAAGGAAATGTATCCACACGGGGTTGGGGGGGAGTCTGTGAGGGTGGGATGGGGTGGGGTAGGGAAGGAAGGAGTCCTTGAGGGGAAGGAGCACATGGAGGGATGCCAAAGTGTCCCATTTCCCTCTCACGTTGCCACTGCAGGCTACCACGATACAGTGCAGGTCTGCGCGCATCTCCGCATTCTGCAGGACCTGGGTCTCCATGGCATCCGCCATCCTTCCCATCAAGACCTCCATATACACACGGGGGCACCACTTCATCAGAAAGCAAGCAGATGCACTCCTCCAATTCGCATGCCACTCTGTTGAGAGTTTCCAACAGCTGTGTGTGATGTTTCCTCATCTTCTGTTGACTCTCCAGGAGGAGTTGGAAGGCCCTATCCATAGACTCATCATCTGACTCGGATCTCTCAGATGCCTCTTCCCCAGCAGCCTTCCCAGTATCGGGGAGCTTGGCTGAACCTACCTCCTCCTGTTGCGGACACGTGCCCGTGCGGTGACTACCAGTTTGTTAACCCGAGACTGCTCTAGATCTAGGTCCCACCAAGGTGTGTATCTGGTGGAGGGTGTGAGTAAGCGCCGTGATGGATCTTCCAGGCTACTTATTTCCAGCTCTTCGATGGAGGAGGTGTCCTCTTGGCTGGAGTTGAGGATGTGAATGGAGCTGAGGGACTGACTGGCCGAGGGTGTCGGTCGCTTGGCAGAGCTCCCCGTGAACCAAAGTAGAGATGATTATGGCATGGCAGCACAGTCATAAGCAGGAGAGAGAGCACTCACATTTGCGTTGAGAGGGGGATGATGTGGTGCAGGATCCTCACATCAGTGTTTGCCACTGACCTCACCATCATGACAGGCACGGTCCACATCCTACGTCCTCATCAGTCAGCGCAATGGCACGCTCATCAAAGTGAGGGAGCGGCCAAATGTGGGCCACTCCACCCCTGGTCTGGAACCTCTCCCTGCTGCAGTGAGCCAGCTTTTCCTGCACGAAGACAGATGGAGA
The DNA here is from genome assembly GCF_964194155.1 of Cetorhinus maximus. NCBI lineage: Eukaryota > Metazoa > Chordata > Chondrichthyes > Lamniformes > Cetorhinidae > Cetorhinus > Cetorhinus maximus. Next base: position 60,447,916 of record NC_135893.1, read on the forward strand.
GAGTGTGAGCCTCCATGGCACTGCATGGAGGTTTGTGGGGTGAGCGGAGTCATGGATGGGATGAGGACGCAAGCTCCAGAGGATATGAGCTGATGGAGATGTGAGGGTGTGTGAGAGAGTTAGTGATGTTGTGTCTTGAGGTGTGAGATCCCCATGGATGTGTGAAGGGTTTGAGAGAGCGAGAGAGAGAGAGCGAGAGAGAGAGAACGAGAGAGAGCGAGCGAAAGAGGAAGAGAGAGCGAGCGAAAGAGGGAGAGAGAGCGAGCGAAAGAGGGAGAGAGAGCGAGCGAAAGAGGGAGAGAGAGCGAGCGAAAGAGGGAGCGAGAGCGAGCGAAAGAGGGAGAGAGAGCGAGCGAAAGAGGGAGAGAGAGCGAGCGAAAGAGGGAGAGAGAGCGAGCGAAAGAGGGAGAGAGAGCGAGCGAAAGAGGGAGAGAGAGCGAGCGAAAGAGGGAGAGAGAGCGAGCGAAAGAGGGAGAGAGAGCGAGCGAAAAAGGGAGAGAGAGCGAGCGAAAGAGGGAGAGAGAGCGAGCGAAAGAGGGAGAGAGCGAGCGAAAGAGGGAGAGAGAGCGAGCGAAAGAGGGAGAGAGAGCGAGCGAAAGAGGGAGAGAGCGAGCGAAAGAGGGAGAGAGAGCGAGCGAAAGAGGGAGAGAGAGCGAGCGAAAGAGGGAGAGAGAGCGAGCGAAAGAGGGAGAGAGAGCGAGCGAAAGAGGGAGAGAGAGCGAGCAAAAGAGGGAGAGAGAGCGAGCGAAAGAGGGAGAGAGAGCGAGCGAAAGAGGGAGAGAGAGCAAGCGAAAGAGGGAGAGAGAGTGAGGGAGAGAGAGCGAGCGAGAGAGGTAGAGACAGCGAGAGAGGGAGAGAGAGCGAGAGACTTACCCTGGCAGAACGGAGGAGACCATTCATCTTCTTTTGGGTGGCTGTCTTCTTTTGCAGGATTCTGGCACTGACCACCACTGCCACCACCTCACATGATGGATTGTTGACTTTGTTGGCTGGCCTTCGCCCAGAGGGAGGTGAGAAGACTTTGCAGTGGGCATCCACTGCATCCAGTGGGTGCTCGAGGGAGGTGTCATTAAATATGGGGGCAGCACATTTCCTCCCCTTGGCAGCCATCAATGTGCAGCAGCTTCCTATACTTGAAGAGTGCTAGCTCTTTGCAGGGGCAGCCTTTAAAAATGGTACACAGTTTAATGAAGGCCTGATGTGATGGCGGGGGTGGCGAATGAGAAGCCACCCCACCAGCAACCCAGTGTGTTCCCTGGGAATGCATGACTAACAAGGTGGAACAATATGGCATGAAAAGCCGCCATTGTGACCAGTGGGTAAAACGTCCTTTCTCCCGCCCGCTGTCACACTTAGTGCAAAATCTGGGACGAATCCACCCTATGTCTGCCTTCATCGAGAGGAGGTTTCCAAAATATGGAAAATGGTCCACATTTCCCTGGACCTCGTCACTAATCTTAATTAACGGGGAGAAGTGTTTTGCTGTGTGAGCTGGTTGGAAGAGGGCCTTAGTTTTCTGGTTGTTTAGTGAAAGGTTCATTTTCTCATATGCTTTGGAGAAGGAGTTGATAATGACCTGGAGTTCAGTTTCTGACTGAGCCCACACACAATCATCATCTGCATTCTGGAGGTCACTGCACAGCACAGCTTTAAAGTCAACAATGGCAAACTTCACAGACTAGTCTAGATCAACACAGAGGTAGAGCACAGATAAACTAAAACCACACAACACAATCTGGAAATGAGCACCACATACTGAATCCTACAGTCTAGCTAGGACAGGCAGAATGCAAGACGCACAACTGTGCACAAAATAAAAATGCAAAAATTTTGTTGAGATGCTCAGTTTCGGATTAATTTTATCCTAATGCAGAGCTTAAAGAGTTAATAAGATGCAAAGAGAAATGCTTTCCCATGCTAGTCACCTTCTCAGGTACTCTGAGGTTCAAGAGCAGCTTCAGAGTGTGGAATGTTGAAGGTGCCACAGGGGGTTGGCCCTGTTCCAGGCCTCAGGGGGAACACGACTATCAACGTTTCAATGTCAGAAATCACTGCAGTTTCACTGAACTCCTGGTTACAGAGGGACAAGCAGAAATTGACTGCCAGAAGTCACATCCCATAAGCCACTTCAAGCAGAACTGAATATAACTGTATTTCAAAGACTAATATACACCAGTGTAACAGTCACTCTCTGTCCAGGTTACATAAACAGAATCTCTCATTAACACCACTTCATACATTATCAGGGCTAAGTTGGTGGTGCAACAGTACAAAGATACAATTTACTGGGTGGTACAAAAACCAGAGATTTGGGATATCACATCTGCTAGTCCAGTTCATTTCATTAAATCTATTATTCAACACCAACACAACCAAAACTGTTCACTGTTGAACATTAAATGCCCCTTTTTCCTACCCTCCACCCCCATTTTAACACTGTGGAGCTCAGAAACCAGGGACCCAAATATCCAATACTTAATACATGATCATATCTATAAAATAGAGCAGATCAAACTTCTTATTTTTAATGTGGACAATGCGTCAGAGTGACTTCAGCCCCACTATTTAAGGAGTCTCTCCTAACACAGATCATGCATATAGAATAGGGACGCTGTTAAAGTTAGTGATTACTGTGTCAGCTAATGCATGCCCATTACAGCTTCAAATATTTCTTTACCCTTCACTGATTTTCTTCTTTCCTAAAGGCTCTCCTTCTTGCTGTGTTAGTTACTGGTGCCAGCAATTCTCTGTACCTCACCCAAGTTGCTATTTCCCATGCATAAGCTTAGACAGCAAGTACTAGAAGGCAATCGAACTGCAAGGAAAATCATACCTGTACCCAATTCTGCCCTCACCAAACATTCATACTTGCATTTTCTAACAACAGTCACTTGATATCAAAAACAGAAATTCCCAATTATGTTAACTCCTTGCACTTTATTTGTGAATAAAATACTTTCTATTTATAGTTTATAATTTAAATATTCTTAGCAGGTTGAGCCAATAAGTATCTGCACCACTCATTTGCATCATAGTGTAGAATTGGTATTTTCGAATTTTATAAATGCGGAGTCGAGTAGTGATAACTTACAATACACTCATTTACTTCAGTTTACACTATGCAGAAATTAAAGGGAGTCCATGTCAGGAGGGTGGTGACGAGGAGGGGAAAGAAAATCATTGACCACATCAGCTAGCTTGGATATCAGAAAATAGGGTTGAATCACCAGCAGTTATGTGGCGAGAGAATCAAACGTGCAGGAGTCAGAGCTCATTGATGAAATGAGCTTGGAGAAAGAAAGATGGTGATGGAGGACATCGGATATGAGGGCTTGGCTGAGTCAACAATGTGGGGGTGGGGGGAAAGGAGGGGGGGGCGGTGTTGGTGGTGAGTGCTGGGGCTGGGGCAGGAAGTAGCAGCATACATAGTTGCACATATGGTCTTGAACACAATAAATCAATTATTTCTTCTTATTGGTGTTTGAGGTAAGGTGATGGTTTAAGAAAGCAATTGGGATGTGGGAAAATAAGAGTCTATGATTACCATAATGAAGGCAGGTAGCAGTGCTTTAGGGGTGACGCATGATAAAACTTAACCAAATCAATCTAGGTCTGGTGATTGATGACTAAGACAGCTGCACATGAGATGTCAAATCTACACCTCTCTGACTTGAGGAGCAGAGGCAGGTGCTGTATCAAATAAAAGATTCATTGCCTAATAAGAGAAAAGGCATTGCAAATAAAACAAGGGTTGAATTAATCAGGGTAGCAATGCCAGAGGTATTATAACAGATGGACGGCCAAATTGGGGAGAAATTGGAATTCAATGCAACTCTGTGACAAAGCTGTGTAAAGAGTCTCCGCCTCTCACCCAAGGGTTAATGATGAGATGTTTGGTTTGGAGGAACATAGGAGAATGGGCGTTCAGCATGATGAGAAATTGGCCTCATCGGGGATCAAGACTTCAGGTAGAGAGAGAACACAAGAGACGACTAGGTAGTGGGGTCTTCAAGGTATTGGTGGGAGAATATAAAAGGAGGACGAGATTGAGTGAGGATAGGAGGGCAGTGAATTTGAAGCACTGGGTGGAAAAGACATTGAGCCTCCAACCCAAATTCTCTCAGTCACCATGACTGCATGCTTTCACTTCTGCAACATTGCCCGACTCCACTCATCTCACCCCAAATGCTGAAATCCTCAGTCATATCTTTGTTCCTTCTGGACTCGACTACTCCAACGCTTTCGTCAATGGCCTCCCACCTTGCACCCTCCATAAACTTGAGCTTGTCAAAACTCTGCTGCCTGTATCCTAGCTCGCATCAAGTTCTATTCACCCATCACCCCTGCGCTCGCTGATCCTACAGTGGCTTCTGGTTCAGCAACGCCTCAATTTGAAAATATTCATCATGTTTTCATCCTTGTCCCTCCATGGTCTTGCCCCACTTTATCTCTTTAGCCCGACAATTCTCCAAAAATGACACTTCTCCAATTCTGACCTCTTCCACATCCCAATTTTTATTTCTTCGCCATTGACAGTCGTACCTTAAGCTGCCAATCCCTGAAGCTCTGGAATTCCCTCCCCAAACTTCTCCAACTTTGTCTCCTACCTTAAGGTACTCCTTAATATCTCCTTATGTAACTCGGTGTCAAATTTTATCTGATAACATGTCTGATGAAATGTCTTGGGATGTTTTACTATGATGAAAATACTACATAAACGCAAGTTTCTGTGGTTACACATCCAGCATGTATAAGGAAAAGCTCCTCACAGCAATGCAGTCAACTCTTGGAATGTTTTTTTGTTCCCCTCCTCATCCATTAACCCAGCCAGACATGTAACAGTGCCTGGCTCCACTAGCAGATAAAGCAACCATTGCTGAAAGATATAAAACGTTAAATATATTCCTATTTTGTAATCTGCAGCCCTTTAAACATGATATTATTCCCTGTAAATATTATATTATGCACTACACTGTTTACATTATTTCATACTTTGTACTTCATACCACACTCCCTCCACAATGGCAGATCTGTCACCTGTATGCCTCATGCTGGATCCAGTCTTACTACAGATCCATCTCTTTGCTTTCCCTACATTCCAATAGGTCTCCAGCAGTTTTGACTTTGCTTTCACACTGGTCTGGTTTTCATTTTGTTCCACACCCCCACCTTTTGCTGAGCAGAAGATTGAGATCACGTCAAACCCACACACAGCAGCCTTTCCTTTAAACCTGCACTCTGCATGGCTACAAAATCAATGTGTTTGATTTAAAATTTAAAGATCACATACTTAAAGAACATGGCATTTCAAAAGACAGTATGGGTGGGAAAGACATCAATAAACATGGCTACAGTCATCAAGCCTGGTCTTGTACTGGTTTAGTTTAATTCCGTCACCTGATTTTGAACCTATTTATAGAATAAACCAGACTATACAGAGAGTATGTAGTAAACCTGGTCTAGGTACTGCTCCTCTCCTACATGCAGTTCTGTTTTTTCTAACAGCACACAGATTTCCTGAATGTGCGCAAAAGAATCATGCAGCAGTGAACAGTCCACGGGTTTATTTTCACCATAGAAAACTTACATGAACATGAGCAGCAGAGCTCACTCCCCTTCATAAGCACTGTTTCTTTCTTGATGGCTCCTAGTTAAGCTGAACAATTCTGAAAAGGAGATCATGGAAAAGAGCAACTTGGAGCCATTCACTCTCATTTTTAAGTCTCACCCCAACACACAGTTTGGAAATAGTTTGGTTCAGCATCTGCTTGCAATTCAGTTTTGCCTCAAGCCTCTTTTTACTTCCTTAAAAACTATGACACAGGCACAAAGGGCAAACCTAGTAAATACAAACACTTCAAAACCAGTTCCGGCCACTGGTTATATCCCAGAGAGTCTTACACTACATCGAAGTTCAAAGCACGGTAGGGATAGAATGTTAACTTGCTGTCGCCAAAGGTATTTTTCTCATTAAAAGTGCATTGTTAAACAGTAGAGCTAGATGGTTATAGCTGCAAGGTGTTTGGGTCAATAGTATTTTCCTCTGACAGAGTAATGACTGCTCATTAAACGGCTCAGAAAGTGGGTTGATCCAGCCCAATTCTATATTTCTCCTTCAGAATTAATGTGTAGATAGTATTTTGTAAGTTAAAAGCTTACGAGCACGAAAGGCAAGTCCTAAGACAAGGTGCAGAGCCAACAGAAACAATTAAGTCAACACCAGAGTAAGCACAAAACAAAAAGGGTCATTTGCAGCAAGTCAGATAGAACAGCCCAAGGATAGTGTAACATAGGGAGGCACAAACCAGCTTTATATAGTGCCTGCACATCTCAGAATATCTCCAAGTGCTTTGAAAGCAGTTAATTATTTCTTAACTGTAGCCACACTTGTTATGTAAACAAACATGGAAGGCAATTTGCATATATAAAATGATCCTTCAAACAGCCATTGAAATGAATAACTAATTAATCTTTTTTTTGTTGGTGTAGGTCAAAGGAGGAATTTTGCCCAGAGTAGCAGAACTTCCTGTTCTCCTTTGAATATTGCCTGGATCTTTCATACCCACCTGAACATGCATTTTGAGGTCTCGGTTGAAAGTTTCTTCTGAATGATGGCACCTTCAGTGAAGCATAGCTTCTTATGGTGCTACAATGAAGAGTCAGTCTAGATTATTGTGCTTGGTGAGGAGTAGGGTTTGCACCCACAACTTTTTCAGTAGTGAGGCTGCTACCAACTGTTTCAATCTGACAAGAAACTAGGAAAGAACCAGAACTGTTGGAGCAGTCAGTGACTTAACAGATCTATACCCAAGTCAGGGAAACATGGCAAAGTCTGAAACAATGTACTGAATTAAAATAATTGTTTAGCTTTCAGATAATGAAGGAATGAGCTGATTGAAAATACCTCTGAGTTATTCGGCATGTGCAATGTTAACCACAATAGACAGGATGCCAACTTGTGTTTACATTATTCATGTCAGTCTGGATTCCAGTTTGTGTTTATACTGTATAATTGTCTCATTTTAATATTATAACTTTTAGGTTAGTAAAAATAACAAAGTAAATTATGGAAGTGCTGCAACTGAGACTGACACTCTTGCTGATAGAATGAGACGATGTTTAATAGAACCTCGGTTTGTACGATGCGTTATAATTCTGACCTATAACCCACACACTATGTTGGTAAGAAACGGATTCAAAATGCTGGCGCGTCTCAGCCTCTGTTCAGTAATTTTCAACAGATCGATGACCCAACAACATCCTCCAGGGGCTTCATTAGACCTTTAATTCCACCGTTCTGGGCCGGATCCAAAACTAGGTTCCAAAGACAAAGCCCTGTTGTTTTTATCCATTGCGTCATCTAGTCTCCAACAGCTGGAACTATTGAGTAAGGACACCCCTAGACTCATCTTCTTCTTAGGCAGTCTCTCGGGATTGAGGATGACTTGCTTCCACTCCTGTTCAATGGGTTCTGAGATGGCTGATAAGTAGGCTCTACCACAAGAGGGGCAGGTGGTGCTTGAAGGGTCGGGCAGATGAAGTGTTTGGAGGTTTGTGCCTGCGTTTGGATGTCTGGACTTCACCTCTGCATGCTCCCAACAAAATCTCTTTCTGTGTTCAGTGCCTTCCCAAGTGAACCAGACTGAAAGAGCATTGGGTTTTGCAGCAGAGGTTCCCCGCAAGCTTAAGGGGCTATTGACTGCACACAGGTAGCCTTGAGAGCTCCCTGGCATCAGCCAGTCACTTTTGTCAATAGGAAGGGTTTCCACTCTTCGAACGTGCAGCTGACATGTGATCACAGAAGACAAAATCCTACATGTTTGCGCTCGGCTCCCAGGGAGCTCTCACGATGCCCACATTTTGTACCACTTCCAGGTGCCACAAGTTTTTGAAAGACCTCAGCGATTGCAGGGATGGGTCCTTGGGGACAAGGGATGCCCCCAGAAGATCTGGCTGATGATGCTTGTTCGCTGTCTGCAGAGTGCAGCTGAGGTGAGCTACAATGCCGCACATGCCTTCACAAGGTCCACGATTGAACAGGTTATAGGCTCTCTAAAGATGGGTTTCAGATGTTTGGACTGCTCAGGCAGGGCTCTCCAACGCTCACCATAAAATGTGTGTCCTGGATCATCGTCTGCTGCGCCCTGCACAACCTCACACTACAAAGGGGGGATGTTTTGGCTGAGGGAGGCATGGAGGACCGAAATATTTCCTCTGATGATGAGGATGGTGAAGGAGATGGTGATTACCAGGGCCAGGATGTCACGGAGCCACACGCAGAGGCCAATGCAAGGAAATGACACAACAGAGGCCTGTGACAACCTGATAGCTAACAGAGTCCAGACAGAGTAAGTTGCTGAGACCTTTTCTTCACTATTTGGTTTTCAATATTCTGCTGGCTGGCAGGCCGCAGCTCCTTTTTGTTTACAGTCATTATACTTTGCTCTAACTCACCTTGATTTGTGATAGCTGAGTTAAATTGCACTACTTAACGTCTGCCCTGTTGGTGATTTGATCCTTTGCGTGCACCAAACTGTGCTGAGATGCAGAGCTGTGGCGCTAAATGCATTAGAACCTGCACAGTGCTCCATTCGGGCACCTGCAAGTAGAAATGAGATTTTTCCCATGCCCTCGCAAAGTCCATATGCGTGCCAACTTGGAAGCAAAATGAAATCTTACCTCGGCAGGGATGCACTCATGTCACACTCACACCTGCTCCCAATGGGTGGACAGACCTTGCAGAGATCTCTTTCAGGTGGAGCAAGATATATGGATGCACATGGAGAAACAGCACGAGAACACCATTAGGCCCCTAGAGGTTGCTCCTCCACATAGGTTGATCAGGGAAGTTCATGTTCCTGTTCCCCCGATCATCACTGGTCCATAGTAAACCCATATCCCTTGACATCTTTATCAGGCTGAAAAGTTTCAAGGTTTCTTTGGAGTCCATTCACTGAGACTGCCTCATCTGCGCTACGGTTGTTGAGTAGCAACCACTCTGGAGCTTCCAATTACAGAGATTCCTACAAGTCTCAGTCCTAGATGGCCTTAGTATTCATGCGAGACTGTGATCTGTCATTCAGGACACCCCAGCCAAGGTAAACATCTTTCATGCATGGATCCTGCAGAGCCCTGTTAGAGCTGCAGATACTTCATATGGATAGCCTCACAGTCCTTGGCACGGTCCAGCACACAGACCCACTCTACACTCTCTCACCTTATGGACTAAGACCCCGGTCCTTCAATGAGGTCCAGTGCATTTTGGTTACAAGCTCTTAATGCAAGATCTACTGTAACCCTTGATAAGGCAACAAGCCAGCCAAAAAGAAATCTCTACGTGAGGTCTCACAAAGGCTTCAGTCAACTGCGCACACACCTTTTTACTCCTACATTCAACCTCTATTACAATCATGGTTAATTTGCCCGTTGTCTCCTTACTTGCAGCCCTCACCGGCATGTTAGCTCAAAATGAGAAATCAGCAAGGACAGCCAGTTAACGGTTAGACGTGCCCAACACAGCTTTCTCCAAACGTGTAGGGAAGCCTCTGTTTTCCTACTGTTAAGAAGAGTGTGTGGAACTTCACCCTTTTAACTCTGAAACTGCATCCAGTGTTCCTTGCCACTCACATAACATGTTTAAATCCCCTTCAGTACTCCCTGCATCCACCCACATCTCACATCAGGGCAAAGCAACAGGAGATGCAATGACCTCATTGAACACTCTACGCAGACATCATTTTCAGAGGTCAGAACGTGGTGAGCTGCAATTAATGGTTTGCATGATGCATGCCCAGGCCGAACACTCAAGTGATGGCCAGTGCTATATTATGCACATAGACACACAGATAGATGGGCACGCCACCGCCTGGAAGTTCCCCTCCAAATCATTCACCATCCTGACTTGGAAATAAATCGCCATTCCTTCACTGTCGCTGGGTTAAAATCCTGGAACTCCCTTCCTAACAGCACTAAGAGTTTACCTACACCGTATGGACTGCAGCGGTTCAAGAAGGCAGCTCACCACCACCTTCTCAAGGGCAACCAGGGATGGGCAATAAATGCTGGCCCAGCCAGCGAAGCCCACATCCCATATATGAATAAACAAAAAGTGGGATTATCGAGTCATCACTATGTTGATAACGTGAGAGAAGTGAATATTTAGCACAAAGGAAGATGGTTGTGGTTGTTGAAGGTCAATCATCTCAGTTACAGGACATCACTGCAGGAGTTCCTCAGGGTAGTGTCCTAAGCCCAACCATCTTCAGCTGCTTCATCAATGACCTTCCATTCACCATAAGGTCAGAAGTGGGGATGATCTCTGATGATCGCACAATGTTCAGCACCATTCGCCACTCCTCAGAAACTGGCTGTCTGGGTGCCCTTTAAACATGATGCCTGGACCTTCGTCCACATGAGGAAATGGCAGCGACGTAACTTCCTGCTGACCCCCACAGCGAGAATCAGCATGCTCCTCACGGATGCATATGTAATGAGTTGAACAGTGCAAGATCATGGTCAATCTGTCTCGCACCCCCAGAGGAAATTATTCTCACTTCCACGCCCACCACCAAACTTAGACTCCAGAACAGAAGATTCTGGCCTTAGAATTAATGAGGAAAGAATAAAGAATGACAAACATTTGCTATTACAGAACCTTCGGTCTTTCATCCTACATCTGAAAAGGTTACATGAGTTCAGATACATAATTCCCTGAAAGTGGCGTCACAGGTAGACAAGGTTGTAAAGAAAGCTTTTGGCATACTGGCCTTCATAAATCAAAGTATTGAGTATAGGAGTTGGGATGTTATGGTGAGGTTGTATAAGACATTGGTGATGCCAACTTTGGAGTAGTGTGTGCAGTTCTGGTCACCTAACTACAGGAAGGATATCAGTAAGATTGAGAGAGTGCAGAGAAGATTTACTAGGATGTTGCCGGTTCTTAAGAAGTTGAGTTACAGGGAAAGATTAAACAGGTTAGGACTTTATTCCTTGAAGCGTAGAAGAATGAGGGGAGATTTGATAGAAGTTTACAAAATTGTGAGGGGTATAGACAGAGTAAATGCGAGTAGGCTCTTTCCACTTAGATTAGGAGAAATAAACACGAGAGGACATGGCTTTAGGGTGAAAGGGGAAAGGTTTAGGGGGAACATTAGGGGGAACTTCTTCACTCAGAGAGTGGTGAGAGTGTGGAACGAGCTACCATCTGATGTGGCAAATGCAGGCTCACTCTTAAGTTTTAAGAATAAATTAGATAGATACATGGATGGGAGAGGTCTGGAGGGTTATGGACTAGGTGCAGGTCAATGGGACTAGCGGAATAATATTTTGGCACAGACTAGAAGGGCCGAATGGCCTGTTTTCTGTGCTGTAGTGTTCTATGGTTCTATGAAGATTACGGCCAGGTTTCAGAGTACAAAAGTGATGAGAAAATCATAGACCCTCCTATTAAATAACGTGTCTACAGAGCAAAGCTGTGATTTACAATCTTATCTGGTCTCCTAAGGGGATTTATCTAGTTGGGCTTTAAGATGCTGATGTTTTGGATAGGATCATACAAAATTGCAGGACAGGGAAAGAGTCTTGGCTGGCCTCAAAAGCAAATTCTTTTCACCCATTCTGTCAAATATCTAATTTTCTGCAATTCCTGCTCCATGTCTCCTGTATGGCCTGTTCCATTGTTGCGACTCACCCCCAGGTGTGATTCTGCAAAGTTTTTGATCCAGGCGAGACCCCTCAACTTGTCACTGTCTGGCTGGGACACCCCCAAATTATTTTGCACTGGGTGAGGAGTGATGAACTGGCTCCCTGTCTTTATTCCACCCCCCGATCCTCTGTTGGTCGCAACAAGATTTAATCTAAAAGGAATCCCTTTCCCGGATACCTTTTTCTCAGATCCAATCGTTCTGGTTTTGAAAGAGCCAATTTGATCAGACTTTGAGTTAAGGGTAAGAGTAAATTTATTAACTACTAAAAGCAAGAAAGGATAAAACACGCGCATATACGGTCATACAGATTAGAAGTAAGACTTTTGCTTGAAGCAAAAATTATATATATACACAAACACACATATATATATATATTTTTAAAAAGTTATACGGAACAGTTCTTGACTCATGGGGTGATTGCATTGCAGCCGTTGCGATTCGAGATTACAGTAGAATTGACTCCGGTGGATGAATAGTCAGATTCAAGATTCCAGTAGAGTTGACTCTGGCAGATAAGTAGTCAGTTTCAAGGTTCCAGTAGAGTTGAATTTGGTAGACAAATCGGGATACCTGCAAAATGGCGATCTGCAGGGGCAGTATGAGTGGCTGTTACTTCTGAGTCAAACTTCCAGCACTTGCTCTCTTTCGGAACACCCACCAACAGACAAACAATGGTAGCTTTTCAGCTCACTTTTAACTTCTTCTTTGTATAATCCAAGTGGGAAGTGAATTCACAAATCTGTCTGGGCATGGCCCACAGGATTTCTTGAGGTGATACTCATCTCCCATTATGTCCCATTGTCTCTACCGAAGGGAGCAATTAGTTTCTGGATGCCTTTAGAAATTCCAGCCAGTGGCTTGTGTGTTTTTTAAAAACTCAGGTCTTATTTTTACAGTCCAATATTTCCGGACGCAATTCAGTGTTTTTCCTTCATTATCATGACACCATTCACCATCCTCTATGAAGTAGTTAAACCATCTGTGCACCTTCCCTGTGGTATAACTTGTAAGCCTGAGCTCATGTTCCCTGGTCTAGGGTTAGTGACAATCTTGAATATATTAGAGTACAATTTGGCAATTCCTAAAAAGTTTTAAATAATATCTCCCGAGACCTCGCTTCTCCACAATAATACTAGGTTCTTTAATTTCTCCTATTGGCTGGATGTCGGCTGACATCCTATTGATGAATTGTTTCTTATTGTTGTTTGTTCTTCATTATCATAAAATAAAAAATATAATTCATACAAAAAAAAGTGAGTTTACAAAAGTAAGGTATCCAACTTTTGAGCTTGTAGCTGAATACATGTGACAAACCCAGTAAGAGGGCAGTATACAATTAGACAGAAAGTGCACCTTTCCTTGTCCCACACCCTATCCACACATGCAAAAGAAGGAGCCCTACACTTAAGTGAAAAGCAAAATGTGCAACCACAAGAATTCCAAAACTGCCCATGTACAAAAATTCCAAGTTCGACACTACCCCAAGATGAAAGCATTCTAGCTCCAACCCTCATCATGGATGCAAACAGAAATATTACTGACTTTTGGAGTTTGAGCTGATATTGGTGGGAAAGGGAACTGGGAAGAGTATGTCCCATCGGTGTGTGCTCCCACCAGCTGAGCCACTGTTAACTGTGATGTTAATTAAGGAAACATATCATAGGTCTGAGCAATGGGTGAATCGAAGGAATTGATGAATGGCCTGTGATGTCTTACGGGGGAAGAGGTGCAGAGAGCCATTGGTGCTGAGTGATTAGAGTTGAACTGCAGGGAGACAGAGGTGGCAGTTCTCACCATCAATTCAGAGAGGGGCTGAGAATCTCCATGTACTACAGCAGCTGAGCTTAGAAAGTAGATGGGAGTTTTGGCATAAATCAGTCAGGAGCAGACAGCAAGCTATATGGAAAGTATGCTAGGGAAGCATAGTGACTATAGAACCTGTAACAGAGCCAAAAAATATCTGCCACATAGAGAAGCAGGATACTTCCTACAGTTATAGAAGCTGCTGTTGACTCTCTAATTATTGATCATGTTGAAAGTTCTGGTCTACTCCATGGCTATCAGTATGACATTTAGCATTTCCAGTCCATTGCTGATTTAGTTGACAACAGCCACTTTTATACTGAACTTTGCCCTCTAGCTTCAATTTTTCCACTGCATGTCACCAGTGTAATTCTGACCATTAAAAGCACAACACTGGCGACAGTACAATCTGAAAGCATTTTCCCAATCATTACAGAACCACACAATTGTTACAATGCAGAAGGAGGCCATTCGGCCCATCATACCTGCATCGGCTCTCCGAATGAGCAATTCAGTACTGCGATTCCCCCCGCCTTCTTCTTTCAATATGTTAACATGGGGGGCCTAAGATCTGTTATAGGATCATTCCATCACTTCAATCTCAGTCCAAGACAGTTGCCTTGGCTCTTTACCTTGAAATCTCAATTTAAGAAGAATAAGGGCAACATTACCTCAATTTTTTTTGTTGTTGTACACTGCCTATTCATTTAAGTGTGTGGGCCCTTTTAGATTTTTTCTGTGGTCACGTACGTCTGATAACTTCAACAAGCCGACTTGTGCTCAGCCTGTACATGCACTTATGGGATGTAGGAACAATGAGTGCCAAAATGTTTCCAATAAAGACAGATTGTGAACAGGAAAATTCCAATACCAGCTGCTCAACACACCTATTGGTCATTTCGACAGGCTTGTTTTAATTATAACAGGTCATAATAATGATTATGGAAATAATAATTCCTATCCATTGTATTTGCCTCTCGCATGGCTGGGGAAGCAATTATAGTTCAATGTTAAGGCTAACAATCCATTCAACAGCTTCAGCTGGTGCAGTGTGAATGGTTGTAATGCCACCGGGAATGGATCTCTCAAGGCAGAAGTTCAATATGTGGCAATGGTCTGACTTGGATGGCCAGAGTCAAAACTTGAGCTGTTCCTCATGCTCCACTTGTGGAGCAAGTGGCCACATCTTCCCTGGCCCGCCCTCAAGCAGTGGAGGGTTGTCCAGATTTTCTGTGGAAGGTTGAAACTTGGGACTCCACCACTCGGGTCATATACCAGGCTGCAGTTGGTGATGTTTGCAGTCAACCAGGAGGTGCTTCATTGAGAGGTAAGACTGACGTCAGTTTGTAGGGCGTGGAGTGTGTTCCAGTAGGGGCTATGGGATTTCAGACGGGTGTGTGGGTTTTTTTGAGGTCTTCTATCAATGGGAGTGCTTTGTTAGCTGTCAGCTGGTGGTGTTCTTCGCGGTGGTTGTTTTCCCTGCAGACATCAGGAAGTTCAATGTGTGCTAGCACAGGAAACCACTTGAGCTGTGCTGGTCTGAACGTCCCAGAAATTATCCTCATGACTTCTGAGAGGTGGATATCTACCACATTTGAGTGGCAGTGCTCTGCTGTTAGGTAGACCAGGCCCCACTTAGCAACCAGCAGGTAACAGCTGCAAACGACCCTCGAATATTGCCTCAGTTATCAAAAGGAAGAACTCAAACTGCTGTGTAAATATGAGAACAAAGAACAAAGACAAAGAAAAGTACAGCACAGGAACAGGCCCTTCGGCCCTCCAAGCCTGCGCTGATCATATTGCCCATCAACTAAAACATTTTGAACTTCCGGGGTCCGTATCCCTCTATTCCCATTCTATTCATGTATTTGTCAAGCTGCCTCTTAAACACCACTATCGTACCTGCTTCCACCACCTCCTCTGGCAGCGAATTCCAGACACTCACTACCCTCTGCGTAAAAATCTTGCCCCGCACATCTCTACACTTTTCTCCTCTCGCCTTAAATCTATGTCCCCTAGTAATTGACTCTTCCACCCTGGGAAAAAGCTTCTGACTATCTACTCTGTCCATGCCATTCATAATTTTGTAAACTTCTATCAAGTCGCCCCTCAATCTCCGTCGCTCTAGTGAGAACAATCCGAGTTTCTCCAACCTCTCCTCATAGCTAATAACCTCCAGACCAGGCAGCATCCTGGTAAACCTCCTCTGCACCCTCTCCAATGCCTCCATATCCTTCTGGTAATGTGGCGACCAGAATTGCACGCAATATTCCAAGTGTGGCCTAACCAAGGTTCTATACAGCTGCATCATGACTTCCCAGCTTTTATACTCAATACCCCTGCCAATGAAGGCAAGCATGCCATATGCCTTCCTGACTACCTTATCCACCTGCGTTGCCACTTTCAGTGACCTGTGGACCTGTACACCCAGATCCCTCTGCCCGTTGATGCACTTAAGGGTTCTGCCATTTACTGAATAATTCCTGCCTGTATTAGACCTTCCAAAAGGCATTACCTCGCATTTGTCTGGATTAAACTCCATCTGCCATTTCTCCGCCCAAGTCTCCAACTGATCTATATCCCGTTGTATCCTTTGACAATCCTCTTCACTATCTGCAACTCCTCCAACCTTAGTGTCGTCTGCAAACTTACTAATTAGCCCAGTTACATTTTCCTCCAAATCATTTATGTATACTACAAACAGCAAAGGTCCCAGCACTGATCCCTGCGGAACTCCACTAGTCACAGCTCCCCATTCAGAAAAGCACCCTTCCACTGCTACCCTCTATCTTCTATGACCAAGCCAATTCTGTATCCATCTTGCCAGCTCACCTCTGATCCCGTGTGCCTTTACCTTCTGTACCAGTCTGCCATGAGGGACCTTGTCAAAGGCCTTACTGAAATCCATGTATATAACATCCACTGCCCTTCCATCGTCGATCATCTTTGTCACTTCCTCGAAAATCTCGATCAAGTTAGGAGACACAATCTCCCCTTCACAAAACCATGCTGCCTCTCACTAATATGCCCATTTGCTTCCAAATGGTAGTAAATCCTGTCACGAAGAATCTTCTCCAATAATTTCCCTACCACTGAAGTAAGGCTCACCGGCCTGTAATTTTCTGGATTATCCCTGCTACCCTTCTTAAACAATGGAACAACATTGGCCATTCTCCAGTCCTCTGGGACCTCACCCGTAGCCAGTGAGGATACAAAGATTGCTGTCAAGGCCCCAGCAAACTCCTCCCTTGCCTCCCTCAGTACTCTGGGGTAGATCCCATCTGGACCTGGGGACTTATCCACCTTAATATTCTTCAAGACGGCTAACACCTCCTCTTTTTTGATCTCAACATGATCCAGGCTATCTACACACTCTTCCCTAGACAAATCGACCGCTAAGTCCTTCTCTTTGGTGAATACTGATGAGAAGTATTCATTTAGTATCTCTCCCAACTGCACATTTCCTCATTATAAAACCCACAGCCATCTGAAAGCAAAAATGAATCTACTCAATCGCTGCATGAAACTATTGTCTGCCAGATATTTGTGTATTAACTACACCTTTTATTGCACTTTGTATTTTAAACTTAATGCTTACAAGCAACCTTTAGCCAATGTATGCATCACCACCCCCATTCACACCACTGGAACAAAACTTAATGGGCTGCATTTTACAGACCCCATGGCTGTGTCTTTGGCAGGGGAGCACATAAAATATTACAAATGGCTAGCCCTCCAGCCTGACCCTCCACTTCCCTTCCCACCCCTCCCGAGAATACCTGATCCCTCTCCGCAAAAATAAATCCAGACTTACCTTAGTCCGGACTTATCTTACCTTAGATATCCATGTTGTCTTCTTCATGGGGCTGCCTGTAGTCCCAGCAATACCCGTTACTGAGTTCTGGCACTGCTGGGACTGCAAGAGCTGCCTGCCAATCAGGTTGTCCAGTAGTTCTCGAGGACAGGACCTCTTTCCACTAAGAGGTGGAAATCCCATGCTGAGCTTGTCAAGGCCACCCGCAGGGTAGTATTTTCAAGTCAGTCGCTGCCAGGCTGGGGAGCAATACACCGCCCTGTAAAATCCAGTCCAATGTCACATCAGAGGAATTCTACACAAAATGGCTGGCCCATAGGGTTGGGGAGGGAAAAGTGTAGGCCAGTGCTTCCCGATTGATTACCCACTGTGACCCCATTTTGAGGCTTGAAAATTGCTGTGACACCACAGCATGAGCTAGGTGGGGGGTATATAGCTGAGGGAGCGGGGAAGCGGAGCAGTAAGTGCGATGTGAGGGGAGCTCCAAAAGCGGGGGGGGGGGGGGAGTTGTTTAAACTGCAGGGTTTTTAAACGTAGAGTGCCTACCTTGCCACTGGCTTTCTTTGGAACATGATTCAGGCCTCAAAGTTTGGAAAGTTAGAACATGCATCACTTAAAAAAAACACGAGGGTTTAAAGGAGCTTTGCAGCTGTTAACACTTGGTCAGAGCTCACGGTAGACATTGCTGCCTCAGAGCTCGCAACCCCAAACTTTCATCTCGCACGCCCACATGACCCACAGTTTGGGAAGCTGTTTTGTAGGCATTTACCTAGACCCACTTATGTTTGATGATACTGGTAAAAATGTGCATAATGACAGTATTCCTAACAGCTTGGAGTTTATCCAATGTGCAGATGAGCCATACAGATCAGGAAGATCCCATGTCTGAGCCCCAATCTAAGCAGAGTTAATTTTGAGAACCATTATGTGCAAAACATTACCCTCAGCATCCCAGCGTGAACAGAATAAGGGTCAACTTTGATGCCCTGGTTTTTGAATAGCTCACTGGTGATCATGCTCAAGGCTTTTTCATGACTAATGCCATACGAATACTGGAAAAATCAGTGTATCAGTGTACCCAATAAACAAGTCAGTCAGGGTAAGAGGAGAGTGGGGGGGTTGGGGGGGGGGGAAGCAATTTGGCAAGAAAAATTTTACAAAATATTATCCTGCCTGAATGTCATTTTCTCTGATAATTTGGTTTGATTTCATCTCATTTCGAAGCAGTTTTCTTGCTGTCAGGGCTGTTTGGGCAAGAAACAGGTGCCTTCTGTGTGGCACTTTATCAACTGCCTTTTGGAAATCCAAGTATATGACATCTAATGGCTCTCCTAAGCTTCTTAGCAGAGGGCAGCCCCTCAGCCAGAGTCCACTTGCCAACCAATCGGCATCCTTTTTCTCCTGTAGCATAAATTGTTGTGACCGTTTGAAATTTGGCATTCTTGCATTTGTCCTGATAAGTGCAAGACAAAAAGTTACGGCAACATGTCTCTCTTTTCAGCAATCTTCTTGGTAATGTTAAAGCAGTATGATTAAAGACGAGCACAGGGCTGTGATGTCTGGCTGCTGTTTAAATAAATAATTTTTTTTAAAAACCTACTTCTATAGCAGAGGGTATGTTTACAAGGTTGGAATATGTTAATAATGCATTCTTGCCAGATTCAGCAGGCATTTGACTGGTGAAGGCAGTAGCATTATTACATGCACTCTCTCATTACCCTCTCACTGAAAAATGTTCAGACTGGTTTCTGTTAATCACAAAAACATATGCAAAGCACAAGGCCACACTAGAACATCTGATAATCAGGTGATCTCTGAAACTTTGGTTAATTGGAAGGTTTGCACCCAATACATGAAACCAATGAAGTTAATTTCAAACTGTGCACTCCACAGGAAACCGCTCCTATCTATACTTCAACCCTTTTATAATACCATTAAATAGTGATAACTCTCCTTCTGAAAGCCCTGCGATAATGGCTGTAAAAACGAAGACCCAAACCTGCTCCCTGGAGGCTTTCCAGAATCCTTGATGATAAGAAGGACAAGAAAGCAGCCAATATAAACAAAACGTTTAGGCCAGGATGTGCCAGTTTTTAGACAAGGAAGAATATTCCAGCAACAGTTAACTCTTTAAGTTTCACAAACTTCCATAGAGGTATGTCATTTTGTAACTTTAATTATTTCCTCAAACATCACATTGCTACTGTTTAATGGTGGCAGTCAGCCTCCAGTACCAACACCACCCATCATTGGCTAAACAACATTGACAATACATCCCCCACCCCACCACTACTCCCCTCCCCCAAACATCCCAGCCTTCAAAGGAAATCTTTCTCCAACGGACCAAAATAAAATAGTGACAAAGCAAGACACATGACCACCATAACAAAACTTGGATTCAGCGACACTGAAAACTGTACCATAATCTTGACTCAAATGGGAGCAGTGAGCAGTGGATTCTGAACATGGAGCCAACCAGCTGAGTTAGCTAACTGGGCTAAATGTGCTTTTCATCCTCTTCATGAATTGGTGAGAGTTCAGACTAGCAGGCTGAAAATTAACCAGCACCTTGCTCAGTTTCAGTTATCGTTTTCTCTGACTCCGCCACACACATACATATAAATGTACCCTGCAAAATGATGATTACAGAGCCTTGCAACTTGTAACATCATGTCATAGAATCATAATGACCCAAGAGTAGTTTTGTGCTGCAGACCAATGTCTCCTGAGAACAGGGCCGTGAGTAAACCTGTCACTCAGGATCTCAAACAGCCAGAGACCTTCATCGTGTCTGTCTAAGCTCCAGTTAAACCCAGATCCTGTGAATGAATAGGTACAGTTTTAGAAGAGACTTGACAGCCAGTCCTTAAAAATAATCAGGTCAGCAGTGTTAAATTCCAGAATCAGTGGGGGGAGGTGTGGTGGGGGATGGGGGTTTGGGGAGGGGCGGGAAGACTCATCAGGCAGGAGTCACATCTTTCGGTACAATTTTTTTTAAGGGGTGCTGGAACAGAGAGCTGGGGGGGGGTGGCAGAATAAATTGAGAAGGTTGTTTTAAAAAAGACATTTGTCTCCCTTACTTTTATAAACAGTGGCATAAATGACAAAAGCAAAGACATTGTGTTAAATATTTATAGGATGCTGGTTGGACCCCAGGTGGAGACCAATTGTGTCCAATTCTGGGCACCACGCTGTAGGTAGGCTGTCAAGGTTTTATAGAGGAGGTTTACTAAATTGGCAAATGAAAGACTTCACTTTCATGGATGGACGAGAGCAATTGTTCTCCTTGGATCAGAGAAAGTTGTGGGGAGATTTATAAGTGGTATTCAAAATCTTGAAGGATTTTTGATAGAGGAGAAAAGGAGAAACTGTTTGCAGTGACAGAAGGGTTGACAACCAGAGGATACAGATGTAAGGTGATTAGCAAAAGGACCAGAGGCGACAGAAGGAAATATATTTTGACATAATGAGCTATGACGATTTGAATGCAGCACCTGAAAGGGTGGCAGAAGCAGATTCAATAATAACTTTCAAAAGATAATGGGATAAATATTTCAAGGGAAAAAATATGCAGGTTTTTGGGGAAAGAGAATGGGAGTGTAACTAATTGATAGCTTTATCAAAGTGGCACAGGCACAACTGGCTGAATGGCCTATTCTCCTCCTACGCTGTGCCATTCTATGCTTTTATTGGAAATCAGGTGTGTGGTACACCATATAACAGCAGGATCAAGCTCAGTTATGATGTCCTGTAATCAAATTATTATCTACGCTTATATGTTGAGAATTGCCAGTTTGTTGAGATACAATACCACCCAACTGTTAGTCAGCGCCTTTAGCAGAGAAAGGAAGTTGGGGTGGAAGGGGGTAGAATTTTGTGGGCGCACAGAGGAAATGTTCTTTAGCATTACTGAAGCTTCTTATAGAGAATTATTCTGGAGAAGTTTTATTTCAGGTTTTTTTTTTGCACTGGTCCCTCTCACATCCCCCTTGACAGTTCGTAGATATTACACTACAGATGTCTGAGCACAGCCTTCTACCAGATTCACGGGAAAGCTTTCAGGAAAATAATCAAATCAGTTGGAAAGAAACAATCTAACAAATGATTGAGGCCCAATGTATTATTAAAAACAGGCAGCATGCAATTTAAATTCACTTATACTCGGATTCCCTATAAAAAAAAGTGTCTCAATCCACATTGGCCTTCAACTAATGCTGCTATTTCCAAAAGGGGGGACTGTAACTCTTATTAAATCTTCTACACCAACTGAAATAGAAAACACAAGTATGGCATGAGAAGCATGCCTTAGTCAGCACAAGCTAAATGGTGCCTCAACCTCCTCCTGCTGACATTGTAATCTACCACAGCATGATACCATAGTATCATGTGGTTCTTATAGAAAACCAAACAAATTACAATTTTTCAAATGTTTGCATGTGTACTCTGAGTATGGGGGAAATATATTAAATCCGATGTACAACATGGTGTGATTTCCTTGTTGTAGGTGTTGGGGTGGGGTGGGGGGGGGAGAGATCAAATATTAATTGATTGTGTTTTATGAAATCTATAATTCGTACCATTATTTTGTTTATTCCATTCATAACAATCCTAAGCAGACACTTTGGAATGTGTACACACTGAAAATTGTAACAGTAATGGACAAGACAAACTCATGAATTTCAGGGTGGATATTCTTGCAGTAGCTTCCTTCTTTATGCACTGAGCAATGATTTATGGAACTAACATCGCCTGCTGTCATAGCATTCTGGTAACCTTAACTCAGGTCTGTCCTTAATACGTTCCATTTTTCTCCAAAGCTGTTTCTTCCACTTTCTGTCCTTAGTTGTTGAAAGTGTCTCTCCATGCTTTACAAACCCGATATTTAAAGAAAATCGCTCTCCCACCCCCCCAACCCCCCACCCCGACCAGCCCCCTGCTCAGGGCCCTAACTGATGACATTGAGAAATCAAACATTCACCCTTTGCCTGTAAACACTCCAATTCCCTTAGGTTTCTGTTTGAATTGTTGCACCATGGGACCTCTGAGGTTATAACAGCTTTCTCAGGCTAATTACTGTGTCGGGCTCCAAAAGGAATTCCTCGTGACATAATTTAATGTGACAGTTCCTCTGAATGACAAACAGGCAAATTAAGGGATTTTGGGATTGGACATTATATATTTAGTAACAAATTTCAAGTCTTAACAATTAGAATTATTAGAGAGGAAGAACCATTTATTACACAGTCACTGCAGCCAACTCCAACAAAAAAACTAATGAAATAGAAATGGGCAGAGGGGGCAACTAAGCTTTCACAACTGAAGATACAAGATTATGAAAATCTCCTTCAGGCTATCAGAATTTTTTTTTAAAAAAGTATTTTGAGTGATTCAGGTTCATTTTTTTTTTAAATGTAGGTTCTTCTGATTAGTGAAAATTGGCTGTATTTATAAATTCTTCGCAGTTTCTGGTAGTTTTCCAGCTACTTTCCTCAGTTTTATATGTTCCCCACCTCTTCAATCTGATTTATAGCTGTTTGGCTCTAAATCAATTAGATATTATAGCAAGTGAGAGGGCAAAAGCACAACAACATAAAGTACAGAAGACTTTTCAAATTCAGGAGAGGAGTCAGGGGATGGGAAGATGAGTGAGATGGGGGCGAGAAAAAGAATAGATTTTATGGTAATCTGAATAGGGACCTATTAGTCAAATGACTAATACTGAACAAGAGTACCCTCACTGGCATTGAGGGTGGAGTTATGAATCAGTTTGGTACAAAACTGTGTTGTGTCATTCTTCACAAAACAGCCAGCTTGGGGTTCATTTTAATTAGTCATCAATAATTGGCTGTGAAGCATAAATCAAAACCTGCTTCAAGGCTGCTGTTTCATTCTCAGAGCGGAGACAGCCTATAATTAACTTGAACAGAGTCTGCAGGGTCTACCTTTTAAGTATTGTACTTACCGCTGTATAGCTGGTAGCATCATCATCAATAACAATTTCTGGGTCTAAATTAATGCAGCAAACCGCCTCAAATCCAACCTCAGACTTGCAGCCTTGTCCTAGTCAGAAATATATAGACATGGGGCAGAACTTAACAAGTGGCAGGGTTTCCCCACCACCACCTGAAGAGTCATGTTGGCTGCCCTGCAGCCAATCGCGTTAACTGGCTGAGGTGAGGCTTTTGTCCCTCACTCGGGGGGGGGGGAGACTAGAAACAGTCCCCAGATTCTAAGTCCCTGAGCCATGAAGAAGGTAAGTGTGGGGTCTCGCAGAGCGAATGGATAAAAGAAAGGGGTGGGGGTTCTGGATGGAGAGGCCAGAGGGGAAGAAGGTCTTGGTTTTGGGTGGGGGGTGCCCGCCGATGTGGGAAGGGGGCCAATGAGAGAAGCAGCCCCCCTCATTGAGACCCGAGCTGGGCCATCTGCTAGGCTTCCACCCACCCCACCGCCCCCAGCCTACTCCAATCCCTGAATGCCTCCCACC
This sequence comes from Cetorhinus maximus, assembly GCF_964194155.1. Classification (NCBI taxonomy): domain Eukaryota; kingdom Metazoa; phylum Chordata; class Chondrichthyes; order Lamniformes; family Cetorhinidae; genus Cetorhinus; species Cetorhinus maximus. The sequence continues at coordinate 60,471,722 of NC_135893.1, forward strand.
AGCCTCAAAATTGAGGCCAGGCAGGAAGCAGCCCTTAAGTGGCCATTAATTGGCCACAAGGGCCTCAACTGGGACGAGGGTGGGTGGGCCACCATAGGCCTCACCTGCCCCTAGTAAAATTGTGAGGTCAGGGGCGAGGCAGGTGGGAAGGTCACCCGGTAATTTTCCCCCACACTCCACACCGCCTGCATTGCTGCCATTGGGGGCCCATAAAATTCTGCCCATAGACACCAAATACAAACAAATAGTTAAATGCCAAATTGTAAAATAGCATGCAGAAAGAAAGCCTTGTATACAATGCAATACTAACTTTCCTTCTAATAAGTACGAATGTGGTTTGAGGTTAGACTGTAATGATCCTATGCTATTTTCTGGCACTCCCAGTCCAAAGACTTAAGCACATAGCTCAACTGACACTTTAATTTGGTATGATGGAGTGCTGCACTGCTGAAAGTGCTGTCTTTCAGGAGTGATACTGCATACCTGGAACTCCCAACCTAACAGCACTATGGCAGAATATTCACCACATGGACCATATCGATCCATGAAGGCACACCACCATTTTCTCAATGGAAACTGGAGTAAACAATGCATGCCACTTTTCTTGCAACATCCATATCCCAAGAATTAATAAATAAAAATCCAACTCTGCATCTACTGGCTGATCACAATAAGAATGTGCCACATTATGACAGTGGATGTTTTCCAGCAGATGTATGAAAGTAATGGCGGCATCATGCATACCTGTGAGCATCTTTATCCCAAGTATCAGTTATAAACACGTTATTACTTTCCCTCCAGGTATCTACTTTTGAGTGAATAGCAGAAGGCAAAGGTGAAGTCAACATAATACAGATCCAATTTCAATTTCAACTTCTCCCAATTTCTGAGCTCAGCCACTCACATATGGGGAGATACTGACAGACAAGGTCAAAGCTGATAAAACAACCAGATCAAGAATTATCAACACACCTCTCTCAAATAACCACAGTTAAGCCAGAACCTTGGAACAAATCACCCATCCAATCTCAGCAGCAGCAAGTTCCAAACTGAAGGCAACCTAGGGGACTAGGCTGAAAACATTCAGCTATGGCAGTAACAGCTCTGAGTGCTGCATTTCTGTTTTGGTGATGAGCAGGGTGGATAGAGGAGCATTTTGTCAGAGAGGTCAATTTGCTGCTAGGAGGAATCTGATTTAACCACCAAATATTTGAGACAAGAAGTCAATTGAATAAAAACACCATTAACTGCTCTATGCTCCAATTCATGAATAAAACAATTTACTTCTCCTCAAATCAGCAGAATTGCACTGAATGTCTGTGGTTTCATGGCCATGAGAATTTCTGCCAAAAACAGAACTCACACAGTGCCCTTCAAAGTGCCAAGCATAACACATGACACACGTGCAATCATCTGTACCAGATGTCAGTGGAAAAGAAGCATATTACAATAGAAAGTCAATCAGGATATCAACAGCCTGCAAAACCCATGCAAATGGCAGTCCACAATTACTCATTGGAAGGGTTCCCTCGGCAAATTGTGTATTTATAGTCACAGTACTCCTTATGAATAAAAACACATTACAAATGAATGCCTTTTTGGCTTCTGCATTCAGCAACATAGCTCTGAGAATGGGAAGTGCTCAAATTGAGGGGGCTGGGTGGAAGTGAGGATGAGTTAACACATTTACCTCTCAAAACATCATTGCCCCAATTAGGAGCGGGGGGAAGGGCAGTAACAAAGGTCAGAACAAAAAGTTCCCGTTAAGTGCATATAGTTACCCCCATACCAAAGCACACGCTTTGGGGACCATAAACAATTTTTGTTTGCAATGGGGCGAACTGCAGATAAAACCTTTTATTAAACAAAACAGAACACAAGTTGTTCACCAACCGTTGTGGCAGCACTGCTGCTCCAGGTCCACTTCAAGTTGCAGCAGACAAGTGCAAATAACACAAGATTAAAATCATAATTCAAAATGTATCTGTAAATGCAAGGCAGCAAACTCCTAAACACAACCCCGTTCTTCTTTTTCCAGCTTCTCTCATTTTACTTGGAGTTGCCACTATGCTGGTTAATCAGCCTTTTGCAACTCCTCCTGTCAGTCACCAATTCTTCTTCTAATCCCACTGCATTTAAGACTCTCACCACTGCATCTTTCCATCTGGTCTGAGTACTTCCCCTTCTCCCTTCCCTTGGCAGTCCCAACTCCATCACTCAGCTCCCCACATTTCCCCTCTCACTCCACAACAGATGATCATACAACTTCAATCTCTTCTCGGCTACTTTCTTTGATGCCCCCACAATCTTCACGGACCCCCTGATGTACTGGTTTCTGAAATTGTCCTTTCTTGTTACTCCACACATCCATATCAGCATCCATATCTCATTAGTACCCAGTCGTTCTTCCTCTCTTCTTGAAGTTGGCCCCAAGTTGCTGCACTATACAGCAGGGCCAGTCTCACAACTGTCTTGTAGATTCTCTCTTTCAGTTTCAGTGATATTTTTCCATCACATAACACTCCGCTGCACTTCTTCCAATTACACCAACCAGAGTTTATCCATTGCTTAATTTCCATTTCTAAACTTCCATCTTCTGCCACCATTGACCCTAGGTACTTGAAACTATTCATTAAGTATTCACTCAATCTTTACGCCTTGACCCTGATCCCCTTCCCTAGGTGCAAAGTGACAGTCGATATATTGGATCTTTGGTCTACTGATCGTCATGCTTTTCTCCAGATACTTATTCATGTTCTCATCATGCCCCCACATAGCTCAATTCCATATGCAAACATCATTGATCATAGTACTCCCTGTCTCACTTGCACAGTTAGAACATTCATGACAAGCAGAAAGAGAAAGAGGCACAATGACAATCCTTGGTGCAATCCAATTTTGGCTTTGAAATTCTCACTTTCCCCCATGCTGCATCTTTCTGTTGTTCGGCACTCCTTATACATATCCTGTAATATTCGTACGTAATTCTCAGGGACTCCACGAACTCTAGCACATTTCCAGACTTCCACCCTGGGCATCCAGTCATAAGGCTTCTCTAGATCGATGAGTATATGTTGCGTTGGCCTTCACTTGTCTCAAAACAAAAATGGCATCAGTGGTGCTTCTTCCGGGCATGAATCCGAACTGTTCTTCATGGATTTCCACTATTTTTCTCAGTTTCCGGCCTATGATTCTCTCCCATATCTTGAAGGTATCCGGTAGGAGTTTAATTCCTCAGTAGTTTTTACAATCTTGAATGTCTTCCTTTCCTTAGCATATTGGTACCAAAATGTTTTGCCTCCAATACCCTTGAGCTTTTCTCTTAACATTACACAGTTGAGTAGCTTATTCAGGACCTGGACCCCCACATTCACCTAGATATGTATCTCATCTGTTCCTGCTGGTTTGCAGTCTTTTATTCCTCTTAGTACTGTTCTGATTTCTTCCAGATTGATGCTAGTTGTCATTCCTTGATTTTTTTTTCTAAACACAAACACTATTTCTATTTATAGCATCGGTAGTAGCAAAACCAATCCCAAGAGGAATTACTTGATACACAGGCTCTGCTCACTGTACAACTAACCCATTTACATTCTGTGAGGAATTGGCACCAAATTTGCATACACAATGCATGCAATGAAAGTACTATGATGTGCGTATATTATAATGTAACATATGAAGAGCTGTTATTTTATCTTCACCATTGGGGTTAAACAAAAATTGCTTCACTGGCTTATCAATGGCCAGAAAACACAGCTGCTGCATCAAAAATGACCCATGGTGATATTGGTGTCTTTCTTTCTGTAACAAGACTAACTATCACATTCACTCTCAGGAAATGGCCCAATGTGTTTTCAGACTTATAGTTAGAATAAAAACAAAATAAAACAACAGCTGAATCCAGCAACTAACCAAATTACATTTATGCTGCTGTCAGTGGCAGTGCTGCCTCTGGACATCAGTTTGATTGTATCAACATAATAGTTCTATTTCTCACACCAACCATTCTTATGGTCTGTGCTGCTTTGCCAATTTCATGATAGTATGACCATATTGCGTTGAGGGCTTGTAACCAAAACTACTAGATAAAACTGCCCAAAACAATTTTGCATGGGACCCTTACTTGTTAAAGTCTGCAAGGGGAGAGGACTTTCATTCTCATTATTTTGGGGTAATCTTGGAAACAGGAATGAAGAAAGGGAAATGTTTGTCACAACATGTCACTCAGCTCCTATAAAATATTTAATTTCCAGAAAGTGCAATTTTATTTAATTATTTCTTGAAAAACTGCCCTTAATCTAACTGATAGGTATCAAATTCTGCTAGTTAATTGCAGACCACGTTGCCATAAAATTTGTCAGTTGCAACAAGATATGGAAATCATTCCCGAAGCCTCAATTTGCATCCTCGCTCACAGTGCACAACTTGGGAGCAGCAAAGGTCGATGGATTAAACTATCTACTCAGACTATATCACAGAAGCATATTTTTACCTGTTGTAGTCTACAAACTCTTGGTGTAGATTGAAGTTACAAAGTTAATTCAATAATAGCATGTTTCATAAATAAACATTAGATAAGAGCACACAGACACCAAAATTGTGCAATCATATAGCATATGGTTCAACCAAGCTATACAAAACCATAACTAAATGCAGCTTTAATAATGTAGCTCTTTGTTTAACAACAAAGCCTGGAAGGAAGGAAGGAAGGAAGGAGTCTATGCACGAAAATTGTCCTGGGTTTGCCTCAATTCCCATCGATTCCCAATCGAAGAAACAGTAAGCACATTCCCTCAATTTCACCAAGGGAAAATAATCAAGCAGTGCTATTAATATCATAATTACCGCTGAATTTCATCTGAATTCTAGGTTAGAGTTCAAAAGTCAGAGTCACAATTGATTTTTATCCAAGGTTAATGAGTCACATATTGTTTGTCATTCAGACATCAGACATGAGTAGTCACACTATATTCAAGATTCATCATATATAATTTACTACTATCACAGGCTTCTCATTTATCTAATTTCTTAAAATTTCTCATGCAAAGTTTATACCTGCAACCATATTCTCTCATCAAAAACAGGTTTTTCTACCTCTGCAACATTGTTATCTCAACTTCTCTGCTCATATACATGCTTTAGTTATCTCCAGACTCAATTACGTGATCTCCTTGATGACTGCCTAAACTCTACAAATTCCAATTCACTTGTGTGTAGAGAAAAAGTTCCAACTGAATTAGTATTCCCATAAAACTGATCATCGTCATTTTTACTCAGTGGTCACCATCCCGCCCCATTCCCCACCTCCCTTCACTGCCAGAACCTGACTGTTCAAGCAGGTAGAGTACTTTCATTGCAAGCTTAGCACCGGTGGTCACAATTACCCATGCACCTACTCCCTCGCATTCCATTTCCAGCTTCACCAGAAGCCAAGGCATTCACTGACTCTCAAATTCCACCCCTCACTGGCTTTGATCCTCCATTCTCAGCTCTGCTTGTACCTATTAGTATGTACATTGCAAGTAACACTACACAGCAGCAGGTTAAAATCACCCAGATGAAAATGATGAAAAGGGCATTCAACTGTCTTTCAGGAACCAACAGGAATCGAGAAAATCCAAGAAAACTTAGATGGAGAAAGAAAAGTGCTAAATAAACATGATCCTGCCAGATGAGAATTGTGCTGAAGAGACTGACCAGTATTTTTGTGCATAAGTCCACACTAACCTACTTTTAAAATTAAAACATGTTTCTAATTAAACAGCAATCCTCCTGTAGCATGTGCAGTTAAGGTCTTACAGACAAACTGTACAGCTCCCACCACAGCCGGTTTTGAATTACATCCTTCGAACAGCATTTGATTACTTTCTCATTAATCCTGTTCTCACTGATCATAAGTATCCAGACAGGTCACATTTCTCAGTAAGTAGGTTCTCAGGTAACAAATGAAAAATGAGGGGCTCCTGTACCAACCTCTTTACAAGGTGAAGCCAGAGACTTCCATTGTTTTAGTGGAAGCTCATCTAACATTACATGCCACTCTGAAAAGCAAATTGATTATAAATTAATGATTGTAAGTCCACCTTTTTAGTAAATTTGTGTATCCTTTTGGTCCCCATTCCAAAATTTGCAAGTGAATCAAAGTACGTTGCAGAAAATGTTATAGTATTTCAATTGTTGTTTGAAGTGGCTACAATCCACTCAATTGAACATATGGCATTAGGCTGAGAGTCTACCATAATTTGGCATTATTTAATCCAAGTGATAGCATTTCTGAATTTGCCATATTCTCCTACAACTCGGCAACATGGTATGCATGCAAATAACAAATCTATTTCACACAAAAACCTTTTTTTATCTGCAACGTGGAGGCAGATTAAAGACTGGATGTGTACTGTGCGTCCCTAAATGACGGATACACAATTATACAGTTCTCTCTCCAGAGGCATTTACCACATTGTCTCCTCCCCTCAAACACACTAGAATAGCAAATTAGAATAATCTTCAAACAGCCTCATTTAAAAGAACCATGTCTGTCTTTATTTCTGAACAATTCCTCTAGGCACCTTGTTGAGACCTGTTTTAACAGGAATCTATACACTGGGAATGACGACAGGGTGTAATACTTTCCGCATCAAACTTGGCATTTGCTACTTTCTTTTGCCTTTGTACTTATTGACCCCAAATTTTCCAAACTCTTCTATTTTCCAAGATCTTTTTTTCTATAGTTTTCATCTTTCCACCCTCCAATCCTCCCTTGAAAAAAGCCAGTTTGACCTCAATGATTTACCTTCTTCTTAATTTATTTCAGTCCCAAATTCCCATTAAGAACTTGCTATACATTTTGGTGCAGCACAAATGGCACCATCTGTCTTTCATGCCATTTGAAATAAAGGTACATTGAAGTTTCACTGTGAATTAACAGCACACATCACAAAATATAGAGAGGGTGAACTGCAATTAAACCGAGAAATGGGCATGGCTACTGCATCATAACAAAGATAACACAGGATCAGGAAAAAAGAGAGTGAAGATTAAGAAATAAAGAAGCAAATTGCAATTATACACTTCCAAAACTCACCTGACACAAAAAGATTCATAACGTCTACATACCAATCACCTGAGTCTAAACTAGATATAAACAAGTGAACTTACCGAGTCATCCAGTGCATAACGTAGTAAGCCGTGCTCGTACAGGAGAAAAAATCTTCTCTGCCATTTCTGTAAGATAGATTTTGGTGTTTTCAATGTTACATAGTGTTTCAGTTAATAAATAAAAATCTGTGATCAAGTTACTTTGTGCAGCGAAAGATATGCCCAATTTTTGTGCAGGGGACAGAGGGGGCATTGATGAGATTCTATGAGATTCAATAACAGTGTCAAAACGAACAGCAGAAAGCCAGTTCCAGGTCATAAAAAATGTGATGAAAATCTCTCTTGGTCGTGCTACATCACCACAAATACCAATCAACTACCAACTACACAATGCGATCTATACTGGAGCATAAAGTCATGTCTTCAGATACTAACAGAGATAAACAGGCTATTTTAGTAATCTTCCAGCTCACTTTCAAGACGTGGAAAGACAAGAAATCAAAATCAATTCTGTATATAAAATTTGTATTTATTTATTTCAATCAAAATGTTTTTGTTCAGACTAGAAGGATGATTTAAAAACACAGTCTGAAAGACAAATTTAAAAAGTTTTGTTTTCAGGTAAAGTTCAAAACTATCTTCCTTGTTGTAACTTCAGAAATCCATGTTTAGGGACACAGCTAATAATTTACAACATTTCATACTTAAGATTTCAAAACAATTATTTACATAAAAATATAATGAAGAAGTTATGAAACAATCTCCACCTCCTCATGTGGCTAAACTCAAAGATTTCCTCCCTTATCAGCACTGCCCGTCTCCAGAGCCCTCTGTTATCAAATTCAAAGATCTCGCCCCACGTCCCCAACCCCAGTACTCCAAAAAAAAGTCTCTTTCACTACTACGGGAACTCCAACTTCTCTATTGTATCCAGTACTATGGTATCCTTTGACTCCACCATGTGTAATGCCCCAAGTTATCTCGCAGCACATATGGTTGAGAGGTGTGTCCATCGCACCTCAGGTGACACACATGCAAATTTCTTCATGACACTTGAAAGGTATAAAAGTCAAATCTCTTTATCTTAACCCCATGCCATCGCACTAATCAATATTAATGCCTTTGTATCTCCCTATCCTGACAGTAGCTAAATGTGCAACTGCTGACCCCAGAGAACATTGAGGAGCTCAAGAGGGATTACAAAGGTTGGAGAACCGTGAAACCCCTCTTTGAGTCCCTGACACACTGGTGGGAAGCGATCAAGGGAAACATCAAGAGGTTTTTCATCCTCAAAGGCACCCAGAAAGCTAGAAAGGAACAGAGGGAAATGTCCCGACTCCAGAAAAACATGCAGAATCTGCTCCAGCTGCAGTCGATGGGGGTCGATGTCAAGGAGGAACTCCAAGAGGTGAAGAGCCAGAAAGCCTTGCACTTTGCCTCGGAGGCCTCCAAGATCATCTTCCGTTCCAGAGTCCGCTCCGTGGAGCAGGATGAGACGTGCTCACGTTTCTTCTTCCAAAAGGTACACAGAGAGAGCTCTGTGATCAGCAGTCTGAAGGAAGAAGACAGCTCAGTAAAGTCATCACGGTCCGACATTTTGAGGATCAGCAAATCCTTTTATGCCGGATTGTATGACGTGAAGCCCACGGACAGCACGGCCTCCCAGTCCTTCCTGTCCTCTATCACGGAGATCTTAGACGACAGTACGCGGGAGAGCCTGGACAAACCGCTAACTCCTGATGAACTGACTAAGGCCCTTGAGTCCTTCGAGAAGAGTAAAACTCCCGGAAGCGACGGCTTGCCGGCGGAGTTGTATTCAGCTCTGTGGGACTTGATCGGCCCAGACCTGCTAGGAGTGTACGAGAGTATGCTCCTGGCTGGTAGTATGTCAGAATCCATGAGGAAAGGCATCATCACCCTCATCTACAAGCACAAGGGGGGAAGGGAGGAAATTAGAAATTGGCGACCCATTTCACTGTTGAATGTGGACTATAAGATTCTGTCCAAGGTCATCGCCAATCGGGTCAAATCCGCTCTGGAATTGGTAATTCACCCTGACCAGACCTGCACTGTGCCAGGTAGGAAGATCTCTGACAGCCTCGCGCTGCTCAGGGATACGATTGCCTATGTACAGGACAGGGGTGTGGATACCTGCCTCATCAGCTTGGATCAAGAGAAGGCCTTTGACAGAATATCGCACACCTACATGGCGGATGTGCTCTCCAAAATGGGGTTTGGGGAGGGAATTTGAAATTGGATCCGACTGCTCTACACTAACATCAGTAGCGTAGTCTCAATCAATGGGTGGGAAACAGATAGCTTTCCGATTAAATCTGGAGTCAGGCAGGGCTGTCCTCTCTCGCCTGTTCTTTTCGTGTGTTGCATAGAACCCTTTGCCGAGTCCATCAGGAAGGATCCGGGCATAAGAGGAGTGACGATCCCAGGCAGTGGAGGCACTCAGGTAAAAGCCTCCCTGTACATGGACGATGTCGCCGTCTTCTGCTCGGATCCGCTGTCGGTGCGCAGACTGATCCACATCTGCGACCAGTTCGAACTGGCCTCGGGAGCCAAGGTAAATCGTGGGAAGAGCGAGGCCATGTTCTTTGGGAACTGGGCTGACCGATCCTTTGTCCCCTTCACTGTCAGGGCTGACGGCCTGAAGGTGCTGGGGATATGGTTCGGAGGGACCAGGGCATGCGTTAGAAACTGGAAGGAGCGAGTGTCTATGGTGAAAAGGAAACTGGGCATGTGGGAGCGACGCTCCCTCTCCATTGCAGGTAAGAACCTGGTCATCAGGTGTGAGGCACTCTCGCTGTTGCTGTACGTGGCGTAGGTCTGGCCCATTCCACACTCCTGCGTGGTGGCGATCACTCAAGCCATCTTCCGCTTTATCTGGAGGTCAAAAATGGATCGTGTCCGCAGGGACGCGATGTACAAGCCTCTAGATAAAGGGGGAAAAAACGTGCCCAACATCGCCCTCATACTGATGGCCACCTTTGTGTGTGGCTGCATCAAGCGGTACGTAGACCCTCAGTATGCAAACACCAAGTGTCACTATGTGCTGAGGTTCTACTTGTCCCCGGTGTTGCGAAGGATGGGTCTTGCCACGCTGCCGCGGAACACTCCAAGTAGTTGGACCGTGCCGTACCACCTGTCCCTCGTGGAAAAATTTTTGCAGAAAAACACCTTTGACCACAAGTCTATCAGGCAGTGGTCAGCACGTAACGTCTTAGAGGCCCTGAGGGAAAAGGAGAGGGTGGACCCTGTGGGATGGTTCCCCGAGCAGACTGTCAAAGTCATTTGGCAGAATGCCTCATCGCCAGAACTTTCCAACAAGCACCAAGACGTGGCTTGGCTGGTGGTGAGAAAGGCCCTACCCGTCAGATCCTTCCTACACGCCAGGAGTCTCACCCCCTCTGCACGTTGCCCTCGAGGTGGCTGTGGTGGGGAAGAGACCGTTGTTCACCTCCTTGTGGATTGTGCCTTTGCAAAGAAGGTCTGGAGAGAGATGCAGTGGTTGCTGTCGAGGTTCATCCCGAGCAGTTCTGTGACACAGGACTCTGTGCTCTACGGGCTGTTCCCAGGGACACACACCAAGACAAACATCAACTGCAGCTGGAGGATCATCAACTTGGTGAAAGACGCGCTTTGGTCTGCCCGAAACTTGTTGGTCTTCCAGCACAAAGAGTTGTCCCCGACCGAGTGTTGCGGACTGGCACAATCCAAAGTCCAGGACTACGTGCTGAGGGACGCACTAAAGCTTGGGGCAGCTGCCGCAAAGGCGCAATGGGGAAGGGTCGCTGTCTAAGACCTTTCTGCCACAGTGCACCGAGGGACTGGGAACTGTTTAAATCCCCTCGGGCTGTACAGCTCAAAATGAAAGGATGTAAATGATTGTAATATTGTTTGTACTGATGCACCTGGTGATACATTTTGCAAAAGTTGAACCAGATTGTACCCTTGTAATGGTGTTTTTGAAATGGTTTGGAATGTGGTTGAAGGTATTTTATGAATAAAGTATATTTTTGCAAAAAAAAAAAATCTCCCTATCCTGACAGTAGTAGGGACAATGCGTGAAGGTCCCATAAACCTTCCTTACTGGCTAAGGCTTACAAAACAGCCTGCCCAGATCCTAAGGCCTGACATGGAGCTTATCCTCTGGCTATTCTCATTTTCCTTCTGAGAGGTAGCTTGTGAGCTTAGAGATATGTTGGTATAATCTCTGGCTTCATGCTGGATAATTGTGATTTTGAATCCCAGGGTGATACCACAACTCCACCCAGTCTATCAGCAATTGAGCATCCTCATGAGAAGTGTAAATGCTGACACACCCACTGCACTCACGCAGCTGGTGCACTTAAAAATCAAGGTTGAGGAGGAAAAGATTTTTTTTTAAATCAACCTCTCTAATAAGATACCTATCAGTCAACCGCTGTGGTGCTGAACATAACTCCTTCATTGCTGAAGGAGACCAAAGGTGAAGGGAGAAAAAATTAAAACAGAATAACTCACACTGCTTGCATTGTACTCATACAGATGCCATTCACCTTGTGGGGAAGACTCCAAATTTCACAGTGGGGAGTTCTCTCACACAGTTTTCACGTGCCGTATGTGGCAGTGGGCCTCATCCATATAAAGCACATATCACCTGGATTGGGCCCCATCATTAAAGGCAACAAGAGCCCCATTTGGCAGACTCCTCTCTGCAAATATGCTAATAATAATCTCTATTAATAGCAGCTACTGTCCCAGCAATATCCATCAGATATCTGAAACACATCAAAGACCATAAGACATAGGAGCAAAAATTAGGCCATTCGGCCCATCGAGTCTGCTCCGCCATTCAATCACGGCTGATAAGTTTCTCAACCCCATTCTCCCACTTTCTCCCCATAACCTTTGATCCTCTTACCAATCAAGAACCTATCTATTTCGGTCTTAAATACACTCAATGACCTGGCCTCCACAGCCTTCTGTGGCAATGAATTCCATAGATTCACCACTCTCTGGCTGAAGAAGTTTCTCCTCATCTCTGTTCTAAAAGGTCTTCCCTTTACTCTGAGGCTGTGCCCTCGAGTCCTAGTCTCTCCTACTAATGGAAACATCTTCCCCACGTCCACTCTATCCAGGCCTTTCAGTATTCTGTAAGTTTCAATCAGATCCCCCCTCATCCTTCTAAACTCCATCGTGTATAGACCCAGAGTCCTCAAACGTTCCTCATATGTTAAGCCTTTCATTCCTGAGATCATTCTCGTGAACCTCCTCTGGACCCTCTCCAGGGCCAGCACATCCTTCCTGAGATACAGGGCCCAAAATTGCTCACAATATTCTAAATGTGGTCTGACCAGAGCCTTATAAAGCCTCAGCAGCACATCCCTGCTTTTATATTCTAGTCCTCTCGAAATAAATGCCAACATTGCATTTGCCTTCCTAACTACCAACTCAACCTGCAAGTTAACCTTAAGAGAATCCTGAACTGGGACTCCCAAGTCCTTTTGCACTCCAGATTTCTGAATTCTCTCCCCATTTAGAAAATAGTCTATGCCTCTATTCTTCCTACCAAAGTGCATGATCTCACACTTCCCCATGTTGTATTCCATCTGCCACTTCTTTGCCCATTCTCCTAACCTGTCCAAATCCTTCTGCAGCCTCCCCGCCTCCTCAATACTACCTGTCCCTCCACCTATCTTTGTATCATCTGCAAACTTAGCCAGGATGCCCTCAGTTCCTTCATCTAGATCATTAATGTATAAAGTGAAAAGTTGTGGTCCCAACACTGACCCCTGCGGAACTCCACTAGTCACCGGCCGCCATCCTGAGAAGGACCCCCTTATCCCCACTCTCTGCCTTCTGCCAGACAGCCAATCTTCTATCCATGCTAGTACCTTGCCTCTAACACCGTGGGCTCTTATCTTACTGAGCAGCCTCCAGGGCGGCACCTTGTCAAAGGCCTTCTGGAAGTCCAGGTAGATAACATCCATTGGCTCTCCTTTGTCTAACCTATTCGTTACCTCCTCAAAGAATTCTAACAGATTTGTCAGGCATGACCTCCCCTTGATGAAACCAAAGGCAGGATGCAAAGTTTGATTCTTAAGAGCAGTTAATTAACTGACAAAAAAGCACTCTTCAACTTACCCTTGATCGTTGCACTGGATTTTCAAAGTCAGTTCCATCAGGAGCCAACAATAACCAGCCCCCATAGATAGGTTTTGCCTGAAATATAGAAAGCAGGTCAAATTAAACAACAAAAAAACTATGAGTCATAACTGAGATAATTACATAATTTAGAATGTTTTCTCTCCTATTTTCTACTTTTTTCTTGAAAGTACTTCTCCTTGCTAGGGTATCATCCCTTATGTATCTCGCTGAAGTGGGCATTTTACCTTCAAGATAGATAGTGTGTGGAGGCCTATTCCATTTTATGGGACACCATAATCCCTAAACCTGCCCTTGTCTGATGTCGCCACCTTCCTCCACCACCACCACCACCACCACCACCACCACCGCCTCCCTCAAACATCCACACTTTTCCTCCAGAAGGTACCACCATTGTGATAGTGGTGGATTTTTCTGAATTCTTAACTCAGAGCTGTTGAGGCCAATTGTAGTGCCGTCACTACCGTCTACAGATTGGAGTCTAAATTTGGGGTCTTCAATTTGGGATGGCTTAACCGCGGACCACAGAAGTCTGTGGATAAATATTCAGAAAAAGCACAGCCTATTAGCCAAATATTTAAAACGAATGCAATAGAAATGGAATTCAGTGAGCCCTCCCAGCCAGCCCAATGCAGCATGCAAGGCTGTGCACCCCAGTTAGCCAAGTCCAGATCCAGATGGCAGACGCCAAGTTCTATGCCAAATATAACAGTTTCCAGCTCTTAAGGCAATCCTCCTTACAGCTGATGCAACTCTACCTCAACATTCCATATCAGCCTAAAAATACAGCGTAGAGGTATCAGTCGCAAAACTTCACATCCATTTTTACCGCTCATAAACTCCATTTGTGATTGGAACCCATTCCTTTGTACAGCTCAAGCACAGAATTAACCGCCACTTGAACCAGGGCACAGCATATTCATTAAGTCTCAACAATATCATGGGCTTATCGCCTGACAGTCATCACATAAAATCTAGATTTTCCTGTATTTTTAAACAGCCCTCCAGCATTAATGACATAACTATCTTTGTTATTGTTGCCTCCAGTTCTAGTTGCACCCTGTGGCTCTACCACCCAATACTTTATTGAACACCCCTGACTCCAGATTATTCAATATTCATTCATCTGAACCAGTTATTTCCGGTGACATTTGGATAATCAAGTGTATAGTTGCTGCAGGTGAAGTACTTCAACTGAAATAGTGGATACCAGTGGAAATGGATACTAAAATAACAACTGAAAATGCATTCTTATGAAAATGCATGCCTTCATTTTTACTGCTGATATTCATTAATGCTCCAATCAACTCTTCTGTCAGTAATTGTCTCTTTATACTCTTTTGAGTATGTCAAATGAGCAAAATAAACTAATTAACTGATGAACCACCTCTAAAAGGGGTTATGTAACAAAAACGAAACGTTAAAGGAAACCTGAATGAAACTAAAATTTCATTTTGGATGGAGATAATGCACTCTAGCCCCTGCGGCACCCACCAGTAGCAGAAGGCCTCAAGCGTAGCAGTGGACACTGTGTACTCCCTTTCCAGGGACACCCAGGGTTTAGAGTAAACTAATTAACAAATTAACTAATAAACAAGTTAACAGCCCCTTAAAGGGGCAATGTACCAAGACAAAACTTTAAGGAAACTTATCAAATTAAATTCAAATAATATTCCAGGGCTGATAATGCACTCCAGCCTCTGTGGCCCCATCAGTCACTGGAGGCCTCAAGCATACCAGCTTAGTCCCCTGGAATGTTCTAGACAATGACCACATGTGCAGGAAAAGTTGTCAGTTGCAGCAGCTTGAGTTCTGGGTTTCGGATCTTGAGCAGCAGCTGGTGTCACTGTGCTACATTCATGAGGCTGAGAGTTTTCATGGGTAGCATCTTAATAGCAGTTTAAATGTATGCAAACGTAAAGGGAGTTGGTGACTGTCAGGCAGTGCAGGAGTCCCCCCCGAGTCTATCTTGCTCTCCAACCATTATTTAGTTGTGCATACTGAGTAATGGCTCCTCTGGGGAGTGCAGGCAGATCCAAGTTCACGGCATCACAGCTGGGTCAGCTGTACAGGGGGTTGCTGCTGAAAGGCGATGGAGGAGCAGCGGTAGGAGATTCAATAGTTAGGGAACCAAACAGGTGTTTCTGCAGCCGCAGACAGGAGTCCAGGACGGTATGTTGCCTCCCTTCTGACAGGGTTAAGAATATCACTGAGTGGCTGCAGAGCACTCTTGGGCAAGGGGGAGGGGGGGGAAAAGGGTGAGGTGAACAGCCAACAGTCATGGTCCACATTGGTACCAATGGCATTGGCAGAAAGGGGAATGAGGTCCTGCAAGCACATTTTAGGAAACTAGGAAAGAAACTAACAAGGAATGATCTCAGAGGTAGCAATCTATGGATTACTCTCCTATATCATGCCCTAGTGAGTACAGAACTAGGTGGATAGAGCAGTTAAATACATGGCTGGAGGGATGGTGCTGAAGGGAGGGGGGCTGATTCAGGGACAGTTGAGAGCTGTAGAAGATGGGCTGCACCTGAACAGAGCTGGGACCAATGTCCTTGTGGGGCGATTTACTAGTGTTATTGGGGCAGGTTTAAGCTAACTTGGCAGGCATGTGGGAACTAGGAAAAACAAGGTGCACAAAGAATTGGGTGAGGCAGATAGCACAAGAGTAGGAAATAGTAAAGTAATCTATGCGGTTAGAGTAAGGGGGAGCGCAGTAAGGTCTAAATTAGGTCAATTATGCATGGATGTGAACGCAGAGTATGTTAATGTTGGTGAGCTACAGGCTCAGATAGCCACATGGAAATGTGCCATGGTGATAACATAGAAACATAGAAAATAGGAGCAGGAGTAGGTCATTCGGCCTTCTAGCCTGCTCCGCCATTCAATGTGATCATGGCTGATCCTCTGTCTCAACACCATACTCCAGCTCTCTCCCCATACCCCTTGACACCTTTAGAGTCCAGAAATCTATCTTTTTCCTTCTTAAATATATTAAGTGACTTGGCATCCACAGCTTTCTGTGGTAAAGAATTCCACAGGTTCACCACCCTCTGAGTGAAGAAGTTTCTCCTCATCTCAGTCGTAAATTGCCTACCCTGTATCCTGAGACTGTGGCACCTTGTTCTAAACCTCCCAGCCAGAGGAAACATCATCCCTGCATCCATTCTGTCCATTCCTGTCAGAATTTTATATGTTTCAATGAGATCTCCTCTGATTCTTCTAAACTCCAGTGAATACAGGCCTAGTCAGCCCAATCTCTCCTTATATGGCAATCCTGCCATCCCAGGAATCAATATGGTGAACCTTCACTGCACTCACTCTATGCAAGTATATCATTTCTTAGCTAAAGAGACCAAAACTGCACACAATACTCCCGGTGTGGTCTCACGGAGGGCTTGTGCAACTGCAGTAAGACATCCTTGCTCCTGTGCTCAAGTCATCTTGTAATGAAGGCCAACATACCATCCGCCTTCTTAACCTGCAAACCTGCTTTCAATGATTGGTGTACAAGGACACACAGGTCCCTTTGTACATCAACATTTCCCAATCTATCATCATTTAAATAATACTCTGCCATTCTGTTTTTCCTATTGAAGTGGATAACTTCACACTTATCCACGTTATACTGCATCTGCCATGTATTTGCCCAATCACAACCTGTCTAAATCACCTTGAAGCCTCTTAACACCCTCCTCACCACTCACGTTCGCACCAAGTTTCGTGTTGTCAGCAAACTTGGAACTATTACATTTGGTTCCCTCACCCAAATCATTGATATATATTGTAAATAGCTGGGGCCCATGCACTGATCCCTGCGGTACACCACTAGTCACCGCATGCCGTTACAAAAAAGATCCATTTATTCCTACTGTTTCCTGTCTGCTAACTAATTCTCAATCCTTGCCAATATATTACCCCCAATCCCGTGTGCTTTAATTTGCACACTAACCTCTTACGTGGGACTTAATCAGAAGCTTTCTGAAAATGCAAATACACCACATCCACTGGTTCTCCCTCATTTATTCTGCTGGATACATCCTCGAAAAACTCTAGTAGGTTTATCAAACACGATTTTCCTTCCACAGATCCATGTCAATTTAGTCTAATCCCATTGATTCTTTTTCTTTTTACATGTCCTGTTATCACATCCTTGTTAGGCTAACCGGTCTGTAATTCCCTGTTTTCTCCCTCCCTCCTTTTTAAATAGTGGGGTTACATTTGCCACCCTCCAATCTGCCAGGACTGTTCCAGAATCTATAGAATTTTGGAAGATGACAACCAACGCATCCGCTATCTCCATGGCCACCTTCTTTAGTAGCCTGGGATGTAGATTATCAGGCCCTGGGGATTTATCGGCTTTCAGTCCCATTAATTTCTCTAGCACTACTGTTTTTGTAATACTAATTTCCTTCAAATTCTTCCTTCTCACTAGACCCTTGGCTCCTGAGCATTTCTGAGAAGTTATTTGTGTCTTCCTCCATGAAGACAGAACTAAAATAGTTGTTTAATTGCTCTGCCATTTCCTTGTTCTCTATTATAAATTCTCCTGTTTTGCATTGTAAGGGACCTACATTTGTCTTCACTAATCTTTTTCTTTTTACATTCTTAAAGAAGCTTTTACAGTCTGCTTTTATGTTCTTTGCAAGTTTACTCTCATATTCTATTTTTCCCATCTTATTCAATCGCTTGGTCCTCCTTTGCTGAATTCTAAACTGCTCCCAATCCTCAGGCTTGCTACTTTTTCTAGCAACTTTATATGACTCCTCTTTGGATCTAATACCATCCTTAATTTTTTTGGTTAGCCATGGTTGGGCCACTTTTCCTGTTGTGTTTTTGCACCAGAATGTATAGCTGTTGCAATGCATACTTTCATTCCTTAAATATTAGCCATTGCCTATCCACCTTTTGCCTATTGCCTTTTAATGAAGTTCCTTAATCTATCTTAGCCAACTCATGCCTCATACCTTCGTAGTTTCCTTTGTTTAGATTAAGGACCCTAGTTTCGGATCGGACTACTTCAATTTCCATCTTAATGAAGAATTCTATCACCTAATCACTCTTCCCTAAAGTGCCCCGCACAACAAGATTAATTAACCCCCTTCTCATTGCACAATATCAAATCTTGGATAGCCTGTTCCCTAGTCGGTTCCCCGACATACTGGTCTAAAAAACCATCACATACACACGCCAGGAATTCATCCACCACAGTATTATTGCTAATTTGATTTGCCCAGCCTATATGTAAATTAAAGTCACCCATGATTACTGTAGCACCCTTGTTACATGCATCTCTAATTTCCTGTTTAATGCCATTCCCTACCTTACCACTACGGTTTAATGGCCTATAGACAACTCCCACTAGTGTTTTCCGCCCCTTGTTGCTTCTTAGCTCCACCCAGACTGATTCTACATCTAGGATTTTCTGAGCCAATGCCCTCTCTCACTGTCGCACTGATTTCATCCTCAACCAACAATGCCATCCCACCTCCTCTTCCTTTTTGCCTGCCCATCCTAAGTATTGAGTACCCTTGGTTATTTAGTTCCCAGCCTTGGTCACACTGCAGCCATGTCTCCATAATCGCAATCATATCGTACCTGTTTACATCCATTTGAATTGTTAATTCGTCTACCTTATTGTGAATGCGCCGTGCATACAGATATAGTGTGTTTAGACTTGTCTCTTTAACATTTTGACATTTTTTTTATACTAAGGTCCTATTTGTTGCTAGCCCTTGAATCCTCTGCCTTCCACTTTGCTTTCTATTTTTCTGTCTTTCATTCCTAGCTTTGTTTCCCCCTCTTGTGTCTCCTGCTCAGGTTCCCATCCTCCGCCACTCTAGTTTAAACACTGCTCCACAGTGCTAGCAAATACCCCCGCAGGGATATTGGTCCTGGTTGCTGCTGGGGTGCAACCCATCCAGCTTGTACAGGTCCCGTCCGCCCCAGAATTGGTCCTAATACCTCAGGAATCTAGATCCCTCCCTCCAACACCATCTCCCCAGCCATGTATTCATCTGGTCTATTCTCCTATTCCTGATCTCGCTGGCACGTGGCACTGGGAGTAATCCTGAGATTACTACCTTTGAGGTCCTGCTTTTTCATTTATTTCCTAGCTCCCTGTATTCTGCTTTCAGGACTTCATCCCTCTTTTTACCTATGTCATTGGTACTGATATGGACCATGACCCTCTGTCTGTTCACCCTCCCCCTTCAGAATGTCCTGCAGCCGCTCAGTGACATCCTTGACCCTGGCACCAGGAAGGCAACATACCATCTTGATGTCACATCTGTGGCCGCTGAAATGTATATCTGTTCCACTTACGATAGAATCCCCTGTCACTATTGCTCTCCCACTCTTTTTTTTCTCTCACTCCTGCCCCATGCAACTGAGCCACTCTGCCACGGACTTGGTTTCTCAGGGGAATGCAGCAAGAGCCATCTTCACCAGAAGTATCCAAAACGGAAAATCTGTCAGAGAGGGAGATGGACGTAGGGGACTCCTGCACTAATTCACAATGGGATTGCAGATTCTTAGCTACTGAATGGAATTCCACAGAATGGGTGTGAGAAGAAACCCATTCTATCACAAGGAGATGTAAATGGATGAAACTCAAACACTATTGTGCGTCAATGCTCAAATTGTCAAGGGCCATTTATTTGGACATTGGAAAATCAAATACAATGGTCACCTGACAGAAACTAGGCTGTGATAACAAACATTTATTAACACACAAAAAGATCCTGAAGGGTATGGACAGGATAAATAGTGAGAAACTGTTCCCACTCAAGTGAACATCAAGAACTAGAGGGCACAGATTCAAATTAATTGGTAAAAGGAGTAAATGTGATGTGAGGAAAAGATTTTTCACCCAGAAGGTGGTTGGAGTCTGGAACAAATTTCCTGAAAGGGTGGTGAAGCTAGGTTCGATCAAGGTATTCAAAAGGGAATTGGGTTGATACCTGAAAAGAGACAATGTGCCAGGTTAATGGGTTAAGGCAGAGGAGTGGGACCAGGTGGAATGCTCTTTCAGAGAGCCAGTGCAGACTCAGGGGGCCGAATGGCCTTCTTCTGCACTGTAAAGATACTATGACTCCCTGCCTACTGCTTTTACTCTGTCTGGCGGTCACCCATTCCCTTTCTAACTGTACATTCTTTACCTGCGGTATGACCACCTCACTACATGCCATCCACGAAGATCTCATCCTTATGGATGCTCCACAGTGACTCCAGTTGCAGCTCCAGCAAAACACAGATTTTGAGTAGCTGCAGCCGGAGACACTTCCTGCACACGTGGTCGCCCTGGACACGAAGTGACTTCCCACATCGCAGGGGAGGAACATTCCACTTGGCCAAGCTGCCCTGCTTTGACTTACCCCCTTCACTTTTACTTCCTCTAGTTTAGAGAATATTAAGGACAGAAGAGATACTTACCAAAGCCACCGCTCTTCTTACTGAGGAAAGGTAGAAAATGAAAGGATCCCTCCTTCCCTCTTCATCAAACTCCCTCCCTCACCAAACTCCAACTTAAACACTCTAGTGTATCCCAAAGCAGCACTCCAGTGAGGCGTGGTTCACAAAAGGGTAAAACTGGGTTCTAAATATTCCTGTATACAAGGTATTCAAGAAAGATAGGGAAGGAAGGAAAGAAAGTGGGAGGGGTAGCAATATTAAGGAGAATATTATAGTGCTGGGGTGAGAGAGAGGATGTCTTAAGGGGTCAAGGGTAGAATCCATTTGGTTAGAACTAAGAAACAATAGAGGTACCATTGCACTAAATTCTACAGGCCACTAACCAGTGGGAAAGAAATTGAGAAATAAATTCACAAGAAAGAACTAGAGGGAGATGGGGGATTTTAATTATCCCAACATAGACCAGGACAGCAATACTGTAAAGTGCAGAGAGGGGGAAGAGTTTGAAATATGTTCAGGAGAATTTTCTAGATCAGTATGTTTCTAGACCAATGAGAAAAGAGGCATTGCTGGATCTGGCTCTGGGGATGCGATCAGTCAATCCAATGGGGTGAGAACGGATCTGGCCCTGGTAAACTAAAATCAAAAATTGACAAGCAAAACTCTAATGGAACAATGGGCTGCTTTTACAGATAGTTTGGGTGCAAAAGAGATATATTTCGGGGGGTGGGAGGCCAGTGGTGGGAGCATGGGAAGGTAGAAGAAACAAAGGATGACAAAAGAGATGGAGAGCAAGATGAAGCAGTGAAAGGGTGCATATGACAGATAATACAAATGAGCACCAGGTTGAATATTGAAAGTTCAGGGTGGAAGTCAAAAAGCAAATAAGAGAAGCAAAGAGAGAGAGAGAGAGAGAGAGAGAGTATGAGAAGAGGCTGACAGTTAACATAAAAGGGAAATTTTTATAACCTTTTTACTATTTATAAGCCTATAAGGCGAGTATAAGGCCCAAAAGGGGATCTGAACATGGAGGCAGTGGGCATGACTAAGGTGGTAAATAAACACTTTGTACCTGTCTTTACCAAGGAAGATAATGTTGCACAAGTCACTGTGAACAAGGAGGCAGTTGAGTTATTGGATGAGGTAAAAGATTGATAAGGAGCGGGTATTGGATAGGCTGGCTATACTTAAAGGTGATAAATTGTTATGACTGGATTAGATGCACCCTAGGATACTGAAGGAAGTAGGGTGGAAATTGCAGAGGCTCTGGGCATAATCTTCTAATTTTAGATACAGGGGTGGTACCAGTGGACTGGAGAATTGCAATTGTTACACTTCTTCAGAAAAGAGTGCAAAGGTAAGCTCACCAACCACAGGCCAGTCAGATTAACCTTGGTGGTGAAGAGTTTTAGGACAAAATTGGATTAATTAAGAAAAGCCAGCATGGAGTTAAGGGAAAATCTTGTTTAACTAGCTTGGCTGAGTTTTTTTTTAAGTTAACAGGGAGGATGATGATGGTAATGTGGTTGATGTGGTGTACATGGACTTCCAAAAGGCATTTGAGAAAATGCCACATAACAGGTTTGTCAGTAAAGTTAGAGCCATGAATAAAAAGGGACTTAGAGACATAGATGTGAAATTGTCTGAGTGACAGGAAATGGAGAATAGTGGTGGATGGTTGCTTCTTGAACTGGAGGAGGTTATGTAGTGGGGTTCCACAAGGATCGGTGTTAGGATCACTGCTTTTCTTGATCTACATTAACGACCTGCACCTTGGTGTACAGGGCACAATTTCAAAGTTTGCGAACAATACAAAACATGGAAGTATTGTAAACTGTGAGCAGGACAGTGTAGAACTTCAAAAGGGCATAGACAAGTTGGTGGAACGGGCAGACATGTGGCAAATGAAGTTCAAAGCAGAGAAATATAAAGTGATCCATTTTGATAGGAAGAACATGGGGACACAATATAAAATAAAGGACTTAATTCTAAAAGGGGGTGCAGAATCAGAAGGACCCAAATGTTTATGTGCATTAGTCATTCAAGGTGGGAAGACAGGTTGAGAGAGCAGTTAAGAAAGCATGCAATATCCTAGGCTTTATTAATATGGGCATAGAGTACAAGAGCAAGGATTTTTTTAATTCTTTCACGGGATGTGGGCCTCGCTGGCTAGGTCAGAATTTATTGCCAACCCCTAATTGTCTTTGAGAAGGTGGTGGTGAGCTGCCTTCTTGAACCACTGCAGTCCATTTGGTGTAGGTAAACCCATGGTCATGTTAGGAAGGAGTTCCAGGATTTTGACCCAGCGACAGTCAAGGAAAGGTGATAGAGTTCCAAGTCAGAATAGTG
Organism: Cetorhinus maximus; assembly: GCF_964194155.1. Taxonomy (NCBI): domain Eukaryota; kingdom Metazoa; phylum Chordata; class Chondrichthyes; order Lamniformes; family Cetorhinidae; genus Cetorhinus; species Cetorhinus maximus. The sequence continues at coordinate 60,494,738 of NC_135893.1, forward strand.
TGTGGCTAAGAGGGAAACTTGCAGGTGGTAATGTTCCCATGCATCTGCTGCCTTTGTCCTTCTAGGTGGTAGATGTCGCAGGTTTGTAAGGTGCTGTCGAAGGAGCCTTGGTGGGTTGCTGCAGTGCACCTTGTAGATGACACACCACTGTGTGTTGGTGGTGGAGCGAATGGATATTGAAGGCGGTGGATGGGGTGCCAATCAAGCAGGCTGCTTTGTCCTGGACGGTGTTGAGTTTCTTGAGTGTTGTTCGGGCTGCACTCATACAAACAAGTGGAAAGTGCTCCTGACTTGTGCCTTGTAGATGGTGGATAGGCTTTGGGGAGTCTTTGTTGGAGATGGTCTTTGCCTGGCACAAATGTTACTTGCCGCTTATCAGCCCAGGCCTGTCTCTTTCCAAGTCTTGCTACATATGGGCACGGACTCCTTGTGCAATCATCAGCAAACATCTCCGCTTCTGACCTTATGATGGAGGCAAGGTCAATGATGGGCCATGGACACTTGTTGAACTTGTATAAGTCACTAATTCAGCCTCAGGTAGAGTACTGCATCCAGTTCTGGGCGGTGCACTTTTAGGAATAATATGAAAGCATTAGAGAAGATGCAGAAAAGATTCACGAGAATGGTTCCAGGAATGAGGAACTTCAGTTCTGAAGATATGTTGGAGAACTTAGGGCTGGTTACCATGGAGAAAAGACTGAAAGGAGATCTAATAGAGGTATTCAAAATTATGAGGGGTCTGGACAGAGCAGATAGGCAGAAACTGTTCCCACTCATGAAAGGATCGAGAACAAGAGGACACAGATTTAAAGTAATTAGGAAAAGAAGCAAAACTGATGAGGAAAATCTTTTTCACATAATGGGTGGTTAGGGTCTGGAATGCACTGCCTGAGTGTGGGGTGGAGGCAGGTTCAACTGAAGCATTCAAAAGGGAATTAGACTGTTATCTGAAAAGGAAGAATGTGCAGGTTATGGGAAGAAGGTAAGGAAATGGGACTAGGTAAGTTGCTCAATCGGAGAGCCGGGGCAGACACGCTGGGCCAAATGGCCTCCTCCGACGCTGTAACAACTCTGTGATTCTGTGACAGACTTCGAGGGAACAAAGACAAGCTGGTGGAACAGGCAGACATGTGGCAGGTGAAATTTAATGCAGAGAAGTGTGAAGGGGTTCATTTTGGGAGGAAGGACGAGGAAAGGCAATATAAAATAAAAGATACAATTCTAAAGAGGATGCACAAGCAGAGGGACCTGGGGCTTTTATGCACAAATCATTAAAAGTGCCAATGCTGGTTGAGAAAGTGGTTAATAAAACTTAAGGGATCCTGAGCTTTATAAATAGATGCATAGAGTATAAAGACAAGGAAATTATGAATCCTTAAAAATAAATCACTGTTTTGACATCAACTGGAGTAGTGTCCAATTCTAGTCACTGCACTTTAGGAAGTATGTGAAGGCATTAGAGAGGGTGCAAAAAAGATTCACAAGAATAGTTCCAGGGATTAGGAATTTGAGTAATTGGATAGATTGGAGATGCTGGGCTGTTTTCCTTGGACAATAGAAGGTTAAGAGGAGATTTGATAGGTATTCAAAAGAGCAGACAGGGAATACTGTTCCTGTTAGCTGAGGGATCAAGAACCAGATGCCATTTAAGATGATTGGCAAAAGAAGCAACGGTGGACATGAGGAAAAACTTTTTACAAGGTGAGTGATTAGGATCTGAATGCACTGCCCAAGACTGGTGAAGGCAGATTCAAACGAGGCCATCAAAAGAAAACTGGATAATTGCCTGAAGGGAGAACCTGCAGGGCTACAAGAAGGTGGTCACCCGGTGCGGAAGGGGGTCGGGAAGGAGGAGGACCTCCTCGTGAACCTGCTCCTGGGACTGGCCAAGTTGGCCGTTAACAAGTCCAGGCAGCGGGCGATCAAGGGGGGAGTCCCGCCCGATTGTTTGTCCCTCTTCCGCGGCTATGTTCGCGGCCGGGTGTCCCTGGAGAGGGAGCACGCGGTGTCTGCCGGCACCATAGAGGCCTTCCATGCCCGGTGGGCACCGCGGGAACTAGGGTGTTTTGTTGACCCCTTTAATCACATTTTGGTTTAATGTTTATAAGGTTCCTTTAAAGTTTTTCCTTGATTTTACAGCTGACCTGAATTAGGGGCTGTGCTTGATTTATCCCTTGTTATTGTTAATTTAGTTAATTGTTTTAACTCTGCAAGAGTTACAGGAAGGTGGTGGTGGAGTGGGATTAGATGAGCTCCTTTTACAGAGAGCCAGCATAGGCACAGCAGGCCAAATTGTCTCCTTCTATGCTGTAATAATATTTGCAATAGAGAGAGTGAAACAACTATTCACTAGAATGATTCCTGGGATGAGGCACTTGTCCTATGAATCACAGAATCACACAGTGCAGAAGAGGCCCTTCGGCCCATTGAGTCTGCACCGACACATGAGAAACACCTGACCTACCGACCTAATCCCATTTACCAGCACTTGGCCCATAGCCTTGAATGTTATGACGTGCCAAGTGCTCATCCAGGTACTTTTTAAAGGATGTGAGGCAACCCGCCTCCACCACCCTCCTAGGCAGTGCATTCCAGACCGTCACCACCCTCTGGGTAAAAAAGTTTTTCTTCACATCCCCCCTAAACCTCCATCCCTTCACCTTGAACTTATGCCCCCTTGTGACTGACCCTTCAACTAGGAGGAACAGCTGCTCCCTATCCACCCTGTCCATGCCTCTCATAATCTTGTACACCTCGATCAGGTTGCCCCTCAGTCTTCTCTGCTCCAATGAAAACAACCCAAGTCTATCCAACCTCTCTTCATAACTTAAATGTTTCATCCCAGGCAACATCCTGGTGAATCTCCTCTGCACCCCCTCCAGTGTAATCACATCCTTCCTATAATGTGGCAACCAGAACTGCACACAGTACTCCAGCTGTGGCCTCACCAAGGTTCTATACAACTCCAACATGACCTCCCTACTTTTGTAATACCACCTTATGAAGAGATTGAGTAGACTATGCCTATATTCCCTAGGATTTAGAAGAATGAGAGGTGAATTCATTAATCTCTAGCCTTGACTATTCAACACACTCCTGACTGGTTTCCCCATTCTACCTTCTGTACGCTTGAGATCATCAAAAGCTCTGTTCCCCATGTCCTTATTTACACTGCCCATTCACTTATCACTCCTGTGCTCTCTGGCCTACACTGGCTCCCAGTCAAGCAACATCTTGATTTTAAGATTCTCATCCTTGTTTTCAAAACCCTCTGTGTCCTCAACCCTCCCTACCTCTGTAATCTCCTCAACCCCACAACCTTCTGAGATGTCTGCACTCCTCTAATCCTGGTCTCTTGAGCATCCCCAATTTTACTTCACTACTGGTGACCATGCCTTCAGTTGTCTAGACCCTGAACTCTGGAATTCCCTCTCTAAACCTCTCCAACTCGTTACCTCACTTTCTTCCTTTAAGATGTTCCTTAAAACCTACCTCTTTGACCAAGTGACCTTATACCACTTTATGTGACTTGTCATTTAATCTGACTTTATAATACTCCTGTGAAGCACCTCAGTTTTATCATGTTAAGGGTGCTACGTAAGAGAGTTATTGTTGAAACAGATACAATCTTAAGGAGCTTGATAAGGGAGATGCTGGGAGGATGTTTTCCCTAGCTGAGAGTCTAGAACTTGGGGTTACGGTTTCAGATTAAGGGTTATTTAGCACTAAAATTAAGAGGAATTTCTTCATTCAAAGGGTTGTGAATCTTTGGAATTGTCTATCCCAGAGAGTTGTGGATACTAGTCTTTGGGTATATAAGATATAGATTGATTGATTTTTCAATACTAAGGGAATCAAGGGATACGGGATTGCGCAGGAAGATTGTCAAGAAGATATAATAGTTCACATAATGTTATTGGAATTTATTGTAAAATAGAGCAATAGTGGGATGTGTCTATGTGTCTACATGTGTCTGTGCGTGTGCGAGATTTAATTGAATTACAGGCAGCTAGTCTGGGTGCTTTGATCTAAGATGAGAGGTTAGGTTTGAAATGTTAATTAGATAAACATGGGGAAGTTTAGAAACATAGGTGTCATGGGAACATTTGCATTTTGAAATAAACCAGACGAGATTGTTTTTAAAGGAGGGGTGAAATGTGCCACCTGGCCAGGTGAAGTTTAGAAACTGCATGTTTATTTTTCCCAAAGATTACTGGAAAAACTTAGGGTTTTATTATCAGGGAGATAAAGTCCAAAGACATAATGAAACAATGGGTATTTGCATTCAAAGGGAAGATATATATAAAGGAGCAAAAGCTGTGTGCAAGTTAAGGCATTTTTAAGATCTTACAAGTATGAAAAGCCTTCAGCATCTATGCTTCAAGCTGCTGTCTTTAAAGGACTGAAGTTAAGAAAATTCACTTTGAATTCAACTGGATCAGGGTATCATGTTTCTTTGCTTGGGTCTTTTAAAATCTGTGAGACTTACTGTTGCTTTAACGAAAGTGTAACTGGGAGTTAGATTGATTAGGGGATTTAGAAGTTATCGTAGTAGTAATTTGTAGATCTATGTATATATTTAAAATCATTTCTCTTATTAATAAATGTTTAATCTGTTTTATAAAGGCCTATAAGACTTGGTGGTCTTATTACTGCAGAATTCAAGGCATGCGCCTCGAAATTTATACAAATTGAAAATTAGTTGTGATAGTTATTTCAAGTTTCCCTCTGGGATTTGAACAGCTCGGCATTTATCATCTGCTGTGTCAGAACAAGATGGAGTTGTAGATCATCAGCCATGACCTTGCTGAATGGCAGAGCAGGCTTGAAAGGCTGAATAGCCTGCTCCTGCTTCTATTTCTTATGTTCTTTTATGCAGGGGAGTAAGTCTGCCTGTGGTTACAAAACAGGCTCTTTGATTTCTGAGTTATAGTAGACATTCTACTCAAGTTTGCTTTAAGGAAACCTTGCATCTTCTCGGCATGGGAATGTATCTTTACATGCACGATATCTAGGTAAAAATGTTGAACAGAAAATGTCTACCACTATATCCTGGCTTACTGTTATCTATCATGTACTATCATGTTCTTGCCTTGAGTAGGTAGAAGGATAGACATGCTAACAGATGAAAACTCAGATTATAAACCAATAGACAATTTATTTAACGTTAAATCAGGCTAATGAACACATTCATTAAAAGCAGTATATTTATAGTTGTTTACAAACTTGGCTGCTCCTTGGAATATTATAACAAATACACTCTCCTTGGGCTATCTCTCACCACAACATTGATCTTTGTGAAGAGCTACTTGCTTTTTATCAGGTGAAACACGTCCACTGAGCCAAATCTAACACAGTCTCTTTGCTGGCCTTAATAACGGATGAGCTGGGCACAAGAGGCCACAGGTAAGACCACTCTCAAATGCCCCAGGTAATGGACATCCCTGTTAAAGCAACTGCAAGAAAATGATTGACCCTGCCATCAGCATGACTCAAATTTTCATCTCAGATACACCAGTTAATCATGAATCACCAGCTCAGGATAGTTTGGTTCTCTTATCATTGCCAGAATCCCTCAACAACCTGTTCAAGATCCTGTGAAGGCATGTCAGAGATTATAGATTTCAAAGCCACATTAGATCAACAACCCAACATTTTTTTAAACAATACAGAGGATTCCAGGCCAATCAAACTATCATTTGGACTGAGCTATCCATCACAAAATTGCTAATTGCATATGGAAATCCCATGCAGACAACCCATTTAGGTTCTGAGCCATGATACTTTGAACGAGTTAGGCACTGTCACTGAGAGAACCTGGGTTTTTAAACCCTTCACATGCCATAACCTGTCCAATAAGGAACTAAGTAAATAACCTAAAAGATAAAAAGGCTCAATTTGTTTGTCACATAGAACACCACTGCAAAATATGGAAATGTCCAGCAATGCACTCTAGAATCCACATCTTTTCAGTATTTTTTTCAGAAAAATTCCAAATCTGGGTGAAGGAAACAATCAACAAACACGTCATGTTTCAAGGCTTTTGACGACTTGGCCACGGAAGAATTTTGGTGCAATTTATAACAAGTTATTACTATCAAGTTAAATTTAGTAGAGTAAATCTACAGAACAGCCATGGGCTGGGATACAGATTTGAATTCAGACATGGCATCGAGAATACTTGAAACATTCGTGACTTAGTAAAGACATTCTTGTAAACGTTCATACAGAGTATGTTGCAATGGCTCTATTCATTTGTGCTCAACATGAATTAGTTGGCAAGAAAGTGTCATCTAGGTGGCAATGCTGGTTTGATTGGCAGGCTCAGATGTGCAATCTCTGGGCAGAGCTGGGAAGCAGTGAAAGATCAAGCCATTAGCTTACTGCCCAGTTAAGGAAAGATGACACAATCAAGGAATATATATGATCTGGCAAGGAAGCCGGACCTAAAGAGAGAGGGATCTCTCCTTAAATTCAGGCGTAAACAGCTGCCAGAATCTTCTAATCAAAAGAATGCACTTAGACCACCAACAATAACAGCATCATGTGTTTTGTTCTTTTCTATGCTATAAGTTATCTTCCAAAGGTAAGATATTATGTGAATGTTAATCAGCTTATTCATTTATTGGTTGTTAAACAGACCTTGTTAAATTAGCATTCAAGCTGCCTTTCAATGGATTGAAACTGTGCATGTGGCGGCATGTGAATCATTACAGTATCTAGTTCATATTTCAGGTTTCATTGATATGGTAAAAGCAAAAAAACTGCAGATGCTGGAAATCCAAAACAAAAACAAAAATAAAAATACCTGGAAAAACTCAGCAGGTCTGACTGCATCTGCGGAGAGGAATACAGTTAACGTTTCGAGTCCGTATGACTCTTCAACAGATTTGCCTTGTCACACTATTGCAGGACTAGCTACTGGCCAATAAAGGTAAATTCCCAATTATAAGAGCCACAGGATCTAAATATAGAAGAGACTAATTACACTTAACACAGGCAAATACCATATATAGCACAAACTGAAAATATGTAACATATGACAAGGATGGAGTGGAGCCATAGAAGAATACATTGAGTCTCAAACAAGTCTGGAAGGGGAAGATAAAAATCTGGTCTCCAGAAAATGCAGAGCTATTTGAATCCTCTAAGTTTGAGAGCAGCCTATATTTTAGCTGCGCATTATAATGAGTTTTGGTCTTGGGAATTTCTGTGGATATCTACTGTTTTCAAGTTATACAGAAAAAGAACTATCTTAGGGACATGCTTTGTATGGCCAGTACCTGTACTAGCCAGTAGGAGAGGATTTTATAAGCATTGAATGCACACCCTGTGTTGGTGCCATTGAGATACGTATTTCAGTATGAAACTCATGATTAGCAAATGCCAATTCTACAATTAGTTTTATTTATGGTATGTGTGCTCTGCCCAAAAGCAGGTCCTTGGCCCATTAGCTGCTGATGCATTACCCTGAGCAGATTTCTTGGCAGCTGTCAGTGGTGGTTTGCCATTGCCTTCCACTCTCAGAGGCAGGGCAAGAAGGCAGAAACCTGGAGAAAAGGAAGAAACTTGTACTACTATATTACCCTAAACCAGGCTTGTCCAACCTTTTGCATGGGTGGCCACATTTCAATTTTTCTCATACTCAGACGGCCAATGAACAAGTTTCAGAAAAAAGGTTCGGCACATTAAACATGGATTTAAAAAAAAGCTGATGTAGGAAAATAAACAATTTGCTGAGCAAAAAAAAATTAGATCAGTTATTATTTATTACTTTTTTAAAAAATTATGACAACTATTCAAGTGTGAAAGGGAGAGAGAGTTTATACGCAGCTCACTCCCAGTCTCAGGGTATTCAATTACTCATCCTCCCCACTGTGAGAGTGCCTTTTGCTGTATGGGGGTGAGGGTGAATGAGAACACTGAGAGAATGGGAGTGAGCCAGACATGCTCTCCCCTCCCTCTCCCACACACACTCACCCTCGCTCTCTCTCACTCACACACACACACACACACGCACCCTCGCTCTCACTCTCACACACACACACTCACCCTCGCTCTCTCCCTCTCACGCACACTCGCTCTCTCCCTCTCACGCACACTCGCGCCCCCTCTCTCACGCACACTCCCGCCCCCTCTCTCACGCACACTCCCGCCCCCTCTCTCACGCACACTCCCGCCCCCTCTCACGCACACTCCCGCCCCCTCTCTCACGCACACTCCCGCCCCCTCTCTCACGCACACTCCCGCCCCCTCTCTCACGCACACTCCCGCCCCCTCTCTCACGCACACTCCCGCCCCCTCTCTCACGCACACTCCCGCCCCCTCTCTCACGCACACTCCCGCCCCCTCTCTCACGCACACTCCCGCCCCCTCTCTCACGCACACTCCCGCCCCCTCTCTCACGCACACTCCCGCCCCCTCTCTCACGCACACTCCCGCCCCCTCTCTCACGCACACTCCCGCCCCCTCTCTCACGCACTCCCGCCCCCTCTCTCACGCACACTCCCGTCCCCTCTCTCACGCACACTCCCGCCCCCTCTCTCACGCACACTCGCCCCCCCCTCTCACGCACACTCGCCCACTCTCTCACGCACACTCGCCCCCTCTCTCACGCACACTCGCTCCCTCTCTCACGCACACTCGCCCCCTCTCTCACGCACACTCCCGTCCCCTCTCTCACGCACACTCCCGCCCCCTCTCTCACGCACACTCGCCCCCCCCTCTCACGCACACTCGCCCACTCTCTCACGCACACTCGCCCCCTCTCTCACGCACACTCGCTCCCTCTCTCACGCACACTCGCCCCCTCTCTCACGCACACGCCCCCTCTCTCACGCACACGCGCTCCCTCTCTCACGCACACTCGCTCCCTCTCTATCCCTTTCATACACACACACATTCTCTCTCTCCCCCCCTCAGACGCACATACACGCTTACCCTACCTCTCTCTGTCTCTTACGCTATCAGACACACAAGTTCACCCTCTCGCTCTGACAACCACACACCAAACCTCGACTTCTTTGCCCGCCCTCACTCGCTCCCACATCCGCTCCCTAGCCCATCCCTTCACCCTACTCTCGTCCACTCCCTCCCTCACCCCTAGCCCACCCCCTCCCCCCTAGCCCACCCCCTCCCCTAGCCCACCTCCTCCCTTGCTCACTCCCCTGCTCTCCCTCTCACGCATTCCCTCGCTCCCTCCGACTCCATTGCTCCCTCGCCCACACCTTCGCCCTCCCACTCAATCTTCCACCCTCCCGCGCGCTCGCCCGCCCTCCCACCCACCCTTCCGCTCACTCACCTGTAGTCTCACCTGCCCACTCCCAAGTCTGCTGCGGGATAGGGGAGGTAGGATGAGAGCAGAAGAGAGCCCTGGAGCTGGGCCTGAACGCTGGTACCCACCCAGGGAAGCGCTGAGAGCAGGTTGAATGCGGTAAGGGATCGGGGTAACTGGGGGAACACAGGTGGAACCGGGGGAACCAGGGAAACATTGCCAGAACAGGGGGAACTGGGCAAACACAGCCGAAGCCTAACCAAAGCACTATAAGCTGGTGGTGGGGGGGCATGGGGAGCTTTGGCCCTGCACACTCCAGCATTGCCAGTGTTCACTGATAGGTTCACTATTGAATCTATCAGCGGCAAACACAGGAGTTAAACGGACTGTGATTGTAAGAGCAGTCCCCTGCAGAAACCTTCAAACTCACTGTCTCGTCCTGCCGGCATTTTCAACAAACTCTCTGGAGGCCACATGGAGGGTCTTCGCTGCCTCCGGTTGGACATGCCTGCCCTAAACAATCTCAGGATATCCGGAGTATTTTACAGCCAATTAATTACTTTGGAGAGAAGTCACTGTTGTGACATAGGGAAATGCAGCATCCAATTTGCACACTGCAAGATCCCATAAACAGCAATGACATTAATGACTAGATATTCTGCTTTAGTGATGATCTTTGGAGAGAAATATTGACCAGGACACTAGGAGAACTCCCTACTTTTCTTCAAATAATTCCATGCAATCTTTTACCTGAGAGGCCGGGCAACAGTCTATTTAACATCTCATCAGAATCATGGCACCACCGAAAGAGCAGCTTTCCCTCAGTATTAGGCTAGATTATGTACTCATGTTGCAAGCATGGGTCCTAGCACAGGAATAGTTTCTCTTCTTCCATCAGGTGACTGACTCAAAATGATACAACTCCTCTGCTTACCTGTAGTTCTGATTTGTAACATGACTTAAATAGGCTCTTTCAGATGCTTTCTGTATTCAACTGGGTTGGTGTTACATTGGTTAGGCATTCATCCAACCCCCACTTAGTCTTCAGCTGAGAATTGTATTCTACACTCATCACTTCCCTCAATGCACACAACCGTCATTACAGTGCAATGGTGATCGCTAAAGTTCAGGTCAAATCTATGTTCTTACACAGGGCTATAAAATATTAATTTGCTAAATGGACTTTGGTTGAAAATCTAAGTTGGCACATAAATTTTATAGGCGTGTTTCCAGTCGTATGTTGTCAGTTTGAGCACCAACCCACACACACTCCCTTTTTCGCACTGATGTAGTTCCTCATTCAAGGGTAGGGGAGATGCAGACATTCTAGTTAAAGAGGAGGATTGTGAAATATTTGATACAACAAGCATAATGAGAGAGGAAGTACTGGAGGAACTGGCGTCCTTGAAGGTGGATAAATCACCAGGGTTTGATGGATCGTAACCCAGGTTGTTAAAGGAAACCAGGGAGGAAATAGCGGATGCTCTCAGGATCAATTTCCAATCCTTACTAGATACAGGTGAGGTACCAGAGGATTGGAGGTCTGCGAGCATTGTACCACTATTTAAAAAGGGTGCGAGGAATAGGCCAGAAAATTACAGGCCTGTCAGTCTGACTGCAGTGGTGGGCAAATTATTGGAAACAATTCTGAGGGACAGGATAAACTGTCACTTAAAAAGAAACGGATTGATCAGGGATAGTCGGCAAGATTTGTTGTTACTGGAAGATCGTGTCTTACTAGCTTAATAGAACTTTTTGAGGAAGTAACAAGGAGGATTGATGAGGGTAGTGCAGTGGATGTTGTCTACATGGATTTTAGTAAGGCTTTTGACAAGGTCCCACATGGCAGGCTGGTCAGGGGTGTGAGATCCCATGGGATACAGGGGAAGGTGGCAAGTTGGATTCAAAATTGGCTCAGCGACAGGAAACAAAGGATCATGGTCGAAGGATGTTTTTGCAAATAGAAAGCGGTTTCCAGTGGCATTCCACAGGGCTTAGTGTTGGGGCCCTTGCTGTTTGTAGTATGTATTAATGGATTGGACTTAAAATGTAGGGGGCATGATTGGGAAATTTGCAGATGACACAAAAATTTGCTATGTAGTTGATAATGAAGAGGATAGCAGTTGTCTCCAGCAAGATATCAATAGTTTGGTTGAGTTGATGGAGAGTGGCAACTGGAATTTAATCCAGAAAAGCGTGAGGTAGTGTATTTGGGGAGGGAAAATAAAGCAAGGGAATACTCAATAAACAGGACGTTATTGAGAGGGGGTGAGGAAGTAAGAGACCTTGGAGTGCATGTCCACAGGTCACTGTAGGTGGCAGGACAGGTGGATAAGATAGTAAAGAAAGCATATGGAATGTTTTCCTTTATTGGACGAGGTATAGAATACAAAAGCAGGGATTTAATGACGGAATTGTATAAAACACTGGTTAGGCCACATCTGGAATTTTGTGTACAGTTCTGGTCACCACATTACAGGAAGGGCATAATTGCTCTGGAGAGAGTGCAGAGATTTACAAAAATGTTGCCAGGGCTGGAAAATTGCAGCTATGAGGAAAGATTGGATAGGTTAGGGTTGTTTTCCTAAGAACACAGAGGAGGCTGAGGGGTGACCTAACTGAGGTGTACAAAATAATGAGGGACCTAGATAGGGCAGGCAGGAAACATTTGTTTCCCCTAGCTGAGGGATCAATTACCAGGGGCATAGATTTAAGGTAATTGGTAGGAGGATTTGAGGGGACACAGGGAAAAACGTTTTGCACTCAGAGGGTGGTGGGTGCCTGTAATTCACTGCCTAAATTAGTGGTTTAGGTTTAAACACTCAACTCATTTAAAAGATATCTGGATCTGCACCTGAAATGCAGTAACCTGCAAGGCTACGGACCAGGTGCGGGAAAGTGGGATTAAAAAGGAGTGGCTAATTTCTCTTTTTTTCTGGCTGGCGCAGACATGATGGGCTGAATGGCCTCTTTCTGCACTATAATGTTCCTATGATATGGTTCTTAAGTATTAAGTTTCATATCACCAGCAAAAGGAAGAAAGGAATAACATAGACAACTATCAACTAAATTAGCTTTAAGTCAGTAGTAGAAAATTACTAGAGACTATAATTAGAAATCAAAAATTAATACTTAAAAGGACACAGACCAATCAGAGATAGCCAATAAGGATTTGTGAGGGACGAGACATGTTTGACCAACCTGATGTAATTTTTTGTGAAAAAGTGGATGGGAAAGAAAGGGCTGGAAAAAAATACAATATATGGACTTTCAAAAAAACATTTGATAAAATGCCATGTTAGAAATTGATTGAGAAAATTAAGTCCATGCTATAAAAAATATGGCAATATGGGTAATAATAACCAAAGTGTGACTGGAAGGAACAAAGCATATAAACTTACGCGTGCACCAAAAAATAGGGTAATGAGAAGGGAAAAATGGTAAAAAGGCAGAATTAAAGGCCCTTTATTCGAATAATGCACCATTTGTAGCAAGATAGATGAATTGATGGCACAAGTAGAAATAGCTGGGTATGATATGCTGGCTATTATAAAGACACGGGGCAGAATTTTACAGTTCCCACTGGCTGGTTTGTAGCTGGGACCATAAAATTCCTCGGGTGACCTTCCTGTTGGCCTCCCTCCCACCCTCAGCCTGTCTGCAATTTTACATGGGTGGGTTAGGATTAGATTTAGGACTACTTCCAGCCTGGCCTCAATTTTGAGGCTGGTGGGAGGAATTCAGGGGTATGGGGGAAGCCCAGCAGGTTAACTTACTCGGGCCTCAGGTGGGGAGGGGGGTGGGTGCCTTTCCACATGAGCATGCCCTCACCACAGGGTCAGCACCCCTGTGGGTGCTTGCTCTTCCCCCACCTGCCTCTCCATCAAGATCCTAACCATCCACCCCACCCAGGCTTCACCTCTTGTCCTCACTGTGAGACCCCCCCCACCCTTCCCCTACCTGATCCTGAACTCCAGGACTCAGAGTAAGAGGAGTTCTTGTAGTCAAAGTCCTTGTCACTGGTGCTTTTTTTTTATTCGTTCATGGGATGTGGGTATTGCTGGCTAGGCCAGCATTTATTGCCCAACCTCTAATTGCTGTTGCTGCAGAAACTACAGAACTGCCAGCCAATCAGATTGGCTAGTAGCTCTCTGAGGTGGGGCTTCCACCTGAGTGAGGGCCATAAGTTATGCTCCCAGGCAATTAATGCTCCCATGAGCATTAAATGGCTATTGATCTGCTGTGATTAGCAGGGATGCATCCCCACCAACCCTTCTGGTGGCAACGTTTCACCATCCAAAAAAATCCTGCCCATGGTTGCAAGGTGACAAGTCTGAGAACTGAATATTCAAGGGCATTTGACATTTTGAAAGGATAGGAATAAAGGAAAAGATGAGGTAACACTGTTAATAGAAGACGAGATCAATACAGTGGTAAGATATGATCCCCACTTGCAAGTCCAAGTTGTAGAATCAGTTTGGGTGGAGATGAGGAATAGCAAGGCAAAGAAGTCACTGATGGGAGCAATTTGTAGGCTCCAAACAGTAACTGCACTGTAAAACCAGAATGTAAATCAAGAAATAATGGCTTGTAAGAAAGGTACTGCAATAATTGTGGGCAATTTTAACCTTCATATAGGTTGGACAAATCAAATTGGCAAAGGTAGCCTTGAGGACAAGTTCACAGAGAATATTCAGGACAGCTTCTTAGAACAGTATGTTGTGGAACCAACCAAGAAACAGATTATTTTAGACCTGGTAATGTGTAATGAGACAGGATAAATTCGTGATCTACTTGTAAAGGATTCTCTGGGGAAGAGTGATCATACCATGATGGAATTTCATATTGTTTGTACATGAGAAATTTGGATCTTAATCTAGTGCCTTACTCTTAAATAAACACAATTACAAAGGTATGAAGACAGAGTTGGCTAAAGTGGACTGGGAAAATAATTATAAGTTAAGACAGTAGATAAGCAGAGGCAGACATGTGTGGAGATGTTTCATAACTCTCAGCAAAGATGCGTTTAATTGAGAAAAGACTCCTACAAGAAGGATGAACCATCTGTGGCAAACTAGTTAAGGTTGGTATCAAATTGTGAGAAAAAGCCATCAAATTGAAAGAAAAATGCATACAATGCTGCGAAGATTAGTGGTAGGCCAGAAGATTGGAAAAACTTTGGAAAGCACCAAAGGATAACTAAAAAAAAAAGGGAGAAATTAGAATGAGTAAACTAATCAGAAATATAAAACAGACAGTAAAAGCTTAAAGTATATAATAAGGAAGAAAGTTGTTAAAATAAAAATTCCTTAGGCAATGAGACTGGGGAATTTAATGGGAACCAGGTAAGGACAGAGACTTTCAGCAAATATTTTGTATCTGTCTGCACAGTAGGAGACACTAAAAGTATCCCAAGAATAGTAGAGATTCAAGGGACAAAAGGGAGGGAACTTAACAATCACTATCACTGGAACAAAAAGTACGAAGGAAACTAACTAGTCTAAAGGCTGACAAGTCTGCTGGACCTGATGGCCGGCATCCTAGAGTCTTGAAAGAAGTGTCTGCAGAGATAGTGGATGCATTGGTTGTAATCTTGGGAAGGTTCCAGCAGATCAAGCATTATTGCAGGGGGGGTGGAGTATTAGAAGGGAAGCCTTGCTACAAATGTACAAGGCATTGGTGAGACCACACCTAGAGTACAGCACATAGTTTTAGTCTCCTTGTTTAAGGAGGGATCAGACAAGGTTTACTCGGTTGATTCTTGGGATGAAGGAGTTATCTTGTAAGGAACAGATCAGCTAGTTGCACCTGCACTCATTGCAACATAGAAGCATCTTGAAATGTAAGATTCTAAGGGGGTCTGACAGGGTAAATATGAGAGAATGTTTCCCTTGTGGGGGAATCTAGAATGGGGGGGGGGCACATTTTAAAAATAAGGGGTCTCCCATTTAAGATGGAGATGAGGAGGAATTTATTTTCTGAGGATCGTTAGTTTTTGGTATTCTCTTCCCCAGTGAGCAGTGGAGGCTAGGTCACTGAATATATCCAGACTAAGTTAAACAGAGTTTTGATTAACAAGGAAGTCAAAGGTTATGAGAGTAGGCAGGAAAGTGGAGTTGTGGCCAAGATCAGATCAGCATGATCTGACTGAATGGTGGGGCAGGCTCGAGGGGCTGTATGGCCCACTCCTGCTCCTATGTCTTAAGTTCTTACGCTATGCTAAAAGAGAAAATGGTGGCATGAACAAAGGGCTCATTGAAAGAATCATTAATAGATTATTCTCAATCCAGTAGGTAGTGGTCTTTTGGAATATACAAATAAATCTTGCATAGAAACGAACTTGCTAACCACAAACCTCACTTCCTGTGGTCGTTATTTAGGTCATATATTTCCATCAATATTTACCGCTATAAATTGTTGCAAACATTTAATTTTACAGTCAATTCTCAAGATGCAGTTGCTGACTTTGGCCATGAGGTCTCGCTGAGGTACAATATCACCTACACCTCCAAAAGGGCCACTACTGAGCAGACAATAGGACTCCTAAAGATGAGGTTTAGATGTTTGGATCACACAGGTGGAGCACTCCGGTATTCCCACAAAGTGTCCTGGATCATCGTTGTCTGCTACACAACAAAGAGGGGGGATGTCTTTGCAGCGGGAGACATGGAGGACCAAGATGTCTCCTCTGCCGATGAGGACAAGGAAAACGATGGTGATGGGGAGAGCCAGGATGTCATGGAGGCACAGGATGAGGCCATGGCAAGGCAGCCACGGCAGACAGGCCTGTGACAATCTAATAGCTAATAGATTCCAGGCTGAGTGAGCTGCTGATACCTATGTTTTACACTGTTATTTTTAATCCTCTGCTGGCTGCAGTTTAGACCACACATTATGGTTTACTTTCATTGACCTTGTTCTCTGATGGCTGAAATAAATTGCACTATTTCACGTTAGCTCTGCTGGTAGTGAGATCCTTTGCATGCACCAATCTGTGTCAATAGACATAAGTCTTGTGCCAAAAGCGGGCATCAGTACCTGCACAACATTGCATGCTGCCGAAAAATGATTTTTTTTTCCCTTGGCTCCACAAAATCCATATACATGACACACTGAAAGCCACATGCAGTCTTATCTTGGCAGGGATGTACTCATGTCACCCTGACACCTCCAAATGAGAAGGATGCGTTGCAGAGACTTTCAGGTGGACCCAGAGACATAAATGCATAGGAAAGAACAGCAGGAGCAAGCCATTTGGTCTCCTCTAGATTGCTCCGTCAAGCATCTTGATCAGGGCTGTTCTTCTAACTGGTCGTTATTTCCTTCAATACCCCAAATCCCTTGGCATCTTTATCAGCTAGAAATCTATCGACCTAATTGATGAGCATTTTCAATGACAGTACCTGCACTGTGCTATGAGGTGGTGAGTTCTAATCAGTCTTCACCGTCTGACTGAAAAAAAATCCTACACATTTCAGTCCTAGATGGCCTACCTATTGCTGTGAGACTGTGTCCCCTGATTCTCGGCACCCCAGCCAGGTTAAACATCTTTCCTGCAACCACCCTGCAAGAGGTCTCTATGCTTCACATAGATAGCCTCTCAGTCCTCTGCACTGTCCAACATTACAGGCCCATTCTCCTCTTTCACCTCATGGGATAATTTCCCAGTCCCTGAATTAAGTCTGGTGCACCTTTGTTGCAATCCCTTTACACAAGGTCTAATCTTTCCCTAGATAAAGAGATGAGCAGGGCACAATAATCCAAGTGAGGTTTCACCAAGGCTATATATAGTCAATTGCCAAACCTCTTTAATCCTACACTCAGTCCCCCTTGCAATCAAGACCAACTTGCCAGTTGCCTCCTTACTTGCTGGCTACACCTGCACGCTAACTGAAAATTACATTTGGGTGAGGACAGCCAGAGCTGTTTGGACACCCACACCTCTCCATTTTCTCAACATCTAGGAAAGCCTCTGTTTTTCTATTCTTCAGAACATAGTGAAGGGCTTCATGCTTTTCACGCTCTCACTCCATCTACAGTGTTCCTTGCCGCTCAACTAGCCTGTTTAACTCACCTTGAGGACTCTTTGCATCCTCCTCACATCAGGACAAAAGCAGCAGATGAAATGATTTAGCTGCAGGCTCTGCACAGACAAAATTCTCAAAGCTCAGAACCTGGTGAGCTGCAATTGATGCATTGCATGATGGGTGCCTAGGCCACATATTAAAGATTGGCTGATGATTAATTATCCTCATGGCGAAATATTCAGTGATCACAATGCTGATAATGTGAAACAAAGTGTCTCAAATGTAAGACATAATCAGAATCTGATGTGTGACTCAAAGATTAGTGTGGGAGAAATGGATTTCGGTTCATGGGGCACTGACACCAGTACTGTGAAAGTGGGAACTGTACCGTTGGGATAGTCTTCACCTGAACCATATTGGGGTTAGTGTTCTGGTGAGTCGTATAACCAGGGTAGTAGAGAGGGCTTTAAACTAAATAGTAGGGGCAAGAGATCAAATTTGGGGAGATGTGATAAATTAAATAGAAAAGACAAGGCATGAGAGCAAGGTAGGAATAAGGAAAACAATGATCAGAGCGTGGCAAGAAGGGGTAGAGTATACAAACTTAAGAGTGCACCAGTAGATAAGGTTAGAGGTTACAAAAAAAGTAAAAAGACAGAACTAAAGGCTCTGTGTCTGAATGCATGTGGTATTCGTGACAAAACAAATGAATTAACAGCACAAATAGAAATAAACATGTATGATCTGATAGCCATTACAGAGACATGGCTGCAGGATGACAAAGACTGGAACCTGAATATTTAAGGGTACATGACATTTGGGAAGGACAGGAAGCCAAGAAAAGGTGGATGGGTAGCTCTGTTAATTAAGGATGACATTGGTACAATAGAGATAGATAACCTTAGTTCAGGAGATCAAGCTGTAGAATAAGTTAGGGTGCAGATGGGAAATAGTAAAGAAAAGTCACTTGTGGGAGTGGTTTCTAGGCCCTCTAACAGTAACCACACTGTAGGACAGGGTATACAGGAATAAATAATGGGGATTTGTGAGAATGACACGGCAATAATCATGGTTCATTTTAATTTACATATAGATTGGACAGATCAGATTGGCAAAGGTAGCCTGGACAATGAGTTCATAGTGTGTTTTTGGGGCAGTTTCTTAGAGCAGCATGTTTTAGCACCAACCAGAGACTGGCTACACTAGATTTGGTAATGTGCAATGAGACCAGATTAATTAATGACCTCACAGTGAATGCGCCCCTAGGTAGTGTCGATCATAATATGATTGAATTTCACATTCAATTTAAGGGCAAGTGGTATGGATCTAAGACTCGTGTTTTAAACTTAAATAAGGGTAATTATGAGGACATGAGACAGAGCTGGCTAAAGTGAACCAGCAAATTAGGTTAAGGGATAGGTCAGTAGAGATGCAGTGGCAGGCATTGAAGGAGCTTTTTCAGAATACTCAGAAAAGGTACATTCCAGTGAGAAAGAAAGACGCTAAGGGAAGGACACACCATCCATGGCAAACTAAAGAAGTTAAAAATAGTATCAAATTGAAAGAAAAAGTGTATAGTTCCACAAAGATGAGTGGCAGATTAGAGGATTGGATAGAATATAAAGAACAGCAAAGAATGACTGAAAGATTAATAAGGAGGAAGAAAATAGAGTACGAGAGCAAGCTGGCTAGAAATATAAAAACAGATAGTAAGAGTTTCTACAGGTATTTGAAAAGGAAAAAGGTAAAGTGGATGTTGGTACTTTACAGAGTAAGAATTGGGAATTAATAATGGAAAATAAGGAAATGGCTGATTAATTGAATATATATTTTGCATCTATCTTCACTGTAGAGGATGCAAATAGCATACAAAAATAATTGTGAATCAGGAGGTCAAAGGGAGGGAGGAACTTAAAACAATTACAATCACCAGGGAAAGGAGAGAAGTATTAGAACCAAAAGCTGACATGTCCCCAGATCCTGCTGGACTTCACCCTAGGGTCTTAAAGGAAATGGCTGCTGAGATAGTGGATGCATTGGTTTTGATTTTCCAAAATTCCCTAAATTCTGGAAAAGTCCCATCAGATTGGAAAATAGTGAATGTGATTCTTCTATTCAAAATAGGAACAGAAAGCAGGAAACCACAGGCCAGTTAGCTTAACATCTGTCATAGGGAAATTGTTGGAACCTTACTAAAGATGTCACAGTGGGGCATTTAGAAAATCTCAATGCAATCAAGCAGATTCAACTTGGTTTTGTGAAAGGGAAATCACATTTGACTAATTTATTGGAGTTATTTTAAGGAGTAACAAGCAACGTGGATAAAGGGAGCCTGTGGATGTGCTGTACTTAGATTTCCAGAAATCATTTGCCAAGGTGCAACATCAAAGGTTACTACGCAAAATAAGAGTTCATGGTGAAGGGGTTAACTTATTACCATGGACAGAGGATTGGTTAGCTAACAGGAAGCAGAGAGTAGGGATAAATGGATTGTTTTCAGGTTGGCAAGTGGACTGCTGCAGGGGCCAGTGCTGGGCCTCAACTATTTACTATTTATATCAATGACTTGGATGAAGGGACCAAATGTGCAAAATTTGCTGATGACACAAAGGTAGGTAGGAAAGTAAGTTGTGAAAAGGACATAAGGAGTCTGCAAAAGGACATAGATAGGTTAAGTGAGTGGGCAAAAATCTGGAAGATGGAGTATAACATGGGAAAACGTGAACTTGTCCACTTTGGCAAGAAGAAAAGCAGCATTTTATTTAAATAAAGAGAGGTTGCAGAACCCTGAGGTACCAAGGGATCTGGGTGTCCTGGTACATCTCCTTGGAGAGAAGGTGGCTAAGAGGAGATTTGATAGAGATGTTCAAAATCGTGAGGGGGCTGGACAGAATATTTCCCCTTGCGACAGAGAGTAGAGTTGGGGACACAGTTTAAAAATAAGGGGTCTCCCATTTAAGACAAAGATGAGAATTTTTTTTCTCTCAGACGGTCATGAATCTTTGGAACTCTCTTCCCCAGATAGCGGTGGAGGCAGGGTCAATGTATATTTTTCAGGCAGAGGTAGGTAGATTCTTGAATAACAAGAGTCAAAGGTTATCAGGGGTATGTGGAATGTGGAGTTGAGCCCACAATCAGATCAGCCATTATCTTATTGAATGGCAGAACAGGCTCAAGGGTCGAACAGCCTAATTCATATCTATGCAACTGCGCACAAACCTGCAGAATTTGTCTGGTGTGATCACTTTTCAGCTGAACATTAAAAAAGAGTGAAAACCTTTGCTGTTGATGAATGTAGCTGGCTGATGCCAGAAAGCTCTGCAATGCCACGTGTGGAGTCAATCGCCCCTTGCACTGCGGGAATCCTGCAATTTCGGCAAAACCCAACGCTCTGGCTGCCTGGCTCTCAGGATCCCAGTGTAATCTGACAAAATCATATGCCCTCCTGAAGATCTCACCTCCCGGATGCATTTGTGCATCACTGACTGATAAATGCTGCACAGTTGTATCAATCCGCTACAGATAATTGGTCGAGGAATGAAAGACACTGGAAACAACAATGGCATACTCAGCCCTGTTGACCCTGCAAAGTCCTCCTTATTAATATCTGGGGGCTTGTGCCAAAATTGGGAGAGCTCTCCCCACAGACTAGTCAAGCAACAGCCTGACATAGTCATACTCACGGAATCATAACTTACAGATAATGTCTTAGGCACCTTCATCACCATCTCTGGGTATGTCCTGTCCCACCGGCAGGACAGACCCAGCAGAGAAGGCAGCACACTGGTATACAGTCAGCAGGGAGTCCTCAACATCGACTCCAGAGCCTATGACATCTCATGGTACCAGACCAAACATGGGCAAGGAAATCTCCTGCTGTTTACCACATACCGCCCTCCCCCCAACCCTTCAGCTGATGAATCAGAATTCCTCCACTTGATGAAAGCACTGAGGATGGCAAGGGTGCAGAATGTACTCTGGGTGAGTGACTTCAAATGTCTATCACCAAGAGTGGCTCAGGAGCACCACTACAGACTGAGCAGGCTGAGTCCTAAAGGACACAGCTGATAGATTGGGTCTGCAGCATGTGGTGAGGGAACCAACAAGTGGGAAAAATATACCTGACCTTATCCTCACCAACCTGCCTGCCGCAGATGCATCTGTCCATGATAGTATCAGTAAAAGTGACCACCGCACAGTCCTTGGGCAGACATGCTGCAGAAGTCCATTCTTCACATTGATACCCTCCCATCGTGTTGTGTGGCACTACCAACGTGCTAAATAGGATAAATTTCAAACAGATCCAGCAACTCAAGACCGCGCATCCATGAGGCACTGTGGGCCATCAGCAGCAACAGAATTGTACACAATCCACAACCTCATGGCCTGGCATAAGCCCAACTCTACCATGACCACCAAGCCAGGGAATCAACACCAGTTCTTTGAAGACTGCCGGAGAGCATGCCAGGAGCAGAACTACACATGCCTAAAAATGAGGTGTCAACCTGGTGAAGCTACAGCACAGGACTACTTGCATGCCAAACAGCATAAGCAGCAAGCTATAGACAGAGCTAAGTGATTCCACAATCAACAGATCAGATCTAAGCTCTGCAGTCCTGCCACATCCATTCATAAATGGTGGTAGACAATTAAACAACCCACTGGAGGAGGAGGCTCCACAAATATCCTCATCCTCAATGATGGGGAAGCCCAGCACATCAGTGCAAAAGACAAAGCTGAAGCATTTGCAACAACCTTCAGCCAGAAGTGCCAAGTGGATGATCCATCTCAGCGTCCTCTGGAGGTCCCCAGCATCACAGATACCAGTCTTCAGCCAATTTGATTCACTCTACATGATATCAAGAAATAGCTGAAGGCACTGGATACTGCAAAGACTATGGGCCCTGACAATATACTGGCAATAGTACTGAAGACTTGTGCTCCAGAGCTTGCCACGCTCCTAGCCAAGCTTTTCTAGTACAGCTAAAACACTGGCATCTACCTGGAAATAGGGACAAATTGCCAAGGATGTCCTGTACACAAAAAGGAAAACAAAACCAACCCAGCCAATTACTGCCCCATCAGTCTACTCTCCATCATCAGTAAAGTGATGTAAGGGGTCATCAACAGTGCTATGAAGTGGCACTTGCTTAGCAATAACTTGCTCACTGATGCTCAGTTTGGGTTCCACCAAGGTCACTCAGCTCCTGACTTCACTACAGCCTTGGTTCAAATATGGACAAAGGAGCTGAACTCCGGAGGCGAAGTGAGAGTGACTGCCCTTGATTTCAAGGCAGCATTTGACCGAGTGCGGCAGCAAAACTGGAATCAATGGGAATCAGGGATAAAACTCTAAGCTGGTTGGAGTCATACATATTACAAAGGAAGATGGTTGTGGTTGTTGGAAGTCAATCATCTCAGTTCCAGGACATCACTGCAGGAGTTCCTCAGGGTAGTGTCCTAGGCCAACCATCTTCAGCTGCTTCATCAATGACCTTCCTTCCATCCATAAGGTCAGAAGTGGTGATATTCACTGATGATTGCACAATGTTCAGCACCGTTCGCGACTCCTCAAATACTGAAGCTGTCCATGTCCAAATGTAGCAAAACCTGGACAATATACAGGTTTGGGGTGACAAGTGGCCAAGTAACAATCACGCCATACAAAGACCATCTTCAAAAAGAGAGAATCTAACCATCACCCCTTGACATTCAATGCCATTACCAGTGCTGAATTCCCCACTATCAACATCCTGGCAGCTACCATTGACCAGAAACTGAACTGGACCAGCCAAATAAATACTGTGGCTACAAGAACAGGTCAGGGGCTGGGAATTCTGTGGCAAGTAATTCATCTTCTGACTCCCCAAAACTTGTCCATCATCTACAGAGCACAAGTCAGGAATGCAATGGAATACTCTCCACTTGCCTAGATGAGTACAGCTCCAACAACACTCAAGAAGCGCAACAGCATCCAGACAAAGCAGCCTGCTTGATTGACACCTCATCCACTATCTCCAATATTCAATCCCTCCACTACCAATGCACTGTGGCAGGAGTGTGAAACATCTACAAGATGCACTGCAGCAACCCACCAAGGCTCCTTCAACAACACCTTCTAAACCCACAACCTCTACCCCCAAGAAAGATAAAGGCAGCGAATGCACGGAACACCACAACCTGCAAGTTCCCCTGCAAGCAACACACCATCCTGACTTGGAACTACATCACTGTTCCTTCACTGTCGTTGGCTCAAAATCCTGGAACTCCCTTCCTAACAGCACTGTGAGTGTAGTTATACCACATGAACTGTAGCAGTTCAAGGCGGCTGCTCACCACCACCTTCTCAAGGACAATTAGGGATGGGCAATAAATGCTGATCTAGCCAACCATGACCACTTGTTTTTTATTCTTTCACGGGGTATGGGTGCCGCTAGCTGGGCCAGCATTTTTATTCCACATCCCTAATTGCCCTGGAGAAGGTGGTGGTGAGCTGTCTTCTTGAACTGCTGCAGTCCATGTGGTGTAGATATACACCCACAGTGCTGTTAGGAAGGGGGTTCCAGGATTTTGAACAAGCAACAATGAAGGAACGACAATATAGTTACAAGTCACGATGGCATGTGGCTTGGAAGGGGAACTTGCAGGTGGTGGTTCTGCTGCCTTTGTCTTTCTAGGTGGCAGAGGTCACAGGTTTGGAAGTTGTTGTCGAAGTTGGTGAGTTGCTGCAGTGCATCTCATAGATGACACACACTGCTGCCACTGTGCGTCAGTGGTATACTGAGTGCATATTGAAGATGCTGGATGGGGTATCAATCATCCCGTTAAAGGATTTTTTAAAAATAGCCCATTCACCACTCTACAATTGAACCAATGCATGCAAGACATGCTTAGCCTCCCATATCACCCCAGACAGTCTGGCTTCATTCCCCGGGCACACTCCCGCCTTCCCTGCTGACTCTGCCTTCCTTGCCCAGCCTCCACTCCACTCTTCCCTGCCAACTCTGCCTCCCTTGCCCAGCCTCCGCTCTGCCTCCCTTGCCCAGCCTCCGCTCTGCCTCCCTTGCCCAGCCTCCGCTCTGCCTCCCTTGCCCAGCCTCCGCTCTGCCTCCCTTGCCCAGCCTCCGCTCTGCCTCCCTTGCCCAGCCTCCGCTCTGCCTCCCTTGCCCAGCCTCCGCTCTGCCTCCCTTGCCCAGCCTCCGCTCTGCCTCCCTTGCCCAGCCTCCGCTCTGCCTCCCTTGCCCAGCCTCCGCTCTGCCTCCCTTGCCCAGCCTCCGCTCTGCCTCCCTTGCCCAGCCTCCGCTCTGCCTCCCTTGCCCAGCCTCCGCTCTGCCTCCCTTGCCCAGCCTCCGCTCTGCCTCCCTTGCCCAGCCTCCGCTCTGCCTCCCTTGCCCAGCCTCCGCTCTGCCTCCCTTGCCCAGCCTCCGCTCTGCCTCCCTTGCCCAGCCTCCGCTCTGCCTCCCTTGCCCAGCCTCCGCTCTGCCTCCCTTGCCCAGCCTCCGCTCTGCCTCCCTTGCCCAGCCTCCGCTCTGCCTCCCTTGCCCAGCCTCCGCTCTGCCTCCCTTGCCCAGCCTCCGCTCTGCCTCCCTTGCCCAGCCTCCGCTCTGCCTCCCTTGCCCAGCCTCCGCTCTGCCTCCCTTGCCCAGCCTCCGCTCTGCCTCCCTTGCCCAGCCTCCGCTCTGCCTCCCTTGCCCAGCCTCCGCTCTGCCTCCCTTGCCCAGCCTCCGCTCTGCCTCCCTTGCCCAGCCTCCGCTCTGCCTCCCTTGCCCAGCCTCCGCTCTGCCTCCCTTGCCCAGCCTCCGCTCTGCCTCCCTTGCCCAGCCTCCGCTCTGCCTCCCTTGCCCAGCCTCCGCTCTGCCCTTCCCTGTTGACTCTACCTCCCTTGCCCAGTCTCCAAGCACTGGCACCCGATCTCAATCAATAGGCTGATATTTGAATGCAGTCCCCAAGAAGGACAAAGCAGCAGTTACTCACTCCGAAGTCCAGGAAGAAGTCCACCTCTCCAGGTTTACGCCACTTATTTGCAGTCGTAAATTTGAATGCGTAAATTTGACTCTGCCCTTCCCTGTTGACTCTGCCTCCCTTGCCCAGCCTCCACTCCGCTCTTCCGTGCCGAGTGTGCCTCCCTTGCCCAGCCTCCACTCTACCTTCCCTGTTGACTCTGCCTCCCTTCTGCCCTTCCCTGCTGACTCTGCCTCCCTTGCCCAGCCTCCACTCTGCCCTTCTCTGTTGACTCTGCCTCCCTTGTCCAGCCTCCACTCTGCCCTTCCCTGTTGACTCTGCCTCCCTTGCCCAGCCTCAACTTTGCCCCCCTTGCCCAGCCTCAACTCTGCCCTTCCCTGCTGACTCTGCCTCCCTTGTCCAGCCTCCACTCCGCCATTTCCCATTGACTCTACCTCCCTTGCCCACGCACTGGTACCCGATCTCAATCAATAGGCTGATATTTGAATGCAGTCCCCAAGAAGGACAAAGCAGCAGTTACTTACTCCAAAGTCCAGGAAGTCGTCCACCTCTCCAGGTTTACACCACTTATTTGCAGTCATAAATTTGAATGCGCAAATTTCTCGCTCACAGAAAACTTAATTGGGAGGGGTACTTAATTCTGGCGAGCTGGCCCTTAACGAGCATGCATGAAATGCAAATGCATGTAAAAGGGCTTCCCAACACTTGGCGTTGTTCGGAGAACTTAACTGCAAAATTCCCACCATCAGGAAGCTGGATCTTAGCCTCCTAACTAAGTTCCCCCTCCCACCTTTCTTCCTGCTCCAGGCAGGCCCAGAAGATTCCATCCACAGCTTCATACATTTTCTAAGAATGGGATCGTTTTTGACAGGCACACAAAATGGATGCTACAGTATAAAACTTTACACTACAATTCTTAACCAAACACCAACTAGTTTAAGAATAAAGAGGTGGGAGTTAATACTTGCTCATCTGCATCAACAACCTCTCACTGATCATTTTTGCAATTGAAAGATTTCATTTTCTAATGAACCAAATATAATGACTACAAAAAAGTCATAAACTGTATGTTGCTACTACCGTCTTCACTTTATCACTGAAAGCAATCAGTAAAGTCTTGGTAATGTTTACATAACAACATTCACACTAACTCCAGTCTCAGTGGAAATGCTGAATATTTACAAAGATGGTTAAATGTTACCATCAGCGCAAATTCACCACTAGTTTTCCCTTTCACACTTCTTCCTTCCCCTTACCATGTACCAAGTTTGAGATTACCACAAACCCAGATACACATTCAAATTTTTAAAAAGGGAAGCCCCGCACAGCATAAATTAGCCACTCTACAGATGGTGGTGGTGATGAGAAATAGGCTGCTTGGGGTTAACAGAGGCCGATAGCATGGAAAATTTTAAGAAAGATTTGGATACATATTTGAGGAAGTGGCAACTGGCTAGTATTCATATTTTGTGGACCAACAAAATAGACGGCAGAGCCTTTACTTATCTTAATACTTTCCTATGCCTCTTCCAATCCAGATCCATATCCAAAAACAGTTCAAGACAACTCTCTCCACTTCTGTAAGGAAGCAACCAACTAATGCACGTACCATGCATTACAATGCAGCTGAACCCGAGATCTGTGTGGAGAATTGTGCACATGCAGCTACATATTTAAATTCAGCATATTTTACCATCATCCAGCACACTACTCCACCCTATGCTTCATATCATTCAGCATGTGGTCCAACCCTTGCTCCATATCATTAAGTAAACTGCTGCACCTCTGCTCCATATTATCACAGCACATTCCTCTACCCCATTCATATCATTCAGCACGGCGCACACTTTCTCCATATTATTATTCTCAATTGCTCTACCACTGCACTTCTCCATATTAGAAATTAACAATTTCCCCCGCCTGGTCTATATTATAATACATTATAATACCACCTGCACATATATAAATTCAGCACATTGTCCATCCTCCTATTGTATGTCACCATTCAGCACACTGTCTCACCTCCCTGCTCCACATCATTTAGCAAATTGTCCCAAGTTCAAGAAAAAAACATTAGGAAGGATGACCAAAACCAAGGCCAGAGATGAGTTTTAGGAAGGGTCTTAAATGGGAGGTGAGGGGTAGTAAGACAAGAGGTTCACAAAGGTAATTCCATAGCCTGAAGCCTTGGGAAAGTAAATTACACTTGCCATGGTGTTGGTGGTTATAGGAAGTTAGAGACAGCGAGGGGCAAGGCTGTGAAGGAACTTAAACAGGAGAATGAGAATGAGGTGCTAGTAAACTGGAAGCCAATGTGGTTCAGTGAGGATAGATGAGGGTTGAGCAGGATTTAGTGCAGAGTAGGACAGAGGCAGCAGAATTTTGGGTGAGTTTGTTTAGAGAGGGCTGAAGGATAGGAGGTTGGCCAAGACAGCATTGGGTCTAAAGATGTCAAAGGCATGGATGAGGTGGTGGGCTTGGCTGGGCTAGGGGTGGAGGCAGGTGATTTTAGAGGTGGAAGCAGCACACGAAGTTACAAGATCAACTCAGGGATGAATAAGACACCAAAGCTGAAAACAGCCTTGTTCAACCTGAGATAATAGTCAGGGAAGAGAATTCAAATTATTGGCAAGGATGGAGAGTTTGTTGTGGGACCAAAAGCAATGGCTTTTGTCTACCCAAAGTTTATCTGCAGGAAATTGTGGCTCATCTGAGACTGGATGTTGGAAGCAGTTTGACAACACAGGAGTGGAGAGGTGGTGGACAAGTAAAAGTGGTGGACAAGTAGAATTGGCTGTCACTTACATATACGTGGAAGCTGAGCTGAGGTTATAATGCTGACTGATGTGGTTTAGCAAGACCAGTTAGAATCATAGAAAATTAATGGTATAGAAGGAGGCCATTCAGTCCATCATGTCTGTACCAGCCAGAAAAAGCTATCCAGCCTAATCTCACTTTGCAGCTCTTGGTCCATAGATGACAGCCATACTAGGGAGAATGACTAGGGTGGAAGACAGTAAAGATTGAATGGAATAAAAGTCTGCTCTGTCAGTTTGATGCAAAGTCAATGTGAAGATTCTGAGCAGTCACAACCAATTTCCTAATGGCTTTGAGCTTGCATCACTAGCATAATGATAATTTAGCATTAGTTAGCAATTTTGCACATTGAGATTGCAGGATGCCTGGAGTAATGTGCAATACAGAGTCTTCTTCAGATTTTAAGATTGAGGCATGGTATTGGGACAGAGTGGGTTAAGGTTTACTTTGCAATTAATCTTGTTAACTTAGCTGGGAGTATTTGATGCTAACATTAGATGCCCAAAATGGGAATTTTGCTCCCATTTCCCAGCACTAATATCACTCACCCTAATGAGCAGTAAATTCACAAAATGTGTATATATGTATTTTTGAAACAGAATTATTCAAATCTACAGTCTCATCAGTTCTGAAGCAATTGATCTCAGATGAGGTATCTGTAAGGATGCTACAATTGCTTTTGGTGTCTCCAACCAATGATCCCTGCTGAAAAGTACACATGTGGATATTGGATGAGGACATGAATCAAATTGTATTAAATCAAACGTCAGCAGTGAGTATCAAATACAACAAGTGGAGTATTAGAAAATGTGCCACCAGTGATTCTTTCCATTTAAATCAATGGAGGAAGTAGGGTTTGCATTTATATAGCACCTTTCATGACACTGGACCTCTCAAAATGCTTTACAGCCAATGAAGTGCTTTTCAAATGTTGTCATTGATGTAATGTAAGAAATGAAGCAGCCAAATTGAACACAGCAAGCTTCTAGGAGCAGCAATGTGATAATGGTAGAATAATCTATCTTTGTGATATTGATTGAATGAGAAATATTGGCTAGGACAACAGTGCTAACTCTCCTGATCTTCTTCGAAATAACGTCATGGGGTCTTTTATGTCCACCTACAAGGACTGACAGGGCCTCAACTTTAATTTCCAACCAAAAGACAGCAACTTCAATAACATAGCACTCCTTCAGTACTGCACTAGAGTAGTCAGCCTTAATTTTTGTGCTTAAGTCCTGGCGTGGGACTTGAACCCACAATTTTCTGACTCAGAGACAAGAGTGCTACCAACTGAGTCATGGTTGATTACCCTAAGGAAGGAAACTCATAAGCAATGGCCTCTATTTTCCACTGCATTCAAGGCAGAAAACACTGAAATTAGAAAATACAGCCCTGTAAGAAATGACTGTGGTGGCCCCAATATTATCAAAAAACCTGTCACCACTTAGTAGTAGAAAGTTTTATGGTTCAGTACCCAAGAGGGTCCAGCAGACAGCACAATTATTGGAAGATAATCAGTGCAATGCTTGCAATTTTCCTCCCATTAATATTAATGGATATTAAATTGCAGACAAGGCAGCCATAATTTTCTGATCACACTACATGCAAACCCCACCAGTGGTGCTGGCCTCAAATTTCATCTGATGTCTAGGTCCAACCGTGAAGAGCAACTACTTGAGAGAGGTACTGGTGTCTGTAGAATGGTAGCTTAGTATGAATCAACACTTACAGAAGTGGAAAGCAGAAAACAGAAAAAAATTAAAGTAGGTGCAAGCAACAACAGAATTACAATGTCATTGCAGGAAACACAATGGTGTTGTGAACAATTTAACTGAGTCACCATCTACAAAACCTTCAGGTGAAGTTGGAGCTTGAAGGATCAGGGTAAACTAGCGTAATTCAATCCCCATTTTAGAAGTCATATGTTTTTACTTTTAAAAAAAACTTTTACAAAGCTGATGACAGTTTAGGAAGCTACATAGCTGGTTACAGAATTGGCTAAAGGAGCTGGGCGATGCAAATCGGGGGGCTGCATAGCCATTATTGGAAGGAGGGTTATAACTACAGTTTACATTATAAACGTGGACAGGAATTTATAATAGGATAAGTTGACATAGGAAATGTATGTAGATAAAAGGGTTTTAATATATTATGTATCATCATGTGTGTTTTGCCCAAAGGCAGGTCCTTGGCTCATTGTCTGCAGATGCTTCAACTTGAGCCATTTTCTTGGCAGTTTTCTCATCAGTAGTGGCTTGCCTTTGCCTTCCATCCTCAGGGACAGAGCAAGAAGGCAGGACCCAAGTCTACCTCAGTCAGAACAGGAATCAAACCTGCGCAGTTGGCATTACTCTGAACCAAACACAAGCCATCTAAATGGTCCCCATATTATACAGAGAGTTATAATAGTTATGATCTGTTGCAGTGTGTTTTTGTTCCAGGCTAGATCTTGCATTGAAAAAGAAACAGGACATTGCAACAGAGCCAATGCTTATCCGAAGCTTGAATTTCAGACATAATCGCTGATATTTTACTGGAATTTGAAGTGCAGTGAAATACTGGGATATCAATGGAAATTCAAATGAAACAGATTACCAAGATAATCACTGGAATTGTTGGGGTATAGCCAAACCTCTACTCTTGCATTCTTTAACTTACTCAAATGTTCAAAGCAAAACAATAATTCTGTTCATCCTTTTTTTTTGAAAAAACAAGTGCTTTAAAGCTGAAATAAAAACAGAAGATGCTGGAAACAGAGAGGTTTCATCAGCTCTGCCTCTCCTTTCAGATAGTGACATACCTTTTTTTTTAATTTTCCTGCCTTTTTTAAAAAATCTTTCCCATCCAGTTAGCTTCCAGTTGGCATCGTGTCTTCACGTGCTGGTGCGGTGTTTTACGTTTATTGCTAGAGGCTGAGAGACCTCCTATGGATAAATCCCTAGGTAGAAATCTATTTACCTCCCTCCACAGCAGCTAAATGTGACCCTGACCTTGTGCTATTTCAATGATATAAATCAAAGTAAGTACAGGACCGAGATCTAATTATACAGATTACCTATCGCACTTTGAGGTCTGGGATTACATGAAGCAATTCCCACTATAAATAAAGCGATTATGTAAACACAGCATTATAGAGGCTGATGACATAAAAGTACATGGTCTCAGGAGACAATTAATTTAACTTTTCAAGGAGGAGGAGGAGGAAGAAGAAAACTCGAATCTTGTATCCGGCACAGTCCCAAAACCGCTGCTTTATTCCTGCATTTTGAAAGCAAGAAACTGAAATGGCCCGTTGGTCACGCAAATCACTGCACCGGGGGGGGGGGGCAGAACCCCAGCCTCAATTGGACCATAATTGGGAGAAAAGTGCGATTACGTAGCAAAATCGCAATTGAAACACCGAAGAGTCTTCTCTCCCCAATCCACAAACATTTAGAGTAGAACGTGCTGAGCCATCGCGAAATTTCAAGGGTTAACTGCCCGAGTGCTTGCGAGGGAAGTTAGGGGATGTGAATACATTCAAATATTGAACTGAATGGCCTGTGCACAATCCACTCTGCAGCCTAGCAAAGTGTAAACACGGTGGGCGCCGTTGATTTGTGACTAATAGTTATTTACATGAAACTCAAATTATCTCTGACATCAAATAAGGTCAGGCAGAGCTCAGGCTTACAAAAGACAATTAGGAAATGGTTGGGTAATCCTATAATAAACTCAGACTCTGCTTCCATTCTTTAGTTCTGTACATTTGCGGACGCTATTGCGTTTAATGTTTTGAACTTAAATCATTGAAACATAAATTGAGACAAAATAAGAGCTAACGCGGCCA